>NC_092874.1:12821081-13431081 GCF_028372415.1 Notamacropus eugenii
TGTTTCAGTCGTGTTTGAGACTTCATGACCCCATTTGGGGTTTTCTTGGCAGAGATATTGGAGTGGTTTTCCATTTCCTTTTCAGCTCCTTTAACAGATAAGGAAACTGAGGCCAACAGGGTTAAGTGACTTGTCCTGGGTCACACAGCTAGTAAGTGTCTGAGGTCAGATTCAAAGTCAGAGTCTTCTTGACTCCAGACCCAGTGCTCAATCCACTGTATCACCTAGCTGACCACAGGACCTTAGCGATCACCTAATCCAAGACCTTTCTTTTCCAAATGAGAAAATCATGACTTGGAGTAGTTAAATAATCTACCTAAATTCCCATAGGTAGTAAGTGGCAGAAAAAGAATTTGAACCCAGACCTTCTGACCTTTCCACTATACCCTACTGCCTCCAGGAGTTTGGAACAAGAAACAGAATTTACCATGGTTTGGTTTCTCCGCAGTTTTCCAAATTCCCAGAAGTCAGGTCTCACAAACAAGATCACTAGCCATTTTCCATCTTATCCCAAATTCTGATACCTCCTTGTCTCCCCAGGCCTGGTAGGCATTCCCTTTTCATCAACACTTGTGAAAAAAAAAACCTTTGTTCAAGGTCAAGCTGAGTTGCCGTGTGAAGTAGCCCCTGATAGTCCCCAGCTGATAGTGAGTTCTTTCTTTCCACCAATTTACATGTGGCATTTTGTCTGAACATCCCCTTTGGCATGATTCATTTTGATCTGCCTCATGGTTATTTGTATGTAGGGTGATTCCCCCCACCCTAATAGACTTGAAGTTCCTTAAGAGTGACTTTTGTCCCCATCTTTGTTTCTTCTAGTATAGTACCTTGTGCATACAAGACACTCAACAAGTATGTGCTGAAAATTTGAACCCCCTGACTTTCTGTTGATTGTGTAATAGCATGACAACCTGAGCTCTTTGTCAAACATCTCCAGTATCATCTTCTATCCTGGGCACATTATCTTGACATGCACAATAAACAGTCAACAGCTTTCATTTCTTTTGAATCCTCCCTCCCTGTCTCTACCCGTTGATGGAGATGCTTCATGCCTTCATTCGACCATCTGTCCTAAGAATAATATTTTACTTTGTCATCAACACTCAGCCTTTTAGTTAGGCGTTTTGAGGGTGAAAGAGGATATGAAACACTAGTGAGTGCCTGGCCTTTGGGACTGCTGATAGAGCAGGAAACTCAGGGAGGCTCCTGCTCCCTTTGACAAGAAGGAAGGCTCCATCACACACCATTGATGTGAAAAGGAGAATGTGACTTCAGTGTTCCACTGATTCTGTGATCTCTTCCATATGGATATTCTCTCCAGCCGGCCAATCTCAGCCTATCGATGGCATCTTATCCTGTATGGTCATAATACCAATAAGAAATGCACCAGAGCCATTACAGACAGAACTGTTGCACACCAATCTCTGGACAGAACATTGATCCATTGAAACTTAAGAAAAATATTTTTAGCAGATGTCACCATATCACATATTTGTCATCTCCAAATGATAGGGAATGAAAAGCTTTCATAGCATAGACATCTAATGGAAGAAATTACAACCATGTGGGAAACTGAGGAATTCCATGTCATCCCTGTCATGTAGCCTATTTCTAGAATTGTCCTGACAATACTTTCAATGTGTCTATAGAGGATGAGTGTGCATCCGGAATCTCTTATGATACTCAATTTTAATGAGGATTTTATGATACTTGATTTTAAAAAGCAGTGTTTTTTCCAACTGCACAATAATTCATGAAACAGTAAATATAAGAGAAAAAAAGCAGCATAATATCTTGGCTTGGATTATTTCTACCTGATTCCCTAAGAAAAAATATATTACAAAGCATTTAAAAACCCCGGTCAAATGAAGTAGAAATTAAAAGTATTTTTATTTCCATTTAAATATGAGAAAACTGAGGATTTGAGATATTATGTGTTCATGCGTGTGTGTGCATGCAGTCTACATACACGTACTATGTATGTATGGAACATAGTTGTCATCCTCTCTGTTCTTGATGTTTAAAGGATCCTGCCAAAGATGAGCTGACATACCAATGATTTCATTTAATGTTTTGGGTTTTTTAATCGTTATTTTAGTCACCAGGTCAATACTAGACAGAGCATCATATCCACGAAATGGGTTATTCTGAGCCCACCCTCTGAAAGACTAGACTGTGACATTCTATCCCCTCAGTATTTGGGTACCTGAAGGGGTTGAGGAGATCTCTACTCTTCTCTGCCATTGGCTCCACCCCTACCAAATGGGATCCCTTATTTTGGGGTACAGTGATTACCACCCCAGTTCTATGGAACCACTTCTTATCAGGTTAGATTTTATACAGGGAAATTTACTTCAGAAATACAGCAAGAACAAACAAACAAATATTTTTCCAACACCTGGAGAGGATGATCCTGTCTGGCTGCAGGAGAAGAGGGAAGAGAATGAGGCTGCTATTGCTTAGCTCAGTTCCCACATAGGATGAAGTCCATTGAAGTCAAGCCCCAAGCCCTTCCAATGACATTTCAGGAACTTTGAACTTTAGGCTTTACTGCCCCATTGGATGCAACACTGAGCCTGATTTTCTGGACTCTTGCTTCTCTACGGCTCAGACTCCCGTATCAAAACACATATTCTGCTCCCTACACTTAGAGCAGAAAATAATATAGAAGAGGTCTGAGCATTAGGCCAAACTGGGGGCCAAAATGGAGGAGGCAGTCATAAGAACTCCCTCTCCCCCAGACATATGGCATTACTTGCTGTGAGTAAAGAATTCCTTCAACTGAAGAAGCAAATGCAGAGAAAAGCCACACAGATGCCATGTCAGGACCTTTCCCATGCAGCCAATGGAAAAGGCTGCCCTCAACCACATGGTAGACTGACATAAAGAAGACACACACACTCCAGTCCACCAGTCTCCCCCAAAGAGGTCCCTCCTATCTTCCACATAGGTGATAGCATCTTATATGGTCTAGGCATGCACTAAAGCTCTCATTGTATGTATATGTAAATATGCAGATTCATATATGTACATAAATATGTATACAAATTCATATGTGTGTATTTGTGTACATGCATGTACGTGTGTAGCTATACATACGTGGATATAAGGAGAACAAAGTAACCACTTGTCTGAAGGCCATTTCTATCTGCATTTCATTGATTAAGAGCATAGTGATACATGAGGAAAGAGTAGACACAAAAAGTTATGACATTTTGACACCTGTCACCAACCTAGAAAGGCATGACGATGCCACCAGAGACTCTCAAACCCTCATAAATTAACCAATGACAAATTCCCAAGCTAAAAATACAAGTCTGAAAATATCCTTGAGAATTCAATAAATAAACTCTTCTGAAAGGAGACCATTAATACAGACCAAACTGTTGCCCACAATTTCCCAGACATAACATTGACCCATGAAAACTTAAGAATAACATTTTAAATAGATGCAGCCGTCCTGGCTATTTATAACCTCCAAAGCACATGGAATGAAAAGCTCTTAAAATATAGAGACTTAAAGGGAAACAGGAATGCTTTTAGGAATAGGATGAGACGCAGACCATCCCTGTCACTCACCCCATCTCCTACTTGAATGGTTCATCTATGGACCTACAAGAGATAAGCTGATTTCCCAATACTTTTCAGTTACAAAAATAATAACTTATATCTTCCTGTGCAATGATATTGACAAGTGTGACTCAAATATATTCAATCCATCAATGAATAAGAATTTGTTTACCACATATCATGTAGTAGATGCTCAATAAACATTGATTGATTGATAGTACATATCAGGCATTGCTAGGTGCTAGGGATGCAAAAATCACATGAAGGAGTTCCTACTCCCAAAAGAAGTTACACAAAGTAAATAGAGCCGTCGAAGTCAGGAAGATTTCAGTTTGAATTCTACTTCATGTCATACTAGCCTCAGTTTAATCATCTGTAAAGTGGGGTTAGGGTACCTATCTTTCAGAGAATTGAATGAAATATCATGCCAAGCATTTTGCACATATCCTATAGCATTCTATAAATACCAGCAGCTGTTATTATTATTCTATTGAGGAAGCAACATGTACAAATATTCACATATGGAGAATAAATGCTCAGGCAGGTTGGGAAAGAGGGCATCAGCATGTGAGGGACTGGTTGTGGCTTTGTATAGAAGGTGGACTTTGAGCTGCATGTTAAATGAAGGGAAGGAATCTATAAGGTGGAGATGAGAAGAAAGTATGTTCCCGGCATAGGTAACTGTCAGTGCAAAGGTCTGCAGACATGAGACAAGACCAATAAAAAGGGCAATTTGCTTGGAGAGTTGTGTGTGCATGTGGGGGTGGAAGCGGTAATAAAACAAGACTAGAAAGGTGGATTGGATCCAGGTGGTATAGGATTTTTAAAGGTAGAGGAGTTGATATTCGATCCTGGAGGTAAGGGAGAGATAAAGGAGTTTATTGAGAAAGGATGTGGTACAACCAGAAGTGTTTTACCAAATTCACATTGATGATTGTGGGGGTATTGGATTTTAATGGGGAGAGACTTAAGGCACCAAGATCACCTGGGAGGCCATCTCTATAATGCAGACCAGACGTGGGGGAACTTGAATGAACCTAACATCTCTGTCAAGGGGACCAATACAAGAAATCCCATGGAGTTAGAAAAGAGAGGTAACATTTGATGACTGATTGGCTCTATGGAGTGAGGGACAGTGGGCAGTTGAGGACAATTCCAGTGGCTTTAGCCTGGAAGATTTGAAGAAGGGGGGTGATCTTGACAAAAATAGCAAAATTCTTTAGAGGAGGGAGTTTGAAGGGAAACATTATGAGTTCTGCTTTGAGTGTGAAATATCCCCAGAACTTCCAGTTTGAATGCATCCCAGGGAAGACCACGTTTGGGTGACCAGATATCTCAGCATTTATGTCACACACTGAGGTTTGTAGAACACTTTATATTCATTATCTCATTTGACACCTGGGAAGGAGGTTCTATCAGCATCATTTTACACCTTCTAATCTTACAGTCTTATAACACTGGAACCGTCCTTAAAACTGAGGCTGAGGGGAGTTAAGTGATCGAAAAACAGCAGCAATAACAATTCCGCCTGCTCTTCCTCCTCCTCCTTCTCCTCCTCCTCTTTCTTCTTCTTCTTCTTCTTCTTCTTCTTCTTCTTCTTCTTCTTCTCCTTCTTCTCCTTCTTCTTCTTCTTCTTCTTCTTCTTCTTCTTCTTCTTCTTCTTCTTCTAGATACTACTACTACTACTACTACTACTACTACTACTACTACTACTACTACTACCAATAATAATTTTATGTAGTTCTCTAAGGTTTTCAAAGCATTTTACTAACATCTCACTTGATCCTCACAACTGGGGAGGGTAAATGTTATTATTATCATCATTTTATAGCTTAGGAAACTGAGGCAGTCAGCAGTTAATTGATATGCCCAAGGCTACACAGCTAGTAAGTGCTTAGCTTTGATTTGAACTTAGGTCTTCCTGACTCTGCATGCAGGACTCCATTCTCTGGACTACCTAGATTTCTACTATATTATGTTCCTTCATTACATTTTTCCATATCAATTTTTTTTTGTATCACAGAGTTAAAAATTCAAAAGGACCTTATTGGCCATCGGATTTAATATATTCCTGAGAAAAGATCTCCACTATTACATTCCTAACATCTGGTCATTGAGCCTCTGACTGAATATCTCCAATGAGATAGAAATAAAGCAGACTATTTCACTTTTAGACAGCTCTCAGTTTTAGGAGTTTTTTCTATTTGTTTTTGTTGAGTTGTTTCAGTCATATTAAACTTTTCATGACGCCATTTGGGGTTTTCTTGGCCAAGTTAGTGGAGTGGCATGTTATTTACTTTGTCAGCTCATTTAGCAAAGAGGAAACTGAGACAAGCAGAGTGACATGATTTGCCCAGGATCACACAGCTAGTAAGTGTCTGAGGCTGGATTTGAACTCAGGTCTTTCTGACTCCAGGCCCAGCACTCTGTCCACTGTACCACCTGCTACCTAATTTTTCTGTATATCAAGCCTAAATTTGTCCCTTTGCAACTTCCATCATGTTTTTTTTCCCCTTGAAGTGAAATGAAAAGAGATCCCTCTTCCATGTAACAAACCTACAAAAACTTGAGGAAGACCATCTCCTCTTCTCTGCTCCAAGTTATCCAGTCACTTCAACCCATCTCCCTTTGACATGACATCCAGGCCTTCATAACCTTTTGGTCAGTCACCAGCTTATCAATGCCTTTCTTAAATCATGGCACCCTGAAATCAACACGGTCCTCAAGATGAGATTGGACAAGTTTGGAATCCAGAGGAACTCTCACCTCTCTATTCCTGGAAGCCATGACTTTGCAAATGAAGTCTAAGTTCACTACAGCATCTTTCCAGTCTGTGTCTCATTTCTGAATCTTCATGAACTTGTTGTCCGCTAAAAAATAAGAACAAAACTCATCTCTCTGTTTTTGTTTTTGTTTTCCCAGAACAAGCACAGTCTCACCATTTCTCCCCTCCCTCATACAGACCACCTACTCTGGTTTTTATGAAAATGCATACTTCTGGCTAAGCTCACCTCACTTGCATGGTTGAGGGGGAACTGCAAAATAAAACAAAATACCCAAGTCTTCATGTTGGATGAGATGGAGAAATGGGAGTAAAAGGAGAGAAGACATAGGGATGCAGGTTCTACACATGAAAAGTGAAGAGGGTCAGAATTTAGCAAAGATGGGGAACAATATGGACGTTTGGCTAAAGGTCTCAGGAAAAGCTTGAGAGCATGGACACAATTCTGAATCTGAGGGGGAGAAATTGGGCATCAGAAAGGAAGTGGTTTCTTCAAAGTTCCTGAAATATGTAGGAGGCAGCAATAAATACACTAAAGATACATGAGAAAAAGGATTATCTCATCCACTGAACTGGCTATTTAGTTGAAATGGGAGGACCCATAGCTGCCTTGAAGCATTTGAATGACTGTCATGGAGAAGACAGAAACCAGAGTTTTTCTTCCTTTTTTACCCCAGAAGGTAGAATCAGGACAGTGAGGGGAGGCTACAAGGTTAGATTTGTATCCCGTGCAAGGACAAATTCCTCAACAATTAGAGCAATTAGGGGGAGAGAGAGAGAGAAAGAGAGAGACATGGAGGGAAGGATGGAGGGAGGAAGGAAGAGAGGGAGGAAGGAAGGAAGAAGAAAGGAAGGAAGAAAGGAAGAAAGAAAGGAAGAAAGAAAGAAAGAAAGAAAGAAAGAAAGAAAGGGAGGAAGGAAGAAAGAAAGAAAGAAAGAAAGAAAGAAAGAAAGAAAGAAAGAAAGAAAGAAAGAAAGAAAGAAAGAAAGTCATCCAGAGAGAGGATTAGCCTACAAGCCAAAGACACCAAGGTTAGACCACAATATTTTAGAGCAGATGTTATAGGAGGCATTCTTATTCAAGCATATGTGTTGAACTTGAGTCCACAGAGCCCCCTGACAATTCTGAAATTTTGAGTCTCTGATGCCATATATATTTCCAAAGCTAAATGACAGTTCAGGGAAGCCTGCAATAAGTACCCAATAAGGGGCCTATACAACAGCTTTTTCATCAGTTTATACAAAGGAGTAATCTTCCAAGCTTAAATCTAAATGTTTGTTTCTCTTGACAAAGATGCATTCATTCCAGATGGCTGCCTACTATGCCTCAAGGGCCTGGACAAGCAGCTTGATATTCCTAGGCAATTTAAAAGCCTTGGATTAGCCAAGGAAGCAACATGGCATAGTGGAAAGAGTTTTGGACCTAGAGCCAGGAGGGAAAAAGTTTGGACTAGAATTCTAATATGGTTTGGACTAGAACTCTGAGACGGACTGGCCGTGTGACCCTGGGCAAAGTCTCTTGATCTTTTTGAGGTTCAGTTTCCTCATCTGTTGAATGAAGATAATAATAGCAACAACTTCACTGGATTATTGTAAACATCTAATGAGCCATTGTATGTCATGATCTTACCAACCTTAGTTTTGACTTTAATAATTTAAAAATATTTTTATAATTTTTAACATATACATAATTTTCATATTTTCACATTTTTAATACTCGACATGTCAGATATTATTAGAGGGGTTCAGAAAATGAAAAAGACAGTTGTCAGGGAAGGCTCTGTGAGTGAACTGAATCTTGGGCTCATTGGGTCTGGATTTCAAGAGAAGTGATCAAGGCAATATGATCAAGGCAATAATTTGAGCTCAGAGACAAGAAGACCCACACAGAGTTCATGCTTAAGGGTGTCTCTTTTTGACCTGCCTTGGCTGTTGGATGCAGCCAACTTTCCTGTGTAAAGCTTTGGGTAACCATAATCAATCAATGTTGTGCTATCTTGAAGAAATGTTGAAATCCCATCTCCAACACGGTTTAGCTGTGTGACTCTAAGCAAGTCCCACTAACTCTCTGGGTTTCTGTTTCATCAACAATACGAGATTAATAATGCCTGCAACACCAATCTCACATGATTGTTATGAGGTTATAATGAGAAATGATATTCAAAGCATTCTGCAAACCTCATGGTAAGAGGCAAATGTCAGCCTGAGAAATTTTTCTATTTCTTCTCTTGTGACCTAGGGAATGCTAATGAACAGCCCATGTCTCTGTTGTCAGATCTCTACTTCTGCCTTTTTTGGAGCTATACCTAAATCATCCTCTCATTTGTCATCATAAATGAAGGGCTTTGAGTCAATTCAAAGTCTGAAAGTGGAAACGGATTCATGTGTAAAGCAGACCTGTGTGACCTCAGCAGCACTGCCTGGAGTTTTACACCAGTCACCCATACCCACACAAAGGAAATGACTCATGATTTTTTTAACAGGAAGTACTAAAATTAGCAAAAGAGATACTGAGTAATAATTCTCTTTCTATATACTCAAGTGTTCTGCAAACAAAACACGCACATATAAGTTATGCAGAAATATATAGAATTCAAACCATATCTACAAATTCTGACTTTGCTGCTCTTAATTCGCAGTTAAAATCCCAGATCTTTACATCACAATTGTAGAAAAAAGGTCTTGTTTATAGTTTAATGATAAAATAATCAAACCTTCAATGGAAACACGCTCCCTCTTTCTGTGGGCCTTCTGGAAATTCTCTTGAGTAGCATTTACATAGATAGGCTTTGAATAAAATATTAACATATTTAACTCATAATATAATGTCACTGTTACAATCACACTTACAAACAGGAATACATTTCTAAAAATGATCCTTTACAAAGAGAAGATGAGAAAAACTGGAGAAAAATAAATTTGTCTAAAACTCTCAAATGGCTTACCCTGTATTTAACACAAGCGAATTTGTATATTAAAGCTTTCCAACCTGCTCCATCAGTTACTCATGGAGCCAGTTTATTCAGTTTCAGCTTAGGGATTCCATAGACTTTAGCAGAGAAGGAATGATCACAGTCAATAGTTAAAAAGGGTAACTCACGGAAAAATGTGTCTTGTGGATTACAGTCCCCGATGTGATCTGAAATAGTTTGGCATCTAAGCAAAATAGGAGATTGGTTTGAGAAGGAAATTCATAGAAAGGTACCTACTTCAATCCAATTCAATAATCAAATCCCCGCAATGAACAATGCATTCTGATGAGTCTGCAGATGCAAGCTCAAAATGGATCAGTTTCCCCTCAAGAAGCTGACATTTTTCTGGTGGGGATGGACAGCATGTTTGCAGGTAAACAAAAATACAATATAAGCAAAATAAAACAAAATTCTACCAAGAGGTCAAAAGGACCAGCTGGGTGAATTCAGGCAAGGCCTTGTGTAGTAGCTGGGCTTTGACAAAATTTAGAAATTCTAAATATTGGAACGAAGTGGGGAGGGGATGCCAGGGACCATGTATACAAAGACTCCAAGGTGAAATGTGGATGTCATGTGTAGGAAAACGTTTGGCTGGAGTGGAGAGTGTATGAAGGCAAGCAGTAGGGTATAAAACATGGAAAAGGTAGGTGGGGGGAGTCCATTATAAAGAGTTTGAAACGCCAAGCAGAGGATTGTCTATTTTGTTTTAGAGCAAGGGTCCTTGATTTGGGATCTGAGAACTTGTTTAAACACACACATATTATACACATGTATTGTATATATGTATAGGTCACTATATTTCAATAGAATTTTTTTCTTTGTAATCCTAGATATTTTATTTTGTGAATTTAAAAACATGCTTCTGACATAGGATATGCAGGCTTGATTAAACTTCCCAGAGAAGTTTATATGTATATATATATTATATACAACAATATATTTATATATATTATATACAACAATGCTAAGGATGCGTCTCTCTGAGACACTGAGGAGTCACTGAAGAATTTTTGCATAAGGAGGTAACACTATGGGATGCTGTTTTTTTTTTTTTTTTTAAGTATCGGGTTGGCATCTAGGTAGAAGACAGATTCAAGTAGGAAAGCAAAAAAGGGACTTTGCTCCAAAATGTGGGTTTTATTTCCAGAGGAGAGTGACTTCTACCTGTATACTGATTTTGTGAAATCCCAATAAGATGTTAAATTTGTGATTTTTAAATGGAGTTCTGATTTTTAAAAATCTTAAACCTCCCCCCCTACTGCCACTAACAACACCAACATTAATACTAATAATAAGCCATGTTTTCAAGTCACCTAAGCTCCCTGTCCCTTATTTTTCTCAACCGGAAATTAGGAATTAGACTTCTATGGTAACTGTCATCTCCACTTTTCAGTTCCATAAGAAAACAGTTCAAAAATAAAATTTGTATATTCTTTGATGAATGAGAATAAGAAGGCAGAGAGGAGAGTGTGCTTCAGCAGATGGAGGAGCCGAGGATGCTGACCTGAAGCATTTTCCCATAGGAGGATCAGTTAACTGGAGATGTTTAACATGAACTTGAGAAGACGGAGAGAGGATATGAGTGCTATCTTTAAATATTGGAAGGGGTGCCTCAAGCAAGAGGGAATGTAATCATTCTCCTTATTCCATCAACCAGAACTGAGCTTCTCCAGCCAAGCAATGAGTGTAAATTTATAGAGAAAGAGATTTTGAGTCCTTCCCAGGAAAACCCATCTGAGTAAAGAAAGCCTGCCTATGGGAGGGGGAGATCAGGTAGCCTTCACTGAAGACTTTCAAGTAAAGGCCTCACGGCCCCTTTTCAGAAATGCTTTAGAGACATGGTTGAGCCCAGGTGGATTGGACAAAATGGCCCCTAAATTTCCTGTAACTTCAGATCTGGGATTCTTTGAGTCTACTCAGCCTGCCTCCGAAGTCCCTCCCAACCCTATGATTCTCTGCTTCAGGTCTGGCACTCCCCAAAGCTTAGCCTGTTTTGGCAACAACCAAAAGGAAGTGCATGAGAACATTTTTCATTTCCTCTTTCAATCCTGCTTGGTGAAGCTCTTTCCTTTCAAAAATGAAATTGTCATGTACCAGGTGTCCCAAGAGCCTCAGTGCTGTTTTTAAACAGCATTAAGATCTTTGAGATGCACTGTTTAAAAATGAATGAGGGAGGATATTTTTTTTAATAGCTTGGTTCTATTTTTTTTTTAATCTTTCAAATTTAGCATGGTAGTGCCAACATTGCCCTCCTTATCCATGTCCCCTTCTAAACTTTCTTCTTCTCTCTTTTGTTTATTTCTAAAGATTCGTTGACTCTTTTCCCTTCATTTCTTCTTTTATTATTAGTATCAATGTCATTAACCCCAACTCCTCCTCAACATTAATAAATAAAAGACATCTGTTGTACTGCAGTATTCTGATTCTTGAAAGAGGAATGCTATATGAAGAATTTGGTCTTTTGGAATCTATAGATCATTCTCTCTCAAATGAATGTCAGAGTTCAGAAGAATACTGGGATGCTAAGTGGGTAATCCTATTCTATCTCTAGTCTAGCTGTGGACCCCTTGTATTAGCCAAAGGGGAACCTTCCAAGTATCTGCCCAAGTTTATGATTCCAGATGACCTCTATCAGAGCCTTTCTGAGATCATTTCTAAGATGATTGAGAGAATCATTGGCTATTTCAGCTGGGCCCTTGTGAGACAGGACATTTGATGACTGTCTTCTTAGAGATGCCCAACACTACATGCCTTGTGGGTACCCAAAGGGTAACATCTCTTAAGCAAACCTGGCACAGGGAATTTTATAGAGTCATAGGTCTAGAGCTGGAGAAGACCTCAGAGACCATATAGAGGTTCCCAAAGTGAGTGATACAGCTCCCTGAGGCCTTTAGAATGATGGAGAGAAATGGTAGTAACCTCGGGTATAATGGGGGGCAGTAAATAAAAATAAGGGGGCAGTAGAAGCATAAAGAAGAGAACATTTTGAAAAAGAAATCATTCATCTGTTTCATCTGTTTCATAACCTACTTACAGTTGTAGTGATTACATTATTTTCCAGAGAGGCATATAAAAATGCAAGGTATAACCTGTCAGTGGTCAAGTCAGCCAACAGGTTTTAACAAGCAAGCGTTGCACATTGTTGGGAAGCCCGGCATGCTTCAGCAGGAATATGCGCATGTAATCACTTGTTTACAATACGATATTATATGGTTACATGACACAATATTGCATCATCAATATTTCAATGTAGAAAAACCCCCACAAATTTACAACAAATTATTAAATATAAGATGTGTGGTATATGTGTGTATATACATATATATGTGTGTGTGTATGTATGTATATATATATATACATATATATATATATATCTCTCAAGAATATTTTTGAAATGACAAAAATTTCAAAAAAAAAAGGTAAAGGGTTAAAGAAAGCAGATTTCCAGGGGGTGATGAGTATTTTTTTTTGAAAAGGGGAAAGTAGGTCAAATAAGTTTGAAAACCTCTAATCTAATAGGACCCCCTCACTTTACCAATAAGAAAACTGAGGCCAAGAGGAGGTAAGTGACTTGAGCAAGGTTATGCCACTAATAAGTGACAGTCATGATTCAAAATGGAATTTCTATAGATTCCCAGTCCAGAACACTGCATCCAAATGCCAGCGTTTCCTTTCTTGCCTCGATGCTACAGGGTTTTAGCTTATTCTCTTTTAGCCTTTCCTATTCGCTCCAAGTCTTTACTTTCTTTCACCCTCCTCAGTCACTCACACTGTCACAATTAGAGCTGAAGCTTCTATAACACTATTAAAGTGCTTTGAACGATGGTCTCAATTCTCCTGGGAGGCAAGGCATACAGCTGTCGTTGACTCCATTTTATAGATGCAAGACTCGAGGCACAAAGAGGTACAGGGACTTGTCCACAGTCACACCTGATGCCCAGTTTCTCCTGACTCAGAGTTCAGTGCTCTTTCTATTGCACCAAGATGTCTTGTGTTCCTTAAATGCTTTTTGTGTTTCTAAAATTGCAATCATAATAACTCTCATTTGTTTGTGCCTACCCTATTTACAGATGAGCAAATTTGAGCTCCAACCAATCTGAACCTCGAGTTTCATTGGTTTAGGGATTCCCAGAATGAAACCTCCTTCTATTGATGAAGAGTGACTACTATTCAGCAATTTATAATCACAAAGCAATCACCAAGAATTTATCAAACATCTACTTAACATCTGCCAGGCATTGTGTTAAACACTGGGGCTACAGAGACAAAATGAAATGTTTGCTGCCCTGAAGGATCTTCTCAAGAGTCTTCTGGGGTCCAGAGATGTTAAGTGACTTATCTATGGTCACACAGCAAGGATTTGAGGTAGAATTCAAACTCAGGCTTCCTGGCCCCAAGCCTAGAGATCAATCCAATTTGCCTAGTGGGGGAAGGGAACAAAGGGGTGTTCTAACATGGAATGAGAGTCCATTGTTTGGCTGTCATGCAGAAGACATGGGATAGATAGATAGAATATAGAGATAGCGACACAGAGATAGATATCTGTCTGTGCATATATATGTATGTATGTGTACACATGCAAATATATGTATGCATGTGTGTATATATGCATATATGTATGTGTATATATTTGTATATGTATATGTGTTTGTATATGTATTCATGTGTATATATGTATGTGTGTGCATAGACATGCATTATATATTCACATATAAACATATACACACATACATATGTGCATACATATTGTCCATATGAATATATATGAAAGGGTGATTGTATTCCTGAAGAGGAGAAGAATAGACACTGAATTTCATTGTTGTATGGAACTCCTAGGTGAAGTTGTTCCCTCTGCTAGGGCAGGTTGGCACCTTCCCCACAACGTATATAGTCCTAGAGAGCTGCCTAGAACACTGAAGGTGTAAATGATTTGCCCAAGGTCACCAGATGCTCTGAGTCCCAGGTCTTCTTGACCCAGAGCCCAACTCTTCAGCCACTATACCACAACTGCCTCTCAGTTCTGAAAAGGAGCATAGGAAAGGAGGGTGTCTGAATGAAAGGATACATGGCATGGCCCAGGAAGACTCATCCACTCTATAAAGGAGCTACTGGTGAGTCTTTTTCACTGTAAATCTGCATACTCTAGTTAAGCTCTTCAGAATGGCTACATTTGCATACCTTTAAGATTCTAAAGAAAGCTCTAATGTGTGCTTTGGGTAATGTTTTTTTTTTCCCTAATTATGACATTTTCATATTTTTTTCCTAATTTCTTTTATGTAAGCATCAGTATTGCTAGCACCATGAGCAGCAGCAAAAGTCAAAATCATCTATATTAATAAGAATAAAAGTAGTCTTCAAAGTGCCTTAATACATAATTTCATTTAATCCCTTCACTACCATTTGATGGGGCAGGTAGGTGGTACAGTGGATAAAGGGCCAGGCCTGGAGTCAGGAAGATACATCTTCCTGAGTTCAAATACAACCTCTGACACTTACTAGCTGTGAGACCCTGGGCAAGTCATTTAACCCTGTTTGCTTCAGTTTCCTCATCTGTAAAATGGCCTGGAGAAGGAAATGGCAAACCACTCTAATATGTTTGCCAAGACAATCCCAAATGGCACCACTAAGAGTTGAAAACTCCTTAAAACTATTTGATGAGGCTGGTACTATAAGGGTTATTCCCTCTTAGAGGTAGATCAATCAGTTGGTATTTGTTAAGCACCTCCGATATTCCTAGCTCTATATTAGGCTCAGGAGACACAAAGAAGATAAAGAAGTGGTCCCTATCTTCAAGGACCTTGAGTTTTAATGGGGATGAGAACTTGCTCTTACTTAATATGCAATTAATACAAAATCAATATGAGATCATTTGGGAAGGAAGAAGTATCTGCTTGGGGGGGGGGAGGGGTGAATCAGGAACAGGTTCCTTTAGAAGTCTGTAGAGAACTCAACTTTGAAGGAAAAGGAAGCTACTCAGAAGACAAGGTGAGCAAGGAGAGCATTCCAGGCTTGGGGAAGTTAGTACAAAAATGAAGAGATGGGAGGAAAAAAAGATGGAGTGTCACATATGAGCAGGAGCCAGGCCAACTTGGCTGGGTCTCACTGACTGAAATGACTCACTCCTGGTCCCACAAGACACATTTGAATTTAATAGGTCTTGGGTGACCACAATATGCTAGATGTCAGGCAAGCCAGTTGATACTCTAAGTAGTTAACTTGGACCAGGAGTGGAGTGCCTCCTATAAGACTCTCTCCAGCTATATTTTGCTCTACTTTGTTTCCATAACAACAGGCTTGTTCCCATGGAGAAACAAAGATGAATACTTAGGGGAAAAAGTTGATGTTAAAGACATAAAACTTCACTCCATGGATTCAGTTTCTCAAAGACTGTTGGAGAGGAGGATTGGCTAAAAACAAAGGTCTCAAACATGCACATGCTTCCTTTCGCGTATATGTCATTGGAATTCAAAGGACTCCTCTCCCCTCATGGACTGGGTTGAGCATGATGCCTTGAGCAACTCTTTATTTTCGAAAATAATTTTAATGTTCATTGGTATACGTTTGTAAATGCTCCTTTTCTATACAAAGGGTACCTGTAGCATTGTATGTGTAGTGTTTTAGTCTAACTGAGGCTTTTAACAGTGATTTACATTTATATGAAGAGGTAACATGGTCTAGTAAAGACAAAGCTAGGAAAGAGTACCTGGCATTAAGTTTTACATCAGATTTGTCCAAACTCTGATCCAGTGGAAACGCATATTAGCTTAACCTCCCAGTTCTTAGGCAATTAACTCTGTAATCTCAGTGGGAGAAGTTTCCATATCTCACACTAATGAAAGTCTAGCTACAAGGGGAAAATAAGGAGGCAGAGAGCTGAGTGCAAAAAAATGTTCTATCTGATTGAACTCAGGATAGACTCATGACCTTCTCTGCAGTCCAATACTTACTGACCAGGGAAGTATAGGGAAATCATTAATCTTCTCTGATCCTTAGTTTCCTCAACTGCAACATGGCATAATACCTCTTTTCTTCATGGGGTGGTGAGCTAACTTTTTCATAAACCCTAAAGCACTCTTGAAAAATGAATTTACTTCCCCACACACTCCCTTCTTTTCCAGTTTGTATATTTTAAGAATTCCTGGAAGACTAACAAAATTTTCCAGCCTATCTGTTGTTAAAATCAGCTTCACAAAATTCTAGATCAAAGCAATAAGACTGAAAATGAATAAATATAAACATTTTCAAAGAATGTGCTAAATATCCTTTGGCTCATACCACCATTCTCAACAACTAGTTAATACCATTAACTCATGGGACAGAATAATTCAAAGAATGACTGTTATGTTCCAAGATACTTGGCACCATGACATCATCCTCCACTAAATCAACCAACCAGATTTCCCTCAATGGATCTGGGACAGGCATATTTGCATAAATTTACATCTTTCACATTTGCATAAATTTGCATCTTTCATTCAAATGGTCCTAGGGACAAAATGAAATTAAACGAAATCCAGGGGCTGCACTGCCAGTTCCTCCTGTGCCCCTTTCTTAGTGCACCTGCTATTGAACTGACTCGGACACTTTCTCCTTTCTCTTTGTGTCCTGTTGTTTTCTGCCGTCATGACGTCTTTGTTCCTCCTATTCCCCCCTCCACTTTCTTGTCCTTTTCAGGTTTTCCTGCCTTCTCTCTTTGGCCCTTGTGCTCCTGCTGTCATCCTACATTTTCTTCACTTCTATTCCATTTGCCCTCTTGTTCTTGTTGTCTTTTCTGTTCAGTGCTTTGCTTCATATTCATATATGTGTATGTATATATGTATGTGTATATATGTGTGTATATGTACACATGTATACATGCACATATGTACACGTGTATTATATATATTATGTGTACACACAAACAATCTTAATTTCTACAAGCCCACTCTATTTCCAAACATGTGTGCAGCCTACCACCACCATCCCTCTAGTGTTGGTATTTTCTTAAATCTTTTCTAATCTTCCTGATCTCAGGGGCAATTTTGACTTTTATTTCTCCTTTGGTCCTCTTCCTTTCATTCCTCCCACAGTCACATTTTTCTACCTATATGACTTAGGTATCTCCATCCTTCCACCTACTTTATATGAATTTACACATAATAAACCAATATTAAGATTTTCTTTAACATGATGAAAGGATCAATGAAACAGTAAGTCATTTCTGGATCATAAAATTAGTCTGGGAGCATTGTTTAGAAAGGTCTCATTTTTCAGTGCTATAAAACAGGAGAAGAGAAGGAAGATGAAAAGGAAGAAGAGGAAGAGGAAGAAGAATAAGGAGGAGAAGAAGAAGGAGGAGGAGGAGAAGAATGAGAAGAAGATGCCTTTTTATTTAAAATGAAATGTCAGATTGATGATAATGCTTCGGCAGGACCTGATTAGTGCCACCAGATATTATAGCTAGCTCATCCTTATGATAACTAGGGTTGATTTTTTCTTACTAAAAATTTCACAAGGAAACAGGAGAAATTATTCAAGATATCACTGCAAGTTGAAAAAAAAAGACCTCCCAACTACCTGGAACACCCTTATCTAGTGCCTAGGTATGAGAAATTTGATGTCCTCTAACTGATAAAGAATGAATCCTTTATGACAAATGTAAACCACAACAATGCCTTTCAGAATTCAGCAAATTATCTTTACTGGACCCAGAGGATCATCACAAACATGGTTCACTTTCACCCAGATATAATAATCGCCCACAAGAAGTTAAGAGCAAAGGTTTAGTAGATGTTCCCACGTTAAATCCTCATAATGTCCAATCTATATGAAATGAAAAGTTCCTGTAATATAATAGAGGAAAGCAAATTGCCACAGAAACAGGATAAAAGACATGTCAGTCCCATCATACTATCTGCTACGATTTTTTCTCAAAAATATTTTAATGATCCTGTGGAAGATAAGTTTGTTGTCCAATGCATGGAAATCAGAGAAACATGGCATGTGTGAGCTAGAAGGAGTCGGGATGGGGGTGGGGGGCTCATTTAATCCGATCTGGTCATTCTATGGGTAGCACAAGGTCTCCCCTGAAGCTACTTCCCAGCCCTCCATTCTCACTAGAAGGCTGGGTTTCCAGAGCTCAGTTGCTATCAGTCTCTTCAAGCTAATCCAAACATACTTCTTGTCTCCCCAGGGAGATACTAGAGCCATATTTACACCTGGTAAACAATTGAGACATGTTCTCACCTACTGAATGTACTGGAACTGAAAATATTAGAACTATGTAGAGTAGGGTGATGGCTTTCAGATAATGAAAAAAAAGTCAAGAGAGGGTGCCCAAGGTCACACAGGTAGTTAACAGAACTTGATTTCTTGAGTAGAGAAGACAATGTAAAGACATTACCCCTGGAAAACAAATTACATTCCCAAAACTCAACTTTGGCCCCATTGCCTTCATGGGACCTTTCCTAACATACCAGGTCTTCTTTCTTCCTGGTGCCTTCTTTACAAAATTCTACTGAATTTACTTGAAAGACAATGTACTGATCATTGGAACTGGAGTTAGAAAGCCCTGAATTCAAATTCTCTAAGTTACTTGAAAACAGAGACTATATCTCTTTTACATTTCTATTCCTTGGTATTAAGAACATAACGGGTGCTTATGAAATTCTTACTGACCAACTGATGCTCCATGAAGAAGCATTGGCTCTTCAAAAAAACTGCCATGGTCCAACATCCACAGATTTTAGCCTAATATTATTCTTGGAACTTCAGGGGATTAGGAAACTTTAGAAAGTAGGAAAGATTCCTCTTTAATTTTCTGTGCTTAGAAATTTTAGAAACTTGAGAAATTTTCTGTGTCAGAGGTAAAATTTAGGGTTAGGGTTAGTGTCAAAATCAACCACAAAATATTAAGCAGACATTAAAGGAAGTTGGCCTGTGCTTCTGGGGGAGCATTCCCATCAGCTCTTTCCCAGAGGGTGGAAGAAGGAGATGCATGAGGGGAAGGGGCAGGGGAAGGACCAATGAGAACATAGGGGCACCTAAGGATGTGCCATCATAATGAGTCCTGGCTCTTTAGACCTCTTACATATCAAATAAATGGGTCTGTATGTGCATGTGCACATGGATGTGTGTGTGTGTTATTTTTTGTTTCCTAAAGAAAAAGAATCATCACTATCCATACAAGATAAACTGTCATGAACATAGAGGAAAGCAAGCAGGACAGAGAAGGCCCTTGAGATCATATGATATGGGATTAGATTAAGGATTAAGAGTAGTTAGACTGAATAAATTTGGAAGACTCATATCTGTTGGTCATGTTCAGTTGCCAATTGGTATGCACCTGATTGTTCCATAAGATCATATCATAGATTTCCAGATGGAAGGTACCTTAGTGGTTATCATATCCAACTCCCTAATTTTATAGATGAGAAAACCAAAGAAACTCCTGGCTGCTCATTTAGGGTAAATTATTTACCCAGGGTCAGAAAGTTGGTGAGCAAGTGTCTAAGGCAGGATTTCAACTCATCCTCCTGACTCTAAAAGCAGTGCCCCATCCACTGTAGCATGTCACTTCTATCCTAAGAGCAGAACCTGTTTTCCGTTCTTTTCTCTGCAGTGGCCAAGAATGTACACCCAAGAAGGTGAGTACTGAATGAGAGATTTATCTATAACCTGTAATTTTGATGAATTTGGAAAAATCATCCAAATTTAGTAGGAGTTACCAGACTCCTCATCAAGAATATGTATGTGTGTGTATATATGCATCTATATACATGTATATATACATGCATATGTATATATATACATACATGTGTATATGCATATGTGTGCATGCACACATATTCATATATAATATGTGTATGTATATATACGTATGGATATCTACATAAGGATATAAATATGTATATATTTATGCTAGATAAATAAAGTATCAACAGGAAAAATGTGTTTAAGAATTAATGAGAAATAAGTCTTGAACAAAGAAGTTTGCCACATTTTTTTCCTCAAATACATTGATGAATGCAAAAGGACCACAGGAGAAAAGACCTAACCACTAAAGGGAAATGGAGCATGTGGTACAAATCCTTTTTTTCAGCTATTTAAAAATATTTGCCAATTTTCCTTTCTACAAATTCAAAAAGCTCATGATGGATGCAATTCACAAACTTCATTTGAAGGAGTGATGAAAAGCCAGACAGACAACATGCATGCACATCAGCCAGGATGTCAGCATCTGGCAGATGTGAGAATAAGCAAGGTAATAAACCTTTTTCTCCAGGGCATTGTGTTGTCTCTTCTTGAGTTTCCAATAATATGATGACTGTTTGGACATGCCTGACATCTTTACTATGCCCTCCAAATACATAACTTGGCATCATTTAGCTGGAATATGGCTTGCTTTGCTTTGAAGATTAAAATAATTATTTAAGTGTTCAGGATAATTAATGCCATAACTCAATTTTAGCTGAAATTATTTTCACTAATCCATATTCAAAATCAGGTCTCCATTATTCTAAAAAGAAGATCCTAATTGATCATTTAGTACAAATTAAGGTTGTGAGTTGCCTCTTTCAGGGCCTTTTCATTGCTTTCAGTTTTTGTGTACAGCATGTGTGTGGTTTAAAAGATCCATTTTTAAAGTGCATCCTACTGGGAGACCGTGAAATCCTCATAAAAGCAGAAAGAGGGATTCATAACCACAGCTCTTGGTTGCCACCTAAAGGTCTCTTATTTTGCTTCCAGTGGGAACTTCTGTGTCTACTTTCTGGGTGATAATCATTTCCTGTTTCAGGGAAACTGTCCCACTAACAATATAACCAAAGATGTTACCCTGAGCTAAGGGCTTTTCTGTGCAAGACAGAGATTTGTCCTGCTTGACCCCAAAGAGTTGAAGGAGGAGCAATAAAACAGAATTTACGGAGATGCAAATTTCAGTTTTCTGGCAAAACCAAATAAGGCTTGTTAACAATTAGAGGGTGATGGATGGCCTCAGGATGTGGTGAGTTCCCCTTTGCTGGAGGTCTTCAAGAAAAGACTGGTTGACCACTTATCCAGTAGATGGTAGAAGGGTTCATGTTCCCATGTGGCTTTGATTAGATCTAACCCAGCAGAAGTTCCTTCCAACTCCGAGACTGTGATTTTTTTTTTTATTTAAATGTCTCAGCCGCCACCGTCCTTACAAAGTTTTGTTTGTGTTTCCTATTCTGATTTCCCTATTTGATGGTAAAGCACATGGCTATCTATGCACTCTGATTCTCGATTCACTCACATGTTCACATTATTATTGATTTTATGGTGGAAGGAATCTCAGAGGCCATCAAATCCAACCTTTTCATCTAACACTCATTAGTTTAATGCCTAGAATATAGTATTTGTTTAATAAATGTTTATTGATTAAATGAATAACAGATGAGGAAACTGAGGTCTGCCGAGTTCAAATAACTTGCTCGGTCTTACATGGTTAATTAGGCAGGATTTGAACAAAATCCTTCTTCACCCTAGTCCCAGCCTCTAACTATTGCACCCCTGGCTGCCTTGTTAATTTGCCAGTTCTTTGTGCAGAGGCTGACATAACGGTCTGTGAACTTCTCCAAAGATGCAAAGCTGAAAACGTCCTACTTGTCTCCAAAGAGACAAATAATAGGAACTTAATTAAGAATGAATATTACTTGGTTATATTATAATAAACAATCTATATTAATGCTATTATGTTATGTGTTAAATTATATTATTAGCACTATCATGCCATTATATCATTAAGATTCACTAAAAATTAATAATATAATGTATAATAATATAGTAATGGGTGACATCTTCATAGCACTTTCAGAGTTACTAAGAGACTAGTTTCATTATTATGTAATGAGTAATACAAACCAATATATCATATTACTGATTTTATTCAACACTTATCCAGCAAGTGCCTAGCACATAGTAAGTACCTAGTAAATGTTTATTAATTGATTGAAATGAGATAATATATGTAAAGTGATACATATCATTAGCGCTAATATAATTAATAAGATGATCATAGCAATAGATATTTGTACAGCACTTTCAAGGTTACTAAAACATTGCATATTCTTGTTAATAATAGCATAGATTGCTTAGAGCAAATGTAGATGGAATAGATCTAGAAGGAGTATTTCCCAATTCAGACTTGCTAATTTGCATGTTAGGCCTATAAAACAGTTACTGGGATTTCTAGATCATTCATGACGTTCCTTTCTTGAAATACCTCTACTTTGTAGCTTCCTCCTCTCTGCCCAGTATGGTTCTAACTTTGTGCTAATATTGACTCGCCGCTTTCTTTCCATTCCTTTCACAAGAAATGCTAATTCTATGTCAGAGCAATGACTGGTCCTCCCTGCCATTCTGTTTGAGTAAAGCCACTAGAAGGAGCCAAATAGGATACCTGTTCCTGACCTCGTCTTCAGAAGTTAGGAAGGATCCCTCATGGTGTTCTAATTGACCTTCTGCCACACATGTGGCATGCTGTATTATGAACTGACTCAACTTTTCTTAGACTCCTTTATGTCGTTTACCAGTGCAACCTGACAATTACCATTTCCATTTGACTTCTTACCTGCGTAAGGATAGCCACCCCTTGCTGTCCTCAAAAGAACATCCAGTTTACACTCAATCAAAGACTATCTCCCCTAATTCTAGATTCCTTTTCATTTTATTACCCTTCTATAGCAACCAATTGGCAATATCATCTTAGCCCTTTGCAAGCCAATCAAATTTTCAAATTTATAGCAAAATTTGGTCTTTGTAAAGCTAGTAACTGACATTAATATAGCCCCTTAAAATTTGCAGTTTAAATTATCTCATTTCACAGAGACCTAGTCTTCTTTGAAAAAAAAAAAAACTTAGAAGGCTTATGTCTCACCCTTACTTGAATAAGAATTCCTCTGCAGGTTACAGTATAGTGATAGTGAGATATACATGTACAGAATATTTGTGGTCAAAGAGTACAGTTCCTGTTTACTGGGAGTCATTTTCTCCCTTTAAAGAATCCTAAAACTCCTCTTGGGAATAATTGTCTTCTGAGCTCTAAGAGCTGGTGCTGCTATTGAGTGTCTAGCCAGAATTTCTCTCTCCATGCCCTGAAGTTATCATCATTCTTAGGTAACTGTCCATCCAAACCTACCTGCAGACTTTCCCTCTGGTATTGGCCACCAGTCTGGCAATTACTGCCTCCAGTTACCTATAGGGGATGGGCTTGACTGGAGCTCTTCTGTTGTGATCTTGACTTGCTTCTGAAATCCGGCATTCTATACTGGCTCGTTATTTTACCCAATAGGACCAGAAACAGGTCGGGTCCTATCAATCGGTGACAAGGAAAGATAGTCTCTGTATGACATCATCTCTCTTTATTCAATGATTGAAGTACTTTACTCTTGGCAAATTGGCTAAGAATTTATTTGCTCCAAGTTTACACTTCTTACTTATCAGTTGATTGCTTCAACTAAGAAGCACTGAAGAAGTCACAAGTGGAAAATGTTTAAAAAGCCCTGACCTAGGGACTTGATTATATGAACAGAGCTGTAATGGAAACCCCCACCCTCACATGGGGAAAAAAGAAGCCAGTCATAATGGCATCAACACAGAGTGTGTCAGTGACAGTAATGTACAAGTAGCCTGAAGAGGCAGAATGGAACCAGGTAGAGGAGAATTTGTACTTTAAGCTACAGTCTCTAGCAAGTCACTGGAACTTCTGGAGTAGGGCATAATACACAGTGCTGGGCTCATCTGGAGAATGGACTGGATAGGAGAGTAACTTCAGGATGGTGAACCACTAGGAGTCTACTGAAATTGTTCAGGAGACTGTTCATGATTGGCTGAATTAGACATGAACATGTGAGGGGAATAGATCCAGACAGTTATATTGTAAAATAAAATAGAAAATATTTCACAACTAAGTGAATATGAGAGGTAAGGAAGAGAATTGACTACAGACCCAGAACTGAGAATGCATTCAAAGGGCAATAACCAAACAAGACCAAGGCCAATGACTTACCCAAGGTCACACAGCTAGTAAGTATCTGAAGTCAGATTCAAGCTTAGGTCTTGCTGCCCCCAAAGTTTTACCCACAAGTGCCAATGAGGCAGTGAGACAGATCAATCTAGAAGTAACCTTCACCCTCTTGGCCCCCCAGGCTAACCAGCTCAGTATCATCCCTCATCCTCACTCACACGCAACTCTGAAATTCTACCTCTTTCTGATTTTACGTTGCCCTTCACACAACATTTCTCAGTTCCATCCCTTTCTCTCAATTCAAACAGTCACTACCCTGGTGATTATTTTATACCTGGGCTATTGTAATGGTCTTCTGGTTTGTCTTCCCTCTCCAATTCTCTGTCCTACTAAAGTGATCTTCCTAAAATGCAGCTGTCATCATGTCATTTCTATTCAGTAAACTCTAGTTGCTTCCTATTACCTCTAAGATTAAATATAAAATCCTCTGACTTTCAAAGTCCTTCACAACCTGGTCCCCTCCTGCCTTTCCAGTCTTGCTTCACACACACACACACACATGCACACACATCACATACAAATATGCACATATATACATACACACATTTATACATATACACAGGATATATACACACACATATATACATACTTGTGTGTATACGTGTGTATGTATATGTGTATAGATATAGCTATATCCATCTATATAATCTACCTCTATCTCTCTATCTCCCCATGTTATCCCCCATGTTTGGAAAGCTCACCTCTCCCTGTCCCTTCCCTTCTTGGTTCTGTTGGTTCCCTTGAATGTGTACTCTATCCAACTTCTGTGAGAGACCTTTCCCAATCTCGCCACTAAATATGTCCACTTTCCTCTGAGCTTACCTCCCATTCGCACTGCACAAACTTGAAAAGCATGTAGCTACTTGCACATTGTCTCCCCCATTAGAATGTTCTTTGAGGGCAGGTTTAGCATGATGCTAGGCATACAGCAAATGCTTAATAAGTGTTTTTTGACTAATTAACAATAGATTTCATTGGTTTCCTACATAGATCCCTAAAAACGTCTAAAATAAACTAAGAGCACATTCCAACGAATTTATTTCCAAACTTGGCTCACCTCAGCTGAAACACCATCATTTGCTCAGCCTGTTGTTCATGCCCAGATGAGAGAGCTCACTCATAAAAACATTTTTTTCATTTTCTTGGGTGGGAAATAAGTAGACATGACATAGACTGTTATTACCTCAAACACTTTGGCTACCTGCGCATACAAGTATGTCTTTGTCCTATGTTCCAGGATAATACCCTAGTGTTATGGGGTTTTTTTCTTTAAAACTAGGATATGTTTTGAATTGCACAATGACAAAAATTATATTTCTTGCCATTTGCATGTTAAAATGACTTTGTATTAAAGATACTTCTTTGATAAAAGAAAGAGAGAAAGGCAGGAAGGAAGGAAGAACAATTACAGCCACCACTAAGTTGTACTTTTATTGTATGAGTTATTTTTAAAAGATGTGAGATTGTATTCTTGCCATTTTCTCCCTTTCCCTTGGGGGGAAATAGCAAACAAACCACCTCAGTGCACATTTGGAGAGCACGGGACAAATCAATAAACTGTCCCCCCCATGCACGCCTTTTCAACTCACAGCCCTCTGGTCTGCCAATCCATCAAACAGCATTCAAGGGCTTACTCTGGCCCAGTACGTAGCTAAGTAGGCACGTGCTGATAAAAGAAATGGATCTTACCCTCAGAAGCTTCCATCCTGTTGGGGGAGACAATCTGTACCTAATTAGGGTATATAATATAACAAAAGATGAATGTGGTTGGTTTCATCTCAAGACTGGGGAACCACCAGGACCAAGGTGCACAACAGGCAGATGGGTGTCATAAATAGATCTGGTTGGACTATATTGTCTGGGAATGGAGTACCTCTTGCCCACATCTGCCTTTTACTCGCTATGGAAGTCCATGCTGTGAGACAGATGATGCCCTTTGGAAAAAAAATGAAAACTGGATATGGAAAAAGTCTTTTTTTAAAACCTCTACTATGCTAAATAATAATAGCAGCTAGCGATGATACCACTTTAAAGTTTACAGGGCACCACACAGAGCTCATCTCCTTTGATCCTCACAACAACTCTGGGGGGCAAGTGATGTTATCATCCCCATTTTCCAGACGAGACTGAGAGAGATTGTCTTTCCCGCGGTCACACAGCTAGAAAGAAGCGGGAATGGGATTTGAATTGAAGTCATCTTGTCTCTGCCACTTGTACCCACAGACCCATTCCATCACCTCTAGATGACCAGTTACATTACAATGAAGTGCTTTCTGTGAGGCTAATTGACTACTTGCCTCCTCCTGTACCAAACCCAAGACTGAAATACAAAAAAAAAAAAAAATGCTTTGGGAAAAACCACTGGCACAGTTTCCTATTAGTACGTAGTAGTGATATAATTCAGGTGTGTAAATTCCCAACTGTCCTCGGAAATCTATGTTTCAATAATAATATTTTTTCATCGTTTGGGCATTCAACTAGAAAATATCAATCCTCTATAGCTAAAATAAAAATTAGATAACTGGGGAGAGATTTGAAATAACTTATGACATTACCAGAGACAGACACTCTAAGACTTACATAGAGGGATAGAGATGGGGAAATAAAGCCATTTGCCTGAAAGCACAAATCCTCTAAAAACACCAAAGAAAGCTTCTCAAAACTTCTCTCTAATGCTAAAGAAATCTGGAGGGGGAAACAGGATTAGAGGGGGACAAGAAATTGTTCTCTGGCTTATTTTGTTTTGTTTTGTTTTGTTTTCCAGTGGGATGATGAGGTCAGGGGCACTGGCAGGGTAAAAACAGGAATCCAACAAGACTTTGTTGATGAAGGGGATGATGGGGAGACTGTCCTCTTCACCACATTATACACATGTTCTCTTGAGAAAGGCAAGAGTGGGAAGTTCTGTTCACTTTTTCCCCTGAGATATTTATTATGCTGTTCTTTAGAACCATGAGATGGCCTTTTCTCTCTTCTCACCTCCTCCTCCTCCTCCTTTCTGTCCTGAGCTAACCTTCTCCTCTCCTCCAGGAAGCTTTATCAAGCCTTCATCTCCCCAGATGACTAACCATCAGAGCAGCTGTTTTGTTTTCTTTTGTTTTTCTTTCTTCCTTTCATTTTTTTTATATTGACCAAATAAACTTCCTCTGTGCCGAAGTTTCCTTTTAGCTAATCCACCATTCAAACTTTGTTGACTTAATCAACTCATCTGGTTTAGTTTTAAATGTTTTATTAATGTTCATTTTCTAAGTTTTTCATTTAATATTTGTCCATAAAATATGGCCTCAGGTAATATTGAACAAATGGTATCATATGTCCAACACATGTAATGTCTGTGTTGTCAACTGTCCTAAAAACCTAAGAAGAATTAAAGCTAATTAGCTGATTAAAGCCATAATCAAATACTTCTAAGAGGTCTGTGATTCATGGGATCATAGATTTGTAGAGCCAGGATTGACCTCAGAGACTATCTACTCCAACCTCAATATTTTACAGTTGAGGAAACTGAGGCAAAAATCTGCTTAAGATCAAACAGGTGATAATTGGCAGAATTCATTTTTTAACTTAGATTCTCCAAGCCCAAAGTTAGTTCTGTCTTTACAGAATCACACCAGCTCCTATTGGCATTCTTGTCAATAATGTAGATGATAACCCATACATCCATGTCCTCTGCGTTATTCAATTTCTTTTCTTCCCATAATTCACCACAGGAGATGAACCCAAAGTTATCCCTGTCAGGCCAGGACTCACACCTCAGTTTGTCTTGACCTCAAATAGTCAATAATGAAACACATAAAGGCTCCACTGGTCATACCCTATATTCACTGCAAGACTGCCCCATTGACTTTTGGGGTTGATGCATTCCTTTGCCACAGTCCCGTTATTCGATTTTAGTATGTATGTTGTAGCCTGCTCTCATCCACTGTCACCCACACACACACACTCACCCCAATACTCATTCAATCCATTCAGTTCTAACCAGACTTCAACTGTCTATAATTCACAGGAAACAACCCTGGCAGAATAATGTCATTAAAAGATTCATTTTGTTTTAAGAAGTAAATTGGGATGATTATATTAATTCGTTAATCGCTGATTATATAGAAGTGGATTTGTTCTAAGAAAAGCATACATATTAATGGATGGCTGATGTTTTCTGGATCACTTTTTTTGTCAACTCCCTTCCCCTTACACACACATTGTGACCTTTTCCAATCTTTTAGAATTCGATTCAATTCAACAAGTATTTATCTTCGCCTCAGATAGATCTTGTGAATCAATCCCCCAATGATTTTAAACTTGGGCTGCCTCCAGTATGTGTTTCTTCTGTGATTACATAGGTCAGGTCCAGAGATTCTTCTTAAATTCATATTCTGAAGAAAAATTGTTTTTACAAACTTGGAACAAGCCAGGGAGGGTCCAGAAATAGGCATAATTGGAATGGAACATGTATGTATATATTCATAGGATAATAATAATGATATTTAAATAAGTGTTTTAAGTTTTGTTTTATGTACATTTACCTATTTGGCCCTTACAACAATTCTATGAGACAGGTGCTATTATTATCTCCTATTTACAGATGAAGAAAACTGAGGTAAATAGCAGTTAAGTGACTTGTTCAGGGTTACACAAGTAAAAGGCATACGATTGGGATTTGACTTTCTGACTCCAAGTCTATTACCCCATATGGCCATTAGAATGCAATTTTCTTAAGTTCAGAGACTGGTTTTTTTTTTGTTTGTTTTTTTTTGTTTTTTTTGTTTTGCTTTTGAATCTCCGGTGCTAACACAATGTCTGCCACATGCTAAGTACATAATAAAAGCTTGCTGATTGATTGATTATATCCCAAAGCCAAATACAATTTAAATGTTTTTAGTGTCATTTAAATCATCATAATTCTCTTCTCCCACATTAAAATGGAATTTAATGACTCTATGTGTGATAGAAAAGCAAAGTTGGGATATATAAGAAAGGCATTCATAATTTGTCTTGACCAAGAATGTGAATTTTCCATATTTTAAAAAAAGTTCCATATCTCTGTGCTTATGTAAATATTCCATGGCATTATAACTAACCTTAGCCTCAAATGGCCACAGAAAAATGAGCATTCCTCCCATAGGCTGAGCTGAGGAGGATGGATTTCTTTCGAATTAAAGGAATGAGATCATTTAAAGTATGCCAATAACAATCCTGAATTTGAATTAAAAAATGCCTTTGTGCCACATTAACCTCTGAATTTTTTCACAAACATTCCTCTATGCCTGGAATTGACTCCCTCCTCCCCTCCACCCCTTAAGAGGTCTAGCTGCTTCCAATGTAGAGCTTCAATTCCTCTGTGTACAAAACACTGTTACTGAGGATCAGGATTGGAATTTCAACTCTTCTAATTATTTCTGGGGGACCTTGGGCAAGGCATTTCATCTCTCTTGGCTTCATTTTCCTCATCTGTAAAATAAAGAAATTGGCTCTCAGGTGTTAGCCTGAAATCTCTCCCAACTCAAAGTCTACGGTTCTGCAATGTTACGAATGACAGCAATTCCATCTAAACTCAGCTTTGTTAAAGAAAAGCAGCCACTCTGTGCTGCCCATCCATGTAGCTAAGGCTGGGTTCTCGTCCAGTCTGTTTTCAGATGGATATGTGGTCTCTGTCAGCCTACGGAAGATATAAAATATCTTAGAGATTTGGAAGAAGACCCCAAAGAGGTTTTCTTTGTGACGTCAACACCCTTCCCTAGATATAGACAAAGCCATACTTTCTTCCCTACTGATGTCCAACAATCATGTATGAGTCAAAACATAAGAGGTCATGTTTGATTGTAACTCCTTCACTGCTTATGTCCAATGGGACCCCAAATCCTGCCCATTCTTCTCATAGGATCAGAGAGTTTTTTTTTTTCTGTTTCTCCAATGTTATTGCTTCCACTCTGGTCCAAGCCCTGATTGCCTCAAGCCTAGATGGAGCGGATGGTCAAAAATGGAATGAGAACTCAATGTGGCATCAGAGGATGTGAATTCAAATCACTCTTTTGTCACTTACTATTTGTGTGGGCATAGGCAAGTCATTTAACTTTTTTTGGTTTTCAGTTTCCTCATTTGTGAAAAGAGAAATGACAGTGCGCCAAACAGGAGCAGCCTCAAGGTGTTTATATTCAACTGGGTGAAAAGTGAATACAGATTACATACGTATAAATACAAAGCGATTTCAAGTGGGATGGAGGGTGCACTAAGAACTGGGAAGTGAAGATAAATAATTTTTGTTCCTTAAACACTTCATTTGTCATTTTCTGCCCTGATAGAAGCTAAAAGCCCAATTGCAATCTTGTCAAGTTCAACATTGTCATCTTAGAACTCAAAAGGTAATATTGATGGGTGGCATCTTACCTCCCCAACTCTTTACCAACTCATCCCTTCTGTGATCATCATACAGGGTCTTCACTGTATTCTGGACACCCTGGGCTCATGCTCACACCTATACTTTGCTTCTGAATACTCCTCCTTCTTGGAACACCGCCCCCTTTGACTTTGGTATGGACACCCTCGCTACTCTCTATGATACACTGTTTTCACTGGTAATTCCAGGTAATGCTATTGTTTCTTCTCCATGGTGACACAGCCTCTGGACTTCATTTTGGGCATGAAGGGTTGCGGAGATGGATGGATCATTTTCTCAGGGTTTTATGGGTAGAAGAATAGGTGAGTAGATGTTTATCTATGACCAGACTCTATATAACTAACCATCCTAAGCAATGAATAGCTAATATATGATTGATTTTTCTCATATAGCACAACTTTTAGCAGAAGAACAATGTCCCTGATGAAATCCTTTCTTAAAATTTCTCCTTCATTTTTCCTACTTAATACCAGGAGCACTTATCTGCAAACAGATTAAAACATCCCCAGTGAAAGGTAAGCTCGGGGAGCAGAGACTGTTTCATCTTTTTCCTTTGTTTTCCAAATGCCTAGAACCTCATTGGCACTTCATAGAATTATAAATGGAGATATGGAAAGGAACTCAGAGGCTACCCACTCATTTCATAGGTGAAAATGAAGATGAAGATAATAAAACCTAGAAAACAGTGAGTTTCCCAGGTATCGAGGGCTTGAAATTCAGGAGCTGAAATTGGAACCCAAATGGTGGCATTAGAAATGCAAAGCCTTCCCCTTACACCAAACAGGGCTGGTGGATTTGCAGGTGCATTTTAACCAAATTAAATTGTTAAATAAGATAATGTATTAAGCATTGTATATGTCATATATGATCAGGTAAACACTTTCATATAATTGTGTATAAAACTTTGGAAGGATGACGGACTAAAAAGACTTTGGGACATTTTTTTTTTTTTAATTAACAGGACATAAGGCTGGAATTTCACAAAGAATGCTAGCGTTACAAGCCCCTATATAAAGACTTGTTTGCATTCTTTCTGTAAGTGTGAAAAATTCCTCAGTTACCAGAAAAGGAAAGCTATGGACTCAGTAATGTTAGAGATATTTAAAAATTATGTTTGTGCTAATAAGTTAGCCTCATTCAATATGATTATATTCAGGGATTTCCCATATGTGCTCATCATTTTTTTTCACATATACATTGCTAATAGAAACATTTTTTTTTAAAAGATAAAAAAAACTCATCAGTGTCTAGATCAACAACCCAGGGGTGAGGAATTCAAAGAGAAATCTAAAGAGGAACTTGGCAAAGACAATCAACATTATATTACCCAGAGCATTTTCACAATCTGTATCCAACTTTGATGGACTGCCTATATTGGAATGCCACCCCCCCACACACACCTCTTCAAATCCCTCATTTCCTGCCAAGAACAACTCAAATTATTACCTTCTACGTAAGGCCTTTCCTGATTGTCCCAACATTCACGTGCATTTCCTTTGTATATATTCATATGACTCTCTCTCTCCCCTCTCCCCCACATTTAATAAATGTAGCCCTAGTGCTGGATATATACTAGAGAAGGTTTTCACAGATGCGTGAAGATGACTGAAATGAGGAGTACGAAAATACTAAGGCTGCTGGGAGTGATAGCTCAGAAAATGAGCTAGAATAAACAAAGTAAGTTCCATATAAAAATACCTGATATTTATATTCTCTTACCTCTGTTATCTCAGTCATGCCTGTGAAGTAAGAGCTATATATTTCATTATCCTCATTTTAGGGATGAGTAAAACTGAGATTCAGACAGAGTTAAAGTGACCTGTCCACAGTGCAGGAGCTTATAGATACAAAAGGCTGGATTTGGTCATGAGTCCCCAATACGATTGACAATACAAAGTTGTTTCTTGCAAAACAAAAATTATACTCAGTAAAAATGAGATTTCCTTCCTCCCATCTTTTTATTTCTCAGTTCTTTTTCTGAAAATGAGTGTTTTCACACTTTTGTAACATTATAGAACTCAATAGAGGAAAAATAATTCTGATGATGGGGCAGCTGAAGTAAATGGCCACATAGGACTGTTAATCCCTCTGGAGATTTTATTGGCGCTTCATTTCTCTCCTGCTAATTAGCATCAATAATAAAAGTGTTTAGATTTTTACATGTGCAAGACGTTCTCTCCCTTCTTCTCTCGGTGAAACATAAGCTCCTTGAAGGCAGGGACTGGGACATTTCCCTTCTGGTGTTTGTATTTTCCAAATTCTAAATTATATAATCAATCCCTCAACAATCATTTATGAAATGACTACTATATGTCAGGCATTGAGACAAAATTGCCCCAAATTGCAAGTTAGACAATCAATCAATAACCATTTATGAAGTGGTTCCTGTGTGTCAAGCATTAAAGATACAAAGAAAAACAATGAAATAATTCATGCCTTCAAAGAGATGTGCCTTCTACAACGGGATAACAAAGAGATTATAATCTGCAAGGCGGCCAAATGGTAGAATAGATTGGGGAAAAAATAGGACTTCATTCACCGTCATACAGCTGGAACTTTGAAACACATTGCCATTTTCTGGGACACTACTTTCCATTAGTGGGCTATGATAGAGAGGCAAAAGCAGTCATCACATATGTACTAGAATAGAATAAGTTAGAGTGACCTTTATCAACACAAAATTAGCTCTACTTTACATGGGTCACTGGTGACTGTGAGGAGGGAAATCCTCCAGAAGTTCAAAGAGTTCTCTGGGGAATTCACTTGCCTTTCAAGTGCCCCAAATTAAGAAATTCAAGCATTTCTTGACTTTGGTGGGAGGATGATCAATGTCCATGAAGGACTCTTCCTTGTGTAATCTTGGCATCAGGATGAAGTAAGTCACAGAAACTCCTTGTCTTAAGTCTTTAGAGTTGAGAAATGGTGATAAATGAGAGCATGTTCAGCTTTTAATGCATTTAAATACCCAGGAGGTATTTACTATGGCAAGGTGAGATATAGCATGGCACAACGTAGAGGGGCTTACATCCTGCCTTTGACACATACAAGTTGTGTGACCATGGATGGGTAAGTAACTTTTCAGCTCAGTGGGCCAAGGTAACTAACATAATACATTATATCCTAAGGGCTTACTCCCCCAGAAAAAAAACCAATCACAGTTTCTGCCCTCAAGGAGTTCCTGGGGAAGGAGAGGGAAGATATTGTGACATGTACATAGATAAGTAGAATCCAGGATAATGGACTAAAAGGGAAAAGTTACAGGCAAAATGAGCTTAACAATATTTGAGAACACTTTGTTGAGGGATTGAGGGAAGATGTCATTGGAAAAAGTTGCCCACGAGGTGAAGTTTTGAGTGGTGTAGGTGAAGAAGGAGTTTTAGTTTAGACACAGGGATCAGTTTGTGTGGAAATGTGAGAGGAGGAGAACACATTGCTCACCCTCAGAATCCAATGGATTATTTCAAATTCTATTATTAGTAGAATCTTGAATGACCTGAAATAGATCCATAAGCCTCCTTTAATTCCCCTTCAATACTCAGTTACTTTGGTAGAACAGACGTAGACAAAAATACATCACAGAGCAAAACGGTTATAGAAAAATAAGTTGTATGACTTTGGAGGAATGATGTCAGAACATAGGTGGTGGCCCATAGGTGTGGAGTGAGACATATGTTTTGGGGGCCTTGGTCATTTTGTGCATTTGTTATACCTGAATTTACTTATTTCTTACAAGGAATTGTTCTATAGGGGAGGTATTAGGAACTTACATTAGAGTAAAAAGGAGAATTATATAAATAAAACATGTTTTAAAAGAAAATTCCTTTAACCTTATCAATTTCACTAAAAGTCAGCAGTCAATGTTTACATTTCCCTAGTGATCATTTTTAAATAGATTCTCATTTGAATTTATATGGTGACTAAGATGACACTTTCAATTTATACAATCCAGCTTCAAAACTGAAGCACAAAAGTCTGCTATGCTGCAGTGATCTGACCTGATCCAATCCTGTGTTTGTCTTGAGTGCTGAGCCTGCTTAGAGACCCATAGTCCTCCTGGGAATTATGAATTCCAATGCTTTTTCCTAATTGTAGCACTGCAAAGTCTCAAGGGTGGCTGCATTCCTAAGGTCTGCAAAATGATCTCTGGAAAGTGTGCATGCTGCCTTTTAAGATGGGGATGAAGGGTTTCCTCTTTTGGATAAGGTTATTAAGAATGCACAGAGCTGGGACAAAGCATCTGCATCCTTGGGTGAGGTTTAAAATGGGGGGGGGGGTGTTGGAAGAGCATTAAAATTTGAGATTCCTGTAGGGTGTTCTGTACCAGAAGTTTGTTTATTTCAATTCAATCCGACAAGTGTTTTTAAGCACCTACTATGTATCAGTAACTGTCTTAGGCACTGAAAATTGAGAAGCAATATGTTTAATAGCCTTTGGCATCAACGAACTTGCAATCTGCTTTGCGGGGGGGAGGGAAATCAAACAGAATCACACAATTAAGTAAATATAAACTATACATAAAACCATACTTGAAGAACATCTTATAGAATTGAAGTTCCTTGTGATCAGGAACTATTCCATTTTTCTCTTTGTATCCCAACAATTAGCATTGCAGCTGGGACAAAATTGGAAAGTAATAAATGTTGTTTGATCAACTGGGCAAATGTAAGGGGGGAGGGGTAGATTGGAGAGGAGAGAGACTGGATGCAGGGACACCAGTTAAGAGGTTGGTATGTGTACATCCTTCGTTGTCGAAGATGACCATGACTTGCGCTTGACTTTGTTTTGAGTGAGGGAGAGCTGTGCAGGTCACCAGCCTCACTTCTCCTCCACAACCATCTGAATCCAGTGACCTCATCAGGATGACTGGAGATGACCCAGGATGAGGCAGATAGGGTTAAGTGACTTGCCTAAGGTCACACACAGCTAGTGAGTGTCAAGTGTCTGAGGTGAGATTTGAACTCAGGTGCTTCTGACTCCTGCACTGGTGCTCTATCCACTGCACCACCTAGCTGCCCTAATTAAGAGGTCATTGCAGTAACAAAGCATGAGCTGATGAGAGACTGAATTACGGCAGAGACTAGGTGAGTAGAGAACATGGGATAGGTGAGAAAAGATGTTATGGAGACAGAATGGACAAGACTTGACAACTGATTGGGTACGGGGTGTAAATAGCAGTACAGAGTAAAAGGTTGACTCCAAGCCTGAGAGACTATAAGGATGATGGTGCCCTCTACAGAAACAATTAAGTTAGGAAGATGGGTTGATTTGGGGGTGGGGGGAAGCAAATGAATTCTGTTACAGACCTGTTTCATTGTAATCCCCAGATTTCACTTTACCACAAGTTTTGTGACACAGAGTTTTCCTATGAATAGAATTTCTTCCAGGGGCAGGAACACCTGAGTGCCAGAAGGCAGGGCAACCAGGGTCAGGAGGGAAACTGTTGCCAAGCACCTTCTGGCTTCTGTTTTCTCACCTACTCTTTGGGCCAAAGGCACAACACCTGAAGTGGGGGAGGTTTCTGGGCATGGGGCCACTTAACTTGCTACTTTCCACTACTCCAGTTAGCAATTAGGCAAGAGAAAACAGAGCCGCCTACTTAGTAAATGAGTATGGAAACTATTGGTCATCAGCCCATGAGCTTTAGATCTAGAAGGATCCTCAGTGATCATAGAGTTAGACCCCTTCATTTTCCAGAAACTTCCCAGTTTCCAGAGGAAACTGAAGTCTTACATGAGCATCATATTTGAGTGGAGAAGTCAACGGATTGGAAGTCTCAGAAGATCTGGTGGATCAGATGCCAGCCCTGCTCCTTATGATCTGGGTGACCTCAGACAAGGCATGTGATCTCTCTAGGCTGAACAAATGCTCTCTAGAGTCCTTTCTTCATAATTCTAGGTCCTGTGACCCTACAGAAAGTACTTTCGGGAGGAATTTAGGAAGCAGGCCTGTAGTACTTGAAGAGGACCCCTAGGGGAAGATGTGGAGAGGAGTGAAGAAGATGAGAAGTCCTGGGCCACTTGGGGTCCTCATTATGGAAAGGAGTTTCCAAAGTAATTAGGAGAGAGAGGGGGAAAAGGGGAGAGGGAGAGAGAGAGGGAAAGGGAGAGGGAGAGGGAAAGAGAGAAAGAGAGAGAGAGACAGAGACAGAGACAGAGAGAGACAGAGACAGAGAGACAGAGACAGAGAGAGACAGAGAGAAGAGAGAGACAGAGACAGAGACAGAGAGACAGAGACAGAGACAGAGACAGACAGAGAGACAGAGACAGAGAGACAGAGACAGAGAGGGACAGAGAGACAAAGACAGACAGAGAGACAGAGAGAGACAGAGAGTGAGAATGAGGGGGAGGAGCAAAAGGAAAGAAAATGTAAGGATGCCAGCCCGAGCCCCCTGCCTCCAACTCCCCTCCCCTTCCATTTCACCAGACTGTGCAGATGGGGATACTGATAACTTTTTTCCTTTACCTGTTCCAAGGGGTCCCAAACATTCTAAATGCTTTTGGTGAGGGTAGTCAATTCAGAGGCAGGGGGACCAGTTAACTTTGCAAGAACAAGCCTATACAACGGATACCCTTCGAAAGAAGAACATTTGCAGGGAATGAGGGTGGGGCATGCAGAGGTTCCAGCCTGGCCATAGTTGGACGGTGGCAGTGAAAGGGCTTGGGGGGCAGGCTGCATTCACCACTTCCCCATTTTTCTCTACAGACTCCAGGTCTGGAAAGGTCAATGGATCTGTCTACCTCTCGATCTATGTCTGGTATCTCTCTGTGTGTAGGTCTTTAAACTCTGTTCTCTCGGGTCGCTGTGGACCCAGGCTACACTGAAGTGGGGCGAAAGCTGAGCCACCACTTAATGATGGGTGAGAACCCGGTACTACCTGGAGTGGAGTGGCTGAGGCCAGCTGGGGGAGGGGATGGCCGCGGGGGAAGAACCAGGAAGAGGGCCACACTCCTATGCTACTGACACCCGCCTGCCTAGGACCCTCAGAGCTGGGGAGCAGGGGCGCATGGTGTGATCGGAGGATGCAGGAGAGCGTTGACAGCTATGGGGATCCCCCCACAGTGGGGGAGCAGCTCCTGGTCAGTGAGTACATCGGGATCAGCGGGCGGTCTGCCGGACCAGCTAGGCGTGGAGGCGAGCTCTGTGAACCGCTGCTGCTCAAGCTGGAGAAACGAGAGGGAGGCTCGGGAAGCTGATGGGGCTGGGAGGGGGTGGGGGGAGATGCTGCTGAAGTTGCGATGTGGACCGAGTTCAGCCACTCAGACCCTGGGGTAACGGGGAGGGGGGAGCAAGGGAGAGAAAACACATTCACATCCAGACGCACTGGGCTGAGCAAAACAAAGAAAGAGTGTGGGCCGGTGACTTCATGCTTTACCAATGTCCCGCCCACGCGCCCGCGGCCGCCGCGGCCCCAGCCCAGATCTGCGTGAAACCCGCGCTGGTCTCTTAGCAACCGGCCAGCCGCTGAAGTTGCCAGGTCCCAGGCAGTCCCAGGCTGCCCCGGGGCCCCGACGGGACGATCTGGGCCTAGCCAGGACCCCCTCCTGCGCAGCAGCCCCCTCCCCCAGATCCCCGCTGCTGGGAGCTGCCCCCCGCTCCGGCTGCGCTCTAGGCCCCTGGACTCTGGGGGCTGCAGCGCCTGGACAGCGGCGAGAGCCTCTGCTTAGTTCTCTCTTCCTCTCTGGAGGGGGAGGGGGGGAGGAGAAGGAGGAGGGGAGCCCATCCCCCTCTTACCTCTTCCCCCCGGGACGTACCCGGGGCCCCTCTAGTCCCACCACACCCCCCGCGCCCGCCCCCTTCACCTAGTCTCCAAAGCAGCCTCCGCTGCCCGACTGCCTAAAAACTCGACGGCGCCGCTGCTTGTGCGCCGGGACTGGAGCGGGTCCCGCGCGCGACTTCTGCCACCCGGGAAGTGACACCGATTCCGTGTCTCCTCTGCTCAGCGCCAACCCAAGAGGGGCTGATCTTTGGGGCCGTCCATTGCCTCCCTCCACCAGGGCCCAGAGGCTGAGGTGAGCAGGAGCTGGGCGCCCCAGGAGTACAGGTACGGCGGGGCTGCCCACCTGTGGCTCGGCTGATCTGCCCACCTGTGGCTCGGCTGATCTGCCCACCTGTGGCTGGGAGCCTCTTCTTCCCAGCCTGGGACTGTCGGTTCTCTGCGCCGGGCTGAGATCTCTCGGCCCGGCGCCTCTCCCCCCAGCCCCCGCCTCTCCCCCTGGGCGCTTTGTTTGGGGCCAGCTCCCGGCGGAGCTGATTTATGCCGCAGCAGCTCCGTCGGGGGCGGCCTCGGGCAGAGGCTGGGAACAAAAGCCCTTTGTCCCGGGCCGACCGAGCGGGGGCTGGGGCGCGGGCAGCTGAGCCGGCCCCCGTGCGCTGGCTCCGAGGCTCGCTCTGAATGAAGCGGGACCGCCCGCCGCTGCCCTTCTCCACAGCCGCCGCCGCGGGGCCCCAGCCGGGCTGAGTCCGCCACCCCTCTCCGCCCCCGCCTCCGCCTCGCCTCGCCTTCGCGCTCGGTCCAAGCTCTCGAGCCTATTGTGCGAAGCGCCCGGATTCCTGCGGTCGTTCTGACATGCTGTGCCCCGCTCGGGCCCTGGCCCTGCTCCTGCTCCCTGCCAAGAGGGCGCCCCGAGGCACCGACCCCTGCCAGGGGCGGGAAGAAACGTGGGACTAAAACTTGGCCCCGAAGGACTTCCCCGCCGGGCTACCCCGGACCGAGGCGGGAGACGAGCCCCAGAGCCTGAAGACAGCCTCCAGGAGGAGCCGCCCGCCGGGCGCTGTGAGCGATGTGGGGCTCGGCCTTGGCTCTCTGGACTGCTGCCGGCATGGTATGCCTGCAAAAGGGCCGCCGAGCCCCGGGGCCCGTGCTCGGGGCCGCCTGCCTCTTCTCCATGGCTTTCGGACTAGGACAGAGCGGCGGTAAGTGGTCTGCCTTTGTGGGCGGAGTGGCAGGGGTCTCGGGCGCGGGGGGCACACTGCCTGCCAGTCAGCTGGCACTGCAGCCAGATAAAGAGAAGAAAGCGCTGGCTTTATCAGGAGAGAGGCTCCGGCACCTGGACTGACTCAGGCCAGGTTTCAGCTAGTGGCTAGCTGCGGAGCTGGCAGGTCTGCGCGTTTCACAGTTGCCCCCCAGGAGGTCCCCGAAGCAGGTGCCTCCGGCTGGGCCAGGTGGATCACGTTCCCTTCGCTCAGGGCCAGGGATTAGGGACAGCACAGTGAGAAAGCCTGGAACTGGAGAGCCTGGAATCCAGCTTCTGTTTACTAAGAGACTAAAACAAAGTTAGACATTCCAGTGCCTCCTTGGAGAAGGACACTCTACAGTCTATGTTCCCAGTCCTCATTTACTGACCCGGAGACCAAGGACTGACTATTCGATCGGATGTGGGGGCAGTGAGGCAGATTTCCTTGGTCCTACATCCATACACGGAGAGGGCCAGTTAGCCCAACCTATTCATTTTACAGATGGCGAAACTGAGGCTCGGCGAGGTTAAATGCTTTACCCAAGGTCACACCGGCAATCGTAAGTGGAAAAATAGGAATGAATCCATGTACTTTGACTCCAAATCCAGTATTCTTTCCACTCCAGTGCTCTGCCTTTTAACTGAGAACTGTCACTTAAACATTATAGCTACCATAATAAACACATTACTGCAAATCCCCGTGAGGGAGGAAGAGGGGAACAGCACTGGCTCTGAAATCTGAGGGCTTGGCTTTCAATCATGCCTCTGGCATTTATTTGACTTGGGCCAGTCACTTATAACTCCATGGGTTCCAGCTTGCTCCCCTGGAAAAGGAAGGGGCTCCTAGGTGACTTCCAAAGTCCCATCCACCTTTAGAACCATGATCAATGATCTATCCCTCCTACCCCCTGCCACTCTCATTCAGGTAGTAGCACCAAGTGGTCCTTAGCCCCATGGAATACTAGGGTACATACTACACGGCCTAGCCTCTTTGTGCAAAAGACCTTTGCCTGGAGCCCCCCAATCCTATAAGCTAGAGAGCACACAGATATTAATATCCTATTTTACAGAGGAAGAAACTGAGGCCCAGATAAGTAAGGTGAGTTGTTTCAGAGCTAGGATTCAGAGCTTTGGGACCTCCCTGACTCCCTCACCATTCACTCTGGCTTCCTCTCTTAAGTCCTGATATCAGGACCTGAAGGATCTCTTGGTTTGAAAACAGTTAAGTTCGTCTCACTTATACTCTTAACTTTGCCAGGGTCTACGTTTTTTGAATTTTGATGTTCACCTTTACGTCAGCCCTAGGAACACCTTCCTTTGACCTCCCAAGAGCTAAGGGAGTTTAGCTAATGGTAGTTATTTGGTGGAATAAAATCAACTCCCACACTTGGGTTTTCTATGCCAAGTTTCTGCTTGAAGCTAATTAAAGTGACCAAGTCTTAACCCTATAAAATAAGATTTATACTGGAATCACCATTAGCCTCCTTTAGGGAGTTTAGCTTCCCTAAATAGTTTCAGATATAACTAACTAATATTTCATTCTCTGAGATTCTGTCTCCATCCAGCTCCATATGAAAAAAAAATAGCAATCAAAATTACTTTTCCTTGTGGTTACTTTGTGATGGAGGGGGGCTACTTCTGGGAATTCAAAGTAACATTTATAAAGTGAGGAAAAAGTGCAACATTCAGCATAAATAATTACCAACCTGATGGAAGAAGGCATGGTGTATTCACACATAATCCCCTTTAGTCCCATTTTAAAAGAAACTGACAAGGTAGCTTTTTGCAGGTGAAACATTCTATACCTGAATAGTGCACATACAGGTTCAGGGTCATTAGCCTGCAGGAGAAGTGGGGTTAATTTTTTTGTAGGGAATATGCCAGTGTTCTCAATCACTTTGCACACTTGGGGTGCTTTGCAACTCTCAGGGTTACTTTGAGAGCTCCCTAAGGTGTTCTTCTGTTGAAAAGAAGACACTAGGGTTGCTGTCACTAAGGTACCTTGTACCTGTATTTTGAGGGCTTAGAAGAATTCTTGAAACATAAAAAGCATTTAATAAGTACTTGGTGATGACTTGATTACGTGCTCTACCTCAAACACAGCCTTCTGTCTGTTAACTCTTAACACTATGCAAAAGGCTTCTGACCTACAGGATATATGTATGAGGGTTAGACTTAAGCCAGGACCTGGGATTTCTTTTTTAGTGTTTAGAGCTTTATAAGTAGGGAATTCTCTCTCCCAGTGAAGCTAGGCACCTTCTCTATACCTTGCAGTCTCATACAGACCTAATAGCCTAACAGTCACCTGGGGCACTAGCAGGGTATCCCACTCTCCACAGTGTCTTCCAAAGCTTCTTCTCCCTCCTCAGACCTCCCCTCACCCTTGGAGCTGAGATTCTTGCTCCTATTTTCCAGAAAACAACTGAGGTCATTTGCCACATGCTCCCTCTTCTCCCCTCATCCTTGTCTCCTGTCAATCAGATGCCTTCTGTCTCTTTTACCCCTGTTTCACATAATGAGGTGGCCTTACTGCTTTCAAAGGGTAACCCTTCTACAAGTTCAAGCAGCCTCATTCACCCTATCTCCTCAAATAGATTGCTTGCCTCCTCTGTCATCCCTGCCTTTGTTACTCATTTTCAATCTTTCCCTCTCTGCCGGTTCATTTCCTAGCTGCCGAAAATCCTGCCCATGTGTTCTCCATCCTGTAAAAACCCTCACTTGATCCCTCCCTGCCCACTATCGTCCTATATCTCTTCTTCACTTTATATCTAAAATCCTTGAGAAATCCATCTTCAATAGATGTTCCCTTTCTTTCCTTTCACTCTCTTACAATCTAGCTTCCCAGGCCACAAAAACTGCTATTTCCAAAGTTACCAATCTCTTACTTGTCAAATACATTGGTTTTCTCTCAATCTTCATTCTGCTGGAGTTCTCTGCACCTTGTGAATGACACTGTTGATCCCTCCTCCTTGAGACTCTCTTCTCTCTAGGTTTTCTGGAACCCACTCTCTCTTAGTTTTCCTCCTACCTCCTTCTCGGTCTCCTTTGCTCTGTCCACCTTGAGATTATACCTTCTAAATGTAGGAATCCCCTAAGGTGATGTTTTGACCCTTCTGCTCTCCCACTATACTGCTTCACTGGGGGCTCTTCTCAGCCTCCATAGATTTAATCACCACCTATTGTCTATACTGAAGATTCTCAAGTCTACCTACCCTGCCCCAACCTCTCTGCTTTCTTGCCCCTGCAATTTTGTTTCACTCATCCCAAACTGAATGTCCAATAACTAACTATACTAAACTTAACATGCCTAAAATGGAACTCAGTATTCTCCCTCTGAAAAACCCTTCCCACCTCAGACCTTCCCAGTACTAGAGAGGGCAGTACCACCCTTCCAATCCTTCAGGCTCTGCTCTAGGAGTCATCCTGAATTCCTCACCATCACTCATTTCTCATGCCCAAGCTGATGCCAAGGCCTGTCATTTTCACCTTTGCAGTATCTTCTTGTTTCTGACACCATCCCCATCTGGTGCAGGCCCTCATCCCCTTACACCTTGATCACTATGATAGCTGCTCATGGGTCTGCCTGCCCCAAGTCTCTCCCCACTCTCCCCACCCTCCATTCAGCCATCAAAGTGATTTTCCTAAAATATAGGTCTGATCATGCCTCTCCCACTCCCTATTCAGTATACTCCAGTGGCTTCCTATCATCTCCAGAATAAAATATAGAACTTCTGTTTGGGATGCAGAGCCCTTCATAACCAAACCTTCTCCTGTATTTCCAATCTTCTCACACCTTTCTCTCCAATGTGTACTCTTTAATCCAGTGACACTGGCCTCTTGGCTGTTCCAAGATGAAGATTCTCCATCTCTCAGCTCTGGACAGTTTCTCTGGTTATTTCCCATGCCTGGAAAGCTTTCCTTCCTCAGTTCACCTACTGTCTCCCTTTAGGTCCAAACTAAATTCCTTTCTACAGGTTTCCCCAATACCCTTCCTTCAAATGCCTTTCCTCTCAATTATTTCCTATTTGTCCTGTATCTAGCTTGTTTGACTTATGATTGTTGTCTCCTCTATTAGATTGTGAGCTTCTTCAGGACCCTAGTGCTTATCACAGTGCCTGGCACACAGTAGGCACTTGATAAATTATTGACTAACTGACAGAAGTGCCAAGACTGGACTTGAATCCAAATCTTTCTAGCTTTCAGGTGTATACATTTTTTAGAATTTAGAGATCAAAGTAAACTGAAATACTTTGATTATAAAACTACAGGTCCCAAGGTACATATTTAATAATCAGTATTTATTAAATACCTACTATGTGCCAGACAGAAGCTTAACATCACAGGGAATTGTAGTTGTAAACTCGCTCAACTAAGGCAGATAACACGTTTTCCATTTAATCTAATTCAATACAATAAGCATTTATTAAAAGCCTATAATATGCTGAGCTATGCCAAGAGCTGGGCAATTCAAAGAAAAGAAAATAAAACCAGTCTCTTCCCTCAAAGAACTTACATCTAAGAACCTTTTATTTAAAATCAGTTAGAATCTTGCCTCAGTCACTCAACCACCTAGGTGATCTGGGGTAAGTTTCTTTGCATCACTGTGCTCAGTTTCCCCTTTTATAAGATGAGGATGTTACACTGGGCACCATTTCAGCTCCTGTGATAATTCCTGTGATCCACTACTCCTTTCGAAAAAAGTAATAATTCCATTCTTAGTCACCTGAGGCTCAGCAAGGTCAATTTATTTGTTTTTTACAGGAAACTGCCTTTGACCTTAGAAAAGTGACTCTATGGGTTTCAGTCTGGGACTAGCTGACTTTTAAGGTTCCATTCAGGTCTTGATCCTAAGAATTTGCAGGATTCTGACTCTGTCTCTGAATTTTGATAATGGACATGGGATCATTCTTAACAATAACAATGTTTCACTCAACAAACATTGATTATCTGTGATGTGGAGGACATTGCATATTGACACTGGGGAGATTCACAGCCAAAGACATGATAGGCTTTTAAGGAGCTTGTTATCAAATGTTTATAATCTGGAACATTTACAGATAGTGAATTTTTATTCTTTTCAGGTCAAAGTTATAGAGTGAGAAAGGCATCAAAACTCTAAAGTAGTAAACGTGCCCCCCTAACTCATGGCGGAAATTGAGCTAGGAAATTCTGAAGGTTGTTTGGCCATTTTGGTTGCTAAATAGATTGAACATCAAATGACTGGCGCAGTAATGCTAAAACTCAGAAATAGAAAATTTACTCCAATAGTCTATGTAAAATTTGGTGATGTTCATGTCATATAAAAATATCTCTGCTGTTCCTATAATGCAGGATCTCAAAGTCATCAGTCATGAATTTTGAAACCTGCCCTTTATTAAAATTTTAATATTTTTTTCATTTTAATAAATGAGGAACTGAAGCCAAGAGGGGAAAAAGGGCCATGCCCCACATTATGTAGATACCAACGGATAGAGTCAGGAGTTGAACCTGGGACCCCTGGTGCACAAACAAGTGTTCTTTTCACTCCATCCATAGGCTCTTTTCATAATTCATTTCATAGATGTAAACAAGAATGATAGAGAGGCAGATTTGACATCAAGAATACTCATCTTCCTGAGTTCAAATCTGGACTCAGACACTTAATAGCTGTGTGACTCTGGACAAGTTACTTAAGTGTGTTTGTCGCAGTTTCTTCATCTGTAAAATGAGTGAGAGAAGAAAATCTCAAACTACTTCAGTATCTTTGCCAAGAAAACCCCAAATCAGGTCATAGAGAGTTGGAGATGATTGAGACAACTGAACAAAAATAAGTAAAAGAAGGATAAGTGAGGATGAAAGAAGAGGATTTTGTTTCAGGCAAGGTTCAGATATGTGGACCTGGGGACTTAGGACTCCACTTAACTGTGTTCTTGTAGCTCAGTATTTAAGAATCTCATTACTAGCTCTTGGAAGTCTCTGTGCATCCCCAACACAAGGCTCTTTTTGGAAAGGCAACACAGAAATTTGAGCCACCTGAAACAGGCTTTCAAAGGAACAGTCTTTTGTTTGAAATGTTGGCAGAAGTATAGAAAGTATTTGATAAGCTAAAGAGTCATCCCTGAATAAAAGCCTAAATGATCGTCGCCAGGGTATCCTTTGAGGAACACTGATGTCCCTTTTATTCACCAAATTGGTACTTTCTGCCTTTAATGTCAACATTAGAGATCAACTAAGTATTGCTCTCTGTAGATAATTCCCCTTTAAAGTAACACATGGTCACTAACACCTTAGTGTGAATTAACTTAGTAGGCTACTTTCCCTAGAAACAGATTGGAACAGGATGACCTGAGGTCCCAGGCATCTGACAGGGAAAGGGAGGTAAGAGGGACCCTATGCACATTTTTGTCTACTCAAGGCTAGTTATATCCCTTACAAAACATAATTTTCCTACAATTGTTGACATTCAATATTTCATAAAATCAAAGCCAGTGGGCTAAGGGTTCACCTGGGCAGGAGCGGATGGACACGATTAATCTGTCAGTGCTCAGGAATATGGTCACTTATTTATTCAGTAGACAGCTATTGCCGCTGGACTATCACATCTACACCTTCTTTTAAAGGCCTGTTCCTTAGTTTCCTTATCAATCTTGTCATCAGATTTACATTTCAGTTCAACCCCCAAAAAGGGTTTGTCTTTCTCAAAATCTGACTTTGCATCTCCTATCATTCAATTCAATTCAACACACCTTTCAAAAATATAAGTGAAACCATCTCTAAATTCAAGAAGTTTAAATTGTTAAGAGAGAATGCAACATCTATGGAACTCCACAGAGGAAGCATGGTGGATAGAGAGCCAGCCTTGGGACCAGAAAGCCCTGGGTTCAAGTCTTCCCTTTGACACATCATGTCTATATGACTCTGGGAAAGTCACTGGTCTCTCAGTGATCTACAGATAACTTTCTAAGATGCAGAGAAGATACTTACTCTTATGTTTGTTCTTTGTTGGAGAAGAAGACCATACCATCAGAGAAATGACGATGTGACTTGCACTTGACTTTGTTTTGAGTGCGAAAGGGCTGTTGGCAGAGGGAACAGAGATATAAAGAAAGTTGAAAACATACAGGCTTTTTTCCCCTAAGAAATGAACAAAGGAACTTTTTTTTTTTTTTTAAAGAAAATAGCCCATATGACCTTCACCAGAAACAAGATAGAAGGCAACAGAACATCTTCCTGGCTAATATTGGTGGCAATCACTGGGGAGTTGGTTTCTGTATCCCCTATCTCCTTTTGACCTTGATAAAAGTGGAATTACATATTGTAAACTCTTTCCTGTAGTACTAACAGCTGCAGATAGTGGGGGGAGGGGAGAAGAGAGGCTTATAGTGCTCCTGTCCCAAAGCAGGTCAAATCTTTGCATCTAACTTGGGAATTCATAGCATGATTGGCCCCATATATATGTCTGTGATTAATAATTGTTTCATTTGCTTCAGTATTCAAATAAATTTTCCTTCCCTGAAAGTATATTGATAAACCAGTGTACTATATAAATCTAGGGAAACTGTGAAATGAAAACCTATACTTAATCTTCAAAGTGCATAAAAGAGATAATTGAGCCCAACAGGCATATATTAAGCTCCTAGAGTTTGCAGGGAAAAGTTATAAATATCAAAGATACAAAAACAAAACAAAAACTGATCTCTTTCCTCATTAAACTTCTAAACAATATTGTGGGGGGGGGTGAGTGTGTGTGTATGTGTGTGTGTGTATGTGTATGTGTATGTGTGTTACATTTATATAGCTAAAAAGATATCAAATAATTTGAGGAGAGAGGGGGCTCTAAGAACTAAGAGTTTAGGAAAGTCTTCCTCTAGAAAGAGGGCCCTTGAAGGAAGTTCAGCGTTCTAATTCACTGACTGAGGAGGGAAAACCTGGGAAGATGCCTGGAGATGAAAGATGTAATGCTGAATTCAGAAAGATCAACTCGGCCAGTTTGGCTGGAATGGAGAATGTGGGAAGAGGAATAATGTGTAATGATCCTGGAAAGGAGGGCTGGGGCCAGACTGCAAAGGCTTTTAGCTGCCAAATTGAGTTTTCCTCTAGCTTTGCTTTTGCTAAGTCCAAAAAGAAAATATTTAGTCAAGAAACAAAAAATTCAGTGCCATTTTCCAGTTTCTTTTCAACCTTTCTGAATGAACTTTCTTCCAAAGCCATTAAATATTTGGGGGAAATGATAATATTTTCTAGCTATTAAAGAAGTTTTGTTTTTAAAAAAAAAAACACACCTGTTAAAACTGGCCTGTTCCTCACAATAATAATAATAATAATAATAATAATAATAAATCTAGCCTTCTTGCTCATGTGTACCATGCAGGTGTCTATTTCAATCCCATCCTTTCCCAACCCGAAGTCACCTTATTGACCAAGAGTCAGCATTTTGACCACCCCTTCCATTCTTTAAATGAGTATCTGTGGCAAGGAATTACTCAAAGACTAGTTATGTTCTTTGGAAATGGATAAGCCATTTATTTGTCTTGTGGTATGATCTCAATGTTGCTTATAATTAAACAAAGTTGGTTAGAGTATCTCCCTTCCAACCATGCTGTGTAAACATAGCCATTCACTGAAAATATCTCTTCTTATCCCCCTTCAACACAGTGAATAAGTGATATGAAAACTTGATCAGTTGGGTCATTCTTGGCTCCAGCCCCACTTGCCTGACACAGATATTGCTATCCCAAGAGATAAAAAAAAGTTTTTAATTCATGGCAAAGGTCAGTTCCCTGGATGGCTTCTTATAGCCAGTTAATCATTCAGTGCTTCCTGGTTGCCCATCCAGCAATAGTTGTTTGAGCCAAGATTGTCGCTTTCCAAAGGAGAACTGCCATCAATATACTTCATTGCAAAAATAGTTATTTATAGAAAAAAAGATAGCTAGTCAGGCTTCCTAATTCCTCCTTGTCTCCTGTGGGCTGCCTCCTTATGACTGACTTTTGAGGGCTTTATGCATTCCTTAAGCTTTATCACTCTGGATGAAAACAATGGCTTTTCTCTTTACCACTAAAATGATGCTTCTTGTTTGCCTTCTAGATAGTGAAAGGGAACCTAGAGCTTGTGTAGGGCTGTGTCTGAGTCTTTTCTGGAGGTTACTCCAAAGCTCTCCTCTTTGGCTTTGAGAACTTGGAGATTCCCACTCAATTCAATTCCAGCATTTATTGTTTATTTATTTAGGGCCCCTAATGTGTGACAGGCACTATGCTAAGCACTGGGGATAGAGATAAGAAAAAGTGAAGGTCCCTCCCCTCAAGGGGTTTACAAACTAATGGTGTTTAAGCAGAGATTCCCAAAGATAGCTGGGCATTCTCTTAAGGAGGAGAGCTGCCTCTGATTATCCCGTTGGAACTCAGGTAGAGAGAATTCTCTGTCAGGTATGGGTTGGACTAGGTAACTTCTGAAGCTCTTTCCAATTCTGAGATGCTAGGAATCTTGGTTCCCTCCCCCCCCCCTTCTTCTTTACATAAAGCCCTAGGCTATGCTATCAGCTGGGTTTTTGAAGGACCGAACTGCAGAAGTATATAAGCCCATCTTCAGGACACACTTGGAAGGGAAGAGCATAGTCTGCCTGAGTCCCAATGCATTGGAAGGTTCCATCTAAAACTTCAAGCTATTGAAAAGTAGAATGGTCTACCTCAGGAAGTCACAGGATCATCATTCAATCCCTAAAAGGGAACTCAGAAGCCATCTACTCCAAACTGCTGAGTTTAAAGCTAAGGGAAGTCACTTGGAATATGATGGGTTTCTCCTCAATGGAGATCAAAGGCCGGAGAGGCAAAGCTACTGTTTGAGTATATTAAAATGGGGATTTCGTTGGGGTTTGGAGTTAGTCTAGAGGACTTCTTGAGATCTCTCCTAGTTCCTGTGATTGCCATCAACACTGTACATATCTTGCATAGTTATTTCTGCATCTCTCCCATTAGAATGTAAGGTCCTTGAGGGCAGGGACCTCCCACTACTTAGACCAATATTGACACAAAGTGAGTGCTTAATTAGTGCTTGTTAACTGAAAGATTCCTCATGCTGATATGAAGATCAGCTGAGGCATCCTTTGCTCAAAAAAAAAAAAAAAAAAAAAAAAAAAAAAAAAAAAGAGTGAACTATTTTGAAGGAGTTGACTCCTTAATGGGAAGCTAAGAAGTTCAGTGGATTGAGTGCTGGGCCTGGAGTTAGGGAGACGAGTTCAAATCTGGCCTTAGACATTTACTAGCTGTGTGACCCTGGCCAAGTCACTTAACCGTGTCGGCCTCAGTTTCCTTGTCTGTAAAATGAGCTGGAGAAGAAAATGGCGAACGTTCTAGTATCTCTGCCAAGAAACCCCCCCAAAAGGGGTCACTAATGGTTGACCATGAGTGAAAAATGACTCACCACCAACAAAAACAAACTAATTGACTGGTGACCAGGCAGCTCAGTCAAATGATCCAGGTGGCTTTGTATGTTGACGCAGTCATGGTAAATGGATGTGGCAGTAAAACTCAGTGAACCCCACACCCCATAGCTCTTTGGCTGAGGATGCTGATATAAGGTTGAGTGATATGGTGAAGATGGTGCTAGATTTGAAGCCAGGAAAACCCCAGGTTCACGTTCTGACTCTGACACCATAGTTTTCAAATCATTTCACCATCCTGAGCCTCATCTGTAAAACGGGCACAATAATAGCATGTAGCTCCCAGACTTATTTTCATGAGGATCAAATTCCATCATATTTAGAAAGTGTTTGGTAAGCCTTAGAGCACTTTAGGAATGTCAGGTACTGCTACAAACACTCTTCGTGGCACTCAGATAAAAGCATCCATTGATATCACCTGAGGATGGATGGATTCTACATGCTTCCCTCCTGCTGTACATGGTTAGGGTATCCCAAAGGAGTCAGACCTTCACAGTAACTAGTTATAAACAATCTTGCCAACATGTGCTCCCCTATAATACTGGCATTTCCAGGCTTCCAACTAAGCCACCAACCTAAGCATATAGCACGTAAACTTTTCAATTAGGAGGCTTACCTTCAATACATCATAGTCAAGAAACAAGTAAAGACAAGGAGCATTTATTATGTCCCTACTAAGTGCCAAGGACTGTGCTGAACATTGAGGACACAAAGAGAAGTAAAGAGAAAGACAGTCTTGTCTTCTAGGAGCTTACTTTATAACAACAATCGAACCATCTTGATAATACCAGTGCTTTTGCATGTGTTTCTATGGTGTAAGTACTGAAGTTGTGGAGAAATTCTTACCTGACAATCCCACAATTTCAGTCAGAAGGAACTTGGGTGGCTCTAAAATCCAACCAACAGCTAAATGTGAATCCTCACTAGACTATCCCTGAAAAGTGAGAATTCAGATTTTGCCTGAAACCCCTCACTGAGAGGGAGCCCACTCCCACCCTAAGCAGCCTTTTCTACTCTTGGATGGGCTAAATGGCTAGAAATGTTTCCTTTGTCTCTTATACTTCTGATCTTTGGGCCAAGCAGAGCAAAACCGCTCCTCACTTAACAGCAAATAACAAGTTTGTGTGTGCATGTGTGCACGCGCGCGCGTGTGTGTGTTTGTGTACTTTGTGGAAGTGATGCATCAAACCATTTGCTAAAATATTTTGTTATTCCTACTCAGCCCAAAGTCGATATCTGTTCGTTTGCTGGCAGTGGCTGCAGAAAGCTTTTACATGAAAAAAAATGTTCCACCAAAGAGTATTTTTCAAATCCCTGTTTGGTTCCCAAATAAAATACCAATTTTTGGCAACATTCCATTTGTTTAAGTGTTCGTCCTTTCATTCTAGCTAGAGTCCCCCATGAAAGTTTTCACTTTCCCTCTGTGACTCAAGGCATCATGGGATCTTTGGAGTTAAAAGAAACCTTATAGGCCATTCTGTTCAATGCCCTCATTTAACAGATAAGTAGAGGTGAAGTATCTTGGCCCAGGTCACATGGGTCACCACTGCCAGAGCTGGCATCACTGGGGTCCTGCTTGGCCAAATTCATCATTTTTTCTACTGCACTCTGCCCTAACCTCTATTTAACTCCTCCAGGTTGAAAGGGTGAGTGGGAGAAAGAAAAATTGAAGAAAGGGGAACCATGGCAGTATTTCCCTGTCATCGAGTGCATGGGGGCTCTATAGCTTTCTTCTGGGCCTGAAAAATTCAAGTTCTCATCTGGGCTCTGGTCTGGTTTTCTGAGGTTGGGGTCAGAGAAAAACAGATGGATAATAATAGGGGGAGGGTGGCTGAGAAGGTGAGTGAGGGCAGAAAGCAGCAAAGCGCTAGACAAGACAAAGAGAACAAGATACCAGATCCAGGGACCTGGGTTCTAATCTTCACTCTCACAGGAATATGTATGAGCTCAGGAAAGTCATTCGATTCTTTGACTTCATATTTCTAATCAGGAAAATGAAAGGGTTCAGTCAGGTGTCTTTCCAGTGCTGGAGTCCTGGGATCCCTCTCATTAATAATGTTTATTTAACTAAGTGCTGGGTACTTTGCCACTCTTGTCTGAGATATACAAGGTCAAGGCTTAATGAAGATACACCATGATGAACATGGTATAGAAAGACATTAACTCAGCTTGTGACACATGAGAAAAGCCCAAAGATTTGGTTTCTATTTCTGGTGAGTTACTGGTTGGTTTGGTAAACTTAGAAAGGCATCGGATGTCTGACTATAAATAGGGGTCATCATTGTCTTCCTTCCATCTTTATCGTAGTAGTGATTCTCCATATCCTGCATACTTCCTAGTTATGCTGCAAGGAAATAGATGAGAAATATTTTAAAGCATCCTAATTGTACATCAATAAACACCTAATAATGGCCAAATAGCTGACAATGCTAACTTTATCAGCACAAAGAAGCAAAGCCTATTATATTAATTTCATTCATTTTTACCTAGATGTGTTAACAAGCCACCATTTTAAACTTTTGTACCCCAAGATTGGTGGTTCCATCTATGTGGGTATCCATTCGCCCCACCAATACAGATCATAACCCACCATGTCCTAATAAGCAGCCCATCCTTGAAAGCTGAAAAATTGGTCCCCCTTGTGGCCAGTTTCACTGATGAACTTCTCCTAGATTATCAAGGTTGGCCATTGAACGGTAGCTAAATAGGCCCTCACGTGGCCATATTCAAACCTCTTAAGCTCAATAGCAACTGTGAAAGCTGGGCTTACAGCCCTGGTTTTAGCCTTTTGGTGCCCAGGCATCAGAACAACACTCTACTGGAAGTCATGTTACAAATGATGTCTAAAAATGGTTTTATTACTGGTGGTTCTGATCCATATAGGTTAATAAGGTCTGTGGTTGCCTCAAAGCAAGTGTTGTCACCCTCCTCTTCTGCTTGAGATTTTAAATGTAGTGAACTAAGGATTATGTAATACAAGAATAGTTGATAGGTAAACCATGCTTTATGGTTTATAAAAATAATTTAATTTATGTTATCTCATTTGAGCTTTCAAAAGTACTCTGCAAGGTTCAGTTATTTTGAACCCGATTTCACAGATTTAGAAACTAAGGCACAAAGAATTAACTGATCCACAAGCATGCATTTCCAAAGTCCATACTCTGGGTCAGGTACGATGAAGGTAAGTGACTCACTCAAGGATAGAGAACTACTCAGCAGAAGACCTAGCTCATCAGAATCAACTGTGTTTCCCATCATACCCCACTGCTTTTCTAGACTAATAACAACTTCCTTTATGTAGCCCTTGCTTTCCTGATAACCTTTCTGTGTGGATAGCCAGATGAGTATTATTTTTTCTTACTTCTACTCATGGAAAAACTGAGACTCTGCAAGGCAAGGCTAGTAACTGACTGTCGGAATTTGAACCTGTTTTCCTAATTCTTTGAGGTTACTTGAATGAACTAAGGCAGAACTGAGAGGAGCATACAGACTTGTGAATCCTTCACCTCACATTTCAACTGACGCAACATTTCACAAGTTGTCACAGCCATCACCTGACTTGATGCTCAAAACAACCCTGGGTTGTTGGTAGGTGTTATCCTCCTTTCATAGATGGGAAAACTGAGGCCTAGAAAGGTCCATGATTTACTCAGTCATACAGGAAATTTGTGACAGACCAAGGATTCAAATCTAGCTTCCTTAACCTAATCCAAACTACTTCTTGTTGTCCAAGCTCTGAGATGACCAGAAATTCTTGGGTGGATATGAAAGAAATGACCACTTTCCCTTCCATTCATGTCATCTTCCTCAGGCTCTCTCCAGTTTCACAGTCCCACTCCGGTCACTACAGACCAGTTTATTCACTGGTTTTGGAGTTAGGGCTTAATCCCTGGCTCTGGTTCTTTCTACCTGTGTGATCCCTGGAGTTATTGAACCTGTGTGGAAACTCATTCTCCTGCTGCATCTGTAATCCAAGGTGGTCTAGAACAGATGTCCTTTCAAGTCCTTTTTGGCCCCATATCTATGACCTAGGCATTTGGGGGCATTCTTAGGAGGTAGTAGCTTTCCCACTGGGGATGTACAGAGATGAAAATTGACCTGAATGGCCTCTGAGGTCTCTTCTGAGACTGGTGGTTGGAAAAACCCAAAGGCGAAAGCAGAAATACCTTTTCTTTGGGTCAAGAGAGGAAGTTCCTTAGGAACTCAGAGCAAACCACCTGGTTATTTTAGACTCTTTCCTTTCTCCTCTGTAATATTCCTTGGTTGACTAAGTGCTTCCTTGATTATGAGCTCTGTTGAGTCAACTTAGTGCTTCTGTCTGGAAGTTTCTTGAGGTCAAGGATTATTTTTGCTTTTCTCAGTCAGTCAATAGACTTTATTAAGCTCCTACTACGTGCCAGGTTCTGTGGTAAGCATTGGAAATGCAAAAAGAATCAAAAGACAGCCCCTGCTTTCAAGGAGCTCACAACTGAAAGGAGACTCAACAAACAAATAAATACGTAACAATGAATTCTATGCAGGATGAAGGAGAGATAATTAACAGAGAGAAGGCACTGGACTTAAGAGTGGCCGGGGAAGGCTTCCTCTAGAAGCTGGAATTTTAGTTGAGACTTCAAGAAAGTCAGGGAATCTAGCAAGTGGAGATGAGGAGTGAGAGCATTCCAGGTGCAGGGGACAAACAGAGAAAAGCCCTCGAGCTGAGAAATGAAGAGTCCTTTTCCAGGAACAGCCAAGAGGCCAGAGTCAATAAATCAAAGAATCTGTGTGGGGAAGTCAGGTGTGAGAAGACTGGAGAGGTAGGCAGGCCCCAGGTTACATCGGGCTTTGAACTCCAAACATAGCATCCTGGAGAAGAGAGAGAATTTCTAGAGTGTACTGAGCAGGGGGAGGGAGGCGTATCCTTATCGCTTACCACAGTGCCTGGCATCTATTAAGTGCTTAATAAAGGCTTGGTGCTTGGCTGATTAAACACAGAGCTACTGGGAGTTTTGTAAAAAACCTTAGGGGCATATAGAATTCTGTATTTCTAGAAAGGGAAGTGCTCTCAGAGATCACTTAGTCAAACATTGTTACTTTACAGAGGAGGAAACTGAGTCCCAAAGAGATGAGACCTGCTCATGGTCAGAGCTAGAATGTGATTTCCAGCTTCAGACTCTTTCCGTGGTCCAAAGCTGCTTCTCATTGTGGGAGGCAATCAGTCAGATGACCAGTCACCAAACATCTGTTAAGCTTTTACCCTCTGCCTGGCATTGGGTCAAGTGCTGAGGAATCAAAGACAAAACCAAAACTCGAACTTGATCAGGAAGGTCTGAAAGTGATCTGACTGGTTCCTCTTTGAACCCTGCTTTGGCCACTTGCTCCCCATGTCACCCTGGGCAAGTCTCTTCCCCTTTTTGTGCCTCAGTTTACACATCTCTAAAATGACAGGGTAGGACTAGTTGCCTTTGAAGTCTCTCCCTACTCTAGGACTATGAATTCATGAAACAATTTAAGCCAATGTGCATTTATAAAGCATTTGCTTTGCTGCATCTGTCCCAAATCTAAAAACAAACAAACAAAATCAAAGTCATTTGCACCTGACTTCCAGAAGCTTAGGCTCAGGCTCTACATGGGATAGTGGGGTAGAGAGGGGGTTACAATGAGGAGGAGGAGGAGGAGGAGCAAAGAACACTAACAAGTTTAGATTAGGAAGGGTTTCCTGGAGAGGAGAGCCTCAGAGTGAGCCCTCATGAAGGCTTGGGACTTTAACAGGCGCAAGGGGAGAGGGAGTTTGTTTAGAAAACGAGTTGATGTTGATTTGCTGACCATGTAATAAAATCCACACAAGCAGTAGGTCTTCAAATTTCAAAGAAACATTAGCGAATCTAAGTTCCTCATGGCCTACACTTGAAGAATTTCTTTAAGCTTTAGGGATTTTGACCTAAGCAGCTGTTTAATAGTAAAGAAGAAAGAAAGGGAAGGAGGGATGGAGAGAGGGAAGGAAGGAAGAAAGAGAAAAGTGAAAGAATGAATAAAATAAGGAAAGGAAAAGGGGAGGGAAAGGAGGTAGAATGAGAGAGGGGGGGTGGGGAGAGAGATTCCTACCTGCCAAGAGTTGGAATGGAAAATAGGAAGAGGCCCTGAAACTTTAATGAAATGTGTTATATTGAAAACATTATCTAGAGGGGCAGAGTGGGAAACTAGTGAATATTTTGGCTTTTCAAAACAGGGAGTGTGCCTCCCAGAGAAGACAGCTGGAATGCATGGAAACTTTCCAGTTAAAACAAGGAGCAGAGCACATGTCCAGTCTGGCTTTTCCAGGCCAGACCCAGAGGCTCTGAGCAGCACAAAACCGTCCGCACTGGGGAGCTTTGGAGCCCCCAGAGGTTCAGGCCTAAAGAGATGCCCAGGGAGGTGCCCTGACTGGTAACTGTGGTTAGCCACTGTTCTTCTGCCTTTTCTCCTTGGGGCCTCTCTCTTTCTCCTGGGTCCAGAAAACTTCCTCAGATAAAGTAGCCTAGTGACAAGACCCACATTAATAAGCTGTCATTAACTTGGAAGAGAGCTGAGCAGGTCCCTGGGGAAACAAAGGGAAAAAAAGGTAACCTCCCCTGCCCTCAGGGAACTTGTGTTTTATAAAGGGAAGCAAAAGAACAGGAATAATTAAGTACCCGGGGCACCTGAGGATAGGGGCAGCGGACATGGGTTCGAGTTCTGGTTTTGACACTTATTTTCCATGTAATCCTGGGCAGGGCATTCAAATTCCCTGGGCCTCAGTTTCCTCATTTGTAAAATGGGGATAATGGTACTTATACTACCTTCCTCAAAGGGTGGTGATGGGGGAAATACTTGGTAGATCTCTGAAAGTTCAGGACTGTACTAAGGTATATCATCCAGAGCAACAGGGAGTGAGGGGGTGAGGTGGGGGCACGTCTAACATTTGGAGAATGATGGAATTATTCAACAAACTTCTCTCACTCTCATTCTTGCTTTGTCTCTCTCTCTGTTTCTCCCTTTTTGTTTTCTTTCTCTCCATCTTTTGATCTTTGTCTTTCTGTCTCTGTGTTCTCCTCTCTGTCTCTGATTCTCTATGTCTCTGAGTTTCCATCTCTGTCTCTCTGTGTTTGTGTATGTCTCCCTCTCTCTGTCTATCTCTCTTTTTCTCTCTGTCTCTCTGTCTCCCTCTCTGTGGCTATCTCTCTTTTTTCTGTCTCCATTTCTGTCTCTTTTTTTCTCTCTCTGTCTCTGTATCTCTCTTAATCTCCATCTATCTCTTGGTGTGTATCTCTGTCTCTGTGTCTGTCTCTCTGTTTCTCCACCTCTTCCTCTGTTTCATATCCCTCTGCTTCTCTGTTACTTTCTTCTCCTCTCCATCCCTTTCCCTCTCCCTTTGGATGACACATTTGACAGTCCCCACTCACCAGAGCTAGGTAGCTTTCCTCCAGACTGTGGAAGCCTCCCCCTCTTAGAGGCCCTGCTATTTCCTTGGTGAAAGTATTTCCTAACTCAGACAGCTCAGACTAGGAACTAGCCTCCCCCTCTTCAGGACTTCCACTTGTCATACATGGGTTCAGATCGTCTCTCAGGCAACCTGATGGGCATATAGCCTACAAGGATATAACCACACACAAACCCAGCCCTCAAGGGGCTCACAGTCTCGTAAAGGGGATTAGACATGCGCACAAATAAGCCCAACATAGCAGAAATTGGGATATCTCAGAGGTCTATGCGAGAGGCATAGCCACAGAAAACTACAGCAGGAGATCTCACTTACCAGTGAGAAATTTAGGGAAAGTTTCACTGAGAGGGATGACCCCTTGCAGAAAGTCTTGAAGAAAGAAAGCCATCATGTCCATCAGGTGACAGTGATAGAACTGGGCCCTTAACAGGCTTGGGGATGACATGAGCAAAGACACCAAGGTGAGGATAGAATGTGAACTCGGGTTGGGGGGCACTGGGAAGTAAATAAACCAGTTTGGTTGGAACATGGAGCCCATGGTGGGGGGGGCGGGGCGAGATAATGAGAAACAAAGCAGGAAAACTGGACTGGACCCAAGCTTCTAGAAGCCTTGAAGGCCAGGATATTCATCAATAAGCCCGAAGCACTTCCTCTGTACCAGCCACCCACTGTGTCAGACACTAGAGATACACAGGACAACGATGATAGTTAGTCCCTACCCTCAGAGGGCTCCCATACTATTGGACACAATTTCTCTCTAATTTGGACCACAGGGGGAAGACACTGAAGTGTTTTGGGTAGAAGAATGATGTCATGGGAAGACTAAATTGGAGGGAAAATAGACTAGAATAAATTTGGGGGCTCCTACAATAGTCCAGGAGAGAAGGGGTAAGTGCAGCATGGTTGTGGTGGAAGTAAAGAGGCTGACACAGATTTGGGAGAGGTTTTTAGAGGTAGAATTGACAGGACTTGGCAACTGAATGGGGTTAGCAGTATGGTTGGTTGTGGTTGTCCTTTGTTCTCAAAGAGGACCAAAATGACATTACTTACCATGGGAAAGTGAAGTTTCAGTGTCCAGCTGTGGCTGAGCAGACCAATATGAGCTCAGAATACTCCACCATAAGTTGGCACAGATAGTCTGTGTGAATATTTGGGGTGGATACTCCAAATCTGCACATCCTACATTTCCTTTGTGATAGAGACTGAGGCAAGACAAAGATCAAGACACTAGATGATATAGAGGCCAGTACAGTGGTCTTGGAGACAGACACTCCTCAGTTCAAATCCTGTCTCAGATGCTTACTATTGTGTGACAAGGGGTAATTCATTTAGCCTCAGTTTCTTTATCTGTAAAATGGGGATAATAATGGCACCTATCTGTTGAGGATCAAATGGAATACTATATTAATATGCTCTGCAAATCTTGAAGTGCTGTGTCTGTTAGCCGTCATTATTGTTAAGATTCTCAGGTTCCAAGCCTGGATTACAAGGATGGATGGGGAGTAAGGATCTTATTGGTGCAAATAGAGAAATTAGAGGAGAAACAACATATTAAGGGAGATGAGTTTAGTTTAGCTATATTGAGTTTGATGTTAATCCTTGAAAGACATCATGGTGCCAGGGAAAGAGGATAGACTATAAAGTCAAGGATTCCTGGGTTTATGTCTCACCACTGATACTTACAGTGTGCAATCTTGGGCAAGTCACTCAACCTCCATGGGCTTCAGTTTCCTCATCTGTAAAATCATGGGGCTAGACAAGTTGACTTCTAAATTTCTGTCCGTCTCTAAATCTATGACCCTTTGTCTCTAAATCTATGACCCTTTGAGGTGCTGTGTGGACATGCAAATTGAGCTGCTCCATGGGCAGGTTGAAATGGGAGGCTGAAGGTCTGGAGGAAAAGTTTAGACATGGTCCCAGAGAGGGAACGATCTTCTGCATCCGGGTGATGATTGATGTTCCAGAAGGTTTGTCAGAAGAGAGAATGGAAAAATTCAAGGACAGAATTTTAGGAGATGGCCATGCTGAAGATTCAGTGAGGAAAAGGAAGGAGCCATCATTTAGGAGCCATGTGAGCTGAGTCATGGGGAAAGTGAGGGATGACAATGTCAAGGAGCAGTGGGTGACAGGGCCAGTGGTTGCACAGAGGTCAAGGAAGATGGAATCTGAAAAGAAGCCATTGAATGGAGGGATCTGGAGGTTGTCAACACCCTTGGCAAGAGCTGTTTCAGCAGAGTGATGGCGACAGAAGCCAGATGGTATACGGCTGAACCATGAGGGGGTCGGGAGAAACTGGAGCCTATGGACCTAAAGGAAGCTACTCTTTCCAGCAGTTTGACAGTGGAAGAGAGGAGGAATTACTGACACTAGGGGTGGAAGCAGAGTCAAGGGCAGGCTGTTTTAGGATAGGGGAAACAGATCACAAGGCCAAAGAAAAAGAACCATTAAAGGCTGACCAAAGAAATATGTGGGGGGATCTTTCTGGGAAAAGTTCACACAATAGCAAGGGGCTAGATAAAGAGTGCCAGGTAGAGGAATTAGCATCAGTAAGAAGGAGGACTACCTCTGTCTGTGGAAGAAGAATCTGAAGGCCAGGAGAGTATGAGAAAGGATATGGAAAGATCTCAAGGACTAAGTGAGGGAAATGACTTGAGGGACCTTGGCTAAGTCACCTTTCTCTTCCATGGGCTTCAACCTTAAACCATTGGAATGGAGGACCCTGAAGGTTCCTTGAAGCTTTGACTCTATGGGCCTATAAGGCTTACACTAGCCTGGCTCTTCTTAGGAAAGGAGGAGAAAAGACTGCTAAGAGAGAAAGAGCAGAGGCCTTTGATTGCTCTTGGAATCCCACAGAAGGGGGCTAGAGGGCCTGGACCACGGCCAGTGTTCAGGACGTATGTTCGAGTCATGTTCAAAGCCCATGTTCAATTATCAGCTATAGCAAAGGTGTTTGTTATAAAGAAACAAAGATAGAGCAGATAATGAGAATGACAGTAATACGAATATTGGTGATAATAATAATAATAGCATTTTTAGGATACTTACTATTTGCCAGCTTTCTGCTTAGTACTTTACAATGATTATTCCATTTGATCCTCACACCAAGCCAGAGAAGTAGGTCCTGGTATTATACCCATTTTATAGGTAAAGAAACTGAGAAAGACAAAGATGAACTGGCTTGTCTCAAATCACATAGCTCATAAATGTCTTTAAATTCAGGTCTTCTTGATTCCAGGCACAGTTCTCTTATCCACTGCAACACCTAACTGCCCAAAGACAATTGTCATTGCCTCTGAAACAATGATCAGTTGTAATATCTGCTTATTATCCCAACTTTATCTCTGAAACATTGCATGCTTTAAAGATTCCATAGACTCAGACTGTACCAGTAGGCAAACCAATGATAATCAAAAAACAAAAATGGTTCCCAAGAGGATACTGTCTTTCTACTGTTTATGCCTGAAGTTTCTCATCAGTAAAATGGAGTATAATCCTTCTACTTCCTGACTCATACTTCTGGGGCTGTTGAAGAAACTTCAGAGTCCTATGTAAATGTGAGCTGTAATTATCAGAACTGTCACAGGGCCATTTGCATGATGATTATAAACCATTAGTGGCTTGAGAGTGGGACAGGGGAAGGGCCTGGATCTGTAGTTTCATTGGTATAGAAAATTCCTAGGGGAGAACACACCCTCCACTGCCAATCAGATCAGCTCCCACTATGTGTTAAATGATCTTAGAAAGTTGCCTATTGTGCCAAGGAATAAAGTAACTTGCCCAGGGTCAAACAGTCAGTTTGTATCAAAGGCAGGATCTGAACCGAGCTCTTGCTGACATCAAGACATCTATCCACTATTCCATACTGTCTCTGATGAGCTTATCTCCTTGTAATTATTCATTTGATATGATACTAGAAAAGGACTAGGCGTCATCACTTCTTTCCTAGAGGCAGGGCTCTAAGAAGGAATATTGTATGCCCTCTTCCCACCAGGTCACTCATGGAGAAGCTGGTAATCAGCATCATTGTTAGACTGTCATTGGCTGGCTTGATGGTGGCTGGTGACTTGGACAATTGGTGAGGAGCACCACAAAAGTGCTTGAGGGTACTGGCAATGTTCTTTTCTTCCCCATCCCCTCTGTTGATTCAAAACGAGAAGAGACCATGGAACATTCTAGTCCTGCAGGATTAGGTGGCAATCTCAGAGATTTCTTAACCTCTAAATTATGGACTTTTGTTGGTTTTGATTCACCTTCTGGGTATGCAGTTGTTGAGTGGTCATTTTGCATATGTTATAAATGACAGGCAGTTAGAGAGGTGGTCTTAGACAAGCATCCATTATTCTTTTGAGCTCTCAAGAATTTCTCCCCCTGCTATCATCTCTGGATCATCTTTAACACTCTTAAAGCCACCTCCACCAAAGTCTTCTGTGCAGTCTTCTGGCATCACCAACAGGAGAGGATGTTCAATGAAACAGCAGAGAGATATAATGACTGCAGAGTCTTAGAGAAGAACCGGGTCTAAAGGGAGAAGACCTGAGTGGGATGCATGGCAATCCTATCAGATATCTGGGTCACTGGGGAAAACTCCTAAAAAAATCACTTTCCCAACTGGAGGGGGAAGACATGATCAGAGATTAGTTTGTCTGAAATACATCTGGGAATCTGATGGACTGGAAACCCAACTGAGACTATAGTGTGAGGTAGCCACCAGAAAAGTGGATGCTGCTTAGGCTGCATTGAGAGGAAGGGAACAGTTTCTAGTCACGCGGAGAGGATAGCCCCATAGTGCTCTGCACAGGTCAGACTGTGCTCAGTGCTCGGGCCACAAAGAGAATCCTGGTAAGTTAGAGAGTGTGCAGAGGAGAGTAATCAGCCTTACATGAAAAGGGGTCTTGAATCCAGATCATACAAGGATCGCGTCGTCATCATCATCATCATCATCATCAATCAGTAGTAGCGTTGATGTGATACATTATAGTTCATAGCATTGATTGATGATGATTGCTGTTATTTGCATAGCAATTTGTGGTTTGCAAAGTGTTTTACATATGTCAAAATATGTTTACATATGTTCGATCCTCACAACAACGGTAGGACATTGGTGTTACTATTATCCTCCTCTTAAGAAACTGGGGAAGAAGACCTTGGAGATGAGAAGACTCAGAACAAGAAGTACAAGGCACCTACTATACACCAGGGGATATCATAAGATCACAGATTTAGAACTAGAAGAAACTAGTCCAACTTTGCCATTTTACAGAGGAGGAAACCAAGTCCCCAGGAGGTTAAATGACTTCCACAAAAGCCATCACATAGCATGTGGCATGATGAGAGTATTCATTTATCATGCAGAAGTGAGTTGGGGCTGGTTCTATCCCCCCCAAAGCCAGAGATAGGAGCAAGTTCAGTCTTAACACATTCTTACAATGAGCCCACTGATAAATGGATCGCCAATTTGTAGGTGTCTCCAGCACATTCTGGAATGGACCTCAGGGGCAGCAGGAAAGGAGGAGCTACTGAGGCAGATTTATTCTTGATGTCAGGAAAATCTTCCTAACACTTCGAGCAGTCAAGAAGGTGAATGGACTACTTTAGGATGCATTTTTTAAGCACTTACTGTGTGTCAGACATTGTGCTAAGCTTTGGAGATATAAATGCAAGCAAAACGAAAGACAGCCCCTACTCTTTCATTCTAATGAGGGGAGATAGCACCCAAAGGGAACGGAAGCCAGTGAATGGGGTCAAGGATGAGACATGATGAAAGTCTGGTCAGAGCTGGTAGGGGAGAGAAGGCTGAGAGCTGGTGGATTCCCCTCACTGGGGGTCTTCAAGAACTTCTTGGAGACATTTATAATAGCTATTCCTTGGGGGTAGATATTGATGAAAGTGGCCAGAGTTCCCTACAACCTCCAAATTCTCTAATTCCTTGGGCTCCACCTTCTATATCTGTAAGAAGAGAATATGGAGTTAGATGCCATGTATCATCCTTGCCAATTTTAATTCAGCTTCGATTCAATGTATTCCATGGGGAGGGCATCATGCTCAACTCTGGGGATACAAAAATCTATTAGGGCAGAAGCTCTCCTCTCAAGAAGGAGTGAGGGTGGGGAAGCCAAGATAACTCTGATACAAGGGAGACTCTAGCAAGGGCAGGGGAAAGTCTGGGCCAAGTGCTAGGAGTTACTGGGGAGGGTGAGCTGCCTTTCAGAATGCTTTGCTTCCTGGAATTGGAATTGGAAGGGAGAGATTTCAGCTGACAGAGATGGATGGGGTTTGGTGGAAGGGACAATGGTGTGAATGGCCTTGTCAGAGAGTGGAGGAACACAGGACCACAATGGGGGACAAAGAATGGGGCTCAGAACAGAGATTTTGTGGCCCTTTAGAACTTGTGAAGTACTTTACAGACATCACGCTCCATGTGAAGTAGTTCCCTCAGGTACTTTTCTTCCTGCTTCTTTACACTTAGGGAATTAAGAATCAGAAAAATGTAGTGACTTCCCCATGGTCACATGGGATGTCAGAGGCAGGGTTCCTAGCTGCAAGTCTAGCCCCCCATGTACTATCCCACACTGCCTTTCCTTCTATTCATCAAGTGAGTCCATGTGGCTTCCAATATTTCTCGAATCCCAGTCTGCTGAGTCTGTTGCTGGCTGGGTGAACCCTTTGTCAGCGCCAGCTCAGACCAGGGCTGCCTCAGACTTCTTTAGAACTGGACCTGCCTGAGCTGATGCTCAGGACAACTTGGCTAGCCAGGACCCTCAGGGCAAGGAGAAGGAATACTCACTCTCCTGCCTGCTACATTAGAGTGTGCCCCATAGGGATTTCAGGGCCTCCCAAAAGACAAACTTCCTTCATCCAGTCCTTTGCATAGGCCTTGTTTCAGTATGAAAAATGAAAGCCTGAAATCTATCTTTGCCAAAGTTTATCTGGCTTGTCTTCTGAGAATCTGACCATGACACTCTCCAGCAGCAGTCTTTGACATGGCTCCCATGGAGGCCAGAGCTGGAGTCTGCCCTGAGTTCCAAGGAAACATAAGGCACCCCTCCTCTTCCAAATCCATCTAGGGCCAAACTCATGTTTCTGGGAGGCTTCAGAGACATGTCAGCCCTGACCTCTGACAGGACCAAGGTGACCTCCCAAGCTGTCACCATCCAGCCTGGGTGGGTCCCTGAATTGGAGCCTGACTCCCAAATGCCAAGGATGCAGGGCAGCGGGGAGAGAAGCAGAATCATGGAACTTCTTCCTTTGGAAGTTGTTCAGTTCCTTGGCCTCAGGTTGAGTGAGGGTTAATCAAGGTCAGAATCAGACTAACTATGGAAACACAGCCCTGTCCCTTTGTCCTTCCCATACTTCAGTTCTCTGCACATTTACTTTGCAGCCCCAAAGTCTCACCTGACTGGATGAAGTCAGGGCTAAAAGCAGGGCCCAGCGCAGTGCCAGGCTTCTGCAGTGGTGGTCCAGCTTGAATTTCAACAAAGGCAAAATTAGACGTATAAGCATCTTCGATTCTAGTTTTCAGTCAGTTTACTAGCCCTGAAGGCACAGGACACTTCCAGGTTGAGAGAGCGCTGGATTCAGCATCAGAGGGCCAGCCTTTGAATCCTGGCTTTGTCATGGCCAGACCTGGGACAAGTTATTCACTTTCTCTAGACTTCACTATCCTCATCTAGAAAAGAAGATGTAAGACTCCAGGCAGCAACATAGCCTTTGGGATGGAAGGTTGAACTTAGCATTAGAAGAACCTAAATCCAAATCCCACATTAGATATGTAAGAGTTGTGTGGCCCTGGGCAAATCACCTATCTGTGTCTCAGTTTCCTCACCTGAAACATGGCAAGAGAGCGTGGACTCTCCAGCTTCTAAGGGAGATTCAATCTCTAAATATCTAATATTAGACCCTATCAGGACCCTTGTAGCTATAAGTCTGTGATATTGTCAGTTCAGAAAAAATGTAGGAGGCTAAGTTGGGCCTGTTCCAGATCATACACCCAAGTTCTCTGGGATATTTTTATCTTTAAAGATTCAATCTCACTGGAGGAAAACCTAGCTAGTGACCGACAAGGTATAAGGTGTTGAGGGTTGCTTTTAAAAAATACTGATTTATTCTATATAAACCTTATTGCCCATATCTCCTTCCCCTATCCCTTACTCAGAGAGCCATCCCTTATGGCAAAGAGCTAAGGGAGAAAAAGGAAGAAAAGAAGGAAGGAAGGAAGGAAGGAAGGAAGGAAGGAAGGAAGGAAGGAAGGAAGGAAGGAAGGAAGGAAGGAAGGTAGGTCACCAAAAATAACTAAGCAGTGGTTGTTTTTTAAGTGCTTGAATGCCAGGGTTAGCACCCTGTCTGACTCATGGCAGCCACTTCATTGAAGAGCTCAGGACCAGAAAGGTCAGTGTGAAGTTATATGAAATTAGGTGAAAGAGCATGTAAGGAAGAAAGTGATGAGAGAGTATCAGGAGAAAATGTCTGTTTCTTAATGTGATAGGGAGAGGAGTGAGGATAAAGGGAAGTAAGGGCATGCCCCTCCCCATCAATTCCCATAAGACAGTGTCAGGGACCTCTGGCTTCCCACTCTCCCCACTTAGCAAAGCTACCCCTCAGTTCTCTAGCTTTTCCCCTCCCTATCCCTAGAGTTTAGCTGTTCCCTGAACTCTCAGGGGACAGTTTTAGCCTTGAGTGCCTCCAAATGACTGACATGTCTCTGGGAGCAGGAAGCAGAAGCATCAAGGCCAGCCAGAGAGGAAAAGGTTGAAAGGAGACATCCCCCACCCTGGCCCTCTCCTCCCCCAGCATCCCCCAGTCTTCCTCTGCCTGCCTAAATCCCCAAATCTATTTTTAAACACTAGGTTTCAAAGTGAGTAAGATAGCTATAGAATGAGCAAAGCCAGAGGATGATGAGGGGAGGACTGAGCTATCTTTAGATCAGAGTGACATCAGTGCCTCCTGAGCAGGTCTGAGAAGAAGATGTGCCTGGTGAGTGACTGATACTGGGCTCAGGTGATGATCAAACCAGAATATGATGCCTACGCCCAGGGGTGCCAATGGGCTTTGTGATCAGCTCCAGGACACTGTAACCTGATGGCAAACTATGGAGAAATCAGTCAATGGTTATTTCTGAGTCAATTTTTCTATCTTTTTCCTAGTCTTAAACGTTAGTACTTGGGGTGGGGATGAAGTATGGGAGGGGGGCTATTCCCAGAGGAAACTGGTATTATTAAATATCACAGCCAAAGATGAAAATCTGTGAAAAATCCAGTTGGACATTCACTTAAGCTGAGCCAGATCTGAGCCAATTTCTAAAGTACCAGCACTGATGATTATCATGGCTTGTTGTCTGGGCTCTTCTGTCCCTTTTTGCCCCAAAAGAACAATAAGATCACAGGTCCAGAACTGGGAGAGAGTTTAGAGATCATCTAATCTGATGTCTTAATTTTAGAGAAGAGGAAACTGAGGCCTAGAGAAGGAAGTGAATTTTGCAAGGTCCTTCAGGTGGGAGCTGTCCAAGGTGTCAGTCATACACTCACAGATTTGGACATGGCTAAAACCTTACAGGTTATCTTGTCCAACCAACCCTTCTTTTACAGATGATGAAACGAAGCCCAGAAAAGTTCATTGACCTGTCCAAGGCCACACAGATTGTAAGTGTCAGAGATAGCGTTCATAGGATCATAGATTGCAAGCTGGAAGAAAAGTCAGATCCTCTATGATAAGGTACTCTCATGGGCACCCCAGCTCTTTATGAATTCTCCATCCAGAATATTCATGCCTGGGGCATGACCCAGGACTATGATTTATGAGAACCAAATCCATCCCCAGCTTTTAGGTACTGGTCCAGACCAGGTGAGACCTATCATTCTAGATACTATAGTAGCACAGTCTTGATATGGAAAGAATCATGACTGTTGATACAAGAGAATTGAAAAATTGATTTACATAGGGCATTGCAAGCATCATTTCATTTGATCCTCACAACAACCCTGTGAGTTTACTGTAGGTACTCTAGGGATTAGCTATTCTCATATTGCAAACTGGGAAACTAAGTGAGGTTGAGACTTGCCCATGTGACTTTTCTAGAAATTTCTACAACTAAGAGCTGAACCTAGGTGCATCAGAATGAGTACATTCCAGCAGCCTCTACTACTCAGTGCTCAACTCGAATTCACTGAGTTCAGGTCACATTCCAGAGAGCAGTGTGGCATAGTGGATAGGGAGTTAGCATTATAATCAGAAAGAACTAGGTTCACTTTCCACCTTTGACACTTCCTTGGTATGCAAGGCTGAGCAAGTGTATGAACCTCTAGCAACTCCCTAACACTAATCTATGAGGTATAAACAGCTGACATATTTGTTGGCAGACAGAATTCTCGCACTCAAGGCAATCACAAATGATTAATGTAATATTCCTGTATATGAGAATCAAGCAGGGAGTCCCTTCTTCTTGGGTTGCTTGAAGAAGGATTTATCCAGAACTATAAAATATAAATTAAAGATAGTGTTTCTCACCCTTCCCAAGGGCAGAAAATCAAGCACTAAAAATCTTGGACAAACATCATATTTATGGACTAAAATTTGTGAGATAAAAAGAAAGACATTGTAGGATTTTTAACATGGCTTCTCTCTGGAGACTAATGACCTGCGTACAAATTCTATCTGTTTCGTTTCCTATCCACTTGACTCTCCAAGGTTACCTTACCTCTGTTCTATGTATTTACATGTACTGGGTTCATGGCAGCTGATAATGTCCCCTCCATTAAAGTGTAAACTTCTTAAGGGCACAGAATTTTTTTTCTGTCTTTAAACCTTAAGTATTTACCATGGTGCTTGGCATGACAAGCATATAATAAATGCTTGAGAATTGAGTGGCTAATTTATTGAAATCATTTAACCTTTCTTGGCCTCAGTTTCCCTATCTGTAAAATAAATGTGTGTGAAGGGGGAGAGCAAGATGACCCCTAGAATCTCTTCTAGTTCTAAATCAATGAACTTTATCTTTTCCAATAAAAATGTGTTTTTCTTACCAAGTCTTGCAATTGGCCAGACTGATTTTTCTCTCAAGTAGTTTATCAGGGGTCAAATGGTAAGGACCATTCCAGGGAGGAGAACTCCTTAATAATCCACTATTTTGTCCTCCATTACAGAAGAGAACAGATGTACCAGCTCGAATGCAGCCACATGTTCCAAGTGCCTGGTGCTGGGCCCAGAGTGTGGATGGTGTGCCCAAGAGGTAGGCTTATGCTCTGCTTTCTAAGCTGGACTGCATGACCTTAGTCAACTAGGTCGAGGAAGTGCCTGATGGAAAGAAAGGGAGGGAGAGAGGGGCCATCAGGATAATTTTCCTAGGCCTTATTATTGGAGACAGCCTATCTGGCTTTATGAAAATAAAGAGTAACCTTTTTATTAGGAAAATTACAGTAATTTAAAAATAAAGTGCAAACCACTTTATGTTTTCCATCTGGTCCATAGACAGCATTGGCAGACAGAGATAGTCACTTTTCATAGGCTCAGCCAACTTTGGCACAGCGTGCCAGCCCTCATTTATTTTAAGAATTTAATTATATTTCCAAGCTGAATCAAGCTCATGTATAGGCTTATTAAATGTCAACAAGCTAATTTATTAGTGGTGTTTCATTTGTCTTTGTTTGAAATACTTGGAGATAAGTCCTGCCCTCCTTTGCAAAGCACAGCACAGTGCCTCCTTAGTGGCTGGTGGAAAAAAAATTATTCTCTCTCTCTCTTTCTCTCTCTCTCTCTCTCTCTCTCTCTCTCTCTCTCTCTCTCTCTCTCTCTCTCTCGGAGCTATTCTGTGAATTATCATGAGAGATTGCAATCTGGGTTCTGGAGCATTATGCAAAGATACTAGCTCTGCCACAAAGATAGTGTTTCTGTCTTCTGCCAAAAATCAACTGAATAGAAATAGCAGAGTTTTGAGACCCACCACCAATAAGGAATCCCTAAAGAGCAAATTCTAATTGGGTCTTTTAGTGCTTAAGCTAGCTTAGGCATCATCTGAATGTGTGTTATTGGCAACCCACGGATGTGGATTGCCTAGATTTATTCAGAATGGTACTACCTTGTGGAAATCCTCTGCTGATTGGGTTTCTGCCTTTGTTGATATATTCACACAGTTTGATTGTAGCTTCTCATGAATGACTTCTAGTAGTGAGCATCCATGGGGCTCTTGGGAGTAAAAGGTCACACGACTCCAGAATCTGCCTTCTGGAGCTTTTACGTGACACAGACTCCTTGGGCAATCTGGTGGTAAAGCCTATGGAATCTTTCTTAGAATCAGGTTTTAAAGGAATAAAATAAAATACATAGGATTACATATATATATATATATATATATATATATATATATATATATATATATATATATATATATATATATATATATATATATAGAGAGAGAGAGAGAGAGAGAGAGAGAGAGAGAGAGAGAGAGAGAGAGAGAGAGAGATGTAGTTATGTATATATATTCTAAATACAAAAGTTCATGACCCTGGGTTAAGAATCCCTACTTTAGAGTATCTCAAGATATTTGCAAAGAGTGGAGAGGTTTCCGACAGACAGGCAGCAGGTCATAGTAAGTCACAGGACCCTGGGATCTAGGGAACGATCTAGCAGAGTCTTCTCACTTTTCAGATGAGGAAACTGAGTCACATTGAGATTAAGTGATTTGTTCAAAGTCCCACAGGGAATAAGTGGCTCCACCAGGTCTAAGCCTCAGTCCTACAGCTTTGAATCTCAACTCTCCCCACTACATTGTGATCAAAGCTCAATTACCTACTAGGTGTGTGGGCACAGGCAGTTCACACAATCTCTCCAGCCTTAACTTTCCTCCCATGTCAAGTGAAAAAAAATCATACTTGTCCTACCACAAGGCTATATTAAGAACTGTGCTTTCTAAACATTAAAGGGTTTTAGAAATGTGGATGTTTCCAATTCATGCCACCTTTATTCTGGTCTTCCACCAGAATTTGGATTTCCACACATGGAGTCCTGAGTTCTGAGATGCAAGACAGCACCTGCCCTCAAGGAGCTTACGATCTAATGGGAGAAAGACAGAAAAGTGGGGTGGGGGGCACCAGGGGCACCTGGCACATGGTCATCTTATTCTATGGAGTTGAAACCAGGCAGGGCACTAGATTGAGAGTAGAAGGAACTGAGAGTCTGGTTGCTGCCCTCTAGAAAGAAAGGGATTGGGAGGAGTCCAACTACCATCCCTCCAATCAAAGGGGAAAGGAGGCTGAGGGACATGACATCAGTCAAGACTTGAGTTAGTAGCATGGTGGTGAGATTAAAGATGATGAGCTTATTTTGAGAGCGACAGCTTGTTCTGGCAGACCAGCAGATGTCAAAACGCCACGGGGCTTCCCAACCATTTTTAAAACCCTGCTCCCCAGTACAACATTTCCTTCCACAGGGCTTAACCCTGGCTCCAATGGCTCCTCACCTTTTCATGGTTCACAGAAGGAGGCCATAAGAGTTGGCAGAGGTGAATCCAGATCTATGAAGTTGTCCCTCCTGTCCCTAAACCTGACTCCCATCCTCCCTTTTCTTTATTGCTAGACTCCTCCTTTCTTTCACAAGTAGTTCCTTCCACATGAGGCCTTCTCTATGTCATTTCCACTCCAATAGAATGCTCCCAAGAGTAGAAACTGCTGGGTTTTGTCTTTCTTTTCCCTGTGGCAATCATAGTACCCTGTATGTAATAGGTGCTAAAGGCATGTGAAATTTTCAAGTTAAATCCAAGGCAGGGAACAGTAACAGTTTGCTTGGTAGTGACCCAAATCATATACAACTATCTTACCAAATGCATGAGGTACTTCTAGTGTGGTAGTCCCATATGTAGATCTGCAGAGAACCTCAGGGATGACCTCATCCAACCTTTGCATTTTACAGATGAAGAAACTGAGGCTCAGACAGGCTGAGAGACGTGCTTGGGGTCACATAACTCATGAAGGATGCAAACTCAGCCCCTCCTGGGTCTCTTTTGGAGGCCAGCTCTCTCTCCGTTGCATCCCACTTTCTCCTGGGTTAGAATGCCAGCTCTATCTCAACTCTCGTATTTTATAGGTTAGAAAAACAAGGACCAACAGAGGAAGTGATTTGCCCAAGGTCACACCCATAAGACATAGCAAGCCTGAGATTCCAATAGCTTCTCCCAGTCAACATCCAGGGCTTTTTCAAGTCCTCCAGACTCTAATGGGTCCCATGTCTTTGGCCTGCTGGGCTAGTGCTTTACTAATATTCCCAGATAGCTGTTACAAGTGCCAGGAGGCCATCAGCTGTGGCTGTGGTATGTTTTAGCCAGAGTGGTTTGGAGTGAAACTGAAAATTCCATACAAATTCCAGTTCTCAGCCAAATTTCTTCCTAGCCAGCTATGAAGGCTATAGAAATGTCAGAGACAGAACTGGGGCAGGGTCTTTGGGTCTTTGCTGTAGGGCTCTGATAATACTTAAACACCTTTGGCCTTCAGAAATAACAAATTAGCTTGTGACTCACAAGAGTAATTAAAGTAAGAAATGACCAGAGAGGGGTAGCATGGAATAAGAGATACCGCCAGCACCAGAATAAGGAAGACCTGGGCTCAAGTCCCACTCACACATTTTGTTATTCATTTGTTTCAGTTATATCCTATTTTTCTTGACTCCATTTTGGGGTTTCTTGGCAAAGATACTAGAATGGTTAGCCATCTACTTCTCTAGCTCATTTGTGAATAAGGAAACTGAGGCAAACAGGGATAAGTGACTTGCCCAGGGTCACATAGCTAGTAGGTATCTGAGGTTGGTATCTGAGGTCCAGTGCTCTATCCACTGTGCTACCTAGCTGCATCCCTTTGACACATACTAGCCATGTAATGAAGATACATAACCTTGCAATATTCTAGACTATTCTCTTTAATTATGAGTTGTAGAGAAAGTGTTAACCTATAATGGTAGAGAGAATATCCTGTCCATCAGTCAGTTAATAAATCAGAGATCTGGTCCAAAAACACCAGCAGATGACAATCTTTTGTTCCCCTCTGACTATACCCAAATTCAACGGGTCAAAGCCTTTTACTGGCAGAGGCAACACTAATATGGCAGGGGAAGTATCCATGGATAAAGGTGAGGGTGGTTCTCTTTCTTCAGAGAGAAAGGCCAGGTACGCTATCATGGGGTGACAAGGTGGGGAAAAGTGAGGGAAAGTTCTGTCCCTCACAGATGAGAGGGAGACCATCCTATTAAAATATCTCCTAGCCCTATGAACCTGGCACTGTGATTTTCTAACATTAGTTTAATGAACAAGGATACAATAACAGGTTTAAAAAGATATTCCAGCTGTGGAACATGGAAATCATGTGAAAATATGTTTACCTTGTTTCTCCACTCCCTCCTGATTTCCTTGTCCTCCCTCTGGGAGGCCTCTCTTTGCTTGTGGAATAATTATAATTGGCAAAGATTGGAAGGCTATTAAAATAGCTTTATGAGATGCCCTTTTGTTGTTCTTCACATTCCCTTTCTAATACTCATAGGAGATATGAGAACACAAGGAAGTGTGCTTTCTGCCTTTCCTATCTAGCCTGATACCAAATTGTGCCTGGAGAGATACTCGGAGGACAATGAGACAGCACATATTGCCTGCTGAGTTAGATTGCAAGTTCCTTGAGGCTAGGGATTGTTTTGGTTTTGCCTCTGTGTCCCCAGTGCCTAACACTCTACCTGAGGTACAGAGATAAGGGTGAATATTGACCCTCCGATGTCATTGATATAAGTGACTCCCAGATGAAGAAACCCTCTCTACCAGAACTGGTAGGCACTTTCATCTCTTCAGCTTGTAGGTTTAGTGCCCAGAGCACTAGGGGTCGAAGCGACCTGCCCAGCAGCCCCAGTCAATATGTTTCAGAGATAGGACTCAAACTCAAGTCTTCTTGGCACTCAGGCCAGATGTCTCTCCACTGCTTCAAGCTGAAACTTCAGAAATGTTTGTGGATTTATTAATTGAACGGCCCATTCAAAACTCAGCCCTGGTGCCCTCTCCTACAGGAAGCCTTTTCTGAGCCCTGGAGCTGTGAGTGTCCCTTCCCTCATGAGGCCTTATCTCATTGCCTATCTGTTTACGCTATGATTCCCAAACAGAACGTAAGCATTTGGAGGGCAAAAGCTGGTTATTTTCTTCTTCGTGACTTTGCATTCCCAACCCCTGGCATAGTGGCCCACACTTAGAAGATGCTTAATCAATGCTTATTGAATGGAGTTATTAAAACATGAATGGCAGCATGATGTAGGAGAGTGTTTGCTGGATTAGATGTTCTCCTTAATGATGGTTTGCTGGTGGTTATTTAGCAAGTGTCTGAAAGAAATCAAGACTGTGGTTTCCTGACACCAAGCATCTGCTTGTAAACTTTCAAGTCCAAGTGGTCATGGTTACTCTAGGCTGAGTACCTCTGTTTTTGCCTGAAATTCCCCATTTCCAGTCAGATGTTTCATGGTATGTAGATCTGACCTTGAGTTCTTTCCTCCCCAGTCACCCCATCTCGTCTGGTTTGGTGTACTTGTTGTTATTTTCCAATGGAGACAATACCTCATTGGAACATCTGATGTCAGATTATTTTGTTTACAAATTATGTGCAATTCCTCAGAGAAAAATACTGTGGGGATCAACATTTACCATATGTCCTGCCTCTCCTCTGAAAGCCCCGGGCGAGGTAGAGTTCTCTCAGAGAATGAGGCACAGTGAGATTGCACTCCTGTTTGGATCCCTTGGATACACAAGTGGCTCCCATGACATTGCACAATTCTGTGCACAGCTCTGTGTGGGAAAATCCTTGAAAAGCCCCAAAATAAAGGAGGGCAAATAAATGGAAGGCAGTACTCATTCTGTCTAATCCTCTGTTTCTGTCATGTGGAGAGTGATGAGAAGGGAAGAGAGAGAGTTAAAATGAGAAGGACTCTGCTTAAGGTCACCAGCCACCTGATGTCTGTTGTCACCTGTAAGTCTGTTCTCAGAGCAGGAGGATCTCATTAATTAATTCCCTCTGAATTGGCTTGACTTGTTTTTGTTTGCTGCTAGTGGTTGCAGTGGTGGTAGTGATTATTGTAGTGGTGGTGATGGTGGTTATTTTGGTAGTGGTGGCGAAAGTTCCCACTATAAACACTAATGTAGAGAAGTGATGTATTGTGTTGGATAGAATGCTGCTGTTCTGGAGACCAGAAGGTCTTTATTCCAATCCTAACTCTGAGGTTTATGAGCTTTAGGACCATGGACAAGTATCTCACCTTCTTTTTCCAAGAATCAAGAGGTGATTGGCTGGAGGCCATGCTCTGCGCATGTCAGATGCTAACAATAGTAGTCAAGTATTTTTCCCCAGTTCTGAGCATCCTATTTAAGGAAGGACAAGAATAAACTTGAGGAGGATGGAAAGGAGACAGGCCAGGATGGGATGGGGTCTCAAGGTCATGCCTTCTGAAGAATGGTTAAAGGAACAGGAGAAAACTCTAGGGGCAGGGAGAATCATGGTATTTTCAAATGTTTAAAGGACTCTTGTAGAAAAGGAATTAAATGTATGTTTGTCCTCAGATCAGAGGCATCCTAGGAGGAAAAGGGAGAAGTTTACACTTAATATTAGGGAAAACTTCTTAACAATTCAAGCTATCTTTAATTGGAATAAACTGCTTCAGAAGTTACTGAGTTCCCCATCACTGGAACTATTCAAGCAAGTGAGGATGACATCAGAATTGTCCAGTATGTGGAGATAATTCTTTTCCAGGTAGGGAAGTGATCTCAAGGTCAAGTCACCCAACACTTGGGTGCTTAAGTGATATGCTCAGTTATTCAGGTAGGCTGCACCAAAGTCAAGATGGGAACTTGGGTCCTGGCCTCTGGAGTCTCTTGTACCAGATAAGAGTAGATGGCTATGGAGGTTGCTTCTGTCTTTCAAAATTTATGGTTATGTGAAGATACTGAGCCTTAGGGAACTTGACTGAGGAAGACGGGTCACATTGTGCACTGTAGCAAATCACCTCTGAAATCAAAGACTCTTGACTTATTTAGAGGAAGATGATTTATATTTCCATAAAAAGCTAATTTCTCTTACTTTAAAAGATCTGTCATTTATTATGGGTGAGGACAACCACTGCAGGGCCCACCTTTTTCTGTGCCTTAGTAGATGATTTTTACCAATAGTTAAGGCTAAAAATAAATCAATTTTCCTGGCGTTTAACCTTCTGATGGTAAGTTGGCTACTGTCCTCGTCCTCCCTTTTCTAGGCTGGTTCTCAAACAACAGCCAGAGGCTGTAACTCAAAGGTTTTTTCAGCTTGGGAACTTAACCAAAGCCTAAGGCAAACACAGTAACAGTAATTCACATTTCTAGAGTCTTTGATAATGATGATGATAATAATATTTATATGGTACTTCCCATGTGCCAGGACCTATGCTAAGCACTTTACAAGAATTATCTCATTTGATCCTCACAACAGTCCTGGGAGATAAGTACTTATCACTGTATTGTCCCCATTTTACAACTGAGGAAACTGAGGCAGAAGTTAAATGACTTGTCTAAGGTTACACAGCTAATAAGGGTCTGAAGCTAGATTTGAACTCAGGTCTTCCTGATTGCAAGTCCAGCTCTCTCTCCACTGTATGTGTGCCAGGCACTGTTGTAAATGCTTTACAATCACTGGATCATTTGAGCTTTCAACAATCCTGGAGGACGGTGCTGTTATTATCCACATCTGTCTCCTGATTCTGTAACACTTTATAGTTTCTAAGCACTTTTCTTACAGTAGTCCCAGGAAGTAGACAATGCAAGGATTATTATATCTATTTTACAGGTGAATAAGCTGAGATGTAAAATTTGCTTACTTATGATCACACAGTTCCTCAGTCTCCTTGGCTGAAAGCCCAGTACTCTTGCTACCATTCCACCTAACATCATAATTAAAGGGAAATCAAAACATGAACTCCAGAAAAATGTGATGCCCTCTGGGTCACTATGGTCTGAAGTCATCAGGAAAGACATCATGAAGGAGGTGGCACCTATGTTGGACCTTTGAAGGAAGGCCAGAATTAAGAGAGGCAGAGAAGAGGAGAGAGGGACTGGGAGACTGGACTACAGGAACACATGGAAACTATAGAGGAAAGGACAAGATCAGGGATGGTTAGTCGTAGAAAGTAAGAACAAATAATGGATAAAGGGAAATCATGTAAAATAGGCTAGAAAACCAAGCTTGTAACCTCAAATGTCAATCATTCAATAAGCAGTTATTGAGCACTTTCTATGTGCCAGGTCCTATGCCAACCTCTGGAGACAAAAAGCAAAAACAAAACCTGTTCCTCCCAGCAAGGAACACATGTCCTAATGGGCAGAGGACCTGAGTATGGCCCAAAAGGTAAATATAGGTGGATGAAAGGTCATTGTAGAGGGGGCTGGCTAAGGACTGGTTTGGCTTTATCCTCTATTTAATAAGGGGCCACTGATGATGATTAGCAGGGGTTGAAGATGCCAAGGCTTGTACAATTAAAAGGATTATTTTGGTAGTCTTGTGGAGGGCAGAGCCTGGAGACAAGGAGGCCAGTGAAGGGGCTATTATAGCAGTTTGGTGATGAAGATCTGTTCTCCAGTGGTGATGTGGGAGTGTAAAGGGCAGTGGGGACCAGAGACAGCGAGAGGAGAAAATGGGTACAACTTGGCACCTGATTGTTGTGGGAGGAGGGAGGGAAAGAAAGAATAAAGGATCCAAGACTGAAGTCTTAATCTTGAATGACTGGGGGAATAGAAGTGGAATCAAGACAAATAAAGAAATGGGGTAGAAAGGGAGGATTTGGGGGGTGATGAGTTATTTTGTATAGATTGGGGTTGAGCTGCTGGCAGGAAGGAGATGGAAATGAGGGACTAAAGTCCAGGGCATTCAGAGTGATCTGAATCAAAGCCATCATGGACCCCATGGGAAAAGATGAGATCACCAAGAGAGAGGCAAATGCAGGCCAGTGACTTGGGGGATGCTAAAGTCTTGGGGAATTAGAGGAGATTCTGGATGTGTGATCAGACAGGTTGGAGGAGAACCAGGGGAGAGTAATAGCCCATACACTGAGGTGGGAGCGAGAGCAGGAGGAGGAGTGTCCAGTGCTGCAGGAGGGGAGGCTGAGGATTTGGTGAAGACTCCTACTTTATCTGAAGACATCTCCACTTGTCCAGCTCGCTTAGTACCGATATAAAGAGTAAATATCCCTTTCAATCCACACTTGTTTCTACTTTTCCTGTTACTCAGACTCTGTGATGTGCATTTGCCTAGAATCACTCCATTGCGCTTCACCTGCAAGTGAACAGTTCCTGCCAACACCCCCAAGGTTTCTGGTGCTCCAGCGATGGTGACATCCTACGTCTACCACAACCTGGAGATCCTCCACTGAGATATAAAGCAAAAACTACCATTGCCCTCCATAATTACTTAACAGCCCGTAAGATCTTAGCTCTAAAGCTAGAAGAGACTTTGGAGATTATCTTAACCTTTCACGTGACAGATGAGGAAACTGAGGTCTAGAGAACTGAAATGACTTGCCTAAGGTCACACAAGCAGAAAAGAGCAAAATTAGGATTTGAACCTTGGTCTTTTGACTCAAAGTGTCCTATACTTTCTAAATTGGAGCTGGGAAAAAATGTGTGAAGTTTGGAAAATTGATTTATTTATTTGCTTGTTTTTTCCAGGAGGAAGATGTGTGTTGGGGATGGGGGAGAAGGTAGATACACATTCCATTGTAATTCTGGGCCCAGATTACCTGGATGATTTGTCCACGTGTTTCCAATTCCTTGGGTGCTTGTTTGGCTATCCACCATACTTTGCCATTCAGTCCCACTTTTGGATGCCTGATCCAGCCAGTGCCTTAGACAGGAGAATTGGGCATGATGTGGGTAATAGTAAAGGGGGTTTTCTTGGGCAGTGTCTGTCCTCAGGTATTTATGAGTTATTAGGTCTGATGACGGTGGCAAGGAATCGAATGATGACAGCAGGAATTATTATACCTGGCATTTGTGTAATTGTTTAAATCTTGCAAAGTGATACATACATGTACATGTGTGTATATGCATAATATTTACATGTGTATATGTATACAAATACATAGCCTCTATGTTCATGTGTACATATACACATATTGTCATGGGATCATGAATTTAGAACAGCAAAGGAACCCTAACGGCAATCTAGTAAAATCATTTTGTAAGAAGAGTTTAAGAACTGACTGCATTCTGGATCTTGTAATTTAGACGGACAAGAGTTCCCTCTCAGCCCTGTGAGAGATTTCCCTGACGCTGTTTGAACAAGCAAGTGGACTTAAGTCATGCTGGGGAGCTCTGAAACAAACAAACAAAGAGCTGTTTCCCAATTAAGACATTGTTAAAACATATTACCAAACAGTTTTCATGGGAAGAAGCCTAAACAATTCATAGCCATAAGAAAGAATACTCCAAACCACAAAAAACCAGAAAAATGTTAGTAAAAGTAACTCGGAGGTGTTACCTCATGTCCGCTGGATTAGCAAAACTGACACAAATGGAAGCTGATAACTGTTTCAAAGGCTGTAGGGGAAAGAGTCACTTCACTGCACTGATGATAAGCTCCTGCCATTCCAGAAAGCAATTTGGGACTCTGTCCCAAAAGTCAAATTTCGTTTGTGTTCCTTTGATCTAGGCCTGTGTCCCGAATAAATCAAAGAGAGAGGAAAAGGACCTAGATATACAAAGAATATTTATATCAGCTCTTTTTTATAGTGGCAGAGAATTTGAAATTAAGGGTGTGCCCATCCATTGGGGAACTGCTGGACAAATTATTGTAAATGAATGCCCTGAAATACTATTGTACAATAAGAAATAAAGAAGACAGCTTCAGGGGAACTCAGGAAGACTCATAATGAAATTATGCAGAATTAAGTGAACAGAACCAGGAGATAATTCATATTATAAGAATAAAATTGTAAAAAAAAAAAAAAAAGACTTAACTCTTACATGATTAGTCATAATTCCAGAGGACTAAGGATAAAGTTTGCTCCACCTCCTGATGGAGAGAGAAGTGTTTCACTCAAGATGCTCAATCTTGGACCTGGCCAATAATGGAATTTGTTTTGCTTGACTATCTCAATTTGATATAATTTGTTTTGGTTTCCTGTTTGTTTGTTTTCTTTTTTTTCAACGGGGAGAAGGCAGAAAGGAGAAAAAATGTATTATAAATGAAAAATAAAATTTAATACAAAAATAAATGAATTAGAAAAATTTTTCAAAGTAAAATGTTGAACAGATGTTTTTTAAGGTCCATACATGTTTGAGAGAACAGAGTAGAAGAAAAGGGCTACTGTATTAGCTAAGAAACATCAGCAGCCAGAAGGTTCCTCAGTCACACTCAGACTTAATGGGCTAAGCTGGAGATGAGGGACAGCACAGGGGCAGTGGGTAAAGACAGAAAGATGAAGGAGGGAAAGGGAGGGAGACTCAGCTGGCCATGAGCTCTCCGCAGACACGTTGGACAAAGAAATGGACTAAAGTGCCCATTGTAATGAGCTCTTTGAAGCTTGAGAAGAGTTGTAAAATGTCTATTATTTTGCCAACTTCCCCCCACCATGGCTGCCCAATAACAAACACTGGTATATTCTCTTCTCGCTTCTTTTATCCAAGTGTTTTTTTTTATTCTGATTTTATCTTATAGAGAGAGCCCCAAAGCCAATCATAAAAGCTTATGTTGCATGCCTAGTCAGAGAAAAGGGGAGTGGAGGAAACCAGAATTTAGTTGGGACACACAGGATTTAAATTCAAGCAGAGAGCAAAGCCTTTTTCTGATTGTCCACCTCTTAAACCATTCAAACCTACTCTACCTTTCATATTAGAGGGGGTAATTGAGGTACAGGAAGTTAAGTGATTTGGCCAAAATTTCACCATTTACTAGAAAGTCACCAAAGCAGGCTTCTCTTGACTCCAAATCCAGTGCTCCCTTCAGCACTGTAGCCTGCTGATTTGAGCCTCAGCCCAATGCTACAGGGTGGGAACAATAGGGATTTTATCCCCATTTTGCAGATGAGGAAACTGAGACCAAGAATCTAAGAAATTCAGGTTGTACTGATAGCACTTCCAACCTCTTTCTTCATCATTCCACAGCAACCGTCAGACCTCACACCTTGGACCTTCACTCACCCTGCTACAGACTTCTCATCCTTCAAAATCATTCCACTATGGTGGCCCCTTCCTCTGATTGCTTGAATCCTCTAGAACCTACCATTTTGGCATAGAGGCCAGCCATGTTCACTCCTCCAATCCTCTTGGACTACATTTCTGACCTTCTAGATTTCTCTGTCACTCTCCACTTCCCTTCCTTTTTTGCTGTTTAACTCCTTTTCATGAATTGCCTTGACCCTTTAAAATGAAAGCTCCTTGAGGCCAGGGACTGTCTTTCCTTTTGTTTGCTTTTCTCCTCCCAGCACAGTGCCTGACATGTTGTTGTTCATTCATTTAGTTGTGTCTAGCTCTCCAAAACCATCCATGGAGTTTTGTTGGCAAAGATACTAGAATGGTTTGCCATTTCCTTCTCCAGTGGATTAAGGCAAACAGATTTGCCTAGGGTCACATAACTAGGAAGTGTCAGAGACTAGATTTGAATTCAGGCTTTCCTGACTCTAGGCCCAGCATACTGTCTGATGAGCCACCTAGCTGCCTCATAGGCAAACAGAGGCTAAGTGATTTGCCCAAGGTCATATATCTATTATGTGTCTGAGGCCAGACTTGAACTCACATTTTCCTGAGTGACTCATAAAAAGTGCTTAATAAATGCTTATTGATTGACTTTTAGTTCTTCATCTATAAAAAGGGGGTAATGAATATCTGTAGTGTCAGCTTTGCCAACTTGTAAGGCACAGGTGTGATTATGAAGAGATAGAGATCTGTATCCCTATCTCCATGTGTATATAATACATGTGTCATGTATATAATACATGTATATATGAATATGAATATATCATTGTCTTCTAGAAGTCCCTGAATGGTGACCTCTCTCTCTCTCTCTCTCTCTCTGTCTCTCTTTCTCTCTGTCTCTCTCTCTCCTATTGGATAGATATAATAAAGTATGCATACATGCATATATTTAATCATACTTTATGCATATATGTATACATGCATACATGTATGCGTGCATCCCTTTAAACCACTCAATAAATGTCAGCTGTCATTATTATGAATTATTATTATTATTTCCATCTATAAACTAAACTTAGGCCTATAGCTTTAAAGCTAGATGGGACCTTAGACCTCATAGTCTCACCCATTATTTTGTATGTGAAGAAACACATTTGCAGAGAGGTGAGAATGAGCCCAAACCCAGAGCTCATCTGACAGACCTAGAACTGAGTCCCCTTGACTCTGGGCTTTGCCGGACCTCATGCTGCCTCCTCCTTTTCCAGCTTGGATTGTTGCCTGCTTTCTGGACGCATGATAGAGAATTCCAGCACCACAATCTATAATAAATGACCTGTTGGCTTGTCTGCAAATTCACTTTCATATTTGGAATGAACAAACGTTCCACTCTGGTTACATTTCCTTCCCCAGGCAAATATTCAGGAAGCATGAACAAGACGATTTGCTGCTGTGACTAGTGAATAGTATTTGATACACTTACTGCTATTTCTTACAAATATAGTTTGTTCAGAATGTCCCAATTCAATTCATCTCAGTAAGTATTCATCTTCCTTTAATCTTCTAATTCCTAATTGACTTTCTTTTCAAAAAGCTGGAAATGACCATTAACATAAGCACAATTTGGGATGGATTAGCTATTTTTCCTTCACCATGTATGCTTATTGTGGGTTCCATATTGAATGCAATCTCCTTGAAGACAGGCATCTCATTTTGGTCCAGTGTCTGGCACAAGGTTTGTTGAATGGAATTAAATTAAGCTAAGTTAAATTCTCTGGCCATTTGTATCCCTTCCCCCAGGGGTTATATATCTTTATCCCATTTCTGGGAACAGAATCTGGATTTCTTTGAGTCAAACAGATGTTGCCTGCCTTAAAACCACCAGTACTTTTCCTTCTTAACAGGATTTCATGGCTGGAGCAGCAGCGAGTGAACGTTGTGACATTGTTTCCAACTTAGTAAGCAAAGGCTGCTTGTCCGATTTTATAGAATCCCCTTCGATTGGTGTGACGATCCCCACGGGAGGTGAAGCGAACACTCAAGTCAGCCCCGGGGAGGTGCTCATCCAACTGCGACCAGGTTTGCTGATCAGCCTCTTCTTCTAATAGCATTCATTGGAAGCTTCTTGAAGCTTGGTTTCCTTTTCTTGTGATTATTCATTGATTGAGGAGAAGGGACTGTGGTCTAGTGTAAAGGGCTCTGATTAGTGGTGAGGAGAAATGGCCTTTAATCCAGGCTCTGCCATTAACTGGTTGTGTGTCCTTGGAAAAGTGAATTCACCTCTCTGGTCTGCAGCGTCCTCATTTGTGACTTGATTGAATTAGCCCTTGTCTCCTCCAATTCTAAAATTCATAGTCATCATGGTGGATTTGATAGCCGCTCTTGGGGGGTGGGGGGCGGGAATGATTGTCTCCATCCCTAAAGAAGCTTACATTCTAGTTGGATAGTGAAACAACATATAGATAAATGGTTACTGATAAGAGGAGACCAAATGGACCAAAGGCCAAATTAGGGGTGGATACAAGGACAGGAATTATTGTGGGTGTGGTTGGAAAGACTTTGGCTAACACATGGGAATAATCTGTGGCATTCAGTAAACGTCCATCGGGTGACTGCTCCATGCTCTGATCTCTGGTAGGTACTAGGGATTAAAGACCAAAACAGAACAGCCCCAGCCCTGAAAGGTCTTACCTTCTATCGGGAAAAAGTAATGAGTATGCAGAAAAGTAAATACAAAATATTTGGAAAATAAATGTAAAATAATTCTGGGAGACAAAGGGCACTTTGAAGTCCTTGGTTTCATTGGTCTTAGTTTCCTTCCACAGCCCTGTAGAACACTGAGAGAGGTCTGCACTTGGAGGAAGACAAAGTCAAATCTTTCCTCGGATATGTATGAACTGTGTGACCCTAGGAAGGTCATTTCACCTTACCTATATGTGTGGATGTATTTATGTATGTGCAATATTATGCGTATATTATTATACATTATATGTGTGTATGCCTCTGTGTGTGTGTGTATGTGCTTTACAGGAATATAAGTCAATGTTGCTCAATTAGCTTGATTCCTTCACTGATCTGCATTAAACTCTTTGTGAGTGTGGTTATGGATGCAGGAGTCTGTTCTGTTCCCTTTTGGCTAGTTCAGATAAAAGTGAGACCGTTCTCCCACCCTCTCTTCTTTGGTTGTATGGTCTTCCAGTTGAGCACCCTGATTATGTGGGCCATTTCCCCCATGCTGCACATCCCTTTTTTTCTCTCTAACGTATTCCTTTCCCCCCTCTCTTTCATTTCTTCTTTTAAAAGCATAGCAATCACTCCCAAGCCATTGTCTCTATAAGCCTTGAGGACATTAGGTCTCTTAGGGAACACCTATTTCTTCTCCCTACATTAGAAGGCAAAAACTGCATCTGTGTAGAGTCCCTTCTAATTACTCAGATATATCACCCCTTTTTATGTTTCACTTGATGCCTCTATTTGCACTTTAAGTTTCTCCTCAGTCCTGGAATTTTTTTTTAATCACAAATGCTTGGAAGTCCTCCATTTTATTGGCAATTCATTTTATGCCTGTAAAAAGCAAGCACCCCAACTTGCACAGGAGGGCCTGCTATCACAGGTTCTTAGATCTGCATTTCTAAAAGGAAAGGCAGCTTTTGAGGGGTCAAGAGTCACTTTAATCAAGCACATATTATCATTTACTTAGTTCAGGGGGAAAAGTCAGCACCCTGAATTTCAGAGAAAATACAGAGAAACAGAGATCAATCCACAGACAGGGCTACCAACTCTCTGACCATAAGCGATTACGTACATCATGGGTCAATAGACAGATCCAGCTGTCTGACCATTACATACACACATAGTTACCAGAGAGAGAAGCGCCAACATCTGGGTTTTCATAGCTGGGGCGGGGGGGGGGGGGGGGGGGGATGTGGTCCTTAGCAGCTGCCCAGAGCCTTGTCTGCCCAAACAAATGCTTCCAATGAGTAACCCCCAAAGTAAAGCCTCACCTCAGAACATTTACACATTTTTCAGAGCCAAAGCACATCACAATTGAGAATCAGTGCCTCATTAGAAAATTAACAAAAGGTGTGAGCCTTTCTACAAATCTTCCCTTATCAAACTCCCCTTAATGGGCAGGCCCATTAATGAGTAGGGAAGATCTTCTTTAATCACATTAAAATTGTTAACAATACAAATACATATAGTATTTCTAGTTAGAGACTCTTGATTAACTCAATCAAAGGCAAGATATAATCAGAGGCATTTGATTATACTCAAGCAAAAAACAGCAAAAGATCCTCCTTTGCTTGCCATTACATTCCACCCTTCCAAGATCCTTGGCCTTACAATCTAAATGGCCATGGATTCTGGAACAAATAGAGGCTTTATGCTTTGCTATTCCAAATCCAGGTAATTTAAGCAGGTCACATGGGTCTATTAATGAGTGGTAAAGATCTTCCCATTAAAAAGCAAAATTATATTAACAATAAGCAAAAATGCATTATCAATACAATCACCTGCAAGATTATACTCATTTCTGCTGGGTTAATTGTTCTTGATCGCAGAATATGAATATATACACACACATATACATATAACATATGTGTATGTGCGTGTATATACATGTATGTATATATGCATATACATGTACATATATATTCACTCATACATACACACATGTGTGTATATGTCTGTGAGTGTGTAATTTGTCTTTTGGAATATCATATTCCAGTCTCTCCTCTCCTTTGTAGTGGTAACTTCTAGATATTATGTGATCTGGACTGTGGTTCCTTAGTACTTAAACTCTTCCTTTATACATACTTCTAATTTTTTCCCCTTTTAACCTGGAAGGTATAAATTTTGGTTGTTTTACTGGGAGTTTTCATTTTTTCTAAGAAAGGGAATTAAGGATTCTTTATATTTTTACTTTGCTCTTTGGTTCTAATAGATCTAGGAACAATTTTCATTCATTATTTCTTGGAATATGACATACAGACACCTTTTGTGATCATGTGTTGAAACATCCTATGACCATCCTATGATTAATTTTTTTTCTATTGGGCTTATTCTCCACATTAGTTGTTTTGACATGGGGAACTTGTGTTCTCTTTCTTTTTTTTAGTCTTTAAGCTTTATTTTACTATTTCTTGTCTCATGAAATCATTATTTTGTGTTGGAATCACTCTCAGTTTTTAGGTGTTTGTTAATTGGCTAAAGTTTGGTACCTCATATACTGAACTATTAATTCTTCCAAGTCTTTACCGTAGTGCTTTCATTTCTTCTCTAGTTCTTTCCTCTGGAATTTCATTTGATTTGTAATATGACTTTTTAATTCTTGCTTCATTTCTTCCAGGAATTCTGTTTTACCTTGTGGCCAACCTGTGTTTTTGTTTTTGTTTTTCCTGAGGCTCTCTTTATAGATGATTTTGAGTCGTTCTCTTGTCAATTTGTGTCTTTGGTGTCCCTTGCTCAGTAACAACTCTTTACCATGGGTATCTTTTTTGTTTACTGCCTCTTCTATCCTTAATTCCCAAACTGAGACTTTGTATAGAGGTTAGACTTTGTGTATTTGTGATTTGATCTTGATCTGTGTTCTCCAGTTTTCTCTGGCAGTTTTCTCTGGGTACTGAGTGCCATGTTCTTCAAGAATGTCAGGGAGGCCCCAAACCAGGGAACTGCAAACTTTCAACAGCACCTACCTGGTCTAATACAGGGCAAAGGATGATCTTTCCCCTCTTGCTCTTAGCTTTGCAGGCCTTGAGTCCTAGGGTATGGATCTGGGTGATAGAACCACAAGCTTGCCCCAGGTTGGAGCTCCAGTTGACAGCTGTTGAACCCAAACCTTTTCAACTCTCTGGAAGGCTCTCTAGGTTCGGAGCAACAGAACTGCTGGCTCACCCTTAGTATGTGCTCCCTAACCTAGTTACTCAGCTGTCAGCCCCAGCTTGGGTCTATGGGCTGAATCTGAGGTGCTGCTCTAAGGTCAAAATGATGTAACTGCAGAATTGCTCTTGTCCCTGCTCCCTGCTCCATCAGGGATTCTGGTTTGCCCTGGTATTCATCTGTAGGTTACAGCCTCAGTCTGCATTAGATCAGAGCAACATAATTGTCTTGTGTTCATCCTGATCATGACCTCTCCTTAGCATGATACACAGGTCTTAGCCCACTCCTGGGGCTGTTAGCCTCCTCTTAGGCCTTCCTAGGTGGAAATCTTACTCAGTGCCTCTGGTTGTCTCCCTATGCTGGCCTGGGTTGAAAGAATGGTCAGTTGTGACTTCATGATCACTGTTTAATCTTATATTATTTCTTGATCTTTGTTTAAATAGTTGTACAGGAAAATTGGACTGCACTGCTACCATTTTTCTCTACCATCTTTGCCCATCTTCATTCTTTCTTCTATTTCTTCCAGTTCTGTCTTATTCCACACAAACTCTCCATCTGGTACCCTTCATATGCTCACATACTTCAAATTATTTTCCTTCCTAAATATTTCCCCTTTAGCTTAAGGACCAAAGAATTCTTTCAACTCCTCAAATCTCTTGATAAATTGGTTCCTTTAAAAGTGAATTTCCTCAGGTATGCCTCAGCCACCTGAATTATGATTCAGTGGCAGCCTCTAGATCAAGGGTTCTTAACCTAGAGTATATGGATCTTCCAAGAATTTTCTATGAATAGATTTCAGGGAGTCTGTGAACTTGAATGGGAAAACAATACATCTTCATTTTATTTCATTAGTACCTAAAATGTATTACTATGTAAAATTTAACATTTTCCTCAGTTGTTTCAAAACATGATCAGACTGCCAAGGGGGCTGTGCCACATGAAAAGTTAAGAATCCGAGAACTGTATTCTACTCACAGAAATTCATTTTCTCAAGCATCTTCTTTTCTGTCCAGACTTTCGACACTTTGCCTCCCCAGCATTCTTATCTATTATGTCTTCCATCCAGTAACAGTGACCTCCTGGCTGTTCCACAAGTCAAGCATTCTCTCTGAGAGTCCACCATGCCTGGAATGCTCTCCCTCCTCAACTTCAACCACTGACCTCCCAGGATTCCTTTTTGTCCCAACTAAAATTTCCTCTTCTACAAGGGGCCTTCTATACCGTTCTCTGTTCTAGTGCCTTCCCTCTGTTAGTTATTTCCTGTTCTGTACATATCTTATTTGTATACATTTGTTTGGTTGCTGTGTCTCGTATTAGAGTGGAAGTTCCTTGAGGGCAGGGACTATCTTTGCCTCTTTTTGTGTCTCCAGCACTCAGCACAGGGCCTGGCCCACAGTAGGCAGTTAATAAATATGGATTGATTGATTGATTGATTGACCTTATCCACTCTTCTAGTGCTCTTACAAGTAGACTGATTATCCTGACAACCAGATTACAGAGGGCATTTATTGCCAGGCTCTTTGCTAATCTCTACCAACTCATGCAGGGTCTCTTTTCTCATTTATCTAACCTAAAGTAGGGGAACCATAGGATAGAGGAAAAGGTATTGGTTTTAACCTCTGTCTGACCCATGTTCAAATCCCCCCTCTGGCATGTCTTGGCTATGTGACTATGCTCAGTGCCTCAAGCAGCTCTCTAAGATTTGTCTACTAACACAGACATGGGTTCCACCCTGCTCTGCAATCTGCTTTGGCATAGGGACTTCCCATTCTAGGAAGTCCCCCATAGTTACAAAATCACAGCTCCATTCACTAATAATCACAGATTCCTTTGACTCTTAGACAGCATCACTAGGCGGACCTCAGTCTCCCATCAAGCCTCACCCAGGAAGCCACCTGCTCCTTGAGGCTTTTTTCTGAAGTTCCCAGTCTCTTCTTGTGTTAACAATGTTAACACAAAACAGCTGCTCATCACTCATTGAAACTGGATTATATTTGGCTTCATTTGGCCCCAGACAGACTGGGAATAACAGGGATGTGGCCAAATCCCCACATGAATTTTGGGAAGTATTGGTTTAATTTCTCAAACCTGCTTCCTGGTGTTCCCAAATTTCCCTCTCATTCATCAAAGCTTTTCTAACCCGTGTCCTTTTCCCACAGGGTTTTTTTGGTTGATGGATTAAGTATTCTGATAAGCTAATGCTCTCTCAAGTGTTCATGCATTAAAGAACAAGAGTTTATTGGTGATGATTGATGAATATTCTCTAGACATACCCCCATAGGAAGCAGAAGTCTATTTTAACTTCCTAGAAATGTTATAGTTGGTTTGCCCATGTGTCATCCTGGATCTTCATTGTTCAGGATAATAGAAAGGAAATAATAAAGGCTTTGGAATGAGAGATTTTGAATCCTGGCTCTGTGACATAAGTGAGTAAATCACCTCTCCTCTCATAGCATCAATTTCCTCATCTATAAAATGAAAGAACTGAACTAGAAGAGGTCTAAGGTCCCTTTCAACTCTGAATCCTAGGATTCTCTGGTTCAAGGGTAGAAGATTTTATTTAATATGTCTGTTGATCTTGGAGAGGAAAAGGTCTTACCTAAATCCACTCGGGTATGCCTGACTGCATTCCTCCATACCATTGAGGAGGCCTTTGTTTAAAAGGACTGATGTCATTGCTGGGCTTTTCATGGCAAGGGTCATGCTGGAGGTTTGGGCATGATACATATACCAGGGCAGGTGAGCTTATCATCACCCTTTATATCAGGTTATGAAGTAGTCATCTCATTTGCCCACCTTTTCTTTCTTGACTTACCACCAAGTTGACCTTCAAAGCCTTACGAAACTCCTGCTATTGCGTCAGCATGAATTTCATCTAAAACATTCAGTATTTTCTCTCTCTTCCTGTAATAGCTTCCATCTACATGCACTTTTTGGTGTTTAGAGGATCTCAGCTCATGAAGTCATAGATATAGACTTGGAAGGAACCCTAGGGTCTTCAAACTCTCATTTTGCATAAGGGAAAACTGAGACACAAAGGAGTTAAGAAATTGTCCAAGTGTTCCCACCTTGATGACTCTCCCAATCCTTTTCCTTCCTATCCTTGCTGCTTTGGCACAGGCTTAGATTACCTCCACCTGCTAATCCTGGATTTCAGCTACTTTCTGCACAATCCAGGTCCCCTCTACTAAGAAGCAGTTTTTAAAACTCATGTTATTCTGGTTTAAGTATTAAATTACTTTATAAAAATGAGTTCATGATGTTCAAAATATTAGTTATCTACGTTAAAGAATAAATTAAATTTCATATTTAAATGTATAGTCATGTAAGGCACCCAGTGCTGACCTTTTATTAACATGAAGGTGAGAGAGAGAGAAAGAGAGAGAGAGAAAGAGAGAGAGAGAGAGAGAGAGAGAGAGAGAGAGAGAGAAGACTCATATTATCCAGAGATGTTAAAAACATAAGTGTCTGCTATTTGCTCCCAAACAGACATGTCATTAACATCAACCTTGACCTTCTGGATTTTGATTTTAGCAATTCAAATCATTAGCACTCCATTTTTTTATTGAGTTGCATCTTTTATTCAGTGTAATGAGTATTAGATGTAGAGATGTTGAGGGTCTCTCAAGTGAAATCCCAGGATATTCAGACCTTTCTGCAGTACTGAACAGAATATACAAGATCCCTTCAGCTTGGTCTGGTGCCATGACCTTGTTCTTACTGAAGAGAGGTAGCAGGTATTTACTGTGGTCCAATGTGCAAATTATTTTCTCATCTGTGAATCTGGCATTACAAAACATTACAAAACACACTGAATATAAAGTCAGGGAATGTGGGTTCAAATGCTGCCATGTAACTCTTGAGTAAGTCACTTCACCTGTCTAGTTCTCAGTTTCTCCAATTATAAAAAGAGAGGCCCATGAGCTTATCTGAATGGTCCTTCTCAGGTGAAATCAATTATCCTAAAATCTAGAGGATGTCCATTTTGGAAGAGATCTCAGCAGCAATTCTGCTATTCCAGGACTGACTATCTTCCCTACACCATAACCAGCAAATGGTCATCCAGTTTTATCTAAAGACTGTGAGCCAGAGGACCCACTCTTTCTATTGGTACAAGGCAGACCCTCTTCTCTGGCCCAGTGATGGTTTTTGGTCTTTTCTCTTGACATCGAACTTGAACCTGAATCTTGTTCATTTCTTTCAATGCCCCTAGTTCTTCCCTCAGAGGTCAAAAGGAGGAGGCCTGGTCACCTTTCCAGTGACAGCCCTTCAGCTATCATGCTTCCCGCAAGTCTTCATTTTTCCTTACTAAATATCTCTTTCAAATGGGATATAAATTTGAGACCTTTCACCATCCTGGTCCCCTTTCTTTTCCTTCATTAGTTACATGTGGCTTTGGCATACTCCTGCTCATTAAAGCAGAGCCTCACCTTCCCTTCACATGTGACCTTAGACAAGCCAATTAAACTATCTAGTCCTCAGTCTCTTCATCTGTAGAATTTGAATAGAATGGAATTTTCTTTTTGGTTGAGTGTCTTTATCTCATCCAGGGTAGAAGTGAAGCTACTACTCATGGGTCCAATATTACTGCTAATCAGCACAGAAACTTTAACTTGCTCTATTCTTTCTAACCTGGGGTGGCTCATTCCTTTCTTTAGGCAGCTTAGTGTACTTTTATCCCCCAGGGCTTATCATATTGGTGCCGAATTTGCTCTGGACACCCAACTGATATCCCTATTGCAGCTCAGAACTCCCTAGCTTAAACAATCCACCATCCTCAACCTCCCCAGAAGCCAAGATCACAGGGATGCACCAACACACCCAACTAAATCAGGAATTCTTCACCTTTCGTGTAACATGCTCCCCTTGGGCAGTCTGGTTACGTCTAATAGCTTTTCAAACTCTCAGTCTATGACCCTTAGAGAACACTGACTTGCATGGGCTCTCCTTTCTGACATTCTTTCATGCCTCTCTCTCAAATACTGCTGTTCTGGTAGTTGTTTCAAAAGTTATCTATATACATCTGAATCACAGAGTTAGAGTTAGATCTTAGACTAGCTTAGATTAGAGGTCATAGAATTTAACACCAGCACCCTTCTTTGCAATGGAGAAAACTGAGACTAGAAAATGTGAAATTGTTTGCCCAGGACCATATAAATTGAAAATAGTAGAGCTAGGATTCATATCTAGGTCTTCTGCTTCCAGACTCAATGTTTTCTTCCCATCAAACCATAGTATTTTTAAATAAGAAGGAATGAAATAGATTAGAATGTGGCTAAAGGATAGATGACAGTGGGCTTTTCCCTTCAGTTTTACCAGTCATGCAACTTTACATCTATTCCTGCTAGAATATTTTTAGAATATCATGGATCAAATATACTCAAACTTAGAATTAATTACTTAATTGTTGTTTACATGAAGAACTCCACCAATGATGGAAAATGTGCATCAGACATTACATCAGTTGCCATGACTTTTAAGAGGATCTCTCACAAAAATTGAACCACAAGCCTAACGAGCTGCCTCACAGGGCAGTGGGCCCCTTCCCCTTAGGACTCTGAGCCACGTCTCAAATCTAATGTAGGTAAAATTCTTGGCCAAGTACAGAGGTTGGGTAAGGTGATTTGGGGATCCCTAGAACTCTGAGATTCTGTGATTCAGCTTGGGATATCTCAAAGGTTTTATCTAAGGAAAGGGACACCTTTGGAGTGAGTATTCTGGATCCAAATTTAATGTTTTAGAATTGTTCCTATTACTCTCTCCCAACTCCCAAATGGTACCACCATTGCCTAGCATGATTACGTGCTCATAGGAGACATTTAACAAATGTCTATTGACTTGATTATATTTTCCTAGGATTCTAATGTTGTAATAATGTCACTCAGAGTTCAAGAAACAAGAAAAATATCCTGTCCAAGACCCATGAGAACTGAATAACCTTAAGGAGACACATACACATATACATATGAACACATAATGGAGTTCATCTTGACTTCAGAAATAGAACCAAATGGTCATTAGAAGAATCAAGTCCATGCAACTTGGAAACATTCTATGAAGAGGAAACAAACTAAGCATCTCTAGATCCATGTGCTCTTCCTGTGACTGATAAAGGGACCAGAAAGTCATTGAATACACCTTTCTACCTGATCCCTCAACCCCCTTCAGTCAATAAGCAACCCAGAAAAGCCCAGCTCTGAAAGTAGCTGAAATTAATTGCTTTATAGAGACAAAGGAGCAAGCTAGCTTGAGAAAATTTTCATCTAAATATCTGGTTGAAATTCCTGGATCGTGATTGTGTGGAAGTAAAATGTTCAGTGGTCAGGGTCTTAGAGCTGGGAGGAACCAATCTCAATGCCATCTATTTCTGCCTAGATGTGAACAGGCATCCTCTTTGAAGCATACAAGATGAGAGGTCATCAGACATCTTCTCGAAGACTCCAGGAAGCATTCCCATTTCACTTTGGGACAGAGCTAACTGTGACAAAGGATTGAAGCCTTAGAACTGAGAGGTCCTTGGCAGTCATTTCTAGGAAACACTGATGATTTAGATCAAGCCATTCATTCATCCTATAGCCCCAACTAGCCATTTCCATGTATAGCCGAGGGGAAGCCAAAGGGCATTTTGGGGCTGCTATCACCTGGAACTTGTAGTTTTCAAGGTTAGAAGGATCAGAGCAGAAGTTTAATGAATCATGATATTTTTTTAATCACTCAGTTGAGAAGTATTTATTAAGCACCTATTTTGTTTCAGGAACCATGAATAGAAATGAGGGATATGGATAGGAATTGAACTGGTTATACAGTTCATTGCTATATGACATTCCCAGGTGAGAAAATTCCTTATATCAATACAAGTTGGCCCTTTCTCTACAAGTCCTAGAGAGTTTGAGGATACAAAGTCAAAGTAGCAACAACAATGATGAGAAAGACTTATGAAGCATTACTCTGTAGATGTCATTAGGGGATTCCTTAATGAACAGACAAGAATGTCCTATAACCAGGTAGACTGGTGATTCATAGTTTCATGATATCATTGTTGTTCAGTCATTTCCATCATGTCCCATTCTTCGTGGCCCTATTTGGGGTTTTCCTGACAAAGATACTAGAGTGTTTTGCCATTTCCTTTTCCCACTCATTTTATAGATAAGGAACTGAGGCAAACAGGGTTAAGTGACCAGCCAAGGGTCACACGGCTAGCAAATGTCTGAGGCTGAATTTGAACTCAAGTCTTCTTGACTCCAAGTTTAATACCCCATACATTGTGTCACCTAACTGCTGCTTCTTAGGCACTCAAAAAGTATTCACTGACTAGACAAAGTATGTTCAAATAGCCCAAAGCAAAGACTCTCTAATGGTGGAATTTTAAGCTTTATGCTGGCTAGAAGATAGATGGCTGAGATCAAGGAGAAGTAAGTCAGCCAGTTTGGATGGAACAGAGAGTGAATGATGGGAAGTGATGTTCCAGAAATCTGGAAAATTAGAGGGAATCCCATTGCAAATGGCTTGAACTTCCAAGCAGAGGAGTTATTTTGTCCTAAATACAACAGGGAGCCCCTGATGATTTCTGAAAAGGAGAGCAACATGATCAAACTTGTGTTTTAGTAATGTAGAAGAGTGAATTCTCTATGATACCACAAGCCTAGGCCAACAGAGATGTGTTTGAGTAGAGAAACTTTCCTGGTACCCCAGGAATGGCAACCTAAGTCAGCCACAAGTTCCTGCTCTACAGAAAGCTGACTCTGCCTTCACACCTGGACATTACCTAACATACCATCATCTCCTAGAAGCCAATGGGAGTTCCCATTCAATACTTTTCATAGGTGATGTAGAAGAATCCATTCTGAAGACCAGGGAGTTGGGCATTTGCCTAATGTGTTTACACTGGCAACATTTTTACCAACTTCTTTAAGTGACATCATAATTTATTTTTTGAACAAGCAAACCTCATGAAGCTATCAGAAATACTTAAATTTAAGAATCGATGCTCTCTGCTTAACAGTCTTCCCCAATAATTCATCATATGTTGAAAAAGAGATTAAATTAACATATGTATTTTTCCCTTCAATTAGGAGCTGAAGCTAGCTTTATGATGAAAGTCCACCCTTTACAGAAATACCCTGTGGATCTTTATTATCTCGTTGATGTCTCAGCCTCCATGCACAATAATATTGAAAAACTAAACTCTGTTGGAAATGACTTATCCCAGAAAATGGCATCTTTTTCCCATGACTTTCGACTCGGATTTGGATCCTACGTTGATAAAACAGTGTCTCCCTATATTAGCATCCACCCTGGCAGAATCCACAATCAATGCAGGTACCCGGGACATGGTTGAGTCGCATGTTGCTGGAGAGGGGTGGTGTCATCAAAGCAGGTGGATGTGGGGGCGTTTCAGGTGCTCTGCGGGAAACTGGTGATGTTGGTGATGTCGCTTTTGTTGCTGCTGCTTTTCTCTTTTCAAAACTATTTATGAATGAAAGATTTAGAATTCTTAGTGGAGAATGCTGTTGTTGGATACTAACCTTCGGGGTCAACAGTAACGTGGTTAAGAAGAGAGGCAGAGGGAGGATGAGGGGGGAAGGGTAGAAAAAGTTGGAGAGAGACAGAGAGATGGAGAGGGAAGGGAGGAGAGAGGAGGAGAAGGGAGAGACAGGGGAGAAACACAGAGACAGAGAAATAGACACAGGGGGTGGAAGGCTAGCTTTGAAAGTAGGAAGACCCTAGATTCAAACCCTACCTGTCTTCCTAGTGCTGGAACCCTAAGCAAGTCACTTAAGCTTCATTTGCCTCAAATGCATATAACCAATCTGTGACAAGAGTTCCTAACCTGGAGTCTGTAAACAGATAGATGGGTAGATGGGTAGTGAGAGAGAGAGAGAGAGAGAGAGAGAGAGAGAGAGAGAGAGATTTCACTACAATTTGTTTCCTTTGTAAATCTATTCTTAAAGTGTTATACTTATAAAAACATTATTTTAAGAAGGCTTCAACAAACTGGCAGTCAGAGAAGCATGATACCCAAAGATGGTTAAGAACCCCTGATCTATAATTATATCTATATTTAATATCATAGATAAATATTTTATGCACACACATATGCATCTATTTGTTGTTGCATAGATTCATGTGTGTATATGTCTATACTCTTATACATATATTCATATAGATGGATTATGAACATATACATGCATGTATATATGTATATGTGAATATGCATATGCGTCTAAAACAGACCACATGTGTATGTATACAGACATATTGTGTGTGCATGTTTTTGCAAGCCATCTCCATGTTAGTGAATATGTATGTATGCACATGTGCACAATTATATTATATATGTGTACATACTCCTGCATGCATGTATATGTGTACATGTGTGTACTATGTGAGTTGTCCACATAAACAGAAATGTAATAGTCATATTTAGTCATAAATAGATAATCATACAGGAGTTGTTCAGTCATTTCTCAATCATGTGCAGCTCTTCATGACCCCATTTAGGATTTTCTTGGCAAAAATAATGGAGTGGTTTACCGTTACTTTCTCCAGTTCATTTTACAGATGAGGAAACTGAGACAGACAGGGTTAAGTGATTTGCCTCGGGCCACACAGCTAGTCAGTGTCTGAGGCCAAATTTGACCTCAGGAGGATGAGGCTTCCTGACTCCAGGCCTGTCATGATGGCCCTCTGACTTTAGCCGTCTAGTGACACCTGTGGACTCCTTCTTAGAATAATGTTTTTAAATGAATCACTTTTAATGTAGATTTACAAAAGGTAAAATCATGTTAAAATATAGTTCTCAAAATATATTTTTTAAAAATTTACAGTCCCCAAGAATTCCTGTTATAAACAGATCATACACTCACACACACACACACACACACACACACACACACACACACATTCTCATCCTGACTTTCATGCATAGACATCCAACTCATGAAGACCCTGTCCTAGGGCAATCAGGGACTGGGACCCCCATCAACGGGGGTAGTGGCTGAACCAAGAAAATCTTGCACCTATTGGCAAAGAAATCTTTGCCAGACTTCATGAAGTTGCTTTAATTGAATGATTATCATTTGGCCCTGAGAAATTGTCACTGCTCTTATAATTTAGAGAGTTTCAATATCTCTCTGTTTTTCCCCCAATGGATGTTTATTTCTGAACTGCAATATTCAACAATGTTGTTTTCCATTCTGTTTCTGTCCTTTCCAATGCAGGTTTTCTTTTTTCAAAATGTAATTAATGGAAAATTGGCATTGTCTACTACTTCATGCCCATAGTTGTTACTCAAAGATTATTTATTTTGAAAGCAAAGCAGAAACTAACCCCCATGTTTTGTTTCCCCATGCAGTGATTACAATTTAGATTGTATGCCACCTCATGGCTACATCCACGTGCTCTCTCTGACAGAAAACATCACGGAGTTTGAACGAGCAGTTGACAGACAGAAAATCTCAGGGAATATCGATACACCTGAAGGAGGTTTCGATGCCATGCTCCAGGCAGCTGTTTGCCAGGTAAAAAGATGCCCGAATAATCAGTGATGGCAGAATTCTCAAAGGTCAGGTGGATTTTAGGATAATTTTCCCCTTGAGCCAAAAGTGGAAGGTGTGAATTCATAATTAATAAGGGGTTGATAGACTCAAAGACTAATGAAATGGAAATTAATTAAAATGCATTTAGGATAAAAAAATTATACTCAATATCCTGGAAGAGAACTTTGTTATCTAATTCAACCCTCCATTGTAGTCTTTGGTTGTTGCCTCTTAGCTCACTCTGCCAACTTTCAGGTTGATTCTCCAGAAGGTGGCTGACTACTCTTCTCCTCAGAGTTTTAAGGGTACTGAGGGCTTCTAATGTTATCTCTAGCAAGCCTCCATCCAATGAGCTCTATAATTCCAATTATCAGTTAATATCCCACAAAACTAATAAACCAGATACAAATATATTTACTGGTGGTGCAGTGGATAGAGTGCCAGGTCTAAAGTCAGGAAACCCACAATTCAAATGACTGTATAACTACAATAAGAACAACAGATAAGTCCTTAGATTTATTGATGAAAGTGACATAAGAAGTCATTAAATCCAACCCCCTCCTTTACAGATACAGAAACCAAGGATTGGGTGGTTGCCCAAGGTCACACAGGGCTGGGATTCAAGCCCAGGCTGTCTGTCTCCTAATCTGGGTTCTTAGTGCCTAACTATTCTGAGAGTGGACCCACAAAAACATTTCTCACCAAACAAGAGCAGGGCACACTGCCACCACCTGCACACAAAAAGTCCCTGAAGAGACTGGATTTCAACTCCTAAGTTTGCCCCATGTGGGGCATCTTATCCTTCCTATACATACAGAAAGTCCCCAGGAGGAGTGAACTCAAACTTCTAACAAACATCTTGGGACACACATGTTGAGAATCCATGTAGCCAAGGGTTACCTCGTGTTAGCTCCTAGTGGAGTCCCCTTCACATTTACTTCTAGGTGTATCCTAACTAAGGGACAAGAGGCTCCCTTATTTTGGGGACACAATATTTCAGATGTCAGGATGATTCATTGTGAGGTGTGAGATCCCTCCTCAGGACTCCCCACTGAATTTGACCACTGTGGGTATGGCTGGCTCTGCTCCAGGTCCTGGACCTCTGATGTTCCCTCTGAACATTGGAAGCTTCTAAGGTCATCTACTTGTCTCTGAATGTGCAGTAATGTAAGATCAGGAGACTAAAGATGGCAAAACAGGCACAGTACACTCAGGGACTCATGGCAGCTAGATGAGAAGTGAAGGCACAGCCAAAGCTGCCCTCCCTACCTGGTGGGCCACAGCCAGTCTTCACTTGAAAGATGCCAGGGGAGACTTAAAGACAGAAAGATGCTAGGGATATGGAGTTCCTTTTATATTATAACTCAGTTGTGAGTCTCTCATTTGTCCCCTTGAAACCAATGAGAAAACTCCACATCACTACATAGCACCAAGGCCAGTGACTGGCTTTCCCAAGTTTGAGTGTTGGTTTGAAACCAGCGGGGAATATTGTACATGCTCTGAAGACAGGCCTCATGGACCAATCCCCCTACTATATATCCATGAGGGAGCTGCCATGTCACATAAGCAGTAAATTATGACAGTCGGTACCAGATCCTATTCCTATGTGCTTCCTTACCATCTCCCCTGAGTAACTTAGTACTTTCTATTTGGGATATGGGTTGGGTTGTTTAGGGAAGAGGGAAGAAAAGTGTTATAAGAGGTAAGACAAAATAGAATGACTTTCTATATGGGTTACTTAACACATACATAGTCTCCTAAGGACTTTGCCAGAGGTGGGAATTCTGGACTCCTGAAGAAGGTCTTTCTTATATGGATTTAAGAAAAATAGCTGGGACTAGAGAGATGAGAATCACAGAAATTCAGTTAGGAGGGACCCTTAAAACCATTTAATCTACTCCATAACTGAAAAAAAATATCTTTCTTCAATATTACCAACAAATAGTCATTTGTCTTTTGCTCATTAGATTGCACTCAGGTTTCAAGAACTTAGGGATCCTAACTCATCCAGATGTGTGCTAACTTGCCCTTCCAGGAGGGTTGCCATAGGTTACCAAGGGTGGCTTTTTAAGAGTCATTGAAAGTGACTCACTTTTACATAGTGTATCACGCTATTTAAACCACTGTCCTCACATCAACATTGCACTATTGGTTTTACAAATGTTATTGTCCCTACTTTACAGATGAGAAAAATGGGATTCAATAAATCAAACAAGTACGTCATTCATGGTTATAGAATAGAAATGGTTAGAGCCAGAACTCAAGAATAGGATTTCCAACTCTACGCTGGGAACAAGCAATCATCAATAAGTATTTGTTAACTGCCCATTAGGTTTTATATTTGGTGTTGGGGATACAATGACAAAAAAGAAAATGATTTTCTGCTCTTGAGGTGCTTCTGGTCTACTGATCTCCAGAGACAGCACGGGATGAGAACCTCAGCCCCAGTGGATATATGGGGGTTTTATGTAGGGAAAGGATTAGGACCTCAGTCCCAATGAATGCATATATTGTTTTCATCCTCCAAAGCGTTTCTCAAAATGCAATCCTGAGTGTGTATACCCTTTTCAAAAGGGTAATTTGCAATATTAAAGAGAAGCCAGCCATTTTCTATCATGAAACCCAACTATTGAATTCATTATAAAATAAACAAGATTTGGAAAGGAAATATAAAATGAAATATAAATGCTAGGATGAAGTAACAATGATTCCTGATCTCATCACCCACTCAGTAATTCTCATGACCCATAATCATTAATTAGGTATATACAAAACTAAGGCTCTTAGTGCAGATCCTAAGTGGTTTCCTCAGATCTGATTGTATGTTTATTTTTACTTTAGAGTCATATTGGTTGGCGCAAGGAAGCTAAAAGATTACTTCTTGTGATGACAGATCAGACTTCTCACCTTGCCCTTGATAGCAAACTTGCAGGGATCGTGGTGCCAAATGATGGAAAATGCCACCTAAAAGACAACGTCTACATTAAGTCCACAAGCATGGTAAGGGCCCATTCTTCCATGATTCATCTATGTTCTTTGGCTGAAGTCTCAAGCGTGGGCAGTTCAGCTGTTCTTCTACATGGAAGTGACCCAAACAGAGGCTAGGCCAGGAAATGTAATGAGATAGGACCTAAGGAATAATGACTTCTCTTAATGGTGATTTGTAAAATATAGAGTCAAGTGTCTTAGGGAATCATTAGCAGCTGACTCATGCATGTAATGAAAAACAGGGTATAATTTATATAATGGATCACTTGCATTTGTTAAAAGAGAGAGGAATCCGCCTTTATGTAAATAAATCAGGGCTGTTTGGGAGGATCTCTTCTTCTCCAGGCTTGGCCAAGTAATGAAAATCAGTGCTGAGCCCAATGTACTCCCTTCTGCAGTGGAATAGGAAGGGTTTTAGTGGAGAGTGTTATTATCTGAACACTCTGTACCTTTACCTCCCTTCTTATGGGAGATATTTTGAAATTAAGAGGTGTTTCACATTTGAATTAGCTCTTGAGTTCAGAGCAAGGTATGAATCACACAGACTCCTGTGAATCATATCTCTGGGTTCAAACTCCAGGATATCAGTCATTTCCAGTAAAGATTAATTCTAGGTATAGAAAATGTGGAAAGTATCACATCTCTGAGTTCATTGCATTGACATCTGGGTAATGACTATTTCACAAGAATGAGTTAGAATCTTAGCAGTGACACCAGAACTAGTGTTATGCATGAATACCTTTGAATCTGAGCATTGACCCCTGAATTTTCCTGTCTTCTGGTTATTAACTCTTCAGTCAACTGACCTGACCAGTAAGTCTGTATAATTTTTGATAAGAAAAATTTTAATTTTCATGTACAATCTTTCTGAAATTAACTGGTTGTTTACTTGTAAACTTGATTTGAACATTTAGAGAATACAAATCACACTTAGAGTTTCAGAGTAAAATCAGTCATTAAGATATATTTGAGAGTATCTTCCCCTCGCTTTTCTACAGGGTGCACGTGTCTTAGACCAACCCACTCAATTTAATTATTGTTACTTTCTTACCTGTCAGTAACTTTTCTCTATTTACTTTATCATAAGCCGAGCCATCAACCAATCAACAAAGATTTATTAGACATCTGCCATGTCCAGGCCGACAAACAGAGACTGTCCCTACCTTACATGAGATTGTGTTCTATCTGGGGAGATGCACTGGATGTCATTTTTCTTGCCCTGGATAATTTGGCTTTGACCTTCCTTACATTTAATCCAAAGCAAATGCTCTATTCTTCTGTGGAGGCTTTGATGACATCACTGAATCCATCCCTTTATTTAACCTGTATTTATGTCTAGTTAATGTTATAGCATCATAGGTTTAAAGCTAGAATGAATTGTCAAGCAGCAGTATAGCACTGGTCCCTGTATCTGACTTGGGTTTAAGTCTTATCTTAGATACTAACTGTGTGTCTCTAGACAACTTTGGGCCTTGGTTTCTTCATCTGTAAAATGGGGCAATTGGGCTAGATAGCCTCAAAAGTCCCTCCCAGCTCCAGCTCTGGGATCTAGGCTAATGCTTCATTTTATAGATGAGGAAACCGAGACACAGGAGAGTTAATGGCTTGTCTACAGTCACACAGGTCACTCAACCAAGGTCCTCTAATTCCCAAATCAATGTTCTTCGGACTGCAGAGCTTCCCCAAACAAAGTGCAGATGTCCAACACTAGGGATCCATTCATTCAACAGGTAATTATTCGGTACCTATTTGTGTGCTGGGGATGTACCAAAGAATGCAATACAAGCTCTGGCCCGTTGCAACGGTGGAGTTAAGGTATTTCTCCCAGTGGCCAGAGAAAGCAAAGTGAACCCTCAGAAGGGATGAGGATGGGGGTGAGGTAGGGGGAGGGGCCTCCACCAAATTTTAAATCTGCAGTCACATGGGCTTCTGGGAAGATTTCAGGCAGGATCCTTAAGATGACATCTTGTATGTCCTGAGAGCATCTGCAGCTCCTTGGGAGACACATCTTTCAAATGCCATTGATGTGAGAAGTGAACTGAAATATTCAGTCACCTTAATTCTGTCAGTCATTCAACAAGGCTTTATTAAGCAAATGTGTGAGGCATTAATTAGTCAAAACTCGGAAGAGACAAAAAGGCAAAAGACAGACCCCACTCACAAAGAAGGAGTGAATTATTTGTAGAGAAGAAGCTCTGGCATCTCCTTAAAAAAATCAGTTATACCTAATATGTTTTTAAAGAACTCCCTTGACTAAGCAACGCAACCACCTCCAAAAATGTTCTGAATCCTTAGAAGGTGAACCTTTTTTTCCTATTTAAGTTATGGTACAGCATCCCGCAGTGAGTAAAGTAGTATTTAGTGTATTGTCAGCCAACTTAACTATCATTAAATCCACATGTCAGCCAAACAAAGCCAATTTAGCTATCATTAAGTCTCCCCTAAGTGCCAGGGACTGTGCTGAGCCCTGGGATAGAAAGAAAGGTAAAAGATGGTCCATGCCCTCCAGGCACTCATAGTCTGATGAGGGGAGACAATCTGCAAATGATCATGTTGGGACAAGCTACAGACAAAATCAACTGGAGCTCCTGAGCAGAGGGAAGACGCTGACCTTGAGGGGGACTGCAGAATGTGAGACGTTAGGTGAGATGTGAGGGAAGCCAGACACTTGTTTATCTTGAGAAAAGCTTAACTCAGGATTTGCTTGGAGAGTCTTGATAGCCTCAATTTAAGATGAGCTTCATCCAGTCCAGTTCAATTAAAAAGACATTTCTTTAAATGTATGGGACTCTGAACTGGCCACCCTCCCCTGCTCATCAGCAGCACACTCATTTTAAGAGGAGTAAAAAGATGAAAAGAAGAATGATGTGTTTTTATTTTTGTTCACTTGAACAGTCACGTGTGAAACATTTACTATGGACAAGGCACTGGGCTGGGTGCTGGGGGTACAAAGAGGGAATGGCCGCCATCCTCAATGAGCCAGCATCTTACTGTAGGAAACCCAAGCACCCACACAGAATCCAATGCAAAGTATATGAAAGTGTGTATGATGGGATTTTGAGAGAAAGAGGAGAAAGAGAGAGGACACTGGGAGTGGGTGGGGAGGAAAGACCTTCTGTGGGAGGGGCTGTGAAGTTGGCCTTGAAGGAAGCTAGGGATTCTACAGGGCAGAAATGAGGATGGAGTGCATTGCAGTCATGGGAGACTGCTTGGAAAAGCCCTGGAAGCTGGAGATGAGATGGGTAATAGCTGATGGTTCAGTTAGATTGGAATGAAGAGGGTGATATGAAGTAAGGCCAGCCATGAAGGTCACAGTCAGATTGTGGACAGCCTTCAAGGCCAGTCTGAGGATTTTCTATTCTGTTCTTAAACCAGCAAGACAGATGGCCCTTAGTCGAAATGGCCAAATTCCTTAGTATTAGATGGTATCTGAATGGATAGCCTCACTCTTCTTTAGTCAAAGTTTCATTATTTTAAGAGGAAGAAACTGATAAAAGACCTTTCATCCATGTAAACTGTAGAGAATGATTTCTGCCACCTGCACACGTGTGTGTAAACACATGCACACAGCCATTCTTTCCAAATTGATAGGCTCTGGGCTTCCATAGGCAGCCTTCAACAAAAGAAGAATGCTGCATTTTTCATCTTAAGGACAATTTCAGACTGATCTCTCTGATGTTTGCATTCCTATTGGAGGAAGAAATAAACCAGAGGAGCTGGTTTACACAGATTAAAAAGCCAAAGCTGATTGCTTCATGTAGCATAGTTTACAAATACGAGACCACTATTTATATATACGTTTGGCAACAACACAAACAAAATCTTCCATTATTGAAAAACTTGAATTTGTTCTGCCTTCTGCTAACGCTAAGGATGGTCCTTTTTTGAGCTTTTTCTCTTAGAACGCTTGTGTTTTCTTTGCCTGGTTTCTGTTATTGTTTTCCATTACTGAACTGCTAGAGACACTTCCATCTGGGTAGTGGGCCATGATAACAGAGCTGGGATTTGAACCCAAGTCTCCTGACTCCAAATCGAAGAGCTCTTTCCATTTTCACAAACTGATCTTCTCACTTTTCGGTGATGGCAATGAAATTTCAGGTCTGAGGCTTGGCTTCCCCTGGCCCAGCTCCCACATGCCTCCTTCCTTCACGTTGGAACCTTTGCCTCCAGACCCAAACCTGTCCTCCCACCCCACGTTCTTCACCCTGCTTTGTGGAACTATCTCTACTATTGGTCACGTTGTTAGTAGAGGCAGGAAGGCTACAGGAGCCAATAACCCCAAGAGGAGAGGCTGAGATCACTGGTAATGATGACCACAAAGGGAAGGGTAGAACTAAATAGAGCCATTTATTCCTAAGTATTTATTGAGGGCCTTATCTGTGCTGGGCACTGGAGATACAAAGACAAAGAAGAAGGAAGAAACAAGGAAGAAAAGAAGGATTGATCAGGCTCTGACTATGTACCAGGCTCTGTGATAAGGGTTTCTGCCCTCCAAAAGCATGTATGTTCTATGGGGGGGAAGCCCCAAGAACACATATAAACAGAAATAGAGAAAGTCCCATAACGCCTCTTAAAGTGAAACTACTCTGATGTCAGCCATCATTCTAGAACTTCAAAGAATCTCTTCCCTTTTCTGGGAAATAAAGTTAAGTAAAAATTAATATTGACGAGGAAAGAGCCAACCAGAGGAGTTCTCTCCCCTCCCTACCCACCCCACCCCCACCCTCTACCATCTGGCACAGTCAAGGGCCTTACTGAAGTAGTCTGTAAATCTCCCCCTGCCCACACCCCTTTTCCAACGGGAACAAATATATTTCCAAGACTTGATAACTGACTTATGATTAAAGCAAGACACCACAGGAAACATTTCAAACTCAGTGTGAATTCAATTTAAAGTGGTGGCATAAAGAAGGTGTTTTGGAACCTAAGGCAGACATGTGTCTAAATGGGCCCTTGAGAGGAGACAGGAAGCTTGGTCCAGACAGAGACCAGAAGCCTGGATTTGCATTCAGGAGATTTGGCTTGGAATCGTGCCCTGGCCAGAATCACCTGGGTGATCCTGGATAAGTCTCATCACCAAGCTCAGCCTCAGTTTCTCATATGTCAAATGAAAGGTTTGTCCTAGATGGCCTCTAAGGTCCTTTCCAACCCTAATATGATTCAGGAAGAGGAGTAGATTCTACCGGGTGCTGCTGGAAAGTAGGGGATGCCAAGATAGCCATGGAGAGCCCAGGAAATGACTGATTTGTCCATAGACACTGTGTCTAACTCCTCTATGCAGAAGTTGTCTTGTTGTAAGTTGTCTCCTCCATTAACACCTGAGTTCCACAGGGCAAGGACCATGTTTTCACCTTTTTCTTCATGGAACCTGACACATAGTAAGTGCTTAATAAATGCGTATTGATTGACTGACTACCCAAGATCAATCAGCTTTTTGGCGAACCCATTTGCTAATCTCCAAATTAAAAATACCTGCCTGGGCTTTACAAAATCCTTCAGCAGGTTCCTGTTTTACTCTCTTACCAGCCCTGGCATGTACACAGATACACATCTCTGCTATTCTCATCTAATTGCAATTTGAGGTATGGCACACCTGGTTTCCAGGAAAGAGTAATTTTAGCTAGTACAGCAAGACCCAGTCCATTTAAAAGTCATGTTCGATATGGTCTACCCAGGTGTTCCAAGTAGTTCAGAGGCAGAAATTCTCAAGGTTTATCTTCATTTCTTCCTGCTGAGTCTGGGAGTGGCTGGCACTGGGCCGAGACCCAGGGTTCCAAAACAGATTCTGCCCTCAAGGAGTTCACCAGCATACCTCGTGACTGACATTTGTCAAGGTACCTTAGTTTTGAAAAGTTTTTTTTTCAAATTATTCTGCTAGTCTCTAAAGCAAATTAACTCCCATGAAATTCGTAATAGCTAAATACTTTAAAGGAATTTCAGTCCTTGGCTGTATGTTCTAGGATCTCGTATAATAAAAATAATAATAATCTTGATTCTGACCCTGGTTGTATGACTATGAGTAAGTGACCTCATTCTCTGAGCCTCAGTTTTCCCATCTACAGTTGGAAATAATGACCTATTTTCTGCTCCTGTAAAGTTTCAAGGAGATTTCAGTTTTGAATTTGTTTCCAAATTTCTAGCTGCAATTTCAATTGAAGGGGCAATTCCCAGTGAGGAAATTTCTTCTATGATTGCAAATCAGCATGTTCTCTCAGTTTGAAAATCTTAGAATACTGTCTGGCCACAGAGCTTCTTGATGACTCAGGATGATAGAGCTAAGATGAGCCCAGAGCTTTCTGACTCCCAAGCCAGCTCTGTCTAAGTCATCCATCCAGGCTGCTCTTCTGCCCAATGCTTTGCATATATCGAAGTGCTATATAAATGTTAGCTGTTATTATCAACATCGTTATTATTAGCATCATGGCCTGGGGTCTTGGGGGAAAGGGTTTAGAATTGCCACTGGTAATATACCACCTTTCTGCAAGTGACTGAAGTTTGGAAGATCCAAGATTGAGAGCTGGAAGGGACCAGAGAGGTTAGAAAGTCCCGCCATAACATTTTACAGGTGAAGAAAGTGAACTTCAAAGAATTTGAGGGACTTGCCCAATGTCACACAGATCATTTAACCCAGGTCTTTCTGACTGTAAATTCAATGCTTTGTCCAATATACCAGGCTGCCTCCCTAGTTATCTAGTACAGAACTCCTTTGTGTTAGGGAAGGGATAGGGGAGGGGAAGGGAGGAGAGGGGAGGGGAGGGGAGGGGAGGAAAGGAAAGAAATTAGAGAGGGAGGGAGGCATTTTAGAAATGCAGAAATTAAAATGTAACTTTCAGTGATTCCCATGAAATTACTGAGGAGTGTATGTATGCACACAGAAACACGCACACAAATTAGTCACTATAGTGTGGTTAAGCAAAAAGTTAGGATGAGAATCCCAGCTATTTTTATATATTGTTTTTGTTCTGTTTGAATTACAAATAAACTACATGTGTTTGCTTCTACTTAGAAAGAGCCAGATAGAATCCCTTGGGATGAGTAGCATCTTCTTTGGACTCAAATAATTACTAAGCCAGGTCAGCTAGAGAAAGGAAGGAGAATCTTGGTTAACTGAAAGCCTGGGCTCCATAGAAGTTTCTCAATTCAAACTTTGTGCCTTTTCTTTTTACCTCTTTTAAATCTTAGTATGCTTTTTAGAAACCTAATCAAGTTACTTCTTCCATGAAATTTTAGCCCTTGGACTTTAGACTATGAACTCCAAGAAGATATTTGAGTGATTTCAATGAGGTCAGTTTAGTTTGAAGAAGGCACAAGAAAGCTTGGAGTAGCGGGTAGAGTGCTAGACTGTTTCAGGAAGACATGGGTCCAAGTCATATGATACTTGCCATATGAACAGGCATAAATCACCTGACCTCTCTAAATCTCAGTGTCCTTATTTGTAAAATGAGAATAGTATTATCAGAAGTGCTTATTTCGTAAAACTATTATATGACTGCAGAGAGATAGCCCATTTCCAACTTTAAAATGCTCTATGCGTGTCAGTTATGTCTCAGAAAGTCAGCCAGGTAATGAATGCATGCAGCTGTGACACCTTGATTTGAATAACAAGAAACAAGGGTGGGGGGAGAAGAAGGAAAAGTTCCCCAATAATGTTGATGATAGGCTTACATCCCCTTTGAGTAATTTTAACTATATTATGTTATTATAACCATGCTGAGTAATTGGACATGTTGACATATAGGGACTTTTTCAACTCTCAATGTGGTGAGAATGATGGATTCCATAAGCTTGGCAGGAAAGATTTCAGTTACCCAGAAAGCTGAAGGAATGGCATGCTCCACTTAACTGAGTTTTCTGACTAACATGGTATTAACCAGAATACCTTTTCATTTCAACCCTTGTAGAAAAACCTTGCTATAATATTTTAGTCTATCTTCCTACTGTAAAAAAATATGTAATTTTGTTTAGTGTTCAAGGACCTCCTTCTACCTGGAGTCCACCATTCAGATAGTCAGTTATCATTAGATATCATGACTGATTAAATGATCATAGGAGGCACTGAATTGTAGACTCATTCATTCATTCACAAGCACTGATAAAAATAACGTAATGTGTTTTATAAACCTGAAAATTTCATATAAATAACAGTTATCACTATTATTACTACCATTACTAGGATCCAGGCACTGACAAAAACTGTCTCTGCCCTCTGAGAATTCCCTAGTCTACTGAAGCAGTAGTGGGATACAACAAAAACCCGATCAGTATAACCCAAGGGATGGGCAGCGATTGGGCATAGGAAAGAGCCAAAGTTCTATAGGAAAAGGAAAGGAAACATAGAATTCTTCCAGCCTGGGGTAGCAAGAAAGACTTGATAAAGCAAAACGCACTAGAGCTGAGCCTTCAATCAAAGGCTCTAACATGCTGATATTGAGCATCCTTGACCTCATTGATATGCCTCAGTGGCAATTGTGTCCACATCAAGAAAATCAAGGATTTCCACCACCAAGTCAGAGCCAGGCTCACAGATCAGCTTGCTTTAGGGGGTTTTAATATGGTTAGGTTCTGCCTTTAGCATGACCAACGTGAGAGGAAATACCCAAACTGAAATTGGGACTCAGAATGTAGTGACAAGATCACTGAACTGCAGTCAAGTGACTGTTCGAGTCCCAAATCTGCCGCCAGCTACACTGTATGACTTTGGGAAAGTCATTTAGACTTTTAGTTTCAGTTTTGTCACTTGTTAAACAAGGGGGATGCCCTCAATGGTTTCTTCCAGCTCAAAAATTCAGTCTTTGTGTAACTGCCTTATTTTCTTACGGAGCATCTACAGGCATCCAGAGTATGGTCTGCTGAAGTCGGTGAACTGTGAAATTCGCTAGGATGGCTGCCAGGTTACTTGTCCTTGAACTCGCTCCCTTCCACTGCCCTTTGTGCTCCTGGAACTCAAAAACGAAATCAATGCAAATCAAATATGTGATTGCTGGATTCTGCATGTATCTGCTTCCACCTTCATCTCCACTCACATTACTACTGGCCTATCTCAGGGCCTCCTCCCTGTACTCCTGGGCTATGGCAACAGCCTCCTTACTGGTCTCTCTGCCACCAGTCTCTCATTACTATAATCTATCCTTCACATAGCTGCCAAATTAAAATCTCCCTACTGCACATATCTGGGGTGCTCTCCTGATGAGAAATTTTCAGTGGCTCCCTGTTGCCCATATGGTAAAATCTAATCTCTTTATTCTCAGAGTAAAAGTCTTCCCCCACTCATTTCTGCTGTACCTTTCCACAATTAAGAGTAAAACTCTCCCCCAATCCATTTCTAATTTATCTTTCCAGAATTAAGAGTAAAAGTATTCCCCAAACCATTTCCAATCTACCTTCCCAGAATTAATTTATGAAAATTACCATTCTTCAAGCAGCATGGGTTTCTGCTGAACAGAGAAAGTGGCTTTCCTCCAATCTTGTGTTGTTTTCTCCAGTCTCCATGCATTTACTTAGGCTTGGAATCCACTCTCTCCACATCTCTACCTCCTCAAAGCCTTCCCTAGGCCCCTAGTATAGAATGAGCTCTCTGTCTCATTGCTTCACATTATTTTGACCTTATCATATTCTTTCTTCTTGTGTATGTGTATGTGTCTTATCACTCCAACCATTCTGTAAACTCCTCAAGATCTGGGATCATTTTTATCCCAGCAGCCCCGATGCCTCCCTAGTGCAAGTAATGGACACAGCTCAAGGACTGTCTCTGCCCAAGGTGCTTCTTGATGCCTCTAGTTAGGGTTCTCTCCTTCTTGAAACCTCTTGTTTCCCCACCCCCAGCACATTATAAGGACTAAGTAAATGTCTCGTGAGTTGTACTGAGTGCATATAAACCATGTCACCTCATTTGAAATCAATCAACCAAATCTATTACTTTAGTCAATAATGCCTTTATCGACTATGCCAAGAAGTGACAATTTCTTCTTCAGAGAAAAACCTAAAATTATCTTGTTTTATTATAGAACTAGTGGTTCTTGTTGGTTAAGGTTGATTTTCTAATCTCACAGTGGCATTTACCTTTTTCATACTTTTTCAACACAGTTTTTGGTGCTACCCATTACAAACTTAGTTTCTGAATCTCCCTTTATCAAAATGTGCACTGCTTTTCTTTCCCCATTTCTCCCATCTACCATGTGGTGCCAGGTATGAAGATCCTGTCTTTCCTCCCTTCTCTCAGATATCTCTTTGTCCTACGTTGCTCCCTGTGAATCATCCCTTCTCAGACTTTTATGAGTTACTTCCCACAGGTCTCTGAGAACGTGTAAGTGAATGAGAGAAATAACAGAGGGGTCAGTCTCTTTACCCTTGAGTAATTAGCAACTGTCTTAGCCTATCCCTTTCAGTCCTCCCTGTTGCCCCTGAAATACCTATTATCACTTTTAATTATTTTGCAAGTTTAGAAAAACAGTCTGCAGTAGGTTAGCTTGAGGGGGAGTCTGCAGTGGGAGAGTAGTGACGTCACTTGACCTGGACAGCTAGTCAAGAGGGAGGATTTTCTCTTGGCTAGTGAAAGGAGAGAGGGAAAAGATAAAAGCCAGTAAGGACAGCATACTGCATGAAGAAGAAGGGGGCTTCTGTCATGGCAATTCATCCACTGTTTGGTTGTCAACAGTGGCTTATTGAAACATCTGTTCTAAGTTTGTAATGAAAGAGAAAAATCTCTCACAATATACTTGGAATTTTCTATTAAAACATTTTCGTCCACTCCCACCCTCCCCTCAGGGGTTCAGGGGAATCTGTCTTGCCAAGTTTGGAAACTCAACTGAACCTCTCTTCCTAATCTGCTGACCAGACAAGTGCTTTTCAAGATGGAGTTTATACATCCTTGGTAAATGTGATTTCCTGTTTGTAGGGGCAGGGGAGGATGGAGCATTAATAAGCCCCAGAAGGCTTCTTAAATTGTGCATACCGCTTTTAAAACCAATGTTATGATGAGTTAAGTGTAAACAAGTTAGAAACATATGGATTAAATTTCCCCTAAAATTCACGAGTTTAAAAATTAAGAGTTTGGGGGGGGGGGCAATGCTTGGCAAAATGTGTTCCAATTTTTGCAAACATCTTCAATAAATAGTTGTAATCTTCAAAAAACTCGGAATACAGTCAGATTTACCCAACCTTATATATATAGCTCATTAAGCAACTTTTTATTCATTTAACATCCATTCTATTGGGTGCAAGGCTTAAAGATGTGTCTAATCAGCTACTTAATTAGCATGAAACAGCTATTTGTGTTTGCATTTTCCAATTCCTTCTTTCTAGAGGAGCTAGCTATGTCAATAAAATTGGCTTTGTGGTCAATTTTTAGTAGGCAACAGCTAGGCCAACTGATGTTCTTTAAACCTCTTCTTACGAGGATTTATCTTCTGCCATTTTAAATTACTCCTCTTGCCCAAGGCAAAAATGACATTGATTTGTTTCTTTCATAGCTGTTTGTTGGGTGGAAGCAAGAGAGAAGTACTGTATTTAGTGATGTAGCGAACATGGTTGGATTTGTTTGTTTTTAATAGGCATGTATGGAGAAGCAGGAAGGTAGTGGATACAGAGCTAACCTAGATGTTTGGAAGATTGGAAAGATTAGGCAGTGCAAGTCTTTAACTAATAATAGCTGTATGACCTAGGACAAGTCTCATGATTTTTCAGCATTGCAGGCAATTCTTTAAGACTAAGTTGCAAAGAAGGTACCAACATGCATTGGCAGAGAGAGATTCCACACCATGCATTCCCTACAACCATTTATCACAACATACGTGGCTGTTCAGATAGATATCACTTTCTATATGAGCCACAGAGATTAGCTATAAGGGAAATTTTCAGTTTAACTTTTTCAACAAACATACTTATCCTGGAAAGACTAATGTCTGAAATTGGATTTGAGTTTGAATCATATTAGTGAAAAATATTTCCATCACAAGATTAGCTGAGTTCATAACAACTCTGGCAAAAAAGCTGAAGCATTCCATTTGTACTTCTTTGAATGAAAGGTTTCTGCTACTCTACTGTATGTGTGGACAGGTGGGCAGGTGGGCAGGACCATATGATCAGAGACCCAGCCAATGGACAGCAAGAGGATGGGGAAACTCAATTTAATTCAACAAACTCACATGAAATACCTCCCATATATTTAAAGAAATTTGGATTTGGTGGCAGAAAACCTGGATATTTGTGTCTCAGTTCCATGGTTCACTAGGTAGTAACCTTTGGCAAATTGCATCACCTCCCTCCTTCTCAGTTCCCTAAACTTAAAAAATGAGTTGTGAGAAAAACGATTGGTAAACTATAATGCTCTCAGTAGGTAGGGGTCATAAAGATGTACATTCCCAGGTCAGCATTCCTGGGAGTCTATATCGAATTGGTGTGGGTTCTCCCTCTAGTGGGGCTGGTTAAAATATTTTGTGCCTTTAACTGCATGATTTCTGTCCAGGTCTTTCTCTAAATCCTTATTGGACCTCTGCCTACTTAAGGACATTCTCCATTTTTTTGTGGGGAGAGACTTTGAGTCACTAAAATTTTGATTCTTTGGGATTCCTAAGTCTTTTGTTATGGATAAAATCATATAGAAGCACTAGGAGAATCCCAGTGCAGGACCTTTGTGTCAGAGAGCTGGTTGGCATCAGTGAAACCACTGCACACCTTTCAAAATGCAACCCAGTCTTCTCTTTTGTTCCTATTAATTCATGGTATCATTTATACAAAATATAGACACTACTAGAATAGTTTAGTGTGGTGGCTAACAAGCCACCTGAGGGTTAAAATCTAGGCAAGAGGAATTTTCATCCACTTTGTTTTTCCATTTGGATGGCTATAATCTATCTCCTACCAATGACCATTAATTTCATTAAAGAGTTCCTGGAGAGTCCCAAAGATTGAGCAAGTCAGCACAATATTATGCACAAAAAGGAATATCTGGAGAATTCCATGATCAATGTGGAGGCACCCTTCTCTTTGTATTCTCTACAACACTGATAATCACACCAAGTGAATAATCTTCATGTTTGATACCTCACTTAAGGTTGGTACTCAGTAGCTCATTGTTGGACTAAGTCATCTCTGGGATCAATTCTGTTATCAAATGTTGCATTATCTTAATATACACATCCATGAGACACTGTAGCTTCATCTTGTTCTTTCCAGTATAAACTACTTTTAAATCGACAGAAAGTAGACATAGCATTAGATTCTATTTGCTGTACTTCCCTGCCAGTTGTGTAACTTTAAACTTCTGGTCTGCAATAGAAAATCTCCTCTTAACGACAGCTTATTCCTTCCACATATTTTCGTCAAGGATACTGTCAGTGTGTGTCTAGACCATGCTCACCAAGATTTATAGAGCAAAGACAGTAGCATAAATTGTACAGAAATTTTGCTACTCTCTTGGCATCTTTTCTTCTTTAAGATCTGAAAATTGATCCCTGAGTCCCTTTAAAACAGAATTATTTGGAAAATAGTTTTCTTCTGCATGTACTCGTGCTAATCTATCTCTTCTTGCCATTGGATCTTCTTATATTTCGGTTCTACTTCATATAGTGCCTCCCTTCAGAAATGAGAAGGGATTATTACAGAAGCATCCACGTATCAGTTCCATTTAACATCTGTATCTTGTTCTCCCAGGTGGATTGAAGCATATTTTCTGTATCTGTATATTGGGGAAGCCAATCACTTGTATAAACAGGTCAGGAGACCAGCTCGGTATTCATACTCACTATCTTCAGTCTCTTTTTTTACTGCTTTCTCAAGTATGGTCAATACTGCCTACTTTGGGGACCAAGAGTAGGGAAGTCATGCTCATAACTCATTTTTTTAAGTCTGATTACTTCATTTAAACCAAAAAACATATTTTTGTTATAGTCTTACTTTGAAAAATTCCAACTTCCTTCTCCTTTTTGCTAAGCCATAAGCCAGGGATTGTGTATGGATTATATTTGTTGGAGAAAACCAAGTGAGAAGTTGGTGTTTTAACAACAGAACAGCTCACAGAAAAGGTTCTGTTTGGCTACGCAGGGTCAGTTTAGTCTAATGGTTAAGGTACTGACAAAGGAACTGAGAGATACATGCTTTGCTTCCAGCTTACACAAGCCTTCTTATTGGTGATGAATTTCACCACACAAGACAGTACTTTTTGGAATTTAGCATTAGTCCAGCCCATCTCAGACGCCGTAAAAATTCAAATTCCCACTAATGAGTTCTGGCTTCTAAGTCAGACATACTCCTACGATCCCAATACCTTGACTCCACCATGAAGTCTAAAGGTGTATTAAATATGACTTTTTATTAGATGGAATGCCTTGCCTTTATTCTCTGGATGGTGACTTTCCCTCACCTAGAAGCAGAACTATTTATGGCCAGTGGCCACCATGATACATACATGATCACATTGGCTTTCTTTTGACAAGAAGTTCAATGCTACTATCAGAATTATAGCTCTGCCTAGTTAATTCAACAAGCATTTATTAAGTGCCTACAATGTAACAAGCATATGCTTGTAGGTGTTAGGGACTCAAAATATGATAAATGGGCCTGCACTCAAAGGGCTTACCTTCTAAGTTAGTTTTAGGGCGGGTCAATGTAGTGAAAAACATACTGGCTGTGGAGTCAGATGACCCAGACTCTGGTGTCACTTCTGACATTTGGGCAAGTATATCTGTCACTATGGGCAAGTTACTTAACTGGGCTTAGTTTCTTCAACTATAAAATAAGGAGATCAACTAGATAGAACTGAAGTTTTTCCATCACAAAATCTAGAGTTATTTTTGGTTTTGCTTTTTTTTTTTTTTTAAATATGAACCTATGGGCCTGGGTGCTGTCCTCTAAATATCACCCCTTCTATTCCCATTTGTCTTACAGGAGCATCCCTCACTTGGACAACTTGCAGAAAAATTAACAGACAACAATATTAATGTTATTTTTGCAGTCCAAGGAAAACAGTTTCATTGGTACAAGGTAGGCTAATTCTGAAATGGTTTTGCTTTTGAAATTTTATCCATGTGCTAAAAGGACTGGTCAGTGGTCAAGAAATTCTTTGGAACCACAAATGAGAATCTGTGTGTAGTTGGTTCCACTTCTGACCCTCCTCATGTCCTTCACCATATTTCCTAGGGTATACTACAAAAAGAACATAACATGACAGATTGGGGTTGGATGATTTCTCCATATTCTCTTCCTCTTCATCATCATCCATAAATTCAATCTAATAGCCATGGAATTGCAGATTTTGAGCTGGAAGTCAAGTTAGAGGTCATCTATTCCAACAGTCTTTTGGTACAGATGAGGAAATAGAGCCCCAGAAAAATCATATGACTTGTTCAAGGTCCCAGACGTGTGAAGTGGCAGAGCCAGAATTTGAACCCAGTTCTTCAGACTCTATATCCTATACTCTTGTAGGATTGTACTAGTCTGTCTTTCAAGTCATTGAGGGAAATATTCCAAAGGGAGTTCACTACCGAGAAAAATGTTGTGATCTGGTTAACCATGGGTTTCATGCTTCACCTTTTCATTTTTCATGTCCAGTCCTCCTCATCATTATTCTAGACCATGTGACCTGAGTCCACACTAGGTACATTATAGACTAGACCTAGGTCATCTAAATCTGACTAGATCAATTATGGTCTACTCCAGTAATTGCAGCTCACTTTTAGGAACACGGGGTCTGGGGAGAGTCTTGAACCAAGCTGAGATCCACCAGAATCAAGCCCCATATTGATTCTCCCTCCCCAAGATTCTTTGCCCAAAGGATGACCTAAAATCATTTGGGATATCCTGAGGAAATAGTGTCCTAGTGTGGTAACTCAGAGAGGGCACAGATGGAAGTGTGCTTCAGAGGTTTGAGTGAGCATAATATAGTGAAAACAACCCTAGATTTGTAATCAGAAGAAATGAGTTTAAAACCTGGTTCTCTTATTACTTCAACAGTGACCTTAGACTAACTCACATAATCTTGCCATGCCATTAATGTTCATTTCTAAAATGAAAAAGTTTGCTTATAGGATCTTTGCGGTATTCCCCCCACCCCATTTTTAGTGCCCTCTTTCATCTTGTTTCCTTGTATTCCCTTGAGGACAAAGTATCTGTCTTTATTGGAGATGTGCAAATAGTGAAAAGCCAAGTGACACAAAATGAGTTATCCAGTTTGTCTTTTGGATGAAGGCATCAGGGTACAAAGCATGATCCAGAAACACCCCCAAAATCTACCCTCTTCCCTCAGTGCCTTGCTGAAACTTCCACTCCAGCTCCAGGTCAACAATATGCCTATCCTCCATGACCTCAGCAACTTCTGATGCCATTTCACCACATGTTCTCTCAACATTTCTACCTTCCATGATATTTCTTAGATCCTGGGATCCAGAGGCTACTAGTCCTGTAGAAACCACTGAGACAGAACCACTAGTGAGCTGGTGAAAACGTACTCCCTCCCTCACCAATAATTACACCTACTAAATGAAGTAAATTGGTTTCTACTTTACCTCTCTGGGGACCTAGAAGCCATCTGGTCCAAACCCTTCATTCTACAGTTGGGAAAACTAAGACCCTGAGCAAATCAATGCTGTCAATAGGCAGATCTCAAAGGTGTGGCAAGGGCAGGGTCTAGTTTGGGAATATATTTTTCTTTCTAACTAGAGACTAGATAAGTTGACATGGGAGATAATAGCCATGTCTCTGCAGATCTGATGGCTTCATCTCTCTGCATAGATGGACAATGAATCTCCCACGCAGGAACCCTTTAACCCACCACTTCAACCCAAGTTTCCCCAATTGTTATTGCTGCCTTCCTTACCCTGCCTTCCTCCTTCCTGATGGGAGAAAAATTCATCCTAGAACCCAACAAAGCTGGAAAGGACCTTAATAATCATTAAATCTAACCATTTTATAGAGGAAGAAACTGAGGTTCAGAGTTAAGTGAGTTACTTGCCCAGGGTCAGGCAGTTGTCAGTGAGGCAGTATTTGGACTCAGATCTTCTAATGTTTTATTCATTGCACCACCTGGCTGCTGCTAAAAGTAGGAGGCCCCTCCTTCTATTATGGTCAAGTCAGTCATCTTGCTGCAGTCTGTCTGTCTGTTCTATTCATGCCTTGAGTTTAGCATAGTGCTTTGTGCATAGTACATGCCTGGGGAATGCTTTTTCATTCATTCATTCATTCATTCCCTCACAGACACCTCTGACAAATAATCAGGATAGGAATACCGTATTCAGGGAAGAAATCAAGAGGCACCACAGCAACATCACGGATTAAGGCCCAAACCAAACAAAACAAAAAAGGTGGTCTCACTAATCTAATCATGTTCATGAATTGTTTGGATGTCTTATTTTCCCAATTCCACTCTGAATTCCTGGTATAACACTCTGGGGTCCCCAGATCTCTGCCTGTCCCAGCATCAGTCACTCAGAAAATGCCCCATACATGCTCAGTAACACACCACAGATTGTCATCACAGCTATGTGTGTGCCTCTGTTGTTACAGGATCTCCTGCCCCTCCTGCCTGGCACTGTGGCTGGCCAGATTGAATCGACAGCAGCAAACCTCAACAACTTGGTGGTGGATGCCTACCAGGTATGTTGATCAGGCACACATCTTCTTTTTTGTTTTTCTATTTGTTTATGTGAAGGTTTTCGGCCTAGAGTTTTGTTTTGTTTTATGACAAAGCATGAGCTAGAAGGCAATATGGATGGATAACCCAGAAACAGCTGACAGCTTCCCCTTGGTTAATGACAAACATTGCAAACCTACCGATCACAAAAACTCCAGGAGGGATTCTACCATCGATCTCATTGAGGGTGGCAGGATAGCAGCAAGAAGGAAGGACTCGTGGCATTGTGCTCACTGAGCTGGGCCCTGCCTTGAGCCCTAGGGGCAGGCAGATGGAGGATTGTTTTGTGAGTCAGTTAATTTAAACAGTTTGGACTTTTTTCCTTAAACTGAATTGGAAAGTTCTTGAACTGAATCAATCAGCCAGCTCAGCCAAGACATTGAAACGAGTGGCCTTTTAAAAGACTAATTTGGTAATCAACAAGCATTTATTGAGCACCTAGTGTGAACCAGGCCTTTGGCTAAGCACTGGGGATAAAAAATAAACACAAAAGAATTCCTCACCTCAAGGAGATTATATTATACAAGGGGTAAACAATATAGACATAGAGAAGTGACCCACACTCACATACGTGTGTGTGCATGTGTTAGCATGTTTATAGAGAGACAGATAGGGAATAAAAATAAAGCAATAGTATGCTAAATGTTGGAGATGAAAGTATCAACAATGAAACTCTTCTTACATAGATTAAACCTTGAAGGAACCAAGGGGGTCTGGAAGGCGTAAGTGAGGAGGGAGAGGATTCACAGCATGGGCAGTGGGTAGCTTACACATATCACCACATTTGGGGTTATGCTCCATATGGCCTGTACACGTTTACGCCATCGTCCTTAAGATGTACAGTGTATGGTGGGGTACAGAGGCAGAGAATGGGGAAAAATCATTGCTCTCAACTTTGATAATTCTCAGGTCTGCAAATTCACTAGGAATATTTTTCTATTCATGCCATAAATGTAAAAAGCTGCGTGATGCACTCCACTGGACACTGCCTACCATGTTAATGCTGACCCATTACCAACTGATGCCCTCCTCTGCACCATACCTCACAAGTGCTTCTCCATCCTTTGCTTTAAGACATGCATGGAGGAGAAGTTTCCTTCCTCCTTAAGGAGCACATTCCATGTTTAAATATTTGCAAATGGGAGGAAAGTTGTCCTATCAAGCCTAAAATTCCTCTTTATAACCTCTGTCTGCCCATTGCTTCTAACTCTATCCTCCCTGGGACATCTCTATGCATCACCCATATATCTCTTCTGCAAAATCTCCTGAATTGGTTCATACTCTTCCATAGTTCCTTTAAGCATACAGTAAGGGCTTTAATATATATTGGCTGAATGGAATGAATTCTTAAAATAAAAAACATTTATGATCCATTGGCAAATCATATTCTAGAGTATGCTTTGTCACTGAGGAAGGTCTTGTCCTTGGAAGCTAAGTTAAAATTCTTGAACAACCAGGAACGAGGCAGTGCTTCTGTCCTCTACCCTAGTCAGACTACATCTGGTGTGTTGTACTCAATTTAGGGTATGGGAGTGGGCAGAGTTTAAGATACCATGGATAAATTATAGGGTAGTCAGAAAAAATACAACCAAGACAGTGAAAGACCTTGGGTTCATTTCATAGAAGAAATGTTTAAGGACATGGCAACGTCAAGTGTTGAAGAGCTATGATCAAGTGCGTGATGAGCTGTCATATGGAAAAGGGATGAGTCTTGTTTCACTTGACTCTGGGGAGGTGCAGAAGTAGAAGCAGTAGGAGGGAGACAGTTACAAAGAGGAAGATTTAGGGATATGTAAAAGCGATGTGAGCTGCTGGGGAACATAGAGGTCTTTGGACAAAGCCTGGATGATCACCGATTGGGGATGTCATACTATGTATGGATTCTGGCCCAGGTACTGTTGACTTGGCAGCCTCAGATGTCCCTATCTGAGATTCAGTGACTATGGGACAATTTGACCCACTCTGAATTGGGTAGCATTACTATTTTAGGGTGAAAAGAAAGTTGAATACAGTGTCAGAGTTAACTTCCATTTTCCAGGACTGGGAGACATTCCACTCCATCCTCTAAAATCTCTGGACTATCAAGCCTGAATTGTTCTGAAAAACCAGTCATGAGGAGCAGGACAGGCCAAGAAATCTGATTCAAGGAGAACATTTCCTCTCTGTGTGCCTGATCACTCAGAATTCAGCAATCTGCTGTGTATAGCCTTCATTCACTCACCTAAATCATCAATTTATACGTTTAGACAGAAATGAGCTGTCTGTCTGAGACTGAAAAGTAGCGAATGCAGGCCCCAGTACAAAGACTCTTTTCTGTTATAAATATTGGGAAGGGGAGAAGAATTTGGTTTTGTTCTTAAATTTACTCTCAGAATCCAGTTAAGATCAATAATATTTATTAAGCAATCTTCTGCTGACAGGAGTCTACTTTCAAACACCCCTTAGAGCTGCTCCTTCATACATGTGTCACTATAGGAATCTTACATACCTTTTTGGTTCTTGGTTTCCCCATCTGAAAAATGTTGAAGTCCAATGGAATATTCCTCTACTTTTCTCTTAGTTCTTACAGACTCAATAGATTTAGATCTGGAAGGGACCTTAGAGGTTATTAAATCCAGCTTTTCATTTTACAGATGAGGAAACTGAGACAAAGAGGTCAAGTAAGCCAAGCAAGGTCACATGGCTAGTGACTGTCTGAAGGATTCAAACCCAGGTCATACTGATTCCAAGTCATAGGATTTATTCATTACTTGTGACACCTCTATGAAAAGCCAAAAGTTTTGACCATTCACCCCTTGGGAAATGGTTGGAGGTTTCTGACCCCTCCTATCTCCCTTCCTGCCTGTATTGCATTTCCCCTCTGCTTTCCTTTCTTTGGCTTCTGAGTTTAGAACTTATGGCTGACGGGCCCAGAATGTTATTGACTTGTGTTCAACAAAGATCCTTAGTATGTATTGGCACTGATGTCTGTGGTATAAGAGAAAGAGCTCTTATTCTAGAAGTTTGTTTCTAACCCTGTCAGAGGCCTTGCCATGGTGGGAGGCTTAGACAAACATGGCAGTCAATGGTGGAGCCAGAGGTTTTCTCAAATCCCTGGCAGTCTCCAGACCCTTACTTCAATTATGAAAAAAGAAAGGTGGAGGCAATGTCAGGCATCTCCTTCTTGAGGCAGCAACAAGTAGAAATGGTCCCAGCAAGGAAAGCTTCTTGTCAAAGCTCTGTCAGTCAAGTACATGAGCTTTTCTAAAGGCCTTAAGTCTGGGAAAGTTAAATGTTTTCTTTTGCATCTGCGGGCTCCAGACTTCCAGCTGTCAAGTCTCTCTACCCTCGATGATGATAGATGGGCTCCCCACTGTTTTATTGGAGCCATACTATGAAAGGAGAACATTAACGTTAAGAAACAATGCCCATCTGGGGAACACCCAGACTTACCAAAACAGTATAAACTATTGTAAGGCGAAAAAAAACTGAGAAAAGAGACCATAATCAAAATGGGGGTGTCTGAATCCTTTTCTTCTGAGTGGTTCATTTTCCCTTATGCATCTGAGGCATCATTGGGTTGCTGTGATGAAAAACAATGCCTTGATTCATTCCTTTGTTGCAGACAATCAGTCTTTCTCTAATTGTGCTAGCACCATGACGTCAAGCATGCTTTGAACGTGCTCGACTCTGATTCGTTACTTCTCTTTGGGACTCTTGGTGCTCTGTAATTGAAGGTATTGTCCTTTGCAGAAACTGATTTCCGAAGTGAGAGTTCAGGTGGAGAATCAGATACCAGGAGTCCATTTTACCATCACAGCCATCTGTCCTGATGGGAGCAGACATACAGGGATGGAAGGATGCAGAAATGTGACCAGCAGCGATGAAGTATGTAGACATTGGGACCCTCTCTCCCAGCCCCTTCAGATAATTCAGTTAGAGAATGTCAAAGTTAGAAGGGACCTTTGAGGTGGCCTTCTCTAGTTATCTGTCTTCATTGTGCCAGGGAGGAAATGGAGACCCAGAGAGGTGCCTGTGTTCTCCCACTGCTTAGTACAAGGCTGGTATAGCCTAAGTGTTTGAAAAATGCTGGTTAACTTGATTTCCTCATGGTCATATGGCTGGCTAGCAATGGAATTAGAACTTGAATCCAGATCTTTTGGCACCTGGGCCACGACTCTTTCTACTACAGGATTCTGTCTCAACCGAAGCTAATCTTTTTTTCCCAATAACTCAATTATCTGGCACCTTTTCACACAAAGTAAATTAAAGTGACAAACTTCATTGAAACTTGGTGAATTTGTGAGGCACACTGTTTTTGAAGGAATTCTTATGTTTGGATTTTATAGAAGGACTTATTCAACTCCTAAAGTACCTGCCTTTGGTTCATATGCAAGTCCTTTCCAATATGGACATTTTCACCAAATTTAAAAATTTTGATGCCCAACTCTTGAGACAAGAGCCTTTTCCATGTCTAGTATCATTCAGATAATTTAGTACATTAATGTCTTTTGACCAGTATTATAATGGGGAGAGCACTGAACTTGGAGTCAGAGGAGGCCTGGGTTGGAATCTCAGCTCTGTTACACATGATTTGTGTGACCTTGAGAAAGTCACATTGCTTTTGTAGACTTCAATTTCTTCATCTATAAAATGAAAGAGTTGGCTTTGAGTTAGCAAGCATTTCATTATGTGTACAAATACAGCGCTCAAGTAGCTTATGTCTCCTTGGACTGGCCTAGGTTGTCTCCATGGTTCCTTCCAGCTTGAAATTCTACATCTCTGATTGATCAATTTCATTTTTTGGTTACTTTGCTAGTAGAAATTTTGCTAATTTCTACTCTGAAAATTCTGGGAGACAAAGACAAATCACTTGGGATATAAATGGAATCAAAAAGAAGAAAATAGATGTAAGAAAACATGTGGGTCCTTAAACTGTTTTATTGATAGCACTGGCTCTAGCCTACCCACATAGATTCCTGGCTCAATGAGTAAAGAAAAGGAAAGAAAATATTAAAATTAAATTCATATGGAATCGGTATCATGCAACAAAGGGACAGCATTGGGATGGGAGGCAAAACCTGGTTTCTGCTACTCTCTCTGCCCCCTATATATCTGAGTGACTTTGGCTAAGTTATTGCACCTCTCTGGGCCTCAGTTCCCCCTGTCGATAAAATTAGAGATTATAATTGATGATCTGTAAAAGTATTTTTCCCAGCTCTAAAAACAATGTGTATTAACATGATTTTTGAAATGAAAGGACAAAAAAAGAAGATCAAAGAAAACAAAGAGTCCATAAAATAGATTGCTTATCCGCACCCCCCACACACAAGGTTAAATTTAACATTTCAAACATGGTCACATAGAATGAGTAGGGTGCAATATTTCCAAGGAAGTACTTTGAATAGGGGATCCTATTTTGTGTTTTAATCATATAAAGCAAATCTTCTAACTTGTGAAATTGTGGCCCCAATGTCCAAAAAGGTATTCGTAAGATTCTGAACATTTCTTTTAAAATGTTCTTCTCAATGCCTTTCTTTCCAGAGAATGCATCCAGACTTTATTAGAAGGAAACTTGGACTTCATTTTTTTTAAATTTCCCTAAGTTTAGAATCTAGAAAGTTTGGAATCTTGGGTGTCAGAGACCATCCCAAGGTCCATCAAATTATATTTTAAAAAAATAATTTATTGCAGTTTTATGATTCTTATTGGTTCTTCCTTGGTCACCCCCTATACTGATTTTTTGGTAATTTTCTAAGTCTAGAAGATTCCACCTCTACTCTCAGTTCCACCATCAAACTTGTGTGGACCCTGGGCAAGTCCTTTCTTTCCTTGGGTGTCAGGTGCTTCCTTTGTAAGATGAAAAGGAGGCTGTTTTAGGTTCATCTCCTAGTTTCCCTTCAGCTATAACAGTGCATAATTCTAAACATTATCTTAGAATTTTATGAAGGGAAAAGTACAACTGAAATCTGCAATATGGAGTTATTGAAATGTCTTTGGTCAAGAAGGGTTAACCTCTTAGAAGTAAGCCTTCCTTTTAATAGTCAGAGCTTGGCAGGCTTCTTTTCCTAAGTTCTTATATTCTTCCTCTTCTTTGTCTCATTCTTTTTCTCTTTTTCCTTCAACCAAGTAGTACAAACAGCATTACTCTCGGGAAAACTCATACGACCTTTTCATTACATAAACTCCTTAGTTATACTTCACCATTAATGTTGGCAGCACCTTATGCTACAAACCTCCTTGTGCCCTCACACATCTGTTAATCCTTAGGATTCTTGTACATGAAAAAATCAACCTTTTAAATGCAACATCAAACTATGTTGATTTTTAAAAGAATCTAAAAAATAGCCTGCATCAATCTAATGCATTTTAAATAGAGTACACTTAGTCTGATTATTTTGATTAAATGTAATGCCTATGGACCAGAAAGAAAGGCTACAGAAAATTGTGTATTAGTTGTAATGGAGGCCAGAGCAGCAGAGAGGATGCTTCCCTTTTCAGAACTGCTCGAGCCTCTGAAGGCTTTAGTGTGGGCGAAGATCAGAGCCCATGTAGATAGCCAAGAGGAGGAGACTGGGAAGAAAAAGCCGTAGGGCCATGACAGAACACCTGGTTCATGCCAACTTCAGATGCATCCTTCCAGGCCTAGCAGTGCCCACCAAGGAGATGGAGCCATTCAAAGTGGTTGCCACCCTCCCCCGCACTACCTGGGGTCCTCTGAGGTGAAAAAGAGAGGCCTTCTGAGCTCCCAGCACAGCTTCACTCTCATTTTAAATGAGAAGCAAAACTTGATATGCTACAAGAAGTACCAGTGAATCCACTTTTTGTTCCTCATTGAAGAGAAAGTAGAGGTTTCTCTCCAAGCTGGCACAGACCAGGAGGAAAAAGTGGAGGGTTTTAGCCTTCCTCTCAGGCCTCTGGGACAAAAAGAACAGAAGGAACGTCTGTTAGAGCAAATTGCTCAGCCAACTGGGCAAGCCACAGGGGAGCAACCCTCCACCTTGGCCTGTCGAAGTGATGCACTGTGCCAAACAGTCCATGACCCTGCATTTTACCTAGGTGAGTGCTGAATGCTGAGCACAAAAAGCCCTGGGCTCTGAGCCAGGGGGCCTTGGTTCAAATTCCATCTTGGATGTATACCAGCTCCATGCCCACAGAAAAGTCATTTAAAGTCTCCAAAGTTCAGAGAATTCATACAGGATTAGGACAGGACCTTAGAGGTCACCTAGTCCACCCACTTTATGTTACAGATGAATAAGAGGAGGTCCAGGGAGGTGAAGTCACCTCCTCAAAGTCATAAAGGTTAATTCCCAGAGCTGAAATTCCAAGCCAGGTCCTGCAATAACAGGCATGTTCAGCCCAATGTGTCCCACCACTCCACCCTATCTGTTAATGATACTTGGACACCTCCTTCAGAGGGTTTCTATGTGGAATCCCATCAAGTCTGCAGAAACAAAAGACGGTGTGATTGATATCATCATTTTTATCGTTAGTTCATTTTCATCTTTTTTTAAATGGAGTTCAGACAGAAGCCTTCAGGACAAGTTACTAGTTGTCTATTATTTCCTTATATTCAGTGTTTTGTGGGTTATTTTGCTGGTGGTTATAATGATGACATTTTGGAATTGAATAAAAACCTCATCAATAAGCATTTATCAAGCACCTACTATATGTTGGGGCACTGTGCGAAGCACCAAGAATACAAAAACAGAACAAACACAGTCCCTACCTTCAAGGAACTCCCATTATTATTGGGCAAACCACCTGCCAACATCTATTTACATGTAAGACCTACACAGGATAAGTAGGAGGTATTCTCAGAGGGAAGGCTCTAGCACCAAGGTGGGTCAGGAAAGGCTTCTAACTCTAATGTCATCCTCTTTAAGCCCACTGAAATCATCAACAGTGATCATCATCAATAAGCATGTATTAAGTGCCTACTGCATGCTAGGCACTGTGCTAAGCTGCACAAACAGTAGGGCAATGGCCAAGGTCAGGGTCAGTTACATGGTATGATCTGGGTTACTGACAGTCCCTGAGTTCTCTTGCTGGATTTCATGAATCAGTAAAAGAGCTGATATCACAAAACAGCAGTAACCACTTAATTGCAAAATGAGAAGGGAGGGCACCAGTAGCATCTTCATAATTTGTTGTTCCAGTGTAGTAACAGGTTGTGGACAGAACTGGTAAGAGCCAGACCTAAAGCTGGAAGAAAATTCAGAGACCATCAAATCTACCCCCCTTACTTCATAGAGGCATGAATTGAAGCTTAGGAAGTTTAATTAACTGGCCCAAAGTCACAACTGGAGTCATGCCTAGAGGTGTTATCTATCTGAGGCCATGTCTTCTAACTTGAGAAAGTCAGCCTTGTCTGTCTCACCTCTGGTGCAGCCAGTCATGTAACCAGGGCCAAAACACTCAGTGCCCCAGGAAATTCTTGAAAACCATAAGTTATGAAGAAGGTACTGCTCTAAATCGCTGGAAGGATTTTCTGCACCGAGTGTTTGTCATGTGGCTGAAATTCAGATCCACACTGATGAAACATACAGTGGTTCTTCCTTCAGGGATTCCATGATCTCATGATGTGAATAGAAATTGCTGACACTGCAGATCTCAGTGCATTAAATGCCTTCTCATCCTACATAATTCTTCAGTATAACTTTATAATAAACTTTCTGGGTGGACCTATCTGTGGTGCTAGCCACCTTTTTCTGGACATGACGTAAGATAAAACTTACTAACAATTAAAAATGTTCAAAAAAGTAATAGGCTGCTTTGGGAGGTGGTGGGAACCCCATTCACTCAAGATCTTCAAGATAATTTATTTGCTCTGTGGCAGAGAGCATGTGCAGAACTAAATGAGCACTGAATACTTTTCAACTAAAGGGTAACTTGTTATAGTGAAAGAGCACTAGATTTGGCATGAGAGGATCTGCACTTGCTACCTATGGGACTTTAGAAAAAAAAACTTTGGTCCTCAGTTTTCCTCTCTACAAAAGAAGAAGGTTAGAATGGATGATGTCAAAAGTCCCATCTATCCTGTGAACTCTTGATATAGCTCCATCCTTGGCTATTTTGTGCTGGCCATTGAAGCACTTAGACTGGACATCTCTTCTCCCTCACTCTCAATACATGATTAAAGGATCAAAGATTTAGAATTGGAAGAATTCAATGACTCTCAGATCTAATTCTGTAGCCCTCACCTCCAGTTTCACATCTACAACTGCTTACTGGACATTTCAAATTGAATGAGACATGTAGACATGTTAAACTCATCATGTCCAAAATAAAATGCATGATCTTCCAACCTCCAACTCTCCCTTTTCCTCACTTTCTTATTACATCAAGTGTTCCACTATCTCCCTGCTCACCCAACTGTCATCCTTATCTCCTCACCCTAGGTGGCATAGTAGATAGACCACTGAGTCTGGAGTCCAGAGAACTTGAATTCAAACCCAGCCTCAGACACTTGTTAGCTGTGTTGTCCTCTGCAAGTTACTTAACCTCTGTCTGCCTCAGTTTTCCACAGTCCCTCAAAATGGGGATGAAAAGTCCCCTCCTTTCCAGGGCTGTTGTGAGGATTAAATGAGACAGTATTTGTAAAGCACTTAGCTTAGTGCTTTGCTCATGGTAGGAGCTTAATAAATGCTTCTTTCCTTCCTCCATCATTCTCCCTCGCCTCCAATATCTATTTCTTTTCCAAGCCCTGCTAATTTACCTTCAGGAGATTTCTTTCCTCTGCTCCTGCCACTGCCCTGGTATCCTCATCACCCTGGACTATTTAATGGTCTGCTGACTGTCCTCCCTGTCTCAACTCTCTCCCACTCCAGTCCTTCCTCCATTCAGTTGTCTAATCTTCCTAAGCTCAGATGTGGCTCTCCCCTATTCAGTAATCTTTGGTTGTTCCTGTAACCTCCAGAATCAAATCTAAGTTTCTCTGTTTGGCTTTAAAGCCCTTTATGACCTGCCCCCTGTCACATTTAAGTCTTCTCATACCCCATGCCCCTCCATGTTCTCTTGTACTCAGCTTGTTCCTGTCAACAAACCATTCCATTGTTGTATGTCTAAATTACAGACGTTTTCCCTGATTGTCCCCCTTGCTTGGCATTGCCTCCTTCCTCATGTCCATCTCCTAACTTCCCTGGTTTTCTTCTTTGTATAAAAAGTTCCCTTCTGCAAGATGCCTGTCTGGATCCCATGGAATAATAGCTCCTTCCCTCAGTGTATCCTTGGTCTCTTTTGTTTGTAGTCAGCAAGCCAGCAAGTATTTACTAAACATCTGCTGTGAGCCAGGTATAGCAGTAAGCACTTAGGATACAAAAAAGGGCAAAAACCAAAATGTTTGCCCTCAAGGAGCTCACAGTCTAATGGAGACAACGTGAAAGCTATTACACACTATGTAAATGATAAATTGAGATAATCATCATAGGGAAAGCACTACCATTAAGGAGGATTGGTAAAGGCTTTTTGTAGAAGTTGGGATTTTCACGTTAGACTAGAATGGAACTAAGAAATCCAGAAGCTAGACATAAGCAGGGAGAGCAAATGCCTGGAATTTAGAGATGGAGGGTCTTATGAGAGGAACAGCAAGGAGCCCTTGTCACTGGATTGATAAGTACATGGGAGGGCTGGGGTGGTTTGACGTAGAAGAAGACTGTAAAGGTAGGAAGAGATATTATATCTTGGAAACTTTAGGGGTCTACTGGAGTTTATTGAGTACGGGGATGGCATGGTCAGATCTGGGCTTTATGAAAATGTATTAGATGGCTAAGAGGAGGATGGCCTGGAGTGAAGGGAGACCCCCCCCCCTCCAGCAGATCATTGCAATAATCCAGGCATGAGATGATAAAAGCCTGTATTAGGCAGAAAGCAGTGATATGGGAGAGAATGGGGCATATACTAGAGATGTTCTAAAGGTGATATTAGAAGGACTTGGCAGCAGATTGGATATGGGGAGAGAGGGAGGAGTCAAAGATGACAGCTAGGTTGCAAACCTTGCTGACTGAAGGATGGTGGTACCCTTAATAGAGAAGTTTGGAAGAAGGGAGGGTTTAGGGAAAAAAGATAATGAGTTCAGAGTTGGACGTGTTGAGTTTAAGATGCCTATGGGACATACAGCTTGAGAGGTCTAATAGGCTGTTGGAGATGTTTTCTTGCCCATTAGACAAGGAACTCCTGGAGGATATGTTTTGCTTTTGTTTGTATCCACAGTCCTTAGCACAGTGTATGGAACACAGTAGGTACATAATAAAAACTTGTTGACATTGGCTTAAATGTCAAAGTCAGTGCATCTACTTTCCCCATTACTCTTGACTGGAAGATATATGTATGTATGTATGTATGTATGTATGTATGTATGTATGTATGTATGTATGTATATGTATTTGGCAAGAGAGATGACCGGAAGCTGTAGTAACCATTGTGCTTTGCTCTTCACCAGGTTCTGTTCAATATCACTGTGACCATGGATGGATGTGATGGTGCTGATGGAAGAAGCTATACTACCATCAAGCCTATTGGCTACAATGAAAGTACCAAAGTTCACATCTATAGGAAGTGTAGCTGCCAGTGTGATGATGGCAGAAGCCCCAATCGGAAATGTGTGGATGAAACTCTCCTAGGTCCTACTTGCCCCCAGTGTGATGGTGACAAGTGTCATTTTGATGGTGACAAATCACATCTGGACAGTTGCAAGGCACAAAAGAACCAGCCCATTTGCAGTGGTCAAGGTGTCTGCATATGTGGGAAATGTTTCTGTCACAAAACTAAACTTGGAAAAGTATATGGAAAATACTGTGAAATGGATGACTTTTCCTGCCCATATCACCATGGAAACCTGTGTGCTGGTGAGCTCAAAAATTTAATTCCACTTTTACTGTTCCATTTTGCACTGGTCTGTGTGTTAACATTGCATGAAATTACCATGTATAAATTTAGCATCATTGGATTTGGCCTGACTAGCTGGGCTTAACATGGTAGATGTGTCTAAAAAATTCTTGGGTACCGCAAGGCATATACATTTATGTTTTAAAACCTTTTCCAAATGGCAAGACTTGTCTATTTCCTAGCTTTTTATAGGGAAAAGAAATAAGAGGGCCAATCCCAAGTAATTTCTGATGTGTATCCTGGATGCCAGAATCAGACTTATTAACTTCAATTCATTTGAGCACACATAAACATTTTCTTTCCATGAGAGCTCAAAGGATGTTCTTCCTGTAAGAACTGTTGGGTGCTACTTATAAGTCAACCCATTTCTCATTCTTGGTGGAAAAAGCAGGGGGGAACAAAACTTGTTCTGAGTCTCTAATAAATAGCTGCTAAAGCATAGAGACTTGTAGACTGTAATGGGTGGTATAGAACAAAGTTCAGGCTTTGGAGTCAAGAAAATGTAGGTTTGAATCCCACCTTTGATGCATAATGTCTGTGGAACCCTGGGAAATCATGAAATCTCTATGTATGTCAAGTACTTCCTTAGAGCTTATCTACTAAATCATAGATGGTGTGTAATTTGTTTTGGGGGAGGATCTCTCATCCTGAGAAGCTGATGAAATCACAGATATTTGGCACACATATTATTTATTATTTATTTGCATGCCTGGAGGAATAACTTCTCTGGGCCTCAGTATGAAGCATTTTGAGAACCTTAAAGTGATTTATGAGTTGTCATTACTATTATTATTAATATTTTTCATATTAATTCTATATAAAACACATTTAAATTTTGTAAACTGACCATTTCCGGTTAGTTAGAACATTAATGTCATGGTCAAGTTCAAAGGTTGATATTGTTCATGAAAATGAGTCAAACGCTTCATTTGAAATAATCCTCTAGTTCTCTTTTGTGTTCCATGAATATAACATTTAAAATTACCATCAGCTCATATTTTTGTCATCTCATCATGTTTACTGCCATCTAGAGGTAAAAGAAAAAGATCTGGGATTTATGGAAAATACTTGTTTATTGAGTGAAATAGATAAGTCCATTCCGTGGCATGATAAGGCAGAATCATGATTGTCCCAATATATTTCAATTATTCGTTTTCTCTAATATCCATTTAACATGAAGATATCTGTTCATTTATTTCAGTAACAACTAGCAACTTTCTAGTAAGTGAAAGCAACTTATCTAAATTACTCGCTATTTGGGTAATATTAACAATTTCATCAGATGAAGTCTTCCTTTTTACAGAGTGAATGGTATGTCATAAAGTTATGACATGTAGATTTAATTGTCTTGTCTAGGTTTAAAACTTTGACAAATCCCATGTAAGTAAAGGACACAGCATTCTACAGTGGACCAGGAGCCATAACTCCATAGCTGAATTTGAGACTAGGTTTGGGGACAAACTAAAAGGGTGACTTTGAGGAAATGACTTTAATTCTCTGGGACTCAGTTCCCTCATCTGTAAAATAAAGGTGTTGAACTATATGATTTCAGAAAATCACAGGGGTTTCAGGTTGGAAGGAACCTCAAGAGGGTCATCTAGTCCAACTGAAAGAGGAAAAATCACTTCCCTTAGCACCCCCAACAAGTGGTTGTCTGGCTTTTCCCATTCCAATAATCCAGAGGTTTTTAAACATTTCGTATTATGATCTATTTGGCAATCTGAAGAAGCCTTTGGATCACTTCTTGGGGTGCTATAAAATAAAATATATGAAAATTTCAAAGGTAACTAATTGTACTGAAAAATAGTTATCAAAATACTCAAATGAAAGCAAGTACATGGAGCATGATTTAATAACCTCTACAGTACTCTTTGAAACTTTAAACTTAGCTATTGATCAGAGAGAATATTTCTTATTCATTTTGTTTTAGAGATCCTTTATATCCAGAGTATTTGTCTTGCCATTGCCTTATTTCAAAGGTGAAGAAGAGGAATGCTTCAGAAATGGGAGAAGCACTAGCCACCCTTTATAAGAAATGGTCCTATTTTTGAGCTAGATGGTTTTTCTGCATCTAATTTTGAACTGTATGGAATTGATAATGGAAGGGTATAGAGACTATTCCTGAAGATTACCCCCATATCTCTCAACACTGTTAGAAATCCTCAGAGTCCTTAAATCACCATCAGGCCCCAGTGAGCCATTATGGCTCTTTGGGTGAGCAGTTGAAGTATGCCTCAAGTCAAGTCGAATCAACTTTTCTAAGAAAATTCATTTGAACATGGTGAGACACCCCAAGACAGAGGAATCCTGGTAGGGAAAAAAAAAAGGGGAGTAGGGCTAGACTGGAGAGAAAATCACTTAAACATATGACCACTGGAGAAGTAAGTTTTTTATTTTGTAGTTTCCTTTAAAATTACCGCCACCACCACCACCACCCCCCCGCCCATTCTGATGCCTCATCATGGCATGGAGATGACTCTGTCTTCAAAAAGACTATGCAAATAAAGCTAGAAGGCTTTACCAAGATGGCAAGGCTTCAAGTATAGTCCAGACAGCAGACTGAGTTTGTTTTCAGAGGACCAACCTAGCTAAGGATGGAGAGGCATACTGTTAGTAAGCGTGCCACCTAGCGATGGTCTATTTGGCCCTCCGTCTTCTGGAACCCACTTCTACCTCTCCAGTGATGATTGCAGAGTTGTAGGAAAGGAATAGAGGGAGTCTAAGAATCACATAGTGTTTAGACTGTTTATTCATTTTAAATGAATATTAATACTCTGTAAGATCCTTATTCAATGACCAACGAAGGACTTATGGGTTGGGAGCTGAATAATGTCAATCTTGACATCATTGCTATGAACAAAAGTAGAAATTGTAGCTAAATTGATGGATGACTCATGGGTAGTCCTCGAAGAGGCAAAGAAAAGCATTGATTGAATAGGGTTTATCATATGCCCAAAGGCAACAAGAATCATATTACAGTATTAATGGTAAATATTTGTAGGAAGCCCACCATGAAAATAATTACATATAAATACCATTTGTTGAACATCAAGTGATAGAGAAATTCTACGAAAAAAATTGCTAAGATCCCACAAATGAAATCAAAATATGCTGTGATCCTTGCCAATTTCAAAACTAAGGTAGGAAAAGTGGAGGAAGAAGAGAAATATGCAAAGAAGTAAATGGTTCATGAAGAATGCCTACAGGTCTCTTGCCTTACCTTTATATCACAAGTGTTGTCTTCAAGAAAACAGCTGGTTAACCCAGGGCATAGCATGCATCCATTAACATATATATTAAATAGACTATAGTTTAATAAACAGTAAAAGATTTGTTATTGACATGCCCTAAGTCAGTTGTCTGTGACCAGGACGAACATCAATTCCTCAGGACTTAGATGAGAATTAGTATAAAGTAAGAAGAACATGAGAAAAAGGTGTGGCTTACATTTGAAACATCTTAATCATTTGCTATTTAAAGAAATGATTGACAAGAAAACATGGAAAATAGACAATAGAAATGATATCCACACTGATTATAAATAATCTTATCTAGAAGTTGAACCAATATAAATTAATTGCCACAAAAGGGAATTAAAAGTGCCCTGAAAATGCCTTACTTAAGAGCATCTAATTTACTTGCCAAATGGGAAGGTGAGTACCAAAGGCAGCACCTGGTTAGGATACAAACTTGTTTCTAAAATCTCCTGAATAAGGATGATGGACAATTGTTCATAAAGCAGAGAGAAGCAGTGGAAGGCAAAGTCAGGTTCTTTTTAAGTTTGATGAGTTATCCAACTAAGCAAAATCATCCCAAGGGCATTTAAGGATAAAAATGAAAGAAGTGCTATGAGCAAGAAAAATGGAAAATATTTGTAAGATTCATGACAAAGAACTTTTTCTCCATCAAGAATAGTGGATTCATCACACTTGAATCATTAACTTGGGGAGTGTGAAATGATATAATGCTGACTATTTCAAGCCTCTGAAACCCACAAAGCTTTTGGAATAGATCATAATCATTCAATGGAATTTGGTCTGATCATCCAAGTCCCCCCAAAAAACAACTGGACAAAGAGTGACCATATACAGATTACAACATGGATTTGAATAGAGCATGTCTGTTGTCGCATACTTTTGTACGTAGATTGACGATACGTTGAGCCTAGGATCGAACGAGAGGAGAACCAGCTGGATTGCCTTCAGCTAACTGCCGAGGTCTTGTTTTGTTTTGTTTTTAATGACCCCAGCTTCCCATGAAAACAGAAGTCCATTTCTTTTAATACCAACATTCTTCTGGTATTGCCGTGTGAATGGAATACAACATTTTCCAAATAATTAAAGATGACAATCACTCCCAAGGGGAACGGAGCAGTACTTGGTGAATGAGAGTACACTACAACGTACAACCAATGCTGTATGTTGAAAAATGTTGAGTGAAATGCAGAGTGAAAAACACTCTGAAAAATGAGTGTAAAGAATTAATAATATTCCTTATCAGAACGATTAGAAAAGAAACCAGCCTGGTCAGCGAGTGTCACAGTGAACAGATCGCCATACATGGAGTCAGGAAGACCTGAATTTAAATTCTACCTCAGCATATAAGTTGTGTAACCCTGGGCAAGTCACAACTTCTGTTTAACTCAGTTTCCTCATCTGCAAAATGGAAATAATAACTGCCCGTATCTCCCAGGGTTGTTGTGAGGATCAAATGAATATATTTGTAAAGTGCTTAGCATAGCACAGTACCTGGTGCACATGTAAATGTTAGCTGCTATTATTATTAATTATTATTATCACCATATCATTATCTTCATCATAGGGTAAGAAAGAAGGATGACAAGTGGATAGCTAGAGTGCCCCACTTGGTCACTTCTGTAATATTACCAGGACAGCCACCAACATGCTGGCTGAGCATCATGTGGTGAACTCACAAGAAGACAAGGAAAACAGCTGCGCAAGACCAGGAAGCAGCTCTTAATTGCAAATCACATTATTGGAAGGAACCTCAAAATCAATGAGACCCCAGGTTCCTTTGAGCATCTGATGATTTCAGTTGGTTCTATATAAAAGGAGCATACATACTGTCAGCAACTTCTAAATTTGAATGCTACAACACTGCTCCAATGGCCCTACCCTAGTTCTAGTTTGGGCCACCAATATTTGCACTTCAGCCTTAAATATCAATGTACTGTCTTCCATATACAGATGAGGCACAATAGATTGCCCCACTGTCAGGAAAGCATATATTTAAAGTTCTTTTTAAAGTTGCTGGTTATCTCCTCTCCCAGAAAGTCTCTTTTCTAACGAATGTTTCACATTTATAAGCAAGTGTCCTAGATTAAGACTTTAATATCTGGAAATGACACAGACTCAGACAAAATGCATATATCAGGGCTGGTGCTGGGTGGGTACGAACATGATCTTATTGGCTTTTGGCTCTACTGAATGAGCCTAGCCTAATAATACGCTATCATTCTCAGTGAGTTAACTTTGTTTCACAGCAGGCTTGACCAATAACCAGAGAACTTGAAGAACCTGTCCCCAGAGGCCAGCACAGTCTGACTCATGGCCTTTGGCAAACACCAGGCACAACGCTAAACACTGTGGAGACCTTTAACGGAAGGTCCTCACTTTTCAGGTTGTAACTCAGATAATTCACATGAATACAGCATCTTGTTGGGAGAGTTCTGTTCTATTTTTCTTTCTTTGTGCAGTTTCAAAATTAGGGTGCAGTGCCAATCAAGGAGTCTTGGAGATTTCATTCTGAGCCGAGACAAAGCCCCAATAACTCCAACAGGCCACAGAACGAGAGAGGCTCGATGCCAAGTTAATGTAGAGTTGACTTCACGCTTGTCAACACAATACATTATGTAGGATGAGATTACTCCTGGTTGAATGGTCTTGGAAACAGCCACTCACCAGGCCTAGCAAACATTGATGCTAGGCCAATAGCAAAGGAGGCTGACTTCATTCATCTTCCTGTCATTGGGTTTCCATGGAGCAGACAAGGCAATAAGTGTCTTGGACCTGTTCCCAAAGCCACGGAGCACCAAACTTATGTCCTAAAGTTTGTTTTCTTTCTTATTTTCCTTGCAGGACATGGGGAATGTGAAGGAGGTCGATGCAAGTGCTTCCGCGGTTGGGAAGGAGACCGTTGCCAGTGTCCATCCTCCCCTGCACAAAACTGCGTCAATTCCAAAGGCCAGATCTGCAGTGGGAGAGGGGCTTGTGTGTGTGGGAAGTGCGAATGCACAGATCCCCGGATCGTTGGCCGTCTTTGTGAATACTGCCCCACCTGTGATGCAGCCTGTGATGAAAACCAGTAAGTTCCAAAATCACCATCCTGGTCCTCGCACCCAACTTTACCCCTCTGTCTCATGCCTTGCACCATTTGATGGCATCCAGATCTTCTCTCTTGTATGTATAGCGCTTCTTTAACTACTAGTGCCTTAAAACCAGAACAAAATAAGCTCCCTGAGAACAGGTATTGTATTCCTTGTCTTTGTGTCACTAGTAGTTGACACGTAGCAGCCATTAATATGTTCGTTGAAGTGCATCTGATGAGAAGCCAAATCAGCTATGATTAAGCAGATTCTCTATTAGAAGCTGGCCTCCCAATTAGAAGCATTTCTCCAAATCTAAAAATCTTGACTACCCTCACTGACAACTTCTTATACGTACTGTGAGGACAACAGAGAGTGACTATGTAAAATACATTAGCAATAAAACTAACCTCTAAGTACAAGCTGCTGTTATAATAGCTAGCATTTATATTGCACTTTTAGGTTTGCAAAGATCTTTCAACTATTTTCTCATTAGATGCTCACAGTCATCTTTGAAGTAGGTGCTATTATTATACCTATTTTACAGATGAGGAAACTGAGGCAGACTGAAATTAAGCACACAGATTCATACTATTAGTAAATATCTCAGATTGAATTTTGAACTTAGGTCTTCCAGACTTCAGGTGCAGCACTACACCCACTGCTCTTAGATCTAAAGCTGGATAAGACATCTAGTCCAACTAGTTTAAAACACTTATTTTACAGATGAGGAAAATGAGGCATGAGGAAATGAAGTGACTTGTTCAAGATCACATAGAGAATAAATCTCAAAGGTGGGGTTTGAACTCAAGTCCTGAGACAGTGATTCTTCTACTGTGCCGCACTATTTGCCATTGTCAGGAGCTAGGACGAAGTAGTAATGGTTTGGTGCCAGCTCAAGGACAGGACACCACAATGGAATCCCACAACTTGTACTGTTAATTTTAATAGAGTCACATATTTAGAACTGAGAAGGACCTGGGAAGCCATCCGGTCAAACCCCTGCTCTTACAGATGAGTGCACTAAAGCATACATAAAGCCTAAGGAATCTCCAACTAGGAAATAGCCCAGGAGAGAGGAGAATCCAAACTTGCTGCTGCCAAATCCCATGGCCTGGCCCTACACAAATGTGCTCCCCCACAACATGAGCTTTGACCAGAAATGCAGCAAGGGAGAGATGCAAAGGACAAAAGAGCTTTGGAAATTCAACTTAGGATTCTGGAGTTTTTTAAATGCCTATGATTTGGTCTCTTTTCAGGAATCCTGAAGCCTGCAGTGGCCCAGAATACAGCCTTTCCTTGACTTGGACCTTGAGAGTTGTTACAATAAAAAAAATGGCACTTTGAAACCAATGTAGTGATGTAGTGATCCTTTGTGAGGATGCTTTGAGACCACAAGCATATTGTCTATCCATGGGCCTGGTCCACTTGATAGGCCATGACTCCTTTCAAGAGGAAGCTAGGTGGTACACTGGGTGGAATTCTGGGCTTGACATCAGGAAGACCTAAGTTCGAATCTGAGCTGTGTGACTCTGGGCTAGTCACTTAAGCCCTGGTTGCCTCAGTTTCCTCATCTGTAAAATGTGGATAATAATAGTACCTACTTTCCAGAATTGTTGTAAGGATAACATGAGAAAATATGTATAAAGAATGTGCCTGGCACATAGTAGGTACTTCAAAAATACTTGTTCGAAAAGAATCAAGGACAGCACTTGCTGGCCACAATGAAGCATGACTCTTGTGGGGATAGTGTTAGAATACAGAAATAATGGCTAATAGCTTTAATAATGTTTCCCTTTTTATAGCCTTATTCATCTGAATGTCTACAACCATGCCAACATTAAACATGCCCCATTTTCTCGGGTCTCAGAAGCTAAGCAGAATTGGTGGGACCTGGGAAACACTTGGTCAGACCACCTGGAATACTGTAGGCTTTTCCTCAGTGACTTACTGCCTCAGTGACTTTGGGTCCTTCCCTTTTCTAAACCCATTTCCTTTTCTGTGAAATGAGGGATTTGGACTCTGAGGTCCCTTGCATCTCCAGACCTCTGAGACCATGATCCTCCTCTTTCAGAGGCATGATTGGATCATATGACCTTGAGAATCCCTTCTACCTAGGAACCTGATTTTGGATATTGATTTGATGGCTAGCTCTGGTTTCCAAACTCTTTTGTTTCAACTTCTACCGTAAAAACTCACTTGACCAGCACGTCCTTCTGAGAAGTCTGTCTCATTCAAACAAGTTAGAAATTTGTTTCAATATATCTGTCATTCATTCATTAAGCACTTATTAAGCTCCAGATATGGTGCTAGGTACTGAAAATGCAAAAAAAAATGAAAAGAAAAAGAGGAAAAATGAAAAAGAAATAAAGCAAAGGAAAAGACCAAGAGTCCCTGACATCAGAGGGATTGCATTGTATTGGAAAGATGTGAACTGTACACGGAAGAGTCAGGGCCTGATAATGAGGAGGAGGGAGGGAATATTGATAACTCAAAGGTTTCTTGGAGGACTCAGAAATTGGTCTGGTCCTTAAAGAAAGGTAAAATAGTAAGATTAAATAAATGTTAATACATATTTCTAATGTTTCAGGGAGTGATAGGGACCATTTTGTGACTGTTTTTTTCTTCTCAATGAGTTATCATCTGTTAAAGTATGGCCTCCCACAAAAAATCTTTTTTTCTTCCCCTCATAAAAGTCAGGTCTTTTAGATATAATGGAGCCTAGCTCGTACATGTTTTCCTGATTAAAAATAAATTTTTTTGATTTATTCCAGGCATCAGGAAGCCGTGATGCCCAAGTTGCACTCTGTTAATGACCTCATCTCTTCAGAAAAACCCTGCAGTGGAATTTTTTTTCTAAATGTGTAAACATTGCTACTTCTGTTCTCATTTTTCAGGAGTTGTGTCCAGTGTTACCATCCTCACAATTTATCTCAAGCCTTAGTGGATCAATGCAGAGCTTCGTGTCCTCCAAGGGCCTATTATATTGACCAAATCGAAGGTAAATGACTGCCTTATTTCATCCCAGTTGGTTCTCAGGGCTAACAAGGCCATTCTGTGGCTCCTGGTCTCCCAGAAAAAGGCCACACACCTCAGATATACTCATCAACATGTATTTATTCATTGCGGCATTAAATGCAGAGGGTGCTGAAGAAAATTACAAAGAAAAACCTTTCTAGGTGGTGCCTTATTTTTAGTGTCTCCAAAGATTCAGGCTTGGCATTGCCAATGATTTGGGCTAGGCCAGAGTGGAAGATTTTGGTTTCTGTACCAACTCTTCATGCAGATTGTCATATTGGATGATGCGACAATACATGAGAAACACTACCATGTACCCATCATACACAGTGCTGGTTGCCTTCCCTGATGGAATTCAGACTTCTGACGGGCAAGGACTTCCTTTGTGTCTTGGTGTCCCAGGTGTTGGCAACACCATGGGCACTTACTATGTGCTTGTTGATGGATTAATCCAGTTCACCTGGGAAGTGACCAAAGAGATTGTCTGAGATTTCTGTGGAGTCACATCAAAGAGTGGAAATGTTTCCCTAGAAGGGAAAGGAACTTCCCAGGGCCTCCAGGCCAACCCCTCCCCTTTCTTTGGCCTGTGAAGAGATAGAAAAGCAGAAAAGGGAGGTTACTTGTCTAAGATCATACAGGTAGTAAGTAGCAGAGTCAGAATCTGAACTCGCATCTTTCAATAGTCTCTCCATTGCACCATCATCCTTAAATATTCCTTCTGGCTGTGAAGTAACTATAGCTAATGAACTACTAGGTCCATCCACAAAAGCATGTGCAAATACATGCAGGAAAATGTAAGGGTTCTGCTCAGAGCTGACACATTTGAGGACACACTGATTCACTAAGGCAAGAAAACCAGCCTCTCTTACCTCCATTGACAGAGGTATGCACACCCTGGATGCATTTTCTCTTTTGAAAATGAAGGTGAAAAATGAACATAAAAATAACTGATACACAGCATATTTAGGTTTGCAACTCTTTACTTACATTCTTTTTGACCCTCACAAAAATTATGTGAGGTAAATATGATTATTAATTCCATTTTACAGATGGGCAAACCAAGGTAGAAAGAAGTTACTTGATTTGCCCAGGATTAACTAGTAAGTGTCTGAGGCAGACTTTGGACCTAGTCCTTCCAGCTACAAGTTCTGCTCTCCAACTACTGAACCACACTGTCTCTTACAGGGCTGCCTTAGGTTCACATGAGGTCATTTATAAAGGGGTTTACCTGCCCTGAGCACTAAGTACATGACTGTCCTGCTGCGAAACTTAGCTCAGGCCATCCTTGAAGGGTTGCCACATAAGCACATCCCTTCCCCCAAGGCTCTCCCTGCTCCTGAGCTTCTCCCAGCGTGCACTTGGCTCTAGGATGAACTCCATCTGCCTCCAGCTGGACCTGGCGTACTTCAGAATGCAGGGATTAGGGCTCATGGTCATTACCATGTCATCTATTACAGTGAATAAGCAAACACAGTCTTGGCTCATGGGGTGCAGAAAGCTGCTTCTTGACAAGACCTCGGCAAAAGCTGTTGCTTGACTCCACCCCTCAAGAGGGAGGCCAAAGTCAAGTCTGTAGCCTTCCTAACAACATCCAAAAGGACCCTTGTTCAAACCATGAAAATGCCCTCCACCCCTCACTCAGCCCTGCTCCCCCCTAGTTACCAGGGGGCCCACAGAGAGACAGCACTCACTCCAAGACTGTACTGCAACTTCCTGTCCAATCAGTCCTAATTAAGTGGATTTCCCTGTCTTGTGGTCACACTCCAGCCAGGACTCCAATTCAGTAATGAAGATCAAACATATCTATCTCTTTTAAGATTGGCGATGGAACTGATTACCAAGCATGACAATTTCTATTAATCAATTAACCAACAGACTTTCACTTAACACCTATGACATGTTAGAAGCTGTGAGTTTAAGGGGAAAAAAATCAAAAAAAAAATCCAAGAATCTGTCTTCAAGGAGGTTACAGTCTATTGGCGAACACAGCAAACAAGCACTTGTTAAGTGACTGCTGCTTACCAGGTATAATGCCCAATGAGCTTCTATACTACAGAGAAACACAATTCAATTTCAGTTTGATTCAGTGACTACTTTTAAGCACCTCCTATATGGAGAAAACTGTGGCCTGGGAGTCAGAAAGTCCTGGTTAAAATCACACCACTGACATTCATTAACTGCGGGACTATGGGCAGTCACTCATTCTCTCTAATCCCCAGTTTTCTTGTTTGTATAACCTAATTCACAGTGTTATTATGAGTATCAAATGAGCTCATTTGTGTGAAGTGATTTGCTAACTTGAAATCTCCCTTATTAGATATCTGGTATTATGGCAAGGTAATAGACCCCAAGGATATATGCCCAAAGAAAGCCCAGACTTAAGCTAATTGTCATTTAGGATGTAATCAAGCACCACTGACTGGAACATGCAAGTTTGCATCCTCTTGGAAACCTTGAAATATGAATCATCTGGATATTATGGTGCTATGTGCATCTCTGGAAGTTAACCTTTCTTCATAGAGTCCCAGCTTGACACACTCATTCCTGTCAGTCATCAACTATTCCGCCTTTACACTCTTTAAAGGGATCCATGTTACTGCATCTCTAGGCAACGCCTGTGGGCTTGCAGCCAATCAGGGCCCAGGGATGAGGCAACCCTTTCCTTATTCCTGAATTCTGAATCGTTTCTTTTTTAATATTTGTGTTTATTTTGCTAAATCTTTTCCAATTAGGTGTAAAAAATGACATTCTGTTTTTAAATTTTGATCTCCAAATTCTCTCCCTCCTACCTGCCCTTCTCCCCTCTTAAAAAGGCAAACAATTTAATTATTTAATTGTGATTATACATGTGAAGTTACACAAAACATTTCCATATTTGCCATGTTGCAAAAGAAAACTCAGATTCCCCCCTCCAAAAAAAAAAGAAAAAGAAAGTAGAAAAAAGACTACTTTAATCTGTACTCAGAATTCATCAGTCATCCCTCTGAAGGTAGAGAGCATTTTTCATCATGGCTCTTAACAGTTGATCATCCTAATTAATCCCAATTAATTGAGATTAGTGGTGCTGCTTCTGTGTTCTGATTTGTTTCAAAGAATTCAGGAATATTCCACATAATTCAAGGTCCTAAACTATCCACGTTCAGTGTGACCACACCTGTGCTGTGTAGGACTGGTCCCCTCCCATAAGTCTCTCTTGGCATAATCATGGAATCATTGAACCATTTGAAGAGATGTCAAGAGCCAGGGAGTCCCATCCCTACATCAAAGAATTCTCCTCTATAATATGCACAGCAGAGTGGTCTAGTCTTTGCTTGAAGACCATTTAGTAAGTGAGTATCAACCCAGGACCCCCAGAAAGTAAGGGATTCACTTAGAGAATGGGTAGAAGGAGAAGCAGTTAACTTAGGCCACACTGGGGAATTCCATGCCACCTCTGGGCTCCCTGATTATTATGAAATCATCTTCTAGGACGATCTGGGCGCTGTCTCTGGCTCCGGAGCCCCACGAAACCTGCCAAACAAGATATGCCAAGGGTTCAACAGGCCCAGCATGCCTAGCTTCTTGACATAGCAATCTCCTTTCCAAATATTATTCATTTGCTCTTGAAAGAATATATTGTGAATGTTGAAAAAAATAACAAAAATTTACTTCTTGCCAAAGAAAAAGTGAAAGACAAATTGCAGGAGAACTGGATTTGGCAGGCAGGGCCTGACCGGACCCTCCCAGTTACTGGAGATGCCAACACTAATGAAGACCGACACAGTGATTTCGGGGGAGACCTCGAGAGAAGCTGCTTCTAACAGTGCTGATCTGACTTCTTCAGATGTTAGCTTTATTCCGTATGACTGGGACAGAACAAACAGGGAATACACAGCAAGAAGAACCGTTCAGTATTTGGGGTCCCCAGAGCTGTCAAGATTTTATTTAAGTAATTTTGCGCTCACCGGAACATGAACAACCATCACAAATGCTGTCCTTTGGTCATAATTAAAATCCATTTTAGTTGAAAGCCTCAGGCATAGATATGCAGCTGATTCTGCAAAAGAAAAATGTGCTCCATGACTGTGGAGGGCCAGATGACTTTTATTAAATCTTGCAGGGATCTATGACCTCATCCATGCAGATGCTCCTTCCAATGAGGCAGACAGCAGTCCATCTATGCTTTCCCATCTGTGCGCCCTTGTCCCTGTCTTCCTTTCTGTAAACCCTGCCTGGGGCACCCTTCCCCCCAATCTCTTGGGATTCCCTGGATAGCAGTGGTATGACATAGTCTGTCCCTCAGTTACCAATTGCTCTCACTATGTTGTTGGTCCATCTTTTCTTCTGAGCTTAGGATAATGGTCTAGACCTAAAGACCAGTTACCCTGAAGTCTCAGATTTGGAGGTGGAAGGGATGTTAGAAGACATAGAGCCTCATTCTCTCATTTTATAAATAAGGAAATTAAGGCTTAGAAAGCTCAAGGGAAACTTGTCTGTAATCACACAGCTATTATGTACCAGAGACAGGATTTGAACTCAAGTCTTCTTGACTTGAAGTCCAACATGCGATCTACTATAGTGTTGCTCTGGTTCAGTCGTTTCAGTCCTTTCTGATTATTCTTTACCCCATCTGGGGTTTTCTTGGGAAAGATACTGGAATAGTTTGCCATTTCTTTCTCAAACTTACTTTACAGATGAGGAAACTGAGGCAAACAGGGTAAAGTGACTTGTCCAGGATCACCAATCTAGTAAGTGTCTTAGGCCAGATTTGAACTCAGGCCTTCTTGGCTCCAGGCCCAGTGCTCTATCCCTTATACCACCTGGCTACCCTGATCTACTATGCTATGCTACTTCTAAGGCAATGTATATATTAAAGGGAAGGCCTTGAAGTCGCAGAGATGGCCTCTGACACATAACAGTTGTGTGGCCACGGGCAAATCTGAGTTCCCCAGACAAGTCTCCAAGACTATAAGTCACATGTGAGTTGCTGATACAAGGCAGTAGAAGAAGTTTCCTGCAGCACTGTTGTCCAACTCCAGTGGAAACAGGGCCAGGAAGTCATGCATGAGGATCTCTGAGGACCACATTCTGACTGGGCTTGAAAACATCACGTTATCTCCATTTTATTGTATTGTTATTTGTTGTGTTTTCTACTTCCCAGTTACCTTTTATTTAGTTCAGGCTATGCTCAGGCATGTTTCAGGCCCTGTGAGTTTTGTTTGAGACCTCTACTCTACACCAATGAAATCACATCTCCAGAGCAAAGATATTATTTAATTATAGGGTGTCCATCACTCAGGGAAATCAGAGATAGGGTCTCTGCAATTAGATCATTTCCCTTGCATATCATGAGTACATATTACTCCTTCTTGGGCATCTGTGTGTTTTGAGGCAACTGTCTTCCTTTTGTTCTGTTTGGGCCTAAGGGTTCCCCAATACTTAGGCTTACACAGTGCCTGAAACTTAGTAGGTGCTTCATAAATGATTGCTTATCGGAATGGAGCCTGAATGTGTATATAGATGGACTGGGGGTGAGGAGAGGTAAACTTGCTTTATTCATACTCAAGCCTGAAAGCAAAGAATTGAGCTTGTAGAATCTCTTGACCTCCCCATGACCCTCAAGCTTCATACCTTCCTATCTGCTTACCCCCTTACAGATTGTTTCTCTAACCCAAGCCATTTCCGAATATTTTTCATCATCTCCATCATCACGTTCCTTATTGGATTACTGAAGGTTCTCATCATCAGACAGATCATTCTTCAAAGGACCAGAAATAAGGTGAAATCTGCCAGTTATAGAGTGTCCACATCAAAGAAGGTAATTGGTTTTGGAAAAGGCTTTGGGGTGGTGGGATGGGAGATGTACATTGAGTTTCTGCATAGACTATCATGGTCTTGCATTGACATATGCCTGTGACTTCTTCTTCAAGGATAAGATGTTTCTGCCTGCTGTTTGCACACACACTGTCACATACCGTCGTGACAAACCCGAAGAGATAAACATCGACATCAGTAAATTACACCCTCATGAAACTTTTAAGTGCAACTTCTAAAGGAATGGGACCTTCATTAGAAACCTTCTCCATGACCATCTCTGAAAAAGAAGTCTTCACATTGGAAAGTCACAGGAGGTGCCCAATGTTCTTCAGTCACACCATTGGTGGTGGAAAGTTCTGCTACAGACTAATGTGCTTCCCTATTGTGACATGCCCATTGGATGTGATAGCTGCTGAATTTGTGAAAGAGAAATGTGGCTTACTACTGTTTGAGACTAGTGTTGTCCTAGCACTTTAATGTAATATATAACTTATTTAGTTACAGCATAGAATGTAGATCTGAACAGCACTGATCTCACTTTACAGGTAGCTAACCTCCATCCCTTTTCCCTGCTGGAAAGGACAATGCTGTGAGATGACTCTGGCCTCACTGTATACTACAAGGGTACAGTCCTTTCTTGGGTTATATTCATTCATCACCAAATTTCCAAATGAAAACTGGGTTTTATTTTAATTCAATTAACCAGCTGTTTACACTTTGTTTTACATAGTTGAACTTCAAGTAGAATGTAAACTGCCTGAGTGCCAGCACTACTTTGTACTTTTTCTCTGTCTCCCCAATGCCTAGTCCATAGGCTGGCACTTGGTGTGAATCTTGTGAGTTGAACTTCATTGAATGGAGAAAACATCCAGATTGTTTATTCTACCTTGATGTTTTGGTGATAGGTGATGGAATGTAATTGGTGGTTGGTCAGTGTAACCTTCATCTCATAGTAAGTGATTTTGCTTTTTTAACTCTAGGGTTGGTGTTGTTTATTGTTGCTTCTTTGTGTATATATGTCGGGTTTTGTTTTGTTTTGTTTTTTACAAACTCTAATTTCAGAGGTGTCTCCTGATTGGTTTTTTTCTTCTTTTAATCTTAATGCATGTCACAAATTACTGGATCAAAGACGTGCTTAGCTACTGCCACTGGGAAAACCATGGGTGTTGAGTGTCAATTTCATGGAGTCTCTTCTTGTTGAGGATAAATGAATGGTTGATAAAGAGTCTGTACAGAAGTATCAGGGTTCTAGAGAATGCCATCCTTTCATTTCTTATTGCTTCAGGGTTTGGGATTTTCTTACCTGATCAACTAGATACATGGTACACTTTCCTTTGTCCTGATGGTGAAGTTAAACCTCAACAGATTATCTGAAAATTGTGCCATCACGCAAAGTACCCAATGACTGCATCTGTTTTTTTTAACTTAGGAAAGTCATACATCAATTTTTGCCATACAAACTGGACTTCAAGATTTTTTTCCCATCGGTATGCTAAACTAGCCTAAGGACTAATATGTTCCCTATTTTGAAATAGGACCCTAGCTGCCTTTTCTTATCAGAGATTCTAAAAAATATAAAAGAATATGAGAGATCCTGTAGTCTGACTTTCTCTTCCTCTCCTTCCACATTTTACTGGTAAGAAATTGGAAGTGCCAAAGAGATTATATGGCTTACCCAACATCACAAGTCTTCCCATTGTTAAGCTAGGGCTCTTTTCTTTTTCTTTCTGTTTTTGATACAATAGGCTACCTCCTAAATCTTGTAAATTAATATTAAAATATAAAGGGGTTTTTTTGTTTCATTATTAGATATACACACATATTTATATATTTACATATAGATATAAAAATATCTATATATCATAATGCACAAAATAAAGGGGAGAAAGGAAGCAAGTGCCCCGAAAAGACTTGTTAAGTATGAGAAGCTCTCAAATACACCTAATCACAGACTTTGACAGGTGGAAAGGACCTCATCACCTTTCAGATTAAACTCATTAAGAAAAGGAATTGCCACTATCCAAAACATCCTATCTGTTTGCTTAACTCTTTGATAACTTCCTCACCGGAAACAGCATCTTCATTTTCATATATTTGTAAACATATTCAAAGGAGACAGTGTGGTGGAATGGATAGCACCCTTGGAGTCAGGACAATCTGGGTTTAAGTCCTTCCTTTGACACATCCTGGCTGTGTGGCACTGACTAAGGTACTTCCCTTCTCAGGAACCCTAAGTTGTCCCTCTGTCTTTGTCTCTGGTTGGCAGGGCAGATGCAGGTCTTCATTGCTAGAGGGAGTTTGTGTTTTGGTCATTCCACTTAAATCACAGGTCCATAGCAACTATAACAAAAATAGTCACTTAAAGTTCTATTTCCTTGTTATATCCCGACAAAAAGTTGGCACCAACTCTCCCAACCCATTTCAAATGAGCTCAGCTCTCCAGATGAACAAAAGTCCAGCTGAGGGCTCACTGCCATGCCTGCATAGCACCAACCTTCTTTGTGTACAAGGGATCATGGCTTAAGACCTTATCAGGCCATAAAGAGTTTCCAAATATTGGTGCATTTGATGTTATGTACATGCCACCAAAATGTTGTTGGTATCAAATATGAGAATATGGGTATTATTTTTAATCACATAGAATTACAGATGCTAATTTCCTGAGATGTATCCCTATAACACCCCAATAGGGGCATGTTTCCAGGTTGGGCTTTTGTTTACTTCTTTGGGTCAAACTATTGAATTCTTCCTCTGGTTGACTTCTTGAAAGACTTAAATTCTTTAAATGATCAAAACTCTCAAATATTGTGAAGGATGTTTTCAACTATAACACTGATTGAATGGGAAAACATGTAAGATTTGGTAGCAGTGGTAGAGTCTTCTAGATTCATCCCCTGAATCCAGGCAATTGTGTCACCTGCATTACGTTAGCCTTCCCAAAGACGTGACCCTGAGACCTAAAGGCCTTTCAATACCAAAGCTCAACTGCATCAGAAACTTTGACAAATATAAGATGGAAGGAAGGAAGGGAACAGGGCTGGGAGGAAGGAAGGAAGGAAGGAAGGAAGGAAGGAAGGAAGGAAGGAAGGAAGGAAGGAAGGAAGAAGCAAAGGAAGAAGCAAAGGAAGGAGGAAGGAAGGAAAGGAGGGAAGGAGGAAGGAAGGAGGAAGGAAGGAAAGGAGGGAAGGAGAAAGGAAGGGATGAACAAAGGGAGGGAGGGTGGAGGGATGCCATTTTTCTTCTGAGTGAGGTGCTGTGTCTTACTTACCTTCATCTCTGTTTCTCAATGACCTACCACACTTGTTCTTTCTTAGATATATAATTATTTATTAGGGGTTTTTTTTGTTTTTGCTTAAATTATTTAGACTTTTTGTCTTTTAGTTAATTTAAAGGGTGAGGGGGAAACAGGGTATTATTAGATTAGCTAACATATGTAAATAGGGACTGGTTCCTGCTCATGTTACCACAGAAACCTTTTGTGACTGATTAAAGGAAGGAGAAAAACAAAGAAAAAACCCTTTGCTTTAAACTGAAAATTAAGGATTCATTTTATAAAGACTTTGTAGAGTACTTTGGTATGGCACAGTGTTTGCTCTCCCCCAGAAAAGTAAGTACATAGAAATCTATTCCCCCCCTCTCTGTCTCTCTGTCTCTCTGTCTCTCTCTGTCTCTCTGTCTCTCTCTCTGTCTCTCTGTCTCTCTCTCTGTCTCTCTCTCTCTCCCCCCCGTCTCTCTGTCTATGTGTCTCTGTCTCTGTCTCTCATACATACACACACTACAAGCTAGCTGTATATGAAGTAATGTGATAACAGCATAAATAATGAAATAGCCTTGGTTTTAGGATCAGAGAACCTTGGTTCACCCCCTACCTCTGTCACTACCTGAATGAGCTTAGTCAAGTCCTTTAACTCCCTTGAGTTTTTATTCCCTCTGTATACAATGAAGGGCTTGTATTCAGTGGTCTCTGAAATCTCTTGTGGATTCTGCGTTTTCTCTTCTGTCTACCAGGGATTCTGTCAGGGTTCGGTTTGTTAACTGAAAGGCTTTTATTGAGGAATATAAATTCTCTCTAGAATTCAGACATCCCTAATAGAATTGGATTTCTGTCCAAACTGTACGACTTGAAATTTCTTTCTCTTAACCCATAAAAGTGGAAAACAAAGTAACCAAGGACTGAGAGAAAAAGGAACACCTCCCCCCCGCCCCCCCATGCCCAGTGACAGCTCAGGCTTTCAGTTAATTGCTCCGGAACCAAAGAGCACTGCACCCATGCTTTGTCCCCTGGTCCTCACCCGCATGCCTGTATGTCTTCAATCTCAGCTGATTTGGACTTGGAGGAAAGTTCATTTAGAGAGAAATTCTCAAGCATGGCCTGATGTGCTCTCCTAGGGAAGGCTTCTGTGGTTAGTCAGCATTCATTCCAAAGAAATCTACATTTTTAGCTTCCCTTTAATCTCTCCCTCACCTCTTCCTCCTTCTTTGATCTAGATTTTTCTTCTACTTCTTTCTCTCTTCTCTTTCTTTTCTTCTTCTTGTTCTTTTTGTTCTCCTTCTCCTTCTTCTCATTCTTCTCCTCCTTCTTTCTCCTCCTCCTCCTCCTCCTTCTTTTTCTTCCTTCTTCTTCTCCTCCTTCTCCCTCCCCTTTTTCTGTTCCTCCTTTCTTGGGAAGAGGGCTCAGAAAATGTAGGATCCTAAATATAGATTAACTGGGTCCTCAGAGTCCGTGTAGTTCAATCCCCCACACCTTCATTTTATAGATGGGGAAACAGAGGTCTAGAACAACTTGCCCAAGGTCACACAGGTTACAGTAGGTAGCTTCTCCCCACTACACTACTCTGCTTAGAATTTATTGTACTTAATATTTTATCAAAGACTTTTCCTCAGCTATACATCCTTGTCTAAGTTGACACAAGGTTTTCTTTCTATGCAGTGTCATTCTGGGGGTCACCTCTTCCTTGAAAACTTAACTATTTTCCTACCTAAATATATGTGAAGGGTGTGGCTCAATTGAGTTCTTACATTAAAACATTTTATAAAACTGAAAATGTCCCTAACATTTCTATAGTAGAGCTTTAAAATTGGCAAACTTACAGGAATTATCTCCTGTGACCCTTAAACCCACCCTATGAGAGGAGTGTTGTTTTTATCTGAATGTTAATCACTATGATTTCTCTTCAAGATGCTTGTGAAATCACCATAGAGCCTGCCTTATGATGACTTCAGAGCAACAGAAAAATGCAGAGGGCTCTCACTCACTTGCTAATGGAGCAGGAGATGACTCGGTGTATCTATTCCATTGCCTATGATCCCATGTAAATTTTCTAGATGGGAGGCATGAAAAGATGAGAGTGCTGGACTCAAAGCCTGGGTCTTAATTCTAGTCCAGACTTGGCTGAACATCTGCTTACTAGCATATCACAGTAAGCATTTAATAAATATTGACTGACCATGTGACTCTGAGCAAGGCACTTAGCATTGCAAACCATCTGTAAAATGGGGGTAATAACAGCACTTGCCTCACAGGGTTATTTCGAGGATCAAATAAGGAAGATTTGAATGTGTTCCACCCAGAAGCAACAATGATTCAAGAAATTAGGGCAGTAAAAAGGCCTCCAGGCAAGGTGGGTTTTACCCAACATTGCCCAAATTCTGCCCTTGACACTGAACTAGCATAAGCTCATGGGAGGAAGAAATAGGATGCCAGGAGCCTTTACTTCTTGGCTACTGTGAAAGAAGCCATTGTAGAGGGCTGCAGAAACTACACTGGATAAGAGAGAGAAGGTGGCAATAATAACTCATTTTCTTCCCAAGAACATGGCCTCTTCTGGATCTGCTGGCTTCCCAACATTCCCCAGTTCAAGGTCAAGTTCAGGCCTCTTGCATTTGGTGGAGGCTGGGTAAAACCCTCTTGGTCAGTAAGTCAGCCCTTCTTTATTGCCTCCTGAAGCCAGGGTCCAAAGCCAAGTGACAGTCAGCTGTTTGCAAAACTTATAGTCCTGTAGAAATGTAAGACATTCCCCAATCTTATTTACAGGACACAGAGAAAGCAAATTTTCTTGCAGAGAAACAAAAAGAAGCTCATTTGTTTTGTTGAATATTTGCTCTTTTGGTGCCTTCATTTAGGAATACACTTTAGGATAGATCTCCTTGGATAGCTCTATATCAGCAAGCCAATGCATAACTGGAAATTGTGTTTTACGTGCCTTCTTCGTGTCATGTCAATTTCTGCTGTCTTTCATTTTGTTGACACATGGTCAGCATGGTACGATGGAGTCTGTGCTCAGCGTGAGTATGTTGGCCTTGCCCTCCCCTCCACCCTTATTTCTACCTTCCCCTTTTCTTCTCCCTGCTGCCTCAGTCCAGGTACAACTCTGAGTTATCATTCTCCTCTAACTGTACATGGAGGTCATTTGAAATGCCTGAATCATGGGGTAGATGCCCTGGAGCCCTGGGTAACAAGAAGTTGAGGGAGACTTTACCCTCTGACTTCCTTGGAATTCATTCCTGGATAAGATGGCTCTGGAATTATTCCTTCTTTTGTCTTTATATCTTTAGTGTCTAACTTAGTACCTGATAATAGAATTGAATTTGTAAGTTAGACTTTGTTCTTTCAAATCAATTTTTTCCTTTGATTTTTAAATTACCTAGATTTGTCCTTATATTTTTCCTCCTCTTTTCCCCCTCCCTGAGAGCCATTCCTTATAATAATAAAAAAAAAAGAATGAATGATTAAGAGAAAAAGAAGAAAGAGGGGGAAATCTCAGCAAAATTGTCACATATTTTTAAAAAATGGAATTGTATGCAATGTTCTACACCCATGGACCCATACCTCCAAAAAGGAGTGAGGGGAGATGTCTTCTCATATCTCTTCCTGGAGCCAAACTTACTACTCTTCATAATCCCCATCCTTCAGTTCAATTGTTCTATGTGTGTTTTTCCCCTTATGTTAAGTAGGGCTTTTTAAAGATGTTTTCTGATTTGTGACCTCCTGCTCCTTTTCAGCCAAGAAAGGTTTGTTTGTTTAAAACTCTGTTCCAACTATGGATTTGTTTTACATAGGCAAGACCTCTTGCATTCACGAAACAGCAGACATGCACAGGACTGATAGCTGATGGGTCATTCTTCACAACACGAATGCTACCTAGATATATGAGGTCTCAATTTTAAATTATGGGGAAAAACAAATTTGCACAAATTAGCACAGAAATTCATTGAAATCTATTTAATATGCCATTAAAGTCTGTTTTACTTTTAAATCCTACTGCTTTAAAGGAAGTTAAAATTCAACCTCTGTAAGAAAAAAAAATCCTTTTATAAATGTTTTTAAATTATCAATACGTTAACCTTTATTCTGTTAAAGTTTTACATTTTTAACCTATACTACCTTTGTAAAAATAAATTTAATATCGCTCTTGATTTTTTCTAATTGAAGACTTTTGAACTTAAAATAGCTCCTAGTGAAAGAACCAGGTTCTCATTAAACTTACCAAGTCTTTCATTTCCAGCTTTTAATGATATTTAAAATTAAACAATTGTAATAACAATGAAAAATGCAAAGGCTACCTTGACTTCCCTTAATGTCATTTACGTGCCTGACGTTTAATTCTAGCTGACTACTAACTTCTATTTTGAAGTATTCGTTAATGAATTGACACTGTAGTTTCCTGTGAGATGTTTATTTTTCTAACAGAGCTTATAACAACTGGGAGATCCATGTTTTGTGTATGGAATATTCTAAAAATCGATGTTTAATTGAGATTGAATGCTATCTGTTTTTAAATAAAAATATAAAGGTTTAAGGGAATTTCCTGTAATATCTTTATTTATACTGTTGGCCGATGACACCCCTGCCCCTCTGTCACTCACCGTTATACTACTGAGGATCCCAAGAAGTGATCCAGGATCTTCCCTGGAAATAGAAGGTACCTTGGCCTGAGCGGTAACCATCAACATCTTGAGGTCAAGTGGGGAGATGACATATAGGGGAAGCAATAAATAGAAGGGGCTTGGAAACACTAAGCTTTGGGGAATGATTCTTACCCTAGACTAGGGCTTCTTAAATTTTTTTTCACTTGCAACCCCTTTTCACCCAAGAAACTTTTACACAACCCTGAGAATATAGGTCTATAAAACACACATACAGATCAAACATTTACTGAAAATAAATCATGAAGAAATTTATTTTAAAACAATTATTTAGTATACATTTAATTTTGTCATTTATTAAAGATGAAAGCAAATTTGCATACTAATGAGATGGATATGCTTGTTTATTTTTATATGAAGAGTTAAACCTTGGCAGAATATTTGATACTGCAGGACGTAGAGCATATTCATAGTTTTTCAGAGTTGATCGATATTTTGGTTTTATAACTGTCAATGCTGAGAACACCACTTCCCATAAATACATAGTACAAAATAGCAGAAGTATATTTAGGGCTATTTCAGAAATTGTTGTCCTAATTCTGTCCTAATCCCAGTCCAAAATCCATTTAACAATGGTGTTTATACAGTAAAAACACTGCAATTCATAACACATGGTGGTCTCAAATCTGAACTGAGGTGTTTCTGACGGTGTTGGTTGGCATTGTGTGGTATGGTGACATGCACAAGACAAAGTGCACATGTGTGTTCAGAACCAAGGCTGCAGTGAAGATGATCAATGCATGGGAAAATGCCTTGGGCCTGGGTTTCTCATTTACTCAAGTGACGATTGTAAGTTGCAATTTCCTAAGATGGTCAACAACAGTGACACTAAATAATCATGAGGCTGTGGATAGAGATGCCATGGGCTATGATGGAAGGCATTCAGGGCAGAGGACCAAGAGCTCTGGCTTTGAATCCTGGCTCAGTCACTCAGACTGTGGGCAAGTCACTTCATTTGTCATGGCTTCAGTTTCTACATCATGAGAAATGGGAATGTTAGCACTTCTCCATCAGGAGGTGATCACATGGAAAGTATTATAGAAACATAATCCATTCACCCTCCTCATCCTCATGCTCATCCTCCTACTCATCATCATCATCTTTATCCTCATCATCACAGTTTTAGAGCTGGAAGGGACCTCAAAGGTAATCTACCTAGTCTTTATTTTTTATTCTGAATTTACTGCCCCCCAAAAAGAACATACCCATACTCCCAACAGAACACAAAAGGAAGATTCTACATAAAACAGTGAATCTCCCTTTAAAACTCTTGGATTTTTCCTTTAAGTAGATAAAAAATTCACATGACTCTCACAAGTACCCTATTTGTGCCTCCTTCTGAACTTCCTTTGATTCACTTATGAGCATTTTAGAACATGGTATGATCCCTTCCTTTATTTTATGTATCACTGATGGTAACCACCCTCCTCCTGCTCCAATTAAAGACTGAAAGGGGAAAAATAAAAAAATAGGATCTTTGAGGTTAAGGCCCTATATAGCCATAATGAAAGTAGAATATGAAACTGACCCTCCTGACTCCCAAATCAGGGTTAGTTCCATTGTACTTCACTGGAGACACAGGGGTCAAGGGAACCAGTGAGCTCTGATCTGGGGGACTTACCCAGTTCAGGCTTGTAAGACAGATAAACACAGCACATAGGAGGGCTGCTAGCACAGGTTCACTCTTGATTTGGTCAGACAGGAAACACATTAACAAAGGGTTAATAATCTTACTTTAGTCTAGTTTTCTCAGAAGAGGCTGCTGATGGATCACAAACTCTTACAGCATTCCCTAATCACCCTTCTTGCAGGAGCTGGGGAGAAGATGGGACAACTATCCCTATGTCTCAGTGGGGTCAACGGAGACCCAGCTTATGCATATTGCCTAAATCCCCTCAAGGCTCAACGGGGGCAGTGGAGGCAAGCACAGATTCCCCCCATGCCTTGATGGGGGCCAATCAAGGAACACACAGCATTGTAGCTTGTTCACTCAACCCAAAGGTTCCCCATTCACTGACCAGTGACCACTTTTTTTATAGATCAACAGACAAAGAACACATATTACCAGCAACAGCCTCACAAGGTGACATTACCTCATCCCCGTATCTCACTGCACAGCCACAATAGATGTTCCCATTTTCATTACATAATTCTGCACAAATGTGGTGATGTTTTGAACCATAACTGTGGGAACTTGTATCTAATGTATGTATGTATGTATGTATGTATGTATGTATGTATGTATGTGTGTGTGTCTCTCTATATAGACATATATGGAAACTGAGGCAATCAGGGTTAAGTGACTTCCCCAGGTTCACACAGTTAAGTGTCTGAAGGTGGATTTTTAAGTCAGAAAGACTCATCTTCCTCACTTCAGACCTGCCACTCTTTTCGCTGGACTACCTCACAGCTCTTAGTAGGTTCAGCAGGTCTATTAATACATTGTCACAAAAGAAATTGTATTCCTTTGTTCGGGAAAAAAAGGCTCCCTTTTCCCCTCAACTCACCTTTTGAGGAATTCTGAGGCTGCTGTGCTCCTTCAGTTTCAGAGTATATCCCACTTCTTTTCTTAGGAGGCAAAATTAAATTAAGTGGAAGACAAGAGCTGTTTGAACAAGGTCATGGTGATAAGAAAAAACGTCAATAAAGGACTCAATAGGAAAAGACTCCTTTGGCACCTGAAATTGGCTTCTGACAATACCACAAAGGTGAGAGAAATTAAGGCACTGACATTGCCAAGTCCACCTAGAGATTTGGCATATATGTACATATAAAAATGAAGCAGTCCCTACACTCAAGATACTTACATTCTATCAGGAGAAAAAGAGAAGGAAGGAAGGAAAGAAAGAAGAAAGGAAGGAAGGAAGGAAGGAAGGAAGGAAGGAAGGAAGGAAGGAAGGAAGGAAGGAAGGAAGGAAGGAAGGAAGGAAGGAAGCGAGGGAGGAAGGGAAGGAGGGAGAGAGGGAGGAGTGAGCATTTATTAACCACTCACTACTTAGCTCTACACTAAATTCTGAGGATACAAATAAAAAACAATCCTTTTACTCAAGGAACTTGTATTCTGGTGGAGGAGACACCAAACTTAGGGTAGTAGTTCTGAGGGAAGGAGGAGATATTATCTGGGGGAAAAATGAAGCCATAAGGGAATAGATTGACATACATCATTCATGGTTGGGGTAAAGTTGTTTCAGCCACAACTTACTGGAGAAGGAAAGTCTACTGGAGAGACTGTGGACTTGACTTGAGAGTCAAGACTCAAGTAAAGGATTTTTTTTTGGTTTGTTTGTTTTTCCTGAAATAGTGGTTGAGGTATTCATCATTCAGAAGGATGAGACCCTAGAGAGGACATTTCCCTGCAGCGATTTTTAACCTGTGGTTCATGGGCTTCTTCTGTAAACATAGTTTTACAATTGAATTTCATTATAATGAGTTTCCTATGTGTTTAATTTTACGCTTTTAAAAACCATCATTCTGAGAAGGGGTCTGTAAATTTCACCAGACTGCCAACGACATGGCAACAGAAAAGATTAAGGACCCTTAGTTTAGATTCTAGAACCCAGTCTCTTATATATTTTTATATTTATATACCACATAAATGTGATGTGTTAGCAGCTGCATGGACCGGACAAGGCTTCAATGTAGGAGATAGCACCTAACCTTTGCTTTAAAAGAAGCTCTGGAGTCTGAGGTGTAGTGAGAAGGTGGAACATTCCAGCAATAGAAGATAGTTTGTGCAAGGACATTGAGTTAGTGATGGAATGAATGTGTGAGGAAGAGGAAAAGGCCAGTCTCAGTGTGTGAAGGGGAGGAAATTTTCATCCAAGAACCTTTGGAGTAGTCATTTTATATATTTTTTTTAAATAGAGATATCATGGGCTTATGTAAACTGTAGCACTCATGTTTTCAAGATGAGTTTCTTTTCTCTATACTGAGGAATGTGATGAATTTATTGTCTTCTCCTTAAAAGTAGTCAGCCCCTCAAAGCAAATCTTCCTCCCATGTCTCATTGTACTGGGTATGGGACCCTGACTTCTCAAAGGCTATGGCAGTGAAACACATGTCCTATGAAGTCAGAGACTTTTCAGCATCAGGAACCCAGATAGATTATTCGGGGAGAAACAGCCTAGCTTGGTTTGGTCAGGTTGAAAATGATATTGGGGGAGGTGGTGCCCATTCTAATGAAATGATGAATTTGGAATGTTTTGAGACAATTGGGGGACGAATCACTGAACTAGGCTCAATGAGAAGGGAGACTTATAAAGCTAAGGGGTGTGCGTGTGTGTGTGTGTGTGTATGTGTGTGTGTATGTGTGTGTATGTGTGTGTGTATGTGTGTGTGTGTATGTGTGTGTGTATGTGTGTGTGTATGTGTGTGTGTATGTGTGTGTGTATGTGTGTGTGTATGTGTATGTGTGTATGTGTGTGTATGTGTGTGTGTATGTCTGTGTGTGTATGTCTGTGTCTGTGTGTATGTCTTGTGTGTCTGTGTGTATGTGTGTGTGTGTGTTGGGGGATAGGTTAATATGAAGTTATTATGTTATATCTATTATATAATTATATGCTATGCAATTTAAATATATTAATTATGTCAATATAAATAAATGCAAAATTAAGAGTAATATAAAAGTCACTAGCCCTGAACCCAAAAGCCCTGAATTCAAATTTTAGCTCTCCTACTTAGTGCTTGTGTGACCATGGGCAAGCCTCATCATTGCTATGAGTCTTGGTTTTCTCCCTATAGTTCAGGCCTTAATTAACTCAATCCCCAAGGGATGCTAAGGGAGTACCCTTGGTCAAGGTATCCTTCCTTTCCTCCAACTTGTAGAAGCATAGATCTATATAATCTGTCCTTGGCTGCCAGGGAAGACATTGCCATCAACTGATCTAAGGATGGAACTAGAACACCAAAGGGTCTTTGGGAAGTCTAATCCCCTCCAGACCCTTCAAAACTCTGTAGGGAACTCTGACCAAAGTGGGCAGGAGTATATGAAACTTAAGGCCAAAGCCAAAGCCTCTCGTCCTCTGCCCTTGCCCCTGCCTCAGGTGATGCCTTATCAGTGGATTTAGTTAGAACCCTGTACTTGTTCTACTTTCTGAAAACTCCTCAATTCCAACTAACTGAATTTTTTTTCCAGGACTCATAGGGACTGATAATAATACCTCCTCCCCTAGAACTGGTTTATTATCTGTCATTATTTCACTTCAGTAAACAACTTACATGAAGTAAGACCTAAATAATTGGAAAAATATCCGTTGCTCATGGGGAGGCTGAGCTAATATAATAAAAATGACAATTCTACCTAAATTAATTCAGTGCCATACCAATCAAAGTACCAAAAATATTTCATAGAGCTAGAAAAGATAGTAACAAAATTCATCTGGAAGAACAAAAGGTCCAGAATATCAAGGGGATTAATGAAAAGAAGTGCTAGAGAAGGTGGCCTAGCTCTACCAGATCTTATATTATAAAGCAGCAATCATCAAAATTCCTTGGCACTGGCTAAGAAATGGAGTGCTGGATCAGTGGAATAGGTTAGGTACCTAAGACACAGCAGTCAATGACTCCAGTAAGCTACTGTTTGATAAACCCAAAGATCCCAACTTCTGGGATAAGGACTCACTATTTGACAAAAAACTGCTAGGGAAATTAGAAAATAATATGGTAGAAACTGGGAATAGACTAAGATTTTAAACCATACACCAAAAGAAAGTCTAAATGGGTACACGTTTTAAATATAAAGGCTAATACTATAAGGAAACTGGGAGAGCAAGAACTAGTTTACTTGTCAGATTTATGGAGAATGTAAGAATTCATGACCAAACATGAGGCAGAGAACATTATGATATATAATCTTGATTACATTAAATTGAAAAGTTTTTGCATAAACAAAGCCAATGCAATCAAGATTACGAGAGAAGCACAAAATTGGTTAATTTTTACAACCAGTTTCTCTGATTTCTAAAGTCTCATTTCTAAAATAGAGAACTGAATCAAATTTTTAAGAATGCAAGTCATTCCCCAATTGATAAATAGTGAAGAGATATGAATAGGCAGTTTTAGATGAAGAAATTAAGGTTATCCATAATTATATAAAAATGCTATAAATTCATTATTAATTAGAGAAATGGAAATCAAAACAACTCTCAGATACTACATCACACCTATCAGATTGGCTAATATGCAAAATAGGAAAATGATAAATACTGAAGAAGACATAGGAAAATCAGAACACTAACGCACTGTTGTGGAGTTGTGAACTGATTCAACCATTCAGTTGACAATTTGGAGCTATGCCCAAAGGGTTATAAAAATGTGTATACCTTTTGACCCAGCAATATCACGTCTAGATCTGTATCCCAAAGACAGCATAAAAATGGGAAAAGACCCACATGTACAAAAATATTCATAGCAGCTCTTTTTGTGGTGGCCAAGAATTGGAAACTGGGGGGATGTACTGAGGGGACATTGGGGAATGACTGAACAAGTTGTGGTATATAAATTGAATGTAATGGAATACTATTGTGCTATAAGAAATGATGAGCAGACCAACTTCAGAAAAACCTGGAAAGACTTACATGAAATGATACTGAGTCAAATAAGCAGAAATAATAGACCATTGTACACAGGAACAGTCACATTGTTTGATTACTAACTTTGAAAGACTTATGTCTTAGCAATGCAAAGATCTATAACAACTCCAAATGACTCATGATGGAAAAAGCAATCCACATCCAGAGAAAGAACTGTGAAGTCCGACTGTAGATTGAAGCACACTATTTTCTCTCTCTCTCTCTCTCTCTCTCTCTCTCTCTCTCTCTCTCTCTCTCTCTCTCTCTCTCTCTCTCGGTTTTGTTTTGTTTTTTTTCTTTCTTGTGGCTCTCCCATTCATTCTAATTCTTCTTTACAACAGGACTAATGTGAAAATATGTTTAATAAGAATGCATATGGGGAGCCTTTATCAGATTGTACACCATCTTAGGGAGGGGGAAGGGAAGGGAGAGGGAGAAAATTTAAAACTCAAAAGCTTATGGAAGTAAATGTTGAAAACTAAAATTAAATAAATGAATTTTAAATAATAAACAATTTTCAAAGACTTTTCACACATAGTCTAAAGCTTATGAGTTATTGATTGATTTATTAACTGATTAAGACATTTTATGATCTGCTTAAGGTATCAAAGCCAAGATCACATAGATGGTTTTGATCCAACCCTGGAAGTCTCATTTTACAGATGAGGGAACTGTGTCCCAAAGAGGTGAGATGACTTGACCAACATCAAAAAGGCCATAAGCAGAAGAACTAAGGTGACCTCCAAGGTTGAGCTGAACCTGAAAACCTGTTATTTCATGATTTTATAGCAGCTCTGTAAGGCAGGTGCTACTACTATTGTCAATTAAAAATGAAGAAACTGACATTAGACATAGAAAATAAGTTCAATAGTGCTCTACTGCCACTGCATGAGAAAACAGACACTGAGAGTGATGTGACCACCCTTCCAACATCTCACCCAAGTAGTAATGTCAAAGGAAAATCAAATAGGAACCTCTTCAAGCCACAATACTTGTCCAAGAAGTGTATCACCAAAACTATAGGACATTGATATCTCTTTAACAGTCTTAACTTGCAAGGATGTGGTGAGATACAACCTAAAGATGTGGTGATAAAGCTGTGAAATTCTGGTACAAGAATCCTGCCAGTTGGACTCAAACTTCAAAAACCAAAAGAATTTACTGCATGAAAGAAAGAAGGACTGAGTGCACCTTGTTACTCACAGATGAGGGTGATGAACCTGACTGGCCCCAGTGACACATTCTTCATGGAATGCAAGTTCAGCCTCAAATGTCAATTGGATGATTGCTGCATATTATTTGGACTGGTATCTGGTCACATTCCAATATCATCTGACCCAATAGTGTAGATTTGGCCACTTGGTTAAACAAAGTTTTCACGTATTTACCATACAGTTAAGGCTAATATAAATTTATGAGGGACAGAACTATATAGGTAATCTTGATGTTGCTAAAATTCACATTTAGTCAAATGTTATCATGGAAAGAGAATTGAATCTTGGGATCCAGGGGCTTGTCACTCATGAATAAAAGCTCCATGAGGGAAGGGATAATTTTGCTTTTGTCTTTGAATGCCCAGTGACTTAGCATGGTGCCTTTCATGCAATAAGTGCTTGTTGAATTGATTCCTAACTAACTGGTTGACCCTATTGACAGCTACTCCACTTCAGTTACTTCATCAGTAAAGTCAGGACAATAATCCTTTCCCTTTATCTCCTTCACATGATTCCTTGAAGAAAAGCACTTAGTAAACCACAAAGTGCCATAGAAATATGAGGTATTTTATTATATGAGGGGGAAGTGCCATTCAATTTCTCTTTTAACAAATCATTGGCAACATTGAAGAGAGTAGTTTCAGTTGAATGATGAAAGCAGAGACCAGAGTGAAAGGTTTATATTGAAGTCCCATAGTAGAAAGGTACTAGATGAAGAGGATGGAAAGACTGTGGACTAGGCACCGAACTGATTGAAGAGGGAAGGAGACTGTCCTGAGGATCAATAGCTAACAAACTAGGCTATAGGTTGGGTGACCAATTGGGCTAGCATGAAAACTCAAAGGGAGAGAAGATGGGGAGTGAACTTGTTTGAGGGAGAGTCTAGAATGGCATTGGTGAGTGAGGAGAATTCCACCTGTCCCACCTAGACCAGAGAGCTGGGAATATGAGAGGATTCTGAATTTGGTCTGCCTCAAGTCATTCCCCTGTAGTTTATGTTTGATATTGCAACAAAATAGGAAATCCATCGGGCCCTCCACAGTGAGGAAAAGATTTATTTAGTTATTGCATCAAAAGGATATTCAACCAAGATATACATCAAGGATACCTCAAGGGGTTTCAGATGAGCAAAGCTCTCCTGCATCTGAGTTGCCCATTGTTTTCTACCAGCAAAACATCACAGGCAGCAGCTGGGGATTTGTGAATGTTTACATTCATGCAGCCAGGAAATGATGTCAATAATTTGAGCCTTTATCCTCCTGAACCTACCGTGTCTTGAGGATGGTTTCCATAACTTTTAAGAAAAAAAATTCGCCTAATCTGCATGTGGAAAGGGGGTTAGGACACTATTATTCCCATAAAGCAAAACGTTAGCCAGTGAAAGGGAACTAAAGGAGGCATAAAGAGGAGGAAGAGGAAGAGAAGGAGGAACAAAATGTGAAAGAGGAAGGACAATAACTTCCTTAGCACACTTTCAAAACCACTTTCTGATTAAATCCTCACAACAACGCCATAAGGTAATAGCTGTAGCTTTTATTATTTACATTTTAAAGATCATAAAACAGGACCAGGAGAAGGAATTGACTTACCCAAGGTTATACAACTATTGTCAAAGGAGAGATTTGAACCTATGTCTCTCTGACCCCAAGTCTGATTCTCTATCCCTTTGCCACACATTAAAAGAATTGGAAGATTTCTAGGTTTTCTGAGGATGATGTATGGAAAAGTATAGGCAACCAACTTATGGGATAAGAAGGCAAGGAGGGATCATTCCCTGTATGTACAGAAAAGGCAAGCACACCAATGAAATCATGAATTTCAAGTACTAAATTTAGTTAAGAAACTGATTTCAAAAAATGATTTCTGCTTATAATGGATAAACAGAGGCAGTGGTATTAGACCTACATATAATAAGAATATTTACATGAAACAAGCTGGGATGACAGTGCCATCCTTGTAATGGATTCTCATTACCAATTGCAAGCATCCTAAAAGCAATGATATTTTTAGAGGCCTACATGAAGCAGGCCAGCTGTCTCCATCCAGCTGCCATGATCCTTTTCCCATCAGATCTCTCTAGAATCAAGAAAGCAGAGAAAACACTTTCCCTGCCAAGTGACGAGAGGCATTTCTTTGAAGAGGAGTTAGGCAACTTCAAGAATTTATGGTGGCCCAGTGAGATTTCCATTTATTCAATTTGCAAAAGGCCTTTACCTGGAAGGGGGCAGGGAGGAATTAAATTTCTTGGTGTAGGAGACTAAACAGTAATGTAGAGAGATATAACACATAACAGAATAGGAGGGGATGATGCTGATCCTGTAATTTCATGGGTATAAGGAATTCCCACTAAAGAAATCTCTCCACAAAGGCTGATCAACATTTGCTCTCTGACTATAGAATTTTAGTTGTGACTTTTGTCCATTAATATGATTTCTGTCCATGACTGCCCATAAAACTATCCAGTGTCCTGGGGGCCTCCCCTATCCCTTCTTAACCCTTTCTGTGTGCATCATGGAGCTTTCGGAGTCTGAAGAAGCCTATGGAGCCCTTCTCATAATCCCATTTTTAAAAGAAGAAAGCAACACACTTAGGATTATGAAAGAAATCAATTGTGTTGAAATACAATGATCCAATATTCTGAGTAATAACAGCTAAGATTTAACTGGTACTTTAATGTCCACAATGAATTGTCCAAATATCATCTGATTTTATTGACCCAGCGCTGGTGATAGTGTTATCTTTATCACCATTTCACAGATGAGGGAACTAAGGCGGAGAGGGTCTTTTCTGACCACAGATCTTCTTGAAAGTTGTCTTTTGCAGCATGTTTTGTGCCCACAGAATCATTGTTTGTTTGCTGTAACTTGGATCTACCATGTGTCTGTCCTTCACCATACAAGTCACCTGCAATGTCAATCACAGCACACTGACTGACAGAGAACATGTGTCCAAGAAACATTTGATGACTGATTAATTCTTCAGAGATCAAAGAACTGTAGAACCCTCAGCCTTGTAGATAATTGGAAAAATATCATTGTTAAAATACGTGAGGAAACATCACTGCAACACTGAAAAGTGAAGTGACCTACCCTAACCTTAATTCTACAGCAGCACTTGAACCCAGATCTTCTGATTATAAGGCCAGTTCTCCATCAACTGACCCAGTGTGCCTCATCGTCACACACAATATATGATGTGACAAGTTCATCAGAAAACTACTAAACAGAGGATGGTGTTTGGTCTAAAGGAAAAGGATATTATTGACCAGGAGAACAGAGCAGACTAAGGACCAATTCAATCACAGTTTATTAGGTTACAGCTGGACTGAGGACTGTTGTGTTGTGTTGGGGATGTTTGAAATTATTTGAAACTAACTGCCTGTACTGAGACTAACAATTTGTTGTTATTTCAGTGGGGTATCGTAGTAAGAGATAAGTTGGCTATAGAATTGTAGAATGAATAGTTTATTTTGAGGGGGAGGGGGATAGGGAGCTGCTGCCTTTCTTCTATAAGTTGGTGTAGCATTCTATATTAGTTTTCCAGCCCCATCAGTTGCTTGAGAGAGATGATGTAGTGTAGAGAGGGCCCTCATCCATAAAATCACTAAACCCAACTGTGGAAAATGGAGCCCACTATCAGAAATCAGTGTCTGGTAGCTGGTCTGTTGCATATCAATGTGGCTAGGCTATGATCACTGCAGGAAAGGCTAGAAAGGACCCTAGAAGCACTTTCTTTTTTTTTGAGTCTTATGTTTTTTTAAAAAAAAATTTAAGTTTTCAACATTCCTTTCCACAAAATTTTGAGTTCCAAATTTTCTCCCCATTTCTCCCCTCTGCCACCCCAAAATGCCAAGCATTCTAATTACCCCTATCACTGATCTGCCCTCCCTTCTGACATCCCTCCTTTCCCTTAGCCCCATCTTCTCTTTTGTCCTGTAGGGCAAGACAAATTTCTATACCCCATTACCTGTATTTCTTATTTCTTAGTTGTATGCAAGAACAATACTCAACAGTTGTTTCTAAAACTTTGAGTTCCAACCTCTCTTCCTCCCTCCCTCCCCACCCATCACCATTGTGAAGTCAAGCAATTCAATATAGGCGATATCTGTGTAGTTTTGCAAATGACTTCCATAATAGTCGTGTTGTGTAAGACTAACTATATTTCCCTTCATCCTATCCTGCCCCCCATTTCTTCCATTCTCTCTTTTGACCTTGTTCCTCCCCAAGACTGTTGACTTCTAATTGCTCCCTCCTCCCATTGCCCTCCCTTCCATCATACCCCCCACCCTGCTTATCCCCTTCTTCCCCACTTTTCTGTATTGTAAGACAGGTTTTTATACCAAAATGAATGTGCATTTTATTCCTTTCTTGAGTCGAATGTGATGAGAGTAAGCTTCATGTTTTCACTCTTACCTCCCCCCTTTTTCCCTCTACTGAAAAGTTTTTTACTTGCCTCTTTTATGAGAGATAATTTGCCCCACCCCATTTCTCACTTTCTCCTCCCAATATATTCCTCTTTCCCCTGTTAATTTCATTTTCTTAGATATGATCCTATTCTATTCAACTCAACCTGTGCTCTCTGTCTGTGTGTATGTAATCCCACCAACTATCCAGATACTGAAAAAAGCTTCAAGAGTTACAAATATTACAAATATTCCATGTAGGAATGTAAACAGTTCAACTTTAGTAAGTCCCTTATGATTTCTCTTTCCTGTTTACCTTTTCATGGTTCTCTTGATTCTTGTGTTTCAAAGTCAAATTTTCTTTTGAGCTCTGGTCTTTTCATCAAGAATACTTGAAAGTCCTCTATTTCATTGAAAGACCATTATTTCCCCCGAAGCATTATGCACAGTTTTGCTGGGTAGGTGATTCTTGGTTTTGGTCCTAGTTCCTTTGACTTCTGGAATATCATATTCCATGCCCTTTGATTCCTTAATGTAGAAGCTGCTAGATCTTGTGTTATCCTGATTGTATTTCCACAATACTTGAATTGTTTCTTTCTAGCTGCTTGCAATATTTTCTCCTTGACCTGGGAACTCTGGAATTTGGCTACAATGTTCCTAGGAGTTTCTCTTTTTGGATCTCTTTCAGGAGGTGATTGGTGGATTATTTCAATATTTATTTTGTCCCCTGGTTCCAGAATATCAGGGCAGTTTTCCTTGATAATTTCATGAAAGATGATGTCTAGGCTCTTTTTTGGATCATGGCTTTCAGGTACTCCCATAATTTTTAAATTCTTTCTCCTGGATCTATTTTCCAGGTCAGTTATTTTTCCAATGAGGTATTTCACATTATCTTCCATTTTTTTCATTCCTTTGGTTTTGTTTTATGATATCTTGGTTTCTCATAAAGTCATTAGCCTCCATCTGTTCCATTCTAATTTTTAAACAACTATTTTCTTCAGTGAGCTTTTCAACCTCCTCTTCCATTTGGCTAATTCTGCTTTCTAAAGCATTCTCCTCATTGTCTTTTTGAACCTCTTTTGCCAATTGAATTTGCCTAGTTTTAAAGGTGTTATTTTCTTCAAAATGTTTTTGGGTCTCCTTTAGCAAGTTGTTGACCTGCTTTTCATGATTTTCTTGCATCTCTCTCATTTCTCTTCCCAATTTTTCCTTCACCTCTCCTACTTGATTTTCAAAATCCTTTTTGAGCTCTTCCATGGCCTGAGATCATGGAATATTTATTTTGGATGTTTGGGATACAGAAGCCTTGACTTTTATGTCTGTCCCTAATGGTAAGCATTGTTCTTCCTCATCCAAAAGGATAGGAGAAGATATCTGTTCACCAAGAAAGCAACCTTCTATAGTCTTATTTTTTTCCCAACCAGTTACTTGATTTTGGGGTACTTTGTCAAAAGTAGGGTATACTCTGGGGGTCTGTAAGATCTCTGTTCCTCCAGGGTGGTACAATCAAGTGTGTACACTGGTCTGGGAGCAAGGAGAAATTTTTGTGCCCAGAATCTTAGTAATAGAGTTTCCTCTTCACAACCACCTCACCTCCAGTTCCACCAAGCCAGCACTGGGGGCTGAGATTCAGATAAGCTGCAGGGGCAGGGCCGCCATTCAGTGTGAGATAAAGATCAGCTGCTCAAATCCTCCAGGAGTATTAGGTGGGGGCAGGGCCCACACAGGGCTGAGGTAAGAATCAGCTGCTCAGTGTCCCCAGAGATTTTATGATCCAACAATGGATGTGGGCTGCTATAGAACCTGCAGCTGCCCACCTGATGTGGCCTCTGTGGCTGCCACCTGAAGCCAGAGCTATGGGATAGCCCTTCTCCCTTCTCGGTCAGCTGAACCAACCCTGTCACTGAACTTTGGTGCCTGTGGGTTGAGGGATCTTCAAGCTGCTGCTACTGTGACTGGGGATTCTGCCCCCGAGGCCTCTTCTCATCGTCCTCCTAGAGCTGCGCCACAAGGCTAAGGCTGGGCTAGGCTCTACTCTGTGTCTATCTCCTCCATTCTGTTGTTCTGTGGCTTCTGCTGCTCTAGAATTTGTTGAGAGTCTTTCCTTACAGGTATATTTATGGGCTGTGGGGGAAGAGCTAGTATATGTGCACCTTTGTACTCTGCCATCTTGGCTCCGCCCCCAGCACTTTCAATAATCCTGATAAAAATATACCTCAAAATCAAGTCAACTCCTCTCCCTCCCCCCCCCCCCCAGGAGCCCTGCAAAATCAGCATGGCCTCTGGACCAAGTTTTCCTAGCTGCTCCTCAAGGAAAAATCATGTGCCATTGCTGAGCCATACCAAGTAGCCTAGCACTGGGGAAAAATTACCTTGCAAAAGCAGGGTGAAACTCAATAGGGACAAATATTAGGAAGAGTGCATTAGGCTTTAAAAACAAAAAGTAAACAAGACAAATTTATAAGCTGGGCAGAAATACAGCAGAACAAGATTCATGAGTCATATTCTACTAGAAGTAGAGGTTAAGTCAGCAAGCAGTGCTGGCCAGTTTTGTTTGGGGGCTGGGTTTCTGTTTTTTGGTTAAATTGAAATCCAATATTCTTTGGATACTGGAATGTATGACAGGCATAATGGAGACAGAGATGGCCATGCAGGCAGTAAGGCTTGGGTTCCATTTTTGCCTCAGATCAACACTAACCTTTCAGTGCCTCATGTAACTCAAGCAATGAATGGCCAATCTGTATTGGTAGGAGTTTTCCTGGCAGGGAGTTCTCTAAACCTAGGAAATTGAAGACCCAAACAAAAATCAAAGGAAATGTATGAGGGGAAGATGCAAGACCTGGAAAGTAGTCATAGCAAACAATGAAAACCAAACAAAAAACCATGAAGCAAACCCCAATTCTAGGAACAGAATACCATTGTGAGTGAGTAGGAGAGACTCTGGGGTCATTGTTTTTAAAATGTCAGCATTACATTATGTCCTCCATGCCATATTTTGAAGAAGATGTTGACAAACTAAACCGTGTATGAAAGAGATCTCTCAGATGGGGAAGGAATTCGTGTTACATAGTGAAAAAGAGAAGATATAGTGAGGGTGTGGTCCCTGGTTTCAAAAATCTGAAACACTATAATGTGGAGTAGACACTGTAGCTTCCAGTGGAAGACCTAGAACCAATGGATTAAAATGTCAAATGAAGGCAAGTTTCCTTTCTATGCATGCAAGACATGTCTAACAGTATGTGGTGCTCTTTGAGATCAGTATTCAAACAACAAAGGTGACTGAAGGAATTGCTACCTGGGGTGGTTCTATGGTTTCATTCCTCCATATCTTAAAGTATCCTTTAATATCAGAATGTTTTCTAGACCACTGGTTCTAGAAACAGAAACAGAGGAACAGAAAAAGGGGAAAAGGGGAGATTACAGAAAGGGCATATTAAGGGAAGAATTAGTATTAAGGAAAGTGAACTCTAATGATGGATATACAAAAATATGTAGAGCTATTTTTCAGATGGCAAAGATTAGAAATCTGAGGTGCCCATCAATTAACAAGTCATAAAATATAAATATGATAGAATACTATTGCGCTATACTAAAGGATGAAGGAAATTGCCAAGAGAAACTTACTAAGACTTGTATGAACTGATACATAGTGAAGTGACCAGAACCAGAGGAACAATTTATTCAGAGACAACAGTATGGTAAAGACAAACAACTGAAAGAAATGGGAACTCAGCTCAGAGTAATGGCCAACCATGATTCCAGAGGATTAATGATGAAGCTTCCTTCCTATCCCTTCCTATCTTCTTAATGATACATGTGTCTGTGTGTGTGTGTGTGTGTGTGTGTTTGTAACAAGAATTTTGTGTTCCTCCATTCCCAATCAGAGGGGAGAAGTGAGATGGTGGGGGAAAGGTCAGATTGAAGGGAGAGGTGGGGTGTTTCTGCCGGTTAAAAATAATGTTTTGCAAACCTTAAAATAATGGATGTGATTACTTTTATTATTGTCATTGTTAACATTCCATGTAAGATATCCTCTAATCTCAAGTGCTGAGACAATGTCAGTACTCTGTAATCTATGAAACCGTATGTTCATCTGGGTTTGGATTTTAGGTAGCAACCAGCCACTCTGAACAATTGAGTCCCAGAATACCACTAGATATCCTGGTCACACTTGCTAACCCTGGGTGTCCCCCCAAGGCTCTATTTTCTCCTCTTTACTCTTTCACTTGGTGATGTTATCAGCTCTTATGGATTCAACTATCTTCTCTAAGCAGATGATTCTCAGATCTCATTGTCCAGTCCTCACCTCTTTCCTGATCTCCAGTTTCCCGTCTTAACCTGGATGTCCTATAGATATTTGTCCAAAACTGAACTTTTTGCTCTACTTCCTCCCACCACCATCAAACTCTTTTTCCTAACTCGCTTATAGCCTAATAACTTAGGTGTTAACCTTGAATCCTTATTAGCTCTCACCCTGCCCCTGTCATATTTGTTCTGTTGCCAAAGCAAGTCAAAATTGTAAAATTACTTTTGTAACATCTATTGAGTATCCCCTCTTCTCTCCTCTGATACTGATCACCACCTTGATCCAGGCCCTCTGATCCAGATCTGAATTGTTGCCATATCCTGCTTCTTGGTTTCCTTGCCTCAAGTGCTACTCTCTCCAGTCTATCCCCTACGCAGCTGCCTAGCTGATCTTCCTAAATGGCAGTTCTAACTATATCACAACCCTCACCTATTCAATCAGCTCTGGTGGTTCCCTATTACCTCCAGGATTACATATAAAAATCCTCTGTTTGACTTTGAATCTTTATAACTGATCCCTTCTTACCTTTACCTTCCTCCCTTTCCCATTTTCTGTGATCCAGTTAACACTATCCTTCTTGCTCTTCCAAGTACAAGGCACACTATTTTCTAGCTCCAGACATTTTCACTGGCTGTCCATAAGGAGTAGAAGGCTATCCCTCCTCATCTCTACTTCCTTGCTTCCCTCAGCTAAAATCACTCCTTCTACAGGGAGCCTCTATCAATCACCTTAGGTTCTAGTGCCTTTCCTCTGTTGAGTTCCTGGTTTTTGCCCTTCTTTGTACCCCTAACACTTAGTACAGCGCCTGGAACATATGGAGTACTTAATTTGCTTGTTGACTTGACTGATTTTTGCATTGATAAAGAAGCAGGCCTATCATCTCTGCTGGTCTACCTCTTGCTCCGGGATTGAATGGATCAGCTTTACTTTTGCTAAGTAAAGCATGGAACAACATCCTACCTGTTGGCTACTCAGAATCTCAGGGATTAGGGAACATAGGAAGCCAAAGCCAAACATCTTTTCATAGACCATGACTTCACAGTCCCTTATCCCGGTCCATGATAGTCTTGTACCTCCAGTGTCCCAATCCTTCTCCATCCTTTCACTGTGCCCTCTGAAGCCCCAGTTCTGCTGTTAACACACAACCCATACCCTGAGGCATTTGTGAGTCATTTTATATTCCCAACATAGAGGGAAGAGACCACCATCAAGCATAGTAGGAATTATTCATCCACTCCTCTCAGTCCCTAATGGAATCTCTTCCAGCATATTCTCCAATAATACCAAAAGTTCTTTCCATGGAAAGGGAAAAGCTGGTCTCTTCTACTTGCAGATCATTAGTCTTCCTACTCCTTGACTGTACTAAAGACAGAAATGGAAATCTCCACCACCATAATATTCACTCCTCTCCACTATAGCCACAGAAGAGAATGGCATAGGAGTCTCTCCTCCCTGCTGAGCAAGTCATCTCTGTCTCCCAACCCCAAAATGCGTCAATCTCATGACAATATCCAGTTTTTTAAAGTTTCTTTTTTCTTCCAATAAAACTGCCATTTAATGTGGTGTGGCCAGAGAGCTACAAGTAGGAACCGTTGCTAAAGAGCCATTTGGGCTGCTAAGTGACAAGATTCATCTCATGCTCATTTGCATTGTTGAGGTAAATGAAGCATGACACCAAAGCCATATGGGCCCTTCATGTGACAGGTATCCCTGGAATAAGAATTACATAAGAAAAGTGTATGATAAGAAACAGAGATAGAAGGTAATCTATCCAAAAAGGTCAATAGGAATGTTTGTGCCCAAGGCAAGTCCCATAAAAAGCATTCTTATTTGGAGAGGGGAACCCAATACACTCATTAACATGAGTCTGCTGCTTCAAAGACAGTTGTGAAGCCTTTGGAGAGGAGAGCAAAATAAGGAGGAGCTCCACCCACTGCCAGCCCTGCCAATGGCCTCCAAATCCGGGGTCCTGGTGCAAAGGCCCAGTTATCTCCTCTGTTTGGATATCTGACTTGATCTCTCCACTTTTATTTCAGAAACCATGACACATTAAGCACAGAGAAATACCACATAGTATCCCTAGCACTCTCTCTCTCTCTCTCTCTCTCTCTCTCTCTTTCTCTCTCTCTCTCTCTCTCTCTCTCTCTCTCTCTCTCTCTCTCTCTCTCTCTCTCTCTCTCTCTCTCTCTTTCTCTCTCTCTCTCTCACCCTCCATTCATGATTTGGTAAGAATTGAAACCACAAAACCATTGAAGGTTGTGGAAGTGCCAGTCTGCCATGTTATCTGGATTGATCACCATGTAGATAAATCGGAATTTGCTTGTAAAAAGCAAATGGTTTTGTTTTTGTCATTGTTGTTGTTGTTGTTAGATTAAAAAAAACAGTATTGGACATTCCCTACGGGATGTTTTACAGCTGCTCAAAAATCCCCTCCCTACTGTACCAAAGAAATAGAGACAGCAGCGAAGGCTCCATAAACCAGATTTACTACGGGTCATTAATGTGTTTACAGTTGGGGGTGGGGAAGTCTTTTCATTAGAGTTCCCCCTTTGGGGGCACTTCAGATTGTCAAGAACTATCACCTCAATCCACTGATGAAAGTTCAAAGTTCAGGGCCTCTTATTCGATGGTTTCAAGTGATTTCTGATGTGGAGAGAAAAGCAGAAAAATCATGAGAGACAAGAAATTGAAATCTAAAAGAGACAGAAATAAAGAAAGTGAGATAGAGAGACATAGAAAAACAGAGAAGAGAGAGACAGAGGCAGAAATAGAGAGAGATAAAGGCACAGGTACACAGGGAGAAGGAAAATATGGCAGAACAATCAACTGACGTTGAAAATACCTACCAGCTATGTTTTTAGTTCAGGTAATGGATAAAAGGATCACATGTTAAGTTTCCAAATTCTGTTGCCTTATTCTCTAGTGATAATGTCTGGGCCAAAGGGAGAAGGGAAAATTAATGTGTAGAGATGGCTAAGCCCTAATGGGATGACTAAACATGGCAGAGCCATACATGACTCCCCATGCCATTGTTGTCTCTTTCCAATTCAAGCAAGATAAGATACTTAAGAATCTTCCCTTTTCTTGACTCATCTGGAATCATTTGCCCTCCCCCCAGGCCCACTCATAAGCTTTGGAAGTGAGCAAAGATCTAATAGGTTTTACATCCATCCTGGATAGGCACAGGAAGAAACAAAAGATACTTGTATATCAGGATAGGGTTATTTGTGTAGGTATTGGGCCTAGACTAGGAGAGTGCTATCAAAAGGAGGCTTGAGAGGGTGAGAGATATAAGGAAGAAAGGAAATGGAATGTCTGTGTATAACACAAGATATCATGACCTTGTTCAACATGACTTCCTAATAATCCAGGGCACAAAAGTGACCTTACATTTCCAAATTGCACAGTTCCCTCATCCTCTCTGTCCGCTTCAGACAGCTATCTGGGCTGACAAGATTTTAGACCCAATCTGATTTCATAGCACTCTCACACTGGGCCCATGCCACTGGGGATGGAGTAGGAAGTCGGGGAGAGGGTAGAACAACTGGAACCTGGGAATGCTCTTCAGGCACTGGGATGACAAGCCAGGAGGAATATCCCAGGCCAAAGGCTCAGGCTATTTCCTTCCAGTTGACTCACCCTGTTCCTTCTGGGACCTGTTACACACTCCCTACCAAGTCAGCAACAACTCACAAACGTTGATTTTAGCTTGTTTGACCTATCCAAAGCCAACTCCAAGATATGTTTATTCCCCTCTTATTCCTTTACTACAGAAGGACCACTGGCTCTCCTTTCCTTAAGATGCATTTTCTGTTCCTCACTGATGCTGTCTTGGAGGCTGGCACTTTAGAGACTAAGGCTCCAAAATGGCAATGTCCCAGTCCAGAAGGCACACAACCACCTGCTCAATCTTTACTGAAAGCTAGCCTTGGGTTGAGAGCACCAGAATGATATCATCAAACCTCATAAAGGTATTAACGTGACTAATTTTTCTCTCTGGCTCCAATCACACAGGGAGAAATAAACAACAAAAGTGGAATTTGAGCCCCAACCCATTGCCTCTCACACCAGTGTACTTTCTATTATACTGATGGATATCCAGTTATTCTGTTTGGGTGACTGATGTAGTTCTCAGGAATTTTGATGAAGCTATCTCAGATGGATGGAAATGTTTCATTGTAGACCTAATCAGATACTAGATGGACAGTTATCCCTTCCACATCATGACTTTCCCCATCCAGTTTCAATGTATTGCAAGTTGGCACAAGAAATTAAATGGGAAGTTTTGGGAAGTTTTGTGGAAGCTGCAGACAACATGTGAAGGCCAGCAGACAACATGGAGCCTATGACCAAATACTTAACCTAAATTAAAACACCCCATAAAAAACAAAGAGAAAATTCATCCCTCTTCTCTGGAACAAAGGGAGGGTTGAAGATATTTATATGGATTTTCCAGATGGTGGGAGTGTTGTGCCCTAACCCCTGTGATATCAAAGAGATAAATGTGGTATCATCTTCTCCTCCTACACTAGTGTATGACATATAGAAGTCATAGAAAATCCAAGGCACCAATGCAATCGTGACATAGACTTATTAACACACCAATACACACACACACACACACACACACACCCCAATTCAGAAGAAAAATTAAGGCAATCACCTCAGAGATGACAATTACTTTAAAAAAACTAAATTGTTTAAAATGATCTATGATCTTGGAATAGTTGGCTTTGTTTTTTAACTAGTTGCATTGGAAGCTTGGTTTATAAGACATAGGGGAATTAGATTCAGGAGTTCTGGGTTGGCTTTGTTAGCTTGGAGCGGGTGATCTGCATTCCCCAATCGATAAATGGTCAAAGGATATGAACAAGCAGTTTTCAGAGGAAGAAATTAAAGCTATCTATGGTCATATAAAAAAATGCTCTAAATCTCTATTGATTAGAGAGATACAAATCAAAACAACACTGAGATACCACATCGCACCTATCAGATTGGCTAACATGACAAAACAGGAAGTTGATAAATGTTGGAGAAGATATGGGAGAGTTGGAACACTAATTCATTGTTGGTGGAGCTGTGAACTGATCCAACCATTTTGGAGAGCAATTTGGAACTATGTTCAAAGGGCTACAAAAATGTGTATACCCTTTGACCTAGCAATACTGCTTTTAGGACTGTATCCCCAAGAGATCATAAAAACGGGAAAAGGTCCCACATGTACAAAAATATTTATAGCAGCTCTCTTTGTGGTGGCCAAAAACTGGAAATCAAGGGGATGCCCATCAATTGAGGAATGGCTGAATACATTGTGCTATATGAATGTAATGGAATACTATTGTGCTATAAGAAATGATGAAGACTTCAGAGAGGCCTGGAAAGACTTATATGATCTGATGCTGAGTGAAAGGAGCAGAACCAGGAGAACTTTGTACACAGCAACAACCACAGTGTGTGAGGAATTTTTCTGGTAGACAGTACTTCATTGCAATGCAAGAACTTAAAAAAAACTCCCAATGGATTCTTGAGTCAAAGTGCCTTCCACATCTACAGAAAGAACTTTGTAATTTGAATGCAGAATGAAGTAGACCATTTTCTTTTGTATTATGCTTTGTTTTGTTTTATGATTTCTCCCATTCATTTTAATTCTTCTATGCAACATGACTAAAGTGAAAATGTATTTAATAGGAATGTATGTGTAGAACCTATAAAGAATTGTGTGCAGTGTCAGGGAAGGAGTGGGAAGGGAGGGGGCAAAGAAGGAGAGAGAGGAGAAAAAAACATCTGAGGTATGTGGAAGTGATTGTAGAACACTGAAAACAAATAAAATTATTTAATAAAAAAAAATAAAGATTGATAAGATACTAATCATCCAAGAGGAAGCATGCTACCCTGATTCTCTCCACAGAGAGAGGTGATAGACTCAACATGCAGAATGAGACACATTTTGGGGCCTGGTCAATGCAAGAATTTGTTTTATTTAACTGTGTATATTTGTTTGTGAGGGATTTTTTCTTATTTTGTTGTTCAGTTAGAGGAGAGCGAAGTCGAGGGATAGAAAGCAAATTCTTGCTAATTAAAAATAATTTTTTTAAAGAGGTAAAAAAAAAGTTAGAAGGTGGGTGGCCTGTGGATAATCACTGTACCTTACTGTGGCTTAGTTTCTGTGTATGTGAAAAGAAAGGATTAAATGATGTGACTTTTAAGGTCCCTTCAAATTCTATAATGAAATGATTCTGGTAGAGACTGTTCATTTCTTTTCTTAAATTTCACTTGTGTTTTGATGGATATAAGAAACTGTCAGTGAGGAAACTCATTCCATTAGTGAAGACTGACTGCTGCCATGCACCAAGAAATCTTTGATATTTGGGTGGGGGTTCTGAGGCATTGAGGATGTGTGTGAGAGGTGGAAGCTGAAACCTTTCAACTTGTTTTTAGAAAGTCTTTCTTTCTCTTCATCAAGTTATTGCTGATCAAAGGCAAACTAAATTGGAGAAATTCCACTTTGACAGTTAAACCTGGAGGTGAATACCTAGGGGATGAAGGTGTTGGAGGCCCTTAGGGATTTCCTGTAAGAAGTCTGGCACTATCTTGAATGAGGAGTTTTAATGCCATTAAAACACTGGCAGAAAATTTCGATCTTTGATCCATACAAATCTCTAAGCTGCATCAGTTAGGAACTGGATATTGTAAAAAGGCATTTACAAACTGTTGACTATGTTTTTAATTCAGTATTCAATGAAACAAGCTTGCTAAAGTTTTTGGGAGAAAAAATTTTGGATTGACATTACCCACCCCCTGTCAGATGAGAGTATTCAGGGTTAGGGTGATCAAAATTTTGGTGATTTCCATGATCAAAGATAAAAGCAAAGAAGAAACATGAATACAGTAAACAAAGAGTGGGGACTTTTCTCCTTGTTGCAAGGTTCAGAAATTGAACTCCAACTGGCTTTGCTGAATTGACTGATGTGAATCACATGTAAAACTTGAGAAGAAATGTGAAGCCCACAGAGGGAGAGAAAAGAAGAGCCAAAAAAAGCCAAAACAAGGACAAACAAACAAAAACACAAAGAAACCCTGGTTTTTTCTGCAGTCTTCTGATTCCCTATCTAAACAAGAGTGACACTATTACATTTACTTTGAGTTTTTTAGAATCCGGTGGACCAGATAAATCTTCAAATTATAGCTAGATAGATATAGAGAGATAGATACACACGTATATGTATGTTTATATGTATATACATATATATGTGGGTGAGTGGGTGTGAGTGTGGGTGTATATATACATACATATGTATATGCATATATATATATTCTTCACATTGTTCTATAACTCATTACTTTTTATTTTAATTTTTCATTCATTTTTATTTTCAGTTCCAAATTCTCTTCTCCTACCTCCCACTCCCCCATCACTTAGAAGGGAAATAGAATAAAATTTATTACACACACACACACAAATGCATAGTAAAAAAAATAACTGTGTTATTTTTTTCCAAGGAAGAAAAGAAGGAAAGATGCTTCCATCTGCACTGTGAGTTAATCAGTTCTTTAGCAGAAGATGGAGAGCAGGTTTGCATGTTTAATTGTGAGTCTTTTGCAATCCACTAATTCTCAGTTATTATCTGTCTCCAAGAAAAGTTTTTTGAGAGGTAGTATGGATGAATGGATAGATCTCTGGCCTCATAATCAGGAGGTCTTGGATTCTGATTCAGGTCCTGTCTCTGATTCAAACAGGCTGTGTAACCCTATTCCCCCTAAGATTTTCAGTGTTCCCTTCACCATTCTCTAAAGATAATAGGTTGATGAGAAAGCATGGAACTGAGAAGCTAGTGAGATTTTCTCCACTGGGAGTTCCTTACACTGATGTAATGACAGAGACCAAAAAAATAAAAATAAAAAGGCCCAAATATTCTGCAGATGAAACTAATCCTTTATAAACTCAAACCCAAAAGTAAAGACAACAAACATAGTATTAAAAACATATTATGTATCTGGGATTAGAGATTTAGAGTTGGAAGGGACCTTCAAGGTCATCTAGTCCAAGAAGGGCATTAATAAGCTGGGAAGTGTCCAGAAGGTTAACAATCAGGACAGTGAAGGGCCTTGAATCTGTGGCATATGAGGATGAGGTAAGTAAAGATGTTTATCCTGGAGAAGAAAAGATTCCAGAGGGTCAGGTTTGATCTGTTCAAAGGACTGGCACATGAAGTAGGGAATTAACTATTCTTTGGTCATGGTGGGGTAGGAGGAGGAATAGGGTAAGGGGTGAAAGGTGGAAGGAGGCTAGTGTAGATCTGACGTCAAGGAGAGGAAAAGTCTAAAGGTTCCTAACAACTGCAGTTATCCAGAAGTAGAATGAACTGCCTAGAAAAGTGAAGGGTTCCTCCTTCTTGGAGGTCTTCAAAGAGTAGCTGGATGACCACTTGTGCATCATATTTCAGTGGATATTTCTTTGTGTTTCAGGTGTCCACAATGACAACTGAGGTTCCTTCCAACTCTTGAAGTCTGTGGTTCCATGGATGTTAAAAAAGAGATAGAAAAGTTGATTAGAAGGACACCATTGTTGTACATGACAGTAAGTAGAAGGAGTTTCTATTTTATTTTGTTAGTAATAGGTGCCCAGTAGAGGTTCTTAAAAGGGTGATTGATGGGAAGTTTTATGTATGGTTATTAGAAATCACAGTTTCATAACTAGAAAGGACCTCAAAAATCATTTAGTTTAGCCCCCTCATTTTATAAATAAGGGAAGTGAGACCTGGGAAGGTTAATTGAGTTAGCCAAGGTCACACAGGGATTAAGTAGTCAGCTGAGCTTTGCTCACAAGTCCTCCATCTCTCAACTGAGTGCTTTTTTCACAACCCTAAAGTACTTTTATTAAGTATGAAAAGGGACAATTAAAGAAAAGAGCAACTGGAGGCAGGGGAAGTTAGTGTAAATTAGTGGGGAACTTAAGTAAGGTGGGATCAATGGAAAGAAATTCACAGATGATTTGCATGAAATTGGGATTTGCATGAAATTGGAATTTGCATGAAATTGGAACCCACAAGTTCTGACAACAGATTGGATGGAGGAGAGAGAGAGAAAATTCAGAAATAACTGGGAGGATTGGGAGAATGTAACACCATCAATAGAAATAGGAAAGATGGGATAGGGAGCAAGAACTGGAGAAAAAGGTTGGATTTAGCCTTGCAGAGTAGACTTTGAGGTGCCATCAGGATAGCAGGGCAGAGATATCCAGCAGATAGTGGGAGAACTCTCAATAATTTTGTTTTTGGTGGGGGCAGAGCCAAGATGGCAGAGAAAAGACAGGTCCTTGCCTGTGCTCTCCTTATTCTTCTCCTAACAACTTCAAATAATGTCTCAAAATAAATTCTGGAGCCATAGAACTCAGAAAAGGATGAGGTGAAGCAATTTTCCAGCCCAAGACAACTTAAAATGTTGACAAGAAAGCTGGGTCACATTAGGACAAAAGTGGAGCATAGTCCAAGACATGCTGTGCCAGCTTAGGCAGTGCCCCAGCAAACCAACAGCAGCCCCCTGGGAGTGATTGAGTAAGCAGAAGCAGCAGTGGCTTCCAGGCCATCTACAGATGATAAGGTGGTCAGACAACTGGTCAGAAGGAGATTACAGGGATCCCTTTGTTGGTGCTGGGTGCAAGACTCTCCTGCATTACTCATGTTTGGATCCAGTTCAGAGTCCTGTTTCCCAGTCCCAGGGAAAGGAGGAGCACTAGCACACCAGAGTTTGTAGCTTCATGGGAGCATGGACCCTAGTGAGAGATTCAGGGCAGAAAAGAATGTTTGTGTTCACTCACAGACCAGAGAACAGGAAGTGAACATACCTCTCCTTATATGAGGTAGAAATGAACCTTGGAAGAAATGAAAACTTATAGACAAACCTCCCCCCCCAGAACTATCTCTGAAAAAAAAATACACTAAAATCCTGCAGTTTAGGGCAGTGCCCACTTCACTGTGGGAACAGAGCCCAACTTTAACCTAAAGTTAAAAAATCAAGAAGTAGGGTGGAAAATGAGCAAACAAACCGAAAAGAATCTGACCATAGAAAGTTGCTATGGTGACAAGGAAGATCAAACACAAACTTAAAAGGAGACAACAAAGTTAAAATTTCTACATTTAAAATCTCAGAGAAAAATTTGAATTGGTCTCAGATCTAACAAACAATTATTTGAAGAGTGCTCCAAGGATTTTAAAAGTCAAATAAGAGAGGTAGAGGAAAAATTAAGAAAAGGTAATTAGAGTGATGCAAAAAAATCTTGAAAAAAAGAGTCAATATCTAGGTAAACAAGGCACCAAAAATACAGAAGAAAATAACACTTTAAAAAAAACAGAAGAGATTAAATGGTAAAAAAAAAAAAAAAAAGGAGGCACAAAAAGCCACTGAAGAGAAGAGAATGCCATAAAAAGCAGAACTGGTCAACTGGGGAACAATGTAAAAAAATTCACTGAAAAAAATACTCCTTAAAAAGTAGAAATGACCAATTGGAAAAGGAGGTACAAAACTCACTGAAGAAAATAATTTCTTAAATGATAATTGGATGAGTAGAAGGTAATGATCCCATGAGACATCAAGAAACAATAAAATAAACACAAAACAATGAAAAAAGAGTAAAATGTGAAATATCTCATTGGAAAACATTATCTTGGAAAATAGATCCATAAGAAATAATTTAAAAATTATTGGACTACTTGAAATCCATGATTTTTTAAAAAAGAAGCTAGACATCCTCTTTCAAGAAATTATTAAGGGAAACTACCCTGATATTTCAGAACCAGAGGGTAAAATAGAAATTTAAAGAATCTACTGATCACCTCCTACAAGGATCCTAAAATGAAAATCCCCAAGAATATTATATCCAAATTCCAGAGCTCCCACATCAATGAAAAAATATTGCATGCAGCCAAAAAGAAACAATTCAAATATCATTGAGCCATAGTCAGGATAACATAATATTTAGCAGCTCTACATTAAAGGATCAGAGGTCTTACAATATGATATTCTGGAGAAGCTAGGATTACAACTAAGAATCACCTACTCAGCAAAACCGAGTATAATCCTTCAGGGAAAAAGCAGACTTTCCATGAAATAGAGGACTTCCAAGAATTCCTGACAGAAATACAAGGCCTAAATAGAAATTTTGACTTTCAAATACACTTGAGAAGCATAAAAAACAGGAAAAAGAAAACATAAGGGATTCAGTAAGGTTAAGCTATTTACATTCCTACATGAGAAGATGATACTTGTAACTCAGAAGAACTTTCTCATTATTAGGGCAGCTGAAGGAGTATATGTAGACAGAGGGCACAAGAGTGCATTGATATGATGGAATGACATTTAAAAACATAAAATTATTATCTCACATAAAAGAGGCAGGAAAAAGCTTTTACAATGAGGGAAAAGCGAGGGAGGTGTAGGGAGCATGTGAACCTTACTGTCATCAGAATTGACTCAAAAAGGAAATAATATACACACTCAATTTGGTATAAAAATCTATCTTACTCTACAGGAAAGTAGGAAGGAAAAGAGATAAAGAGATAAGAGAAGGCTGATAAAAGGGAGGACAAATTGGGGGAGGGGGCAGTCAGAAGGACAACATTTTCAGGTTGGTTAAGGTGAAAGGAGAAAGAGAGCAGAATAAACAGGGGGAAAGAGGGTGGAGGGAAATACACAGTTAGCAATCACAACTGTGAAAAAATTACAGCAAGTTTCTCTGATAAAGATATCTCTCATATATAGAGAGAACTGAGTCAAATTTATAAGACTACAAGTTATTACCCTATTGAAAAACCTTCAAAGGATATGAACAAGTACTTTTCAGATGAAGCAATCAAAGATATCTTATAATCATGAAAAAATGCTCTCAATCACTACTGATTAGAGAAATATAAATTAAAACAATTCTAAGGTACCACTTCACATCTATGGAAAAACAGAAAAGAAAAATGGCATTTGGTGGAAGGGATGTGGGAAAATTGATATGCTAATGCATTGTTGATAGAGTTGTGAACTGATCCAACCATTCTGGAGAACAATTTGGAATCATACCCCAGGGGCTGTAGACCTTGCATACCCTTTCACCCAGCAATATCACTACTATGTGTGTATCCCAAAGAAATAGTAAAAAATAAATAAATAATAAAAACTAAAAAAAAATAAAAATAAAAATAAAAACTAAATAAATAAATAATAAAAACTTTAAAAATGATAAAAAACTAAATAAATAATAAAAACTAAAAAAATAAATAAAAGGAAAAGGATCTCTAGGTACAAAAGTATTCATAACAGCTCTTTCAGTGATGGCAAAGAATTCAAAATTGAGGGGATGCACATTATTTGGGGAATGGCTGAAGTTGTGATATATGATTGTAATGTAATACTATTGTACTATAAGAACTGACAAACAGAATGGACTCAGAAAAAAAAAAGAATATGGAAAGACTTATATGAACTGATACAAAGTACAATGAACTGAACCAAGAGAATATTGTACATAGTAAAAACAGTATTGTTTGATAATCAATTGTGACTGACACAGCTATTCTGAGTAATACAATGATTGAAGATAATTCTGAAGGATTTATAATGAAAAATGCTCTCCACCTCTAGAAAAAGAATGTATGGAGTCTGAATGCAGATCAAAGCATACTGTTAAAAAAAAAAACTTTATTTTTGTTGGGTTTTTTGGTCTGTGTTTTCTTTCCCAGCACGACTAATATGGAAATATGTTTTGCATGATTGCACATGTACAGCATATCAAATTGCTTGCCTTCTCAATGAGGGGAAGGGAGAGGGAAGGAAGGAGAGAATTTGGAACTCAAAATTCTAAAAACATTAATATTAAAATTATTTTACATGTAATTGGAGAAAAATAAAATATTAAAAACATTCTAGAAATTTAGTTTCAATGGGAAGATTTGAGTATATCCTAATATTTTAGAACCTGATATTTGAGAATTTATAATATTCCTGGACCTTCATCTAAAGAGTCATCTAAGACTCAAGAGATTGAAAACTCCTCAAGAGGGCATATAGTTCCTGTCATTTTTGCGTTTTCATTGCGAGGACCTAGCATAGTATCATGTGCATAGAGCAGTAGGCAACTGACAAATGATATTGAATTGAATCATTCCCAACATCATTCCAAGATGTATACCAGAGCTGACCTCATACATAGATGTAGCAGTTGTTTATAGGAATTATTTTGAGAGTACAAGGAAGACCTCCAGTAGTCCTTCCTTGCCTTGTATAGATACTTGGAATTCCTTGAATCAGTAACAGAGTTGGGTCAGACTTGAGCACAGCTGCCCTGGGGAACTGTAAGATACCCAAGGATATCCCTGGAACTCAATTCATGAATGACCCTCCATCCCTGAGCACTTACATGGAAACATTGCCAAGAGGGATCAATGGGCTTTTCCCTGTAGCTCCCTAGGAAAACATCATTAGAGAATAGAGGAATGAATTCTGAGTCAAATAGAGTCCATAGTCCTGCCTCCATATGGCCAAAACAAAGAGAAGCAGCAGCTGAGAATGGCTTGGAAATGCTTGTTTGGCATTTGGGGTTATTTGTATTTGAATCTCTGGTATCCAACCATGTCTATGACCTTGACCTTAATCACTTCTCTTAGCAGCAATTTCTTAATCTGTAAAATGAAGAATTTAGACTCAATGTTCTCCAAGGTCTCTTCTAGCTCTCTCTATAGTACTCTGATCTTTTTAGAAAAAACTGATTGATACCATAGTTGCCATTACAGGCTTAAGTAAGTGAACCTTGATTGCTCTCCAGGAGTGGTACTATGAAGGTCCAGCTGCCAACCTACCTTGGAGTCATCCAAGAAAGATGCTGAGACCCCAAAGAGAGAAAACCTTTGGGGACTCCCCAGAGTCCATGGATATAATGATCAGCAGACATTTCTCTGGAGCTGGTGCCAATGGAAGCCAATATCCTTTGTCAGGATTCATCCATGATGCCTTAAGAAGGTCCAGAGACTTCTGAGCAGTAAGAAAACAACCAGTCCCCATAGATTTTTTTCCCAATGGAGACTCCGACAAGAGTAGCAGAAGCCATCAGTGCCAAAAGAGGCAGCCTTGGATAATGAAAAGAACATTCGAATTGGATTTCTTCTGCTAATGCTTGTTGACAGGCAATAAGGCAGAGTGGATAGAAGGCCAGTTTCAGAGTCAGGAAGACCTGGAGTCAAGTTGTGCCTCTGATGGATTCTAGCTATGTCTTCATGTAGCTCCAAACTACAAATCATGGTAAGTTGCTGATCTGCTTTGACACTGAGGGTCCCATACCAGGAGTTCCTTGATCTGAAGTGATATATTTAATCACAACCTAGCACATACTAAAATCTATCTTATCTTTTACTTCATTCAAGTACTGGAAGAAGAATGAGAGAATTGATTTCTTCTACTTGGCCACAGAGGATAGAACTAGGAACAATGATTAGAAATCACAAGGGGTAAATTTAGGGCTGATGTGAGGGAACAAGGAAAACTAACCCCCTAACAACTTGAGATTCCCCAAGAGAAGTGGGCTTCTATGAGAGGGAATGACTTCACTCTCAATGGAGGTCTTTAAGTAAAGACTACATGATGACCTGCCAGATAATTTGGAAGGGAGAGTCTCATTCAATAGGAGTCAAGCTGGAGAGCCCTAGAGATCCCTCCTGCTCTGTGTCTGAGACTTTGAAATATCACCTATGAAAGGAGAAAGAAGTGAGTGCTCAAAGAATCATACAGCTGTCATTGACCTAAAGCTGGACTACACCTCTGAGGTGTTCTAGCCCACTCACCCCCTCATTTTACAGATGAGGAAACTGAGGCCCAGGGAGGTGAGGTTACTTCCCTAAGAAGTGAAAGAGTATCAAAAAGAAATTCCTATTTGGCGTTTTTGCCTTAGGTCATCATTCTCAACTTGGGATGATCTAGCAGTGAGTGTCAACTCTTCCAGCAGAAAGCAAGGCATTCTGGTAAGAGCAGAGACTTTTTTTCCTTCTTTATATTCTTAGCACCTAGCACAGTAGCTGGAATCTTGAAAGTGCTTAGCACTATTTAACTATTTGAATTGTATTAGCTTCCTCTCATCAGCCTTCTCAGAATGATTCTGACTTTTGCTTCTAGTTGACAACCAGTCGACTGAGAGTCCTAGTGAGGGATACTTTTAAAAAGGTAGTAAGTTTGAGTTAATGTATTTTTTAATATCATCATAGTTTTTCCCAATGTCCCTTCCTGTCTCCCTCAGTAAGAGCCATCCCGTAAAGCAAATTGTATTTCTCAAAAAGAAAAAATTAAAACAACAATTGAAAAAGTCAAAAACTGTAGGCAATGTGTAACAGCTGTGGCCCTCTTACCTTCATGAAGGTTGGGACTGGGCTGTCCTCTCATTCTCTTTACTGAGTCCTGCTTGATCTTTGTAATTTTGTCATACTCAGCTTTGATTATTGGGTGTGCACCCATAGTTTGTTCCACTTAACATTGTATTCGCTATATACGTTGTTTTCTTGAGAGAAACCCTTTCTGTACCAAACTACTTACGCCCAACATAGGCCTATTGGGGCAATCCCTCAGTCCTGCAGCCTGTCACAGTAACCACTGCATTAAACTATTCTCAAATGAGCCAGAAAAAGTAACTTTCCAGTTTAAGGAGGTATATTTCCACACACAGAAAGAAATTGTGTATTAAATGTGACCCTAAGGCTTAAGAGAATTAATATGTTCCCCCAGATGAAAAATCATCTCAACAGAATCAAAACCACAGCAAGAATAGAAGGAGAATACAATGAAAAGAATGTTGGATTTGGAGTAAAAAGACTTGGTTTCTTGTTTGTGAACAGGGACAAGTTGCTCCATTCCCTTGGCCTTGGTTTTCCTCATCTATAAAATAAGGAGGTTGGACTTAGGGACTTCTGAGGCCCATTCCAACTGCAAACTAGGATTCTATGGTCCTGGAATAATCTTTCTCTTGCCTCAGTTTCCTCATCTGTAAAATGAGGTGGTTGGACTTTTAGTTGTTTTTCACTTTTGTCTGACTCTTTGTGACCCTATTTGGGGTTTTCTTGGCAAAGATACTGGAATGGTCTGTCATTTTCTTCTACAGCTCATTTTGCAGATGAGGAAATTAAGGTAAACAGAATTAAGTTGCCAAATGTCACACAGCTAGTAAATGCCTGAGGCTAGATTTGAGGTCAGGAAGATGAGTCTTCCTGGCTCTAGGGCCATCACTCTATCCACTCCACCACCAGACTCATTGATATCTAGGTTGGATTCTAACAGAAGAAAATATCCATTGCTTGAAATCATCAACTGAGCTTACATTTGAGTAGTTGGATCAAAGTCTATCCACAGAACCTAGAGTCCCAGAACTTGGCTTTAACTTCCTTTATTTCATCCAAACACTTGAATGTGCATAAAAATCTGGAGCCTGTCTTCTTGAATCTCTCCAAGAATAAATTCTTTGATGACCCTCCAGTTGCAAGAACCTTATCTATAAGATTCAATTAAACTGGAGAAAAGTACTGTTCTTGGTAAGGCACCCTTGCCATTACTCCGAAGATTAAGCAAATTCAAACTGGGAAGACTGAGTTAAAATCCTTTCTCACCTCTTTGAGCTCCATTTTCTTCATCTGTAAAATGAGGGTGTGGACTTGATGACCTCCAATGTCCTTCCTAGCTCTAAATCTACTATATACACGTACATACACATATGTATATACACATATTCATGTATATATGTGTGCATGCTTATGTATACATATATATGTATGTACATATATTACATTATGCAATACATTGTATTATGTATGTATACACATATATACACATACATACACATATATACTATGTAAAATAAATACTATATAATACATATGTTTATATATACACTATGTAAAAAATATATACTATATATGTGTGTATAAATTCTATCCTATGAACTTTTATTCAAATCCCAAGAGCTAAGGAAGGGGGGATAGATTTGACAATAGTGGCTGCCCCTTTTTGGTTAGAGATAGAGACTCTAAGGAAAGATTGGGGGCATTAAGAGAGGCAGACCATCCCAAACAGGGGTGGCAATAGTCCAGCTGCATTCTGCCTTGATCAGAATATATCTGGAAGTTGACATTCAGTTTGCAGTTAGAGTTCTGGGCACTGAATTCATGATACAACTTTATCAGCAGGAGGAATAAAAGAGGAATTAGAACAGTAGGTCTGAAGTAGGTCTGAATATACTGAATATACTGCAAGATTCAATGAAAAAGTATTTATTAAGCATCTACCAGGAAAAGCACACTTCTAGATACGAAGTATACAAAGGCTGTCCAGGGGATGCTCATTCAGTCATGGGTAAGACTACATGGCCTTTCTGATCATAAGATGTTGTTTATGGTGTTCTGTGGTTTTGAGTAGAGAGGGACATCAGAGAGGTGGTGTTTCCCCTTTCTTGAAGATCTTCGTAAAGAGATTGGGTCATCCTTTGTTATAAAAGCACTTCCTTTGGTATATGGGCCAGATGAGGCCACTGAAGATCCTTGAAACTTTGAAATTCTGGGATTCTGCAAGAAAACAGCTGGCCCACTGTCTTACACTTAGAAGGTGCTCCACAAATGTTCATTGGCTCAAATTGAATAAAATGATACAATGCTCAAATACACAGAGGAGTTGAAGCAATTCCATTCATATCCATTTGTAAACATTAACTACATGCCTAGCCGATTTCACACCAAGGCTTCTCCACCAGGACCATCACCTCCACCACCTCCCTACTAGTAACCCAGACTCCAAGGGTCCATGGAACCCTCACCACCTTCCTTCTATGTACTGTATTTCCCCATTAGAATGTATGTTTCCTGAAGGCAGAGATTATTACTTGTTTAAGTCTGCAGCTCTAAAACTTAGCCAGGTGTGAGTATATAAGAAAGAATTTTGAGCCTCTTTTATCTGTATGCATCTCAAGAAACTTTACATAAACCATTTAAAATAATACCATAAATTCTGCTTGGATTAAATAGAAGATTCATATTCAAATTTGAAATGAAAGTTTAAAGCTGTATGGTTTATTTGATTTATATTCCCCAGGCAAGCAGTCAAGAAAACCCCATGTTTCCTTCACCATTTCCCATATCTGTGACTCACTTCTTAGAAATATTAAAACTTCAGTAGGAGGGCAAAGTAAAAACATGCAAACAGGCAAGGGTGAATGGTGAATAAACAATGGGAAATTTTTAATTATGGAGTGGAATGTGTTATCTTTGGATTTCACAGCCCACAGTTTTGGATTCTCCTGGAAGCTTGAAGCTTCACTAGAACACATCTTCGTGTTTTATTCTTGACATGCCAAAAAGAACAAGAATTTTCAGGCCAACCGAGGGCAGTGCCTCATGGTGGGATGAAGGCAGGGATCCTAGCATTTGTGCAGCCTGTGATGATACCAGCAAGCTAGAAAGATTCCCAAGCAAAAACTTACCCTAACAGAAGCAGACCAAAGTTCAGACAAATTCATCACAAGGTTGGCTACTAAGTGAATGATTTTTGTTTTAATTTATTGTTGTGGCATCTTGAAAAATAGTACTTACCAAGGCATAAACTTTGTGATCTGCTGACAGAGAAAGAGCATCTGTAAGGATTGATTTTTCTCTGTACACCTAGTTTCTCATCAGAATGTAAAGTCTTTAAGGTCAAGAACTATCACTCTAGTGCCTGTCACAGTGCTTTGTCTAAGTTGGGGGGCTTCCACAGTTCTGAATGAGAAGGAAGCATCAGGGCTGGACATCAAGGTTAATGTCCTTTTGGCCCCCTCCATTCCACTCTTGTAAGATACTCTGTAATACCATTCTAAGTTGTTGTTCAGCCATTTTGTTCAGTTGTATCTGATTCTTTGTGACCACATTTGGGGTTTTCTTGGCAAAGATATTTCAGTGGTTTGCCATTTCCTTCTCTAGCTCATTTTACAGATGAGGAAACTGAGGCACCCAGGGTTAAATGACTGACCCAGCATCGCACAGCTAGTCAGTTTCTGAGACCAGACTTGAACTCAGGAGGATGTCTTGCTTACCCCAGGCCCAGGAATCATTCTAAAACATCATTTTTGCACCAGGTAAATTCTGTCGTTAACAACTCAAGGCTCTGGCTTTTTAATGCTCATAATCTAACATAATGAAGATTACTCTCCAGAACACATTTTGTCAACATCTGATGAGATTGCTTATCAAGGTATCTGTGTTTTACTTGTCTTATTACACACAGAAAACAAGAGTAGCATTTGTTTTTGCTTCCAAGAATTGTTTTATCCAATGTTGATTGCATGAATGAACCATTTAGAAAGTAAAGGACATTTACCTATAGCCAAAACTTTCATTTCTGTTCATTCATTTCAACTATGTAAAAATTAAGAGAAAAAATAATAAATGAATGGGTAAATGACGTACAGAATGAATGAATTAGCTAGAAAGCACGAGGGCTCTGTTTTGACTTTTGTGGCTGACACTAGCTTTTTGAAGATAACACCCCTGCCTGAGTTAAAGGAGTGGGTCTTAAATCCCACCTCTGACTGTTACTGCCTGTGTGAACTTGGGCAAGTCACTTGGCTTTCCTAGCTCTCAGTTTTTATATCTGCAAAATGAAGGGTAGGACAAGACGGTTTCCCAGGTCCCTCCCAGCTCATAATCTCTGACTGTGCAATTCTGTGCATGTTATACATTTGCCTTCTGCTCCTGACTCTCCCAGCCAATGTGCCAGCCTCAATTCTCCTGGAATCTTTGGGGTACGGTATACACAGAAACTGACTTTGCTCAGACTCAGGGAAGGCTGGAGCTGGAGCTGGAGTGGAAGCTCACTCAAAGGACAGGTGCTTTTTTCTCCTTCTAGTTGCTATTTTAAATAGAGTCAGGTAGCTTTAATCATTTGTCATCGGCCAGAAAACAGGTTATGAAACACCTTTTCCTTGTTTTAGGAGAGAAATGGGGGGGCGGGTGCCACAGAAATGGAACATGCCAAGGGAGGTAAAATGGCTTCACGTTGGTAAAATAGGGACCTTGGGCTCATTGATCATCTCATAAACCCCTGATTTTACACAAGAGAAAATTGAGACCAAGAAAGCTTAAACAACTGCCCTGAGGTTGTTCAGGTAGGAAATAGAAAACTAGGGATTTGAACTCAGGTCTCCTGATTCTAAGGGCAGTACTTGTCCCATCACATTCTACTGCTTCTGTGGTTTCTGGCACCTACTCTGCTCTGACATGAATTCCATTCAATTAAATTAAAATCTTGCTTTATTAAATGCCTATTAAGAGTCAGGCAGTGTGTGGTACCAGAAATACCCTCAGTGACTGCCCTTATAGGACATGTTCAGGGTGGGGGGCAGCAGTGGGAGGCAGGGGAGAGTAAGGGACAGAAAATAACATGAAACATGTAAGTAGATCATGGGAGCAGAAATCCAAAACTGAAAAGGACCCTATAAGTCATCATGTCCAACACCCTTCATTTTACAGAAGAAAAAAGTGAAAACTTGAGAAGTTAATGACTTGCCCAGAGTCATACAGCTTAGGACAGGATTTGGACCCTGGTTTTCCTGATGAAGCTGGGGCTTTATCCATACTGTTTCTCTCAAAGCAAGGCTGCATATACAATTTGGGGAACCCCATGTAGGAAGTAGCTCCAGAACGGAGTCTTGTATAGAGTCAGAAGTTCTAAGAATTGGACGTAAAGAGGGGAAACATTCCAGGCTTGGAGATGAGTTACAGCAAAGACAGAGGCAGAGGCAATCCAAATGGGAGCAGTAATTCAGCTGGCATGGCTGGGAGGCTGGCAGAGTAGGAGAGGGCTCTAGGGGCATGAATAATCTTTATTGTACATTGACTCAGGCCTGGTGGCTCTGGTTTTTGTCCTGCCCCTGTTCTTCCACCAATATCAAACCATTGCCCTGAAACTAACAAGTGGGCCTTTTTTCCAGCTTATATTTGTTGTTTAATAATCTTAATTTTTTAAATTAAAAAATGTGTTAAAAGGTGATCCCGAAGGGAAGGCACTCATTTCCCTCAGAGCCCAACTAATCAGCTACAATTTTGGCTCCAAAACTAGGGAGAGACCATGGGGCTTTGTCCTATGTTGGAAGACTTAGAAGTAGAAGATAATACTGTACTCTGGGCACTTCCTTCTCTCTGTTTACTACTCCCATCCCACTGAAGCTGCTTAGACACTACCTTATGACCTTGGGAGCAGTAACTGGACTGCTTCCTCTTTCCCCTCCTCCATACTTTGGGATCCACATCTCAAATGAGACTCTCCCATTCCTCCCTCCCTGTATCCCATGTTGTCACAGGCACAAACATCCTTACTGAACTATTCTGCTAATACAGAACCTGTCAGGGATTCTGGCAGAACCTGTTCAGTGCCTGCTAAGGTAAAGGTAAAGTTTTTACCAGGAACTATGCAAATCCCTCATGCTTTTTAGGGGAGACACCTGCCTAGAGTGCCCCACAGAAGATGGTGATTCAGCAACCTCTGTAACCATATCAGCAAAAAATCAAGTGAGATTTGGGCCTAGTTGGACACCCCCAAAGAAAGGTCAAAGTCTGTTTCTGTGCGAATGACACGTGATAGAAGTAAAAATGAAACTCCTGCCTCAGGAAGTCCAACCTGCCAGAGGGGCACCTGTGGCCTCATTTCACCTTGTCAGCACTTTCACCATCAGCAAACAGTGCAGACCACAGCTTCCTGTTCCAAGCAGAAATAAACCCCAGGAAGAATTCAAAGGCTTGACTGGCAGCTGGTGAAAGTCCAGAAGCCTGTTAACCTGGTAATCTCTGGGCTCCTGAGGCTGATGGGGAAGGGCACCCAAGTCTTATTGGCCTGAATCAATCCCATTGCCTTCTAGTGACCCAGCTATAATCCTAGTGGATTGTGGGAAGAATGCAGAGGGGCTAAAATTCTGCCTCAGATTTTAATGAAAAATAATAATGATGTTGGTGGAAAGGGTAGGGACTAGATCCCTAATTTCTCTGATAAAGAAAACTCAGAAAGTGAAGCAGGTTGGCACCATCTCAGTAACTTGTAGCCTTAAAGAGATTTTGCCTATAGTATGGAAAGTTGAAGTGATCTGCCCAACATTACACACAGCCAGTGCATGTCAAAGATGCTTGAATGATGATGAAAATGGTGATGATAGGATAAAAGCTGCTGCTGTGACAAATGCCTAGATTCTCCAAGCTGTCTGAGTGGGGATGGAAGCAGGGGTGTGCCAGCCCTCGGGTTGTGCCCTGGCATGGAGGCTGCTCATTTCATACCTGTTTGCCTCATTTCTCACTTGGCTGCCCAACTCTGGACCTTCTCCACCATGCCTCAGGAATCAGTAGGAAAAGCTTGTCATCCTGCAAGTTGCCATCAACCATTGGACTCCACCAAGTCATCATCCTCTACCCCTCGGATCCAAGAATGGGGCTGTGAGCTCCGTTTAAGGAGAGAGCTCAGCTCAGACCTGGCTGCTCTCCTCTAGGACTTCTCTGCATTCTCCACCCTGCCCCAAGTTGGATACCACCCCTTCCTTCTAGCTTGCTTTTAGAGAATAAGCTCTTTGAGGGTGGAGAAAAATTTCCTTTTCATTTTTGTATCCTCAGCACTTAGCACGGTGCCCTCGAGAGGACAGTCCTTCTGTCCCCATTTACAACATTAAATATAACAGAGTAATAGCAAAATGACTGATCCCATGACAACCTCCATCTGAACCTCATCAAAAAGGATGAAAAGAATCAAATAGCAATGATCATACTAATAGTAGCCATAACAAGATGGATGGATTCGTGATGGTGATGTAGAAATTATAGGAAGGGAATCCCTAATGAGTCTAGTACCTACAGGTGAGTTAGAAAGCTCAGCCCCATGTGTCTCAAGCATAGAAAAACCTCTAGGCAAACAAGAGAGAAGAGCTTCTTCTTCCAAACCTCACATCCTAATTGTGGGGCAAATGATCCAAGAAAATGAAAGACTCTATGCCCTATATCAAGACAGACTGCAAAAATTTGGCTTCTACCAAAGGAAGGCACAATCTGGAGGCTAGAATTATACATTAGAAACTCACCATCTGTCATAGAATAACAGATGACAAATTCCTGTATTACAAATATAATCCTCCAAATATCCCTAGGAATCCAACAAACAAGCTATATTGGAACTAGAGCTTCATCACAGACAAAACCATAGCCCACTATCACCCACACAGAACATGGATCCAAGAAAATTTAAGAACAATGTTTTCCATAGATGTTGCCACACTAAATATTCATCATCTCAAAACTGTATAGAATGACAGTCCTTTCCACTATAAATGTAATATGGAGTCCTTCTCTTCTCTCTCTTAGCTGGCTCATTCACTCAACCAACCATTATATTGGTGGGTTGCAGGTTCGCAGAAGGGACGGTTGCACTGCTCCTTCTTATGCTCAGAATATTTGAAAGTAACTCTAACATGGAAGAGCTATACTTCTACTATTAACAATGATAGTTCACGAGCCCCCATCTGTGTGCTATTCATTTAACATATTAAACAAGATGCAACCATTCATTCTTAAAAGTATTTACTAAATAGAAGGCAAAGCTAGAATAATTAAAGCACAAAATTCTACCTGTGAACCTAGGATATACACTCACATTAATACATGTTGAATCCATGTGGGAGGATGATGGACATAATTAGAGAAGCGTAGCAAGGATGAACATAAGTAGAGAATATGTACACTGCAATTCACAAATCTGAACTTCAGTCCTTCATCTCCTCTGCCCCTTTTGGAAACAGTCTGTACTAGTCAGTAGTGGACTGAGATGTTCCTCTTCTAGATGTTTCCACTACTCTTCTGTTGAGTGGGCTGCATCTCTACTGGCTGCTCTTTTTCTGTGCTTCTGATGTATTATCAAGCTCTTTTAGCAAAAACAAAAACCCTAAGCCTAGGATCTGAAGAGCTTTTCCCATACTACTCCCATGGCTGGGTTCTGAAAGCTTTGTACCTCAGGAAGCCAGTGGCAATACAAATTCTGAGGTATGTTGTCAGGCTTCTTCCAGGCTTCCTTCTGCTTCCAGAATTATCTCCTAAGTTCTGAGATCCTTTCAGTTCTCCCAAATCAGCGCTTCTTCGTACTCTAAACTCAGCATGACTGCAATCTCAGGTCTTCTTTGAGCCTTTCAAGTTCAGCTCTGTTCCAATCAACTCTCAGGCAGGTGGCAAGCCTTCATATTCATTCAGTTATCTCTTCCAAGAAAACCTTGAGGTCTTATCCCAGGCCCAAGCAGAGGCATCTCCCACTCTCAAGGCTATGGAGCCCTCACAAGGTTCAGGTTCTCTTCCAGCCTACTTAGAGGTCTGTTCTTAATCAATCTCACTGCTCCAAAACAGGAACTCTTTGGTAAAATGATCCATTTCTACCTCATCATGAGAAACAAAAACTCACATCTTGGAGATGACAACCTACAATTGGACAATAGTCCTCAAGAATTCTAGGTGTTAGGATTTTGTAGTTGTCAGTTACAAGGTCCACCTATCAAGCACATGCAAATTAGATGCAAGGAAACAGGATTTTTGGTTTTGAGTCAATATCTTTTATTTGGATTACTTTCTCAGAAACTTCTCATGGTTGTCCTTTTTCTGCCCCTTCTCATTCACAAAATCTCTTAATCAAAATGGATTCCACTTTACATCAAAAACAACAGGAAAAATTAAAAAACCAGCTGGATACAGTATGAGGCACCTATTATTCCCATTTTTCTATTGGCTACTTGAATTGTTTCCAAGATTTTTCAATGAACTCACAAAAGGCAGGCTTCTATCCTAGTATTCTTAATTACCTACTAAAAGCATTTTATGTCTTTGTTTAATACAAGCCCACAGAACATAAAATATGGAGAATAATAGCAAGATAGGGACTTGTTCCAGGACAATTCTTATCTGAAATTGATGAAAAATTCAAAACTCAGCTCTGTCACTTATTAAGAATGTGACCTTTGGCAAAACTTCTTTTCTCTGAAATTTGGTTTCATAATTTAAAAATGAGGGGATGGGACAAGAACAGTTCCTTCTAGTTCTTACATTCTCTAAAAGGGGAATGGAGTTTCATGTGGGAAGACATTCGCAAATATTTTTATTTGTTTAATAGATTTTCTCCCCATGTTAATTTTCCTTAAACATTTCAATTCCAACTGTAGAACCAGAAATCTGAGCTTTCTTTGCTAAAGTTTTACTTTTCTTCCTTTGTCCAAGTCATCCAGTTCCGAAATTAGTATGTATCTAGTTTTCTCTAGAATGTGTAGAACATAGAAATATTTTCTTTCATTCTATTTTTAATTTTTTGCACTCCATGGAGACATACAGTCTTCACAGCTTCAAGTTCACCATGTTGAGGTGCCCTCATGCCCATCATGATGCACTCTGGCCACTTTTTCTGAATGCCTCTGCTCTCCACCCTCCTCCTAGCATTCCACCACCAATGTTTTGGTCCTATGCCCATGATTGGTGGAAGTTCACCATGCTCCTAGACCCAACACAGTGTACCCTAGTCATCTTTATTCTATACCAACAGGTGTATACCACCCCCCTTTTTGCTTTCCTCTGGGAATAATAACCAAGCCAATTTTATCATTCTTGATATGGCCATACGATTCAAATCATCACTCCTGAGACTTCCTTGACCAAGCACTTCAGTGCTCCTATATGTAATGTTGTCCCCTATTAAGGACAGCAGGGGCAGATACCATCCTGCTTTTTTATATTTATGATTCCAGAACTTCTAAAATGCCTAACATAGCTCAGGTACCTAATAGATGCTTTATTATTCATTCATCTGAATGGTTGGTCAGTTGGTTGTTGTTCTTTGTCCTCAAAGAGGACCAAAATGGCATCACCATGATAAACTCAAGTTTCAAAGTGTCTGACTGGCTGATTAGACCAATATGAACTTGGAATGATCTACCACAGATTGGGCACAGATAGTTAACATGAACATTTGTGGTAGTTACTCCAAATTCGCACATCCTACATCTACTTTGTGCTGTCTCAATTCTGCTTTGCTCATAGAGCACAGCACCCTTTCCCATGTGGGCATGCCATGCCGAGTAGTCCTGTGCCAGTGTCTCCCATGTCCCATAATCAAATCCAAAGTTCCTGAGAGAGATCTTGAGAGTGTCTTTTTATCCCTTCTTCTGACTACCATGTGATCTCCTGCCCCAAATTTTCTCCAGACTCCAAGTTCTCTTTCTCCTTCTCCAGTCACCTTGTCTGACCTGAGGTGCTTTTCTCTTGACTGATGACTCCTTGCCAAGAGCACCAATTCAGAAGGAAGTCTATTTGTCACCTCACTCACAATAGAATCTAGTCCCTGGTCTTCTCTTCCACCTTGCCTATGCCCTACCTGATTTTCTAACTCATTTTTATGTGGCAGCTCCCATTAAAATTTAAAGTCTTCAAGAGTACCATGTGAATGTATTTGCATTCCTACTGCACAGAATCTAGCATTGAATAAGTACTCAATAAATAATTTCACTATCTCTGAATCAACAAACTGATTCTCACTTCTCTAGGTATTTCAGCAAAGTTTCAATACAAAGGTAATACTTGTATACCTTTTTTCCTTGGGGGGAGAGAGAGAGAGGGAGAGAGAGAGAGAGAGAGAGATTTAGGACTGGCTCACAGTTAAGTCTAGAGCCATTGGTCTCACATGGTCAATTTTGTCTTCTCCACCCCAAGCCCAAATGTGGTCTACTCCTTTATAACAATCATTTAGTCTGAATGCAATAAAAATCAGTTTATTGTTATCTAGAGACAAAACTCATTATGAAACTACATATAGCAAATAAATGAGATTAAAAGAGAGCAGGAAACTGGGGGGGGGGGGCGAGGAGGGGGAGGTAACCAATGCCAGTTTGCTAGGCAACAACGAGCCAGGAGAGGGAAAGGAAGTAGAGAATGAATAATAAATTCACCTGGTTCTAGGAGTAGCATAGTTATAGAAATGGCAAAAATTCTGTCCAGGAAGATCTATCATTAAAATAGGATGGAAAAGCAGGCAATGTTACAACTGCTTGTAATTATATTCAGTTTAGAGTAGCAACAGCCTTCATAGGCAGCTGGACATGTGGGCCTTTTCCCCTTCTCAGAGCTCAGTTCTTCCCCCAGTACTGTGTCTTCCACCTTTTGTGATCCTGCAGTCCCTCATCCCAGCTGGGAAACTCCAGCGCCCTTGCCAAATAAAGACCTGCAGACGCCAACCAGACCTAATAACCAAATAGATGTACAAAAGCAGGACCAAATGGATGAACAAACAGCAGGGCCACGGATGGGGATTCTCACTTCTGATCGACCTCCACTTGCTATGGCAGAAAGGGGGGAGGCCCATCCATCAAAATATCTAGCCTCTGTAGTCATTGGGCTTGGGAGAGGAAAGGCGGACTTTGGGATGGGGGCAACATGGCAGCCGGACCCTGCTGGCTCGGCACTGGGGTAGTAGCCTGTGAGGCAAAGCATCGGGACGGAAACCACTTTAACGAGAAAGTACCCGTCTTTCCCATGATGACGTCCTAGAACAGTGATGTCAAACTCTAATAGAAACTAGGCTACTGACCCGTATGCGGTGATCCCCAGGGATTGCACGTTGACTAGTTGTAAAATGTGATGTTTATATTTCATTGTATTTTATTTAGTTTACTAAATATTTTCCAATTACATTTCAATCTGGTTCTATGCTAGGGAGTGTTGGGGAGGGGCACATGACACCCACCTCCCCGATTGTTTTTTATTATGTCTCCTTCTAGGTCTGTCAGAAGTATTGTTTCCAGCTATATCAATAACAGTGTGGTTACATATTCCCGGAGGATGTCTAAGAAGAAACTTTATTACATATATATATAATTCTTATTTTCAAATACTAAAATACTAAAAACAGACACATAAGAACTAGCAAAAAATGGAAATCGTCTTATTAACTTTAAATCATCCCCATTTGACTAAAATCACAGGATTCTGAGAGCTGACAACCCTTGCAGACAAACAGAATTATGAAATCTAAATCAAGGTGATAGATGGATGGAGGAATGGATGGATGGACAGATAGGTAGACAGATAAAATAAAGCTATGAATCACATAAATGTAGCTGTCTATGTCTTCTTGCATGTGGCCTTTTAAGTGCAGGCACATTTTTTCTCAGAATAAGTCACTGGAGCATGTGATGTCGGTTAGAAAAGGTGTCCATAAACAGGGTTTATTTCTGAAAGCCAGTGGAAGGCAATTAATCTGAATGGGAACATAATCAGCCACAGTGGAAGCACATGGTGTTTGTGGAGCCAATACTGAGCAGTGAAACACCAGGATAAAGTGAACCTGTGGTGCTGATTTCAGAAGAACACGTCAGATGTTTCATTGGAAAAGACAGCTCTGAGCAGGAAGTGAGGCAGATGGCCCTAAACATTTGTTATCTCCTGTTACCATCTGCCTCTGCTATCCAACTCCCCAGACTGAACTGCTCATTTTAGGGCTTCTAATGAACATCCTCCTCCTCTCCACAAGCAGGTCCATCACAGGGACAGCCAAGACCTCAGTGCTGATGGGGAGAGAGGATGTTGTATAACAGGCATGCAGGTGTACCTGGGGGCACAGGATTGCCACAGAGGACCCTCAGCTGCAGAGACTACCCAGAAGCACATTAATCAGCTTAGTGTTATGAGCCACCTTACAGGTCTCCCTTTAAAGAGGGACCACTAAGGCAGAAAAAGATTAAGTGATTTGTTAGAGGCAGTAAGTGTGTGCATTTGTCCTTCATTGCCTAAGAAGACCATGCCATCAGAAAAATTATGACATGACTTGCACTTGGCTTTGTTGTGAGTGAGGTAGGGCTGTGCAAGGTCACTAGCCTCACTTCTCCTCCAGAGCCATCTGAATCCAGTGACCAGATATTCACCAGGATGACTGGAGATGTCCCAGGATGAGGCAATTGAGGTTAAATGACTTGCCCAAGGTCACACAGCTAGTGAGTGTCAAGTGTCTGAGGTGAGATTTGAATTCAGGTTCTCCTGACTCCTGCACTGGTGTTCTATTCACTGCACCACCTAGTTACCTGAGGCAGTAAGTAGCAGGGCAGTAGTATAATGCCTTTAACTACAGACACAAGAGGCTTTCTGGATTAAGCACCTAATTTACGTGGGGCATTGTAAGGGGTTCTAAATATAAAAAGATTTTAAAAAGATACAATCCCTACCCTCAAGGGGTTTCCAATCTACTCTGGATGGAAGACATGAAATATACAGAAATGGGAATGGTGCATGCAAAGACAGAAGCAAAGGAGGGATTCAGAATAAGTTGTTTAAGGAAATTCAAGGTCAGAAAGGTCTCTTTCATTGGTGAAGAGTTAGAAAAGCTTCATGTAGCAGGGAGCACCTGAGTTGAGCCTTAGGGAAAGAGAAGGATTTTGCAAGGTAGAATGGAGGGCAGAACAAAATCTAAGCATGTGAGATGGTCTATGCAAATGCAGGGAGGTGGGAGGTGAATTTGTATGGCTAGAACAAAGAAATGCAGGGTAGAAAACTGCTAGAAGGTATGTTAGAGTCAAATTGTCAAGGGCTTTAATTACTAATTTAGAGAGCTTGTATTTGATTCTAGAAGCAATGGGGAATCTGAAATTGTTTGAGTAGGAAAGTGTCATGGTCAGAAATGTGCCTTGAGGACCTTGCTTTAGAAGGAGAAAGACCATTCCAAGGATGGAGGATTGCCTTTGCAAATGATTGGAGGTCAGAGAGTGGAAGACACTAAGCCTTAGAGTAGAATGACATCATTGAGGGGGAGATAAGGAGGTTGTGTTTTCCACAGATGGGTGACAGCCTACAGGCAGGAAAATACAGGACTAACTCAGGGATTAGCTGGTACCCCAATATTGGTACCAAGGAGAAATTATGGAAGTGTGGCATGTAGGTGACAATGGATCTCAAGTGTTGGGTTCAAGAACTTGTGTGGTTTTTTGTCTGTTTGTGTTTTCTTTTAATCTTTGAAACAATAGGGCTTGGAGGTGGGAGGGGGAGTTGAAGGGAGAATGAGAAGTGGGGAGTCAGAACAGTGTAATCGGTCCTTCTTGTGATATGGAGGTCCCAGGTAGGGATGCCCCAATCAGTTTTATGATGGAGTCATCCCTCTCCCATCACAGGCAATTAAATTCTGACACAAGTCTAGCAATCATTCATTTATATAGATACAGATATAGATATCTCTCTATATATATCTCACAAGAGCTGGGGTAAATAGTCATCTGGGACATTGAGTCTAGGATTAATTAGATGCCATTTCTTTAGTTTTATCAGCAAAACACAAGGAAAAATTCTCAACAATAAGCAAGTGCTAACTCAAAGAGCAAATGACCTACAGATGATGACCCACCTCCCCTGTTTCTGCCAATGGCTCCACCATCCTTCTAGTCACCAAAGGTCCCCACATCCATTCAATTTCCAAGTCTACCCAATTCTGCCTCCACAACCTCTCTGCCATGCATCCTCATGTCTCCACTCCCATCTCAATTACCCTGCTTCAGGCCCTCATCAACTCTCACCTGGATTTTTGCAATAGCCTCCTAATTAGACTCCTTGCCTCCAGTCTCTTTTTGCTTCAATCCATCTTCTGTACAATGATCAAATGCATGTTCCTAAAGCATTGGTCTCACTATATCCTTTCCATGCTCAAGGAATTCCAAGTTGACTTGCAAAGTTATAATCTAGCTCCAGCCTGTTTTCTCAGATCCATGTTTTCCTTCCCTCTGCCCCTGCCTGCATGCTCTCTGCTCCAGCCAATATGGCCTCACCAAACTGCTATTTGCTGTTCCATCCCCCACATCCATGCCTAAAAGTCTGTCCTTCCTCCCCACTACCAAATCAAAAACTTCTGTCACTTCAAGGAGTACTGTCACCTCCTCCAAGAAGTTCTTGGTTCTCACAATTACATGTGCCCCACCCACTTGGAAATCACTTTGTATTCATTTTGTGTATGACCTATATTTATTTGCCTGTGTATCTACTATATCGCCCAGAGATTGTAAGCTTCTGGAGGCCAGGGTCTTCTTTTTTTTTGTATTTGTGTCTCCAGTACCCAGTATAGTGTCTAGTACAAAGCAAGCATTCATTTAATGATTCTTGGTTGGTTAGTAGAAATAAGATAGTGATTTTCAACACAAAAAATCTTATTTTGACTGGGGAGAAGGAAATGCTCTGTGAGCTTCTTGCTTCATTTAATTGAGTAACATTCAGTTTTATTTTAGAACATAGTATTTTTAGAGGCAATGTGATGCAGTCAAGCACAAGGGGAAATTCTTGACACCGAAAAATTCCTTCTAACTCATCTATAAGATCCAATGATCTCCCAACTTCTCTATTACTGTTAGCTCCTCGGGGGCTGTGAAGTCTTTATTCTGTTTTGTTTTTAAATCTCTCCACCCTGATGAGCACAATCCCTTGCACTTGGTAATCATTTAAAAATTGAAATAGGAGCAAAGGCAGGGATGTTATGGATTGGCAGAGGTGTCTCTAGACATAGAGTGGGAAGACTTAACGCTTATTTTTATTGTAACTTTGGTCAAATCACTTTGCACACTCAGTTTCAGCTTTGTCATCTAAAAAATGAGGAAAATCATATTTGCATTACCTCCTCGGTGTTGTGATGAAAGCGTTTTGAAAACTGAAATCTGTGAAGTACTATATAAGTGTGACCTATTATTATTAATCAATCAATATTCATTAAACATCTAATAGGTGTCAGGCACTGTGCCAAGTATTGGGGATACAAAAATAAGTAATTGACAGTCCCTGTCCCCAAGGAGCTTCAAAATATTACTGTTGTGGTGGTGGTGGTGGTAGTGATTTTGAATTCTACATGTAAGTAATCCTCACAATATCAGAATCTCAGGGCATTGCTACACATAATATTGTTGTTCTAGATAGAAATTAAATATGACTCGCTACAAAATGACCTCCTATTGATCCAGAGCTGGCCCAAAGTAGATAGCTGATCACATCTCATGTAGCCAGGCCAACTTTTTCCATCTTCCTGCTGCTGTCACAAGAATCTAACTCTCCCCTTGGTATGGAGTAAATGAACTGTTTCCCCCCAATCTGGCTCCCACAACCATCCATGTGACTTTCTAAACCAAAACTCTCTACTGTGGTTATCACTGCTTTACATGTGTTGCCCACTCCCGTCTCCAACTCCATCATCCTCCATGAGAGCAGAGAATGTCTCACTTTTGTGTTTGTGCCCCTAGAGACTCACACAGTGTGTGCTACACAGTAGGCACTTCATCAATGATTTTCATTTGTTGACTTATTTGTTCATCATTCACTTATTTTCTTCTCCTGCTCAGAGACTCTCAGTGGCTTTCTATTACCCCCAGAGTAAAGGACTGGCATTCAGGGCTGTTCAAGGTATGGCTCCAACCTACCTACTCAGCTTATTTCACTCAGCTACCCCTTGCACACTTTATGTCGAAGATAAACTGAACCAACAACCATCGACCCTCTCATGTCTCCCTCTCTTGTCTCCTGCATCCTCCTGCTTCTGCTTTCCTGTCAAAGGAGCTCCTTCCCTTCTGCTAAGGAGGAGGATGTCATATTGTTACATGATGTGGCTCTTTGTGGGGGTTGGGGAGGGAAGAAGGATAAGTTAGAGTGAAACTATAGAACTGAAAACAGGAAACAAGAGAGAATCAACGAAACACTAGCCATGAAAAGATTACATAGAAGAAAAAAAAAAACAACAGAAAGGCATAATGTTCATTAGAATTAAAGATCTTCCCTACTCCATTAATGAGCCTCAGGTGGAGCCCATTAAGGGGAGCTTGATTAGGGGAGGCTTGTTTTGTAGGAAGGCGCATGCTTTTTATTAATTAATGAGGCACTGGGTCAAGAGGGTCATGATGCCCTCTGGCTCTGAAAATCATATATACGTATATATATATATACATATATCATATATACATATACATATATATACATATATTCTGTGTACATATATGTGCATATATTATATATACATATACATACATATATTATATATACATATGCATATATATACACACTCTGAGGTGAGGTTTTGCTTTGGGAGCTTGGAAGAAGTTTCATATGCCAGATGAGACTCTGGGTAGCCATTAAGGAACTCACACACACACACATCCTTTGAAAATCCAGAGGGTGGTGCTTCTCTCCACATGTATGTGATAGTCAGGCAGTTGGATCTGTCTGTTGATCTGTGATGTATGTATTGATTATGATCAGACAGTTAGAAGCCCTGTCTCTTGGTCTTTATTTCTCTGTTTGTATTTTCTCTGTGGCATATGTGATTAAAGTATGCTGTTGATTCCCTTTAAAGAGTCTTTCCTTAGAAAAGAAGATATAAGAACCTGTGCCAGCAGGTCACCTTGGATATGTGTCAGGGTGCTTATTGTTACAAAAGGTCAGCAGAGGACAAAAAAAAATGACAACAAAAAGGTCAGGAGGCACAGCAACTCTCAAAGTATGTTCATCAAGTTTCAGATGGTTGGAGATCTGCATTGGTGGAGAGAGTGTCCATGTTAATGAAATCCCCGATCCTTGAATAATAAAGCTTGCCACCAAATGGCAAAAAGAATGTTGCCATTTTTCAGGGAAACAACAGTTTTTCCATTCTCCATACAATCTTATCAGGTTCGAAGTCATATGTTTTAGGAACATCAAGGTCTAGATCTATAATTAGTTGGTTGTCAACAAAGTATTATATTTAAGGAGGATTACCTACAAATGAAGTCAACAGTTTCCCTAATCAGTACATGGCTATGTTTCCAATAGAATATCAGCTTCTTGAGGGCAGGGACTATTTTATTTTATCTTCATATACATTCCAACCTTCAGCACAGTGCCTTATGCCCAGGAGGTGTTTAATACAGATTTAATAAACTGAATCCAATTTCACAACTTATTTTGTCAGGAAGCTCACCCCTGCATATGATTGAGTGCTTTCTGTGACAATTAAAGTTAATTCATTTTATCTTCTTGATGAAGAAGAATTATAGTTAGGCACAAGTGGATGGCTATATGCTATAGGTGGCCCACTTACATGGGTCACACCTCCAGAACCTCTTTTCTCAATACTATTAACCATTCCTTCCAGGAGCCACAGGATTATCCAATCCTTAGTTCATATTGCAACTTCCATAGATATCCTCTATTCTTCCATTCAGGTCTTTAAAATAATGATTTTCAAAATTTTTTAGTATGAAGACCTTTTTTGCATTAAAAAAATCACATAATCAATTTGACAGTACTTGTACTATTATTATTAAATTCAACATTATTCAACAGGAGTTTAGTTCCTACTGTGTGCACTACACTGGTAATAAAAACAAAATAAAAAAAAATAATCTCTGTCTTCAGGGAGCTTGTGTGTGTGTGTGTGTGTGTGTGTGTGTGTGTGTGTGTTTATATTCTACTTATATTCTTTTTTGGAGGCTACATGGCTGCTTGAATGGAGGCAAAGCATTAAGTGCCCATATATCCACTCCAGCAAAATGCTGAAACCAGACAAAATAATTATAAAGAAATCTAATTGAATAGGAATTTAATTTTTAAAATTAATATTCATCCATTAATGACTTATTGGTTTGTAGTTCTCCTTTACATTAGCCTTTGCCGACATCAGGACTGCATTTGTCTCACAAGCAGTTTGGAAAAGTGCTTTTTTTTTTTAATACTGTTTGAGAATAATTTATGCAGTGTTGTTATCAATTATTCTTTAACTATTTGATAAAATTCTTCTGTAAATCCATCAGGAGCAGAAGTTTTCCCTCATGGCCCTTTGGAGTTCCCTTACAAAGAGTTTTATTTCCTTTTCTGATTGGATTAAGATTTTTATACAGAATCCTGTTAGCTAGAATATTTTATATTTTATAAGGAAATCCTTTATTTCATTTATGCTTTCTATTTTGATCATATATAACTTTGCATAGTAAGTTACAAAAATCCCTTTCTTTATATCTTCTGGTTTTGATATGATTTTACCTTATTTCCTGCCCAGTTAATTCTATGTCTGCCTTCTATTTTTTAAAACTGAGCTAGATAAATTATTTAATAAAATAAATTGAAGAGAGGGGGCGGAGCCAAGATGGCAAAGTAGAAAGATGCACATACTCTACCTCCGAACCCACTGCCCATAAAATACCTGTAAAAAAAGAACCACCAGTGAATTCTGGAGCAGCAGAAGCCACAGAATGGAGCAGATGAGATTTCTGTTCCAGAGAGCCTGAAAACCTCTCGCAAAAGGTCCCTCGTGCCCCGGACCCAGAGCAGAGCCCAACCCTGCCTTGGCGGCGCAGCACCGAAAGGAGCAGATCCGAGCAGGCTTCAGGGATGGAATCTCCAGCAGTTGCGTGGGTCCCTCCACCCACAGGTGACAAGGATTGGTGAGAGGGTCTCTTTGGTGGGTCGAGAGGGCAGTGGGGTGCCCCCATAACTCAGGCCCCCTTGGGAGGCAGCAGCGGAGGCAGGAGCAGACCAGGGCTCCCCATGCAGGCAGGAGCCTGGATCCATTGTTGAAGGTCTCTGCATAAACCCTCCGAGGGTACTGAGCTTGTGAGGTGGCCCTGCCCTGACCTGAGCACCTGAACTTAATCTCATACTGAACAACAGCCCTGCCCTGGCCCAAAGCCCTGAGGTTGGGAAGCAGCATTTGAATCTCAGACCCCAAGTGCTGGCTTGGTGGATCTGGAGGCGAGGTGGGGGTGGAGAGGACACTCAGAAGTCAAGTCACTGGCTGGGAAAATGCCCAGAAAAGGGAAAAAAAACAAGACTATAGAAGGTTACTTTCTTGGTGAACAGGCATTTCCTTCCTTCCTTTCTGATGAGGAAGGACAATGTTTATCATCAGGGAAAAACGCAGAAGTCAAGGCTTCTGTATCCCAGCCCACTCAATGGGCTCAGGCCATGGAAGAGCTCAAAAAGGATTTTGAAAATCAAGTTAGAGAGGTAGAGGAAAAACTGGAAAGAGAATTGAGTGACATGCAAGCAAAGCATGAAAAACAAGTAAACACCCTGCTAAAGGAGACCCAAAAAAATGCTGAAGAAAATAACACCTTGAAAAATAGGCTAACTCAATTGTCAAAAGAGGTTCAAAAAGCCAATGAGGAGAAGAATGCTTTCAAAAGCAGAATTAGCCAAATGGAAAAGGAGATTCAAAAGCTCACTGAAGAAAATAGTTCTTTCAAAATTAGAATGGAACAGATGGAGGCTAATGACTTTATGAGAAACCAAGAAATCACAAAACAAAACCAAAAGAATGAAAAAATGGAAGATAATGTGAAATATCTCATTGGAAAAACAACTGACCTGGAGAATAGATCCAGGAGAGACAATTTAAAAATTATGGGACTACCTGAAAGCCATGATCAAAAGAAGAGCCTAGACTTCATCTTTCATGAAATTATCAAGGAAAACTGCCCTGAGATTCTAGAACCAGAGGGCAAAATAAGTATTCAAGGAATCCACAGATCACCGCCTGAAAGAGATCCAAAAAGAGAAACTCCTAGGAACATTGTGGCCAAATTCCAGAGTTCCCAGGTCAAGGAGAAAATATTGCAAGCAGCTAGAAAGAAACAATTCAAGTATTGTGGAAATACAATCAGGATAACACAAGATCTAGCAGCTTCCACATTAAGGGATCGAAGGGCATGGAATAGGATATTCCAGAAGTCAAAGGAACTAGGACTAAAACCAAGAATCACCTACCCAGCAAAACTGAGTATAATACTTCAGGGGAAAAATTGGTCTTTCAATGAAATAAAGGACTTTCAAGCATTCTTGATGAAAAGACCAGACCTGAAAAGAAAATTTGACTTTCAAACACAAGAATGAAGAGAAGCATGAAAAGGTGAACAGCAAAGAGAAGTCCTAAGGGACTTTACTAAAGTTGAACTGTTTACATTCCTATATGGAAAGACAATATTTGTAACTCTTGAAACTATTCAGTATCTGGGTACTGGGTGGGATTACACACACACACATGCACACGCACACACACACACACACACATAGAGACAGAGTGCACAGAGTGAATTGAAGAGGATGGGATCATATCTTAAAAAAATGAAATCAAGCAGTGAGAGAGAAATGTATTGGGAGGAGAAAGGGAGAAATGGAATGGGGCAAATTATCTCTCATAAAATAGGCAAGCAAAAGACTTAATAGTGGAGGGATAAAGATGGGAGGTGAGAGAAAAACATGAAGTTTACTCTTATCACATTCCACTAAAGGAAGGAATAAAATGAACACTCATTTTGGTATGAAAACCTATCTTACAATACAGGAAAGTGGGGGATAAGGGGATAAGCGGGGGTGGGGGGGGATGATGGAAGGGAGAGCATGGGGAGAAGGGAACAATTTGAGGTCAACACTCATGGGGAGGGACAGGATCAAAAGAGAGAACAGAAGTAATGGGGGACAGGATAGGATGGAGGGAAATATAATTAGTTCTTACACAACACTACTATTATAGAAGTCATTTGCAAAACTACACAGATTTGGCCTATATTGAATTGCTTGCCTTCCAAAGGGAAGGGGTGGGGAGGGAGGGAGGAAGAGCAGTTGGAACTCAAAGTTTTAGGAACAACTGTTGAGTACTGCTCTTGCCACTAGGAAATAAGAAATACAGGTAAAGGGGTATAGGATGGAGACAAAGGCAGAGAGGGATGATAGAAGAGAGGGCAGATTGGCAGATAGGGGCAATTAGAATGCTTGGTGTTTTGGGGTGGGGGGAGGGGACAAAAGGGGAGAAAATTTGCAAACCAAAATTTTGTGTAAATGAATGTTAAAAGTTAAATTTAAAAAATTAATAAATAATAAATAAATAAATAAATTTTAGTAAAATAAAATAAAATGAAAGGTTAAAAAATAATAATAACAATAAATTATAAATAAATATAAAATATATAAATATAAATATAAATTATTTCGTTAGTCTTTTCAAAGAACTAGCTTTTAGCTTTGCTTATCCTTTCCATTGTGTTTCTGTTTTCCCGTTTGTCTATTTTTCCTCCAGCTTTGAATATTTTGTTCTTATTTCAGTTTTGCTTATTTGTTTTTCCCCTAATTTTTATATGTTTATTCAGTTCACTAATTCTACCATTTCCTTTTTATGTTTACTGTTTACACTGTTTACTGTTTACACTGAGGACTGTTTACACTGTTTACTGTTTACACTGTTTACTGTTTACACTGAGGACTGTTTACACTGAGGACTGTTTACACTGTTTACTGTTTACACTGTTTGCTGTTTACACTGTTTACTGTTTACACTGAGGACTGTTTACACTGTTTACTGTTTACACTGTTTACTGTTTACACTGTTTGCTGTTTACACTGAGGACTGTTTCAGTGGCAACCCAGAAATTTGAGTGTGGTATTTATTACTGTCTTTCATGCAGTTATCAGTTATTTCTATGATCTTTTCTTTGTCCCACTTGATATTTAGGATTTTAATGTCACATCTCAAGTTAGATCTCTGTTTTTTGTTTGTACACCCTAAACAGATTAGCATTTTTATTGCATTATGATGAGTAAAGGTGGTGCTTACTATTTCTGCCTTTGTACATTTATTTGTGAAATCTCTGAACCTTAATAAATGGTCAATTTCTGTAAAAGTGTCATGAAGTGCTGAGAAATACGTGTATTCTTTATGAATCCCATTCAGAAGATGTAATGTTTTTAACTGCAGTCTAATTTATTGAATTCTACATTTTTCATTTCTGTTGTATTTGTACAACTCTGAGAGAGGGAGATTATGGTCCGATACGAGTATTTTACTATCTATATCTTCTTGAAATTTAGTTAATATTTACTTATGAATTTAGATGTTGCAACATTTGAGAAACATGTAATATTATTTGTTTTGATGGTTTTTCTCAATAGGTCATTTCCTCACTTCTCTCTGATTATGTTGTGGATTCTTGTTTTTGTAAAGTATTAACTTTCAAAGTGAAAATAAATGAATAATGATAAAGAAATGAATGAAAAAGTATAAATGACTACTTCCATCCCAGACCCACACACACACACACACACACACACACACACACACACACACACACACACACACACACACACACATCTACTAGAAGCCAAGGACCAATAACAGCAAAGTGAGACATCTCCCCCTCAAAAAAAAAAACAAAAAACAAAAAACACAGCAGAAGATGGGGGCGGGGAGGGTAAGATGAGTTTGGGATAGAGTTTCCATAAGGACAGGGTCCAGCTCGGGATGATGTCACTGGTGGCAGCTAAGTCAACTGGCAGCTCTAACAGCAGGGACAGAAGCCAAGGGACTATAACAAAGCAGTGTTTTGGGGTGGTGATCTCCATAGCAAGGAAGTATTCTCACTTGAGCAAGAAAAGCCCCCCTGGAGAAAATATGTCTCCAAGTCCTTTCCCAAGTCAGCCTTGTTTTACATAGAGATGAAACCACCAAGACTCAGTTATCCCGCTGGGTCTTGAAGGTTTCCCTAGCTTCATAAATCCCCTATGCAAATGCAAAAAAAACCCCAAAACGCTCAAAGAAAAAATGCCTTAAATCCTAATCAATATCTGGGCAGAGGTATTAGACCCTTTCCAAACTGCCCAAGGAGACTAATGTCCCACTCTGCAAGTATAAAACCCTGGCTGATGCAGTGAAGTGGAGGCCTAAATTGCATTTCCAGGAGAGCCAGGGGCCGTCAAATCTTGACCTTAGGTGTCAAGGACTGGTCCTATCTCCTCTTTAATTCTCTTCATTCCTGCTGCTCTCTGAGAATGCCTCTTGGAGCCACAGCTGAGAAAATGGCCCCAGAGTCTGGGGCCTGATTGTGAATCCCACTATAAGCTGGGGGACAGAGGGGAAGTCTCTAACTTTTCTGGGCTGGGCCTCGGGTTCTCTTCCTGTTAAAAAAAGAGAGTTAATAAACTTGAACAGACTTAAAAATTCTAATCTGCAGCACAACAGGCACTTCAGAGATCTCTTCATGTGACAAACATGATCCCCACCTTCTGAGAGAGATGTGGGGATCCTGATCAGGCTGCAGATGTAGACATAGTGTTTCATTAGACAAGATTAATTATACATATGTGTTAAAAGGGCTTTGGTTTTTCTTTCTTTCCAGTGGTGGGGAGGGCAAAAGGGTGAAGTGAGTTATCAGCAGAGAATGTAATTTGGGTTAATTGAAAAATAATTTTAAATTAAAAATTAAAAAGACCTACCCTAATTCCCTCATTAGTTATTTCACTGTGAGGAAAGTGCAAAAAAGTCAATAGAAAAGGAAGGTGATTTTCTTATTGTAGCTATCTAATATTCGTCTTGTCACATTCTCTAGCTTTGCTGATGGAATAGAAAGAATCCCCTTTCTTAAATTAGTCAATGGAGTCACTTTGTAACAGGTGAGTCTGAATCACGTTCCCCATCTTTTAAGCTAAAGAATTCAGCAATCTTTCTCCTAAAATTTATACAACTTCTTTCCCCCAGAAGTGTGTTTCCCTACCAGCAGACTTAGAGTCCATAGAGCTCTCCATGTCAGGGAGATTGCCATCAAACAGTGGTTCCCACTCTAAAGATGCCATAGACTCAGACTACAGGACTTCATAACTCTCAGGAGGTCATTATAGCCTGATTCATATGAGCTTAAGGGGCTCATTGCCAGTCTATCCAATTCAATTCAACAAGCATTTATTAAGCATCTATGAGGTACCAAGTCTTATGCTGAGTTTGGAGACCCAAAGACAAGATGAAAAATAGTCTGGGTAAACAAGAAGCTAATATTCTCTTGGGGGAGGGGTGGAGGCAGTATGGAGCATATCAACAGAGAAGTACATACATGATAATATGCCAAGGCAGAAAGCCTAAACAACTAGGGGATTTAGGAAAAGTCTTCCATACCAGGGCACAGTGGGTAAATTTTGAAAGAAACTGAAAATTAATCTAATAGAATGTGAATTCCTGGAGAATAAGGACAATTTTGTTCCTGTCTTTGAATCCCTGGGGTCTAGTATGTTGCCTAGAATATACATAGGGATTTCATAAATGACTATTAATTGACTAATTTGGTGGACCAGTGGCTGAGATTGGATTGGAGATTGGAAAGATCAGGAAGAGGTGATAAAGACCTGAAATGAATGGTTACCATGTTAGTGATAAGAAGGAGATATATTTGAGAAATATTGGGGAGGTAGGAATAAGAGGACTTGGCAACTAATTGGGGCTGGGGTGGGGAGAGAGAGGGGAGAGCTGAGGGTCTCCTCAAGATTGGGTTATTCTATATTTAAAAAAAAAGAATGGAGTTATTCTAACCAAGAATTACAAATTTCAGAGGAGGGATAGGTTTTGGAGAAAAGATACTAAGTTTGGTTGTAGATATGTTATATTTGAGGTATCTCTGGGATAACTAGTTGAAAATGTACAGCAGGTTGTTGGAAATGAGGAGAGAGGTAAGGACTAGATATAGATATAAAGAAGTCATCTGCATGAAGATTATCAATGAACCATGGAAACTGATGAGAGAGAGAGACAGAGAGAGACAGAGAGAGACAGAGAGAGACAGAGAGAGACATCAAATGATTCAGAGAAATCAATGAAGATTGAGAAGAGACTTACTAATTTTGGTAACTGTTTTACTCAAGTGATAAGGTTGGAAACTGGATTGAAAAGCATTGAAAAGTTAATGGGAAAAGAAGCCATGCAGATGATGATTGCCGGTAGGTATATTTTTTTTTCCCTAGAAACTTGGCTGTTAAAGAAGAGATGTGGCAGAATCATTTCAGAAGATGGTAAGAATGAAATGTTTGCTTGATTTGATCTGTTTTGTCTTGTGTCGCATCCAGTTTAGGGGTGTATTTGGGGCATTTGTAGACAGCAGAGAAAAGGCCAGTAAACAGGGAAGACTGAGGACTGTGAGGTGGTAATCATTTCCTGGCACGCTCATATATCTGAAGTGTAGCCAAGAGCCAAGCCTCTTCCCAACTCCCTCCTGACTCCCCAACTAGAAGGAGTACAACAAAAAATAGGTAAGTCCATGATCAAAAGCTCAAGCATGCAGACCATTTACTCTGAAGCAACCAGTATGGCTTTGAATAGCTTTGTCCTGTATGAGAAACACTGTGACATCAAGAGTCTAGAAGTTCCCAGGAGAGATTTCAGTCCAGAGGCTTCTTGGCTGCACGAAAATGGAAGAACCTCATAATCTCATTAAGTCTCAACTTTCTCATTGGTAAAATGGTTATGATAATACCTCAAGATTTTACCTCACAAGTTTGTTGTGGAGTTCAAAAGAGTTGTGTGTGGAAAGTGTTTTGTAAATTTTAATGTACCATTATTTAAATATCCATTATGATGTGGTTTCTAAACTCAAGGCACTTTAGCAGGAAAGAAGGGGGCTGCTGCTGCAGACAGTTTGTAGCCCCTCCAGCCAGCCCAGCCATGTGTCCATAGAGTCTCTGTACAGACTGAAATGAACTGGTGTGACTCACATGGAAGAAAAGGACTTTAATGAATCAACAATTTTAAAGCAACTTATTGAAATCACCCAGATATGAAACCTCCAGGTAAACACATTTCCTGCAAGAAGGAACAAATAGTCCATATCAGGAGGGCCTCAGGCAATAATTGTTCTGCAGTCCAGGACAATAGCTTTTTTATGAGAACACTGGGTCACAAGAACAGGGTAAGCTACCTGGGCACTTCCTGTTTTAGGAATTAGAAAAGCATGCCATGGGGCTTGTAATCATTTTCATCTCAAATGAAAATGTGCTGGAGGTGGGGCAGTGTTTTATTAAAACTTGAACTGTCTGGAAAAAAAAGCTTTGCATAACCGAGGGGTACTGGGCTTACCTGCTTTGCATTTAGGAAGCCAATCAAATCAATTAATCAATGCCAGGCCTAGAGGCCTGAGGGCTACCCGAGTCTTACCTTACCTATCGCAGGTCTTTGGCTGGCCAAACCGGATAAACGTATGAGAGAAGAGACTTTCCAGAGTCGAACAAGGGTTAGGCTTTATTCAGGGTCTTGGTTACATGTGCAGGGGGAATTCTTCCTTAGGAGAGAGAGAGAAATCTCCCAAGGAGGCAAAGATCTTACAGTAAGAGAATGAAAGCAGAAGTGGAAGTGGGGAGAGAGGGGGGAGGGAAGAGCGAAGAGAGGAAAAGGGGCCTTCTGTCCTGAAAGGGCCCCTCAGCGCTAAGAGCGCCTTCGGGCTTTCCTGACCCTACTTAAGCTCTCCTGCCGCATAGTTTGCACCTGAATACCGTGCCTGTTAGATTACAATAGGTGTGCCCAGATCCAGGCCAGTCTCGAGGGTGGGGATGCTCTCTCCCATCACGTTTCCCACGGGAAGAGGCGGAAATGCACGAGATATCCCGGTCTCACACCTCAATTCCCTGCTGTTCCCTGGGGGGCCTCATGAGAACTCTAAGGTTTAGAAGTCCTCACCTTTTACCCGCCCGAGACTGTCCACATGAAACTGAGCTTACACCCCCAACAAATCAACAATCATTAGTTAAGTGTGCCTACCTACCAAGCATTCTGTTAGTTTCCAGAGGTACAAAGATGAGGAATGAAACAACCCTCCTCTCAAATAGCATACGCTCAAGAGGGAGAGATAACAAATACATACGTGTATGATATACATACACATCCATATAGTACATGCACATACGGATGTACATGTATATTTATGTATGCATATGTATGTGTGTATATTTACAGAATGAATATTTTTAAAGTCCCCTAATTGGCAGTAAAAGCTGAGAACTTGGCTTTCTTGAAGACTTTTGGAAAATCAAACCCAAGTCTTCCTGACACCAAGGACAACACTGTCTACTATGCCATTGTTTCCACTAGTTTAACCTAAAAATGGGTTAAAAGATAAAAGTCTTTTTTAATACTGGACAACAGAATTCCATATTTAAAACCAACACAGAATGCAACAATGGTTTCCAGCTGATAAAACCTAACTTCACATCAAGAACTCTCAAAATTTGAATTATCAAAACCAAAATACCTCCTCACAATAATTTGATTTTCTAGGGTAGCATTAGCTAATTCCCTCAACTGTCAAAATCTCAAATCTTTAGTCTTAAAAATATGCCTAATAGGCTACATCCTAATACCTTAGTGAGACATTTTAAGATCAACATGTCCAAAATGGAACTCATTATATTTCCCGCCAAACCCTTCCCTCTCCTTCTCTCCTTGTTACTTTAGAGATCAACACCATCCTCCCAGTTCCTCAGACTTTCAACTTAGTAGTCATCTTTGACTCTTTATTATTTCTCAACACTTGTCCAAACTGTGGCCACTTTTTTCTAAAAACTAATCAAGTCTGACATCAATGGAAGTAATTATACCGGTTGGAAATTATGATATATTTATATGGCATTTCAAGGACAAACCCCCAGTGAGTCAGGACTACCCATAGAGGAAGCATTTACTGAAGTGACCTATTAAAGACAATTGGCACAAAACAGCCCCCAAAGTGTCTCAAACACCTTCTTTAGATGACTGTGAATTGTGTATCAGGATCATCTCAGAAGATTAAAATACAGGCAACCCAAGAGCAAATGGTGACTCTCATGATGGACATAACTAGACTTCAGCTTGCTAACAAAAGCAAAGAAGGCAGCACATGATAAACAAATGGGAAAGAGGCACAGATGAAGGAGAGCCATAGATGAGTGTGCACACATGCGGCACTGGCACCCATGAGGAGGGCAGCCTCCCTCATATGTGGTGGTCACTCCGTGGAGTCATGGAGCATCCATAGGAAAGCATGGTCAAGAGCAGCCCAAGATGAAGAGTAGCCCATGGATGGGTTGCATTCCACGTTGTCCATAGGAAGCATTCCCAACATTGAGACTTCAAACAATGGAACTTCAAAAGCAAATCCTCAAGAGCTGAAGAGAAATATAATTCTGTTACCAGCTGTCAGATTATCCTAAAGCTGAAGAACTGTTTAAGTTGTTTTTAACAAGTGGCCAATTTACATGGCAGCACTTTTGATAATATCAAAGAGTTGAAAACAAAATTGATGCCCATCGTTTGGACAATGGTGAAACAAGCTGTGGGATGTGAAAGTGATGAGGTGTTAGTGTTCTATAAGAAACAATGACTATTTTGAATATAGAGAAGTGAAGAAAGATTTATGTGAACCAATGCAAAATGAAGGAAGTAAAACCAGGAAAACAGTTTACAAGATGAAGGCAATGGTGGAGATGGAGAGAAGCACTGAAATGGAAATAAGACTGAAGCTGAAGGGTGAGAAAAGCTAATCACCAAGTCTGGTTTACATAAAAGGTGATCCTTTTGCTTCAAGACTCAATACCTCAATACTCAACACCCCCCTATTCCCTCAGTGGGGGTGCAAAAGCAACTTTCTCTCATTGGCAGAAATGTTTGCCACCAAACTGTCCTCATGTAATCTCTGAATCACAAGTATGTTTGGGAACTTTCAGAAGTCCTTTGTGAACCTAGAAAGCCTAAAGCTTCCCCAGAAGATCCCAAAACTTTAGTCTGGTTTTGTCAGTCTTGGGAATTACTGGTAATTCTGCGTTGCTTTGGGTACAGCCAGTGCTAGGTGACCTTACAAAATGAATCCATCCATCATTTCCTCACAAGCGGAGATGAGAGAAGGAACCTCCCCCCCACCTTCTTTGAAAAAGTGGGGAACTATGGGTGAAGAACACTGAATATGATATCAGACATTTTGTGGTGGTTAGTTTTCATGAATGCTCCTTTTTCAAAGTCTTCTTTTTCTTTTCTAAAGGGTCATATTTGGGGGAGGGGAGGCAGATTAAATAATGCATTGGGAAATTTATGTGACATGAAAATTAAAGACATCAGTAAATTTATTTTGTGTCAGCTTCATGCTAATGTTAGAGAATTTCCTTTCCTTGGTTGTTTGGTGACTGTGACATGAGTGATCCCTGTAGGAATGTACATAGATACATATAGATATAGATATAGATATAGATATAGATATAGATATAGATATGTGTGTATGTATGTACATATATGGTTCCAAATTCTCTCTTTCCCCTCAGCCCCTCCCTGATCCATTGAGAAGGTAGTAATATGATACTCATTATACACACAAAACATATTTCCATATTATCCATGCTGCAAAAAATGAAACAACAAAAATAAATACTAAAATATGTTTCTGTCTTCACCCACAGAGTTCATCAATTCTCTCTGGAGGTGGATAACATTTTTCTTCAGAATAGCTGACTCCTTCATAGTCAATGGTTGTACAATACTGCTGCTACTATGTACAATGTTCTGATTCTTTTCTCTTCACTTTGCATCAGTTCGGGTAAGTCTTTCCAGGTTTTCCTGAAATCATCTTCATTATTTCTTATAGCACAATAATATTCCATCACAAACATAAATGACAACTTGTTCAGACATTCTGCAATTGATGGCTATACCCTCAATTTCCAATTCTTTGCCACCACAACATATATTGTTTTTCTTTTACTTTGATCTCTTTGGGATACTGGATGAAATTGTATACACATTTTTATAGCCATTTGGGTATGGTTCCAAGCAATCCATAGAGTGGTTGGATCAGTTCACAACTCTGCCAACAGTACATCAGTGTTCCAGTTTTCCACATCCTCTCAAGCACTTTTCCTTTTCTAGTCATGTTGGCCAGTCTGATAGGTGTAAGATAGAAACTCAGTTATTTTAATTTTCATTTCTCTGATTATTAGTGATTTAGAGGATTTTTAAAATATGACTTTTGAAGCTCCTATTTCTTCTCTTGAAAACTACTTGTTCATGTCCTTTAAGGAATCTGTTCAGTACAGTGAAGAAGATATCTCCGTACTAGACTGAGATTTTCACATCATCTATATCTGTGTTAAAAATAAAATTTTTTTAGAAGGATGACATATCATTTCCTCTGATCTCTAATAAAGACAATGTGAAGAGTATGCTTCTCCTTTCACTTTCGTGCTTCCCTTATTTCCCCATGGCTTGTAGTTCAGTAATGTCTTTGGGGGAGGGGCAATAGGAAATCCATTTCATGAAAATCTTTGGTTTTCTCAGGAATCAGGTGGATGAGACTACGGGTAATCATGTACCCGAGGACTGACCAGCTCTGGTACAAGCTACAGATTTCAGCATGAAGGTCCAAAGGGCAGATTTTGGTTTGAAACACAACACATTTCCACTGGCTTCCTGCTCCCTTGGGTGTGAGCTGGACATGATATGTACAACCCAGACATATGACACAACATTGTTATTTCCTTCCTTCCAATTCAAATTTCATGTGCATGCAGAAGTGACTTCCCAGCAAATGAAATAAGTGCTTTTTCTTAGAGATGAAGCAAAGTAAGCTGATTGAGACAGAACCTGGAAGAATGTAGCAGAGAATATTTGTCCAAGCTACTTTTATATCAGCAGGGACCCAGCAAAGGAGATAGATTTCACCTCAATTTTGTATGGTTTTTCAGGAATACAATGAAAAAAGCTTATCAAAATGTCTGAATACCTGGCAAAAGCCTTTAGCATCAGTTTTAACAATGGCAGATTTGATGGTTGATTCCATCTCTGATCTCATTAATGCAGGGGCTCTTTGCAAAGGTGCATATTGCAACTCACCCATGCCTTCCTATCTTCTGCAACTTTGGTTCCCATGGTGAATTTGAGTTCTCTTGATACTGTGTAGAAGCAATTGGTTACCCTTCCCACTTCTCTGTCTAATAACAACCATTCACCACTTCCCATGTGAACTTTCTGATTGGTAAAACATTATAACCTATTCACATCCATAGTGCATGCCTCCATCACTCTTTGCATTGTTTTTAGTCAGTCTTTTCAGTCATGTCTAACTCTTTATTTTGGTGAAGTTACAGGAGTGACTTGTCATTTCCTTCTTCAACTCATTTTACAGATGAGGAAACTGAGGCAAACAGGGTTAAGTGATTTGTCAAGGGTCACACAACAAGTGTCTGTGGTCAGATTTAAATTCAGGAATCTTCCTGTCTCTAAGCTCACTGCATCATTTTCAATAGCATTTAATATTTTTCACTTTTTGGTAACAAAAGACTGCAGTCTTGACCTGACCCTGTGAATGCTAAGTTTCCCTCTGGCCCTGTATTTGAAGTCCACAGTTAAATGAGAAACATTCTTCCTCTATTTTTCAACAAGGATACAGTGAGTGGGTAAAATATTTGTTCTTATAATGAAAGAGATTTGCCACATACCCTGTTCCTTGCCCTATCCATCTTCCTTCTTGCTCATCCCTGGCCTATAGGGTCAAACATCTGTAAGGACAGATCCACCTCCCCATCGTCTCCACCTACTCAGTTCTCAAATTCTAACATCCTGGCTTCCACTCCCACCATTTCACTGAAATTCCTCTTTCAAAGATCTCTCATGATGTCCTAACTGCCAAATCTCATGGCCTTGGTGCAGTTCTCATCCTTTTTGACTCCTCCCTCTCCTTGACATTCGTCTCCTTGGGCATCTATGTCCCTACACTCTCCTGGTTCTCCTTCAATAACTCCATTTACTCCTTTTCTTCTTCCTTCTGATCCTTAAGATCCTAACCCCACACATAGGTATGAGCACTTGAGCATGCATACACACACATGCTCTTTCCCTACTTTGTCTACCTTCTCACCTTTAATCACCATGTCTATTTGACCATCACATCCTCACTCATGACAGAGGCACAGAGAGAGAGAGAGAGAGAGAGAGAGAGAGAGAGAGAGAGAGAGAGAGAGCATTTCTGTAATTACTCACTTTTGTAACCCTTCCTACCCAGCCCACACAGCACTATTCCCCTTTAAGGTGCTTGGCAGATGTTGTTTAAACTGAATTGAACTGACGAGCATGAATTCAGGAAAAATTCTGTGACTTAATTGGTGTCCCAGAGTCTTCAAACAAAAAAATTTCCCTAATCAATCTATAGAAATAAGACACTGTATTTCTCTTAACTGGCCTAAAATTCCAAATCATTGATCCTTTTAATTAGGCAACCAAAAACAAGCATCACCATGGCAATGAGCTGCTACCTGGAAGAACCCTGGGGGAACTCCATGACTCTTCTGCCATTATTGGATCAATATCAATCAGTTTATCAAATCAGGTGCTTTTACTTAGGAAGTAAAAGAGTCAGAGAAGATTGGGGGGATCCAACATGAGCTCTTTCAACTACCCTTCCCAATTCCTCATCATGGCTTTATATTAACCAGTGCTCCATTCTCTTTCCCTCACCTCACAGAAGAACAGTATTTGGTGGTCACTGAAGCTGAGCACTGTACCTGTGCTCTTGGTGTCCTGCCCACCAGCCTCCACCAAGCCTTGCTATGGTAATCCTCCCCTTTCTCACATCTTTAATCTCTCTCTAAATTGTTTTCTTCCTATCCGTCTACAAATAAACTCAGATTTCTCCATGTTAATATTAATATCATTAACAATATTTTCCTTTGACTCTTCTCTCACATCTCTCTTTTCTTCTTTACTGTTAAACATCTGGAAAAGTGGAATGAACCCCATATCTCTACTTCCTTGGATACCCACTCTCTTGTCCATCATTTGCAATGGCTTTCATTCCTAGTTGGCCACTCGGTGGCGCAGTGGATAGTGATGGTCTTCCAGTCAGGAGGACCTGAGTTCAAAGCTAACCAGAGACACACCTTAGCTGAGTGATCCTATGGAAGTCACCTAACCTCCCTATGCCTCAGTTTCCTTACCTGTAAAACAAGGATGCTAATAATAAGAGCTGCTTTTCACAGAATTGTTGTGAGGATCCATAACATTCACAAACATTAAAGTGGTTGTGATTGTTATCTCCAACTGCGTCAGTGATACCATGGTCATGTCGAAACAATGAAGTAATATTCGCTTCCATGGACAAGGTGTTCCACACGTGAATTTTCTGTTTTTTACGTATTTCCCCATTTAATCCTCACATCGGTCCTGGGAAGTAGGTGTTATTCATAAACACATTCTTTCAATGTGGAACAGAAAGCCAAGAGAAGGACCATGGCTTGCCCAGGGTCTCACAGCTAGTAAATATCAGAGACTGTATTTGAACTCAGGTCCTCCTGACTCCGAGTGCACTATGCAGCCACATCTTTAAGGCCAAAACTTGTTTTGTTCATTTGGGATGAAATTCTTTCTGGAATTCTTTTTAACCACTTCCTTGCCTTTTTGAACAGAGAACGCTGACTGAAATGTAAACAACTTTTGATGTCCCAGCATCAAAGTAGACTAGTTTTTAGGCAGAATTGTAATATAGTTTATTATTAAAATTCTGCCTACGATAGTCATACAGGACAAAACTCTAGAGTCTACACTAGTGAGATGCCAGGTTCATTTAAATATCTATGCTGGATAAGCAGGGTTTTTGTATGTATCATACATTTTGATAGCAAACAAGGCACATATGACTCGGTTGCTCTGGTCAGACAGGCTATATCATTCCCTCAGATAGCCAGGGTCCCCTAAGGGGCTGGAGGGGTATCTCAGAATCCATATACTATGTTCTCCCATTTAAAGGGTTGGTAGCCAGAAACGCCAGTTCTACTCAACAGCTTAATAGTGATTAGCTTTTACAAAGGGATATTAACTTTAAAATGTAGCAAAAACAAAGATTTCCTCCAATACCTCATCTCACAATCCCTTCTGTAATACATCATTGTGGGGGCGAGGGAGAGATGAGTTTCCAAACTTAGCTTGGCTGCTCCCTAGACCTGGTCCTATGAAGTTCATTCCCAAGGAAGGGGCACTGCCGGGTGAGTCCTTCTACTGGGCTTGGCTATCAAGGGTACAACCAAAAGTTCCCTTTTTGGAACATCAAGACTTTGCTGGTTACAGGAGTTGACCTGAATTCTGACTCCCAGATTCTAGTTCCAATGCAGACCAGAGATTCCACTTCCTATGCTTAAAATGGAAAGGACAAAGCCAAGAAGGCCCTATTTTGGGGGTGGATCATCTGGTTCCTAAAGGGAAAGGGCCTACTTCCCTTTTCCTCAGAGCATGGTCTCTTCATTGAACACTTGTCACACTATCAAAGGCAGCTGAGGACAATGAGGCAAAAAAGCAATAACCAAAGCCAACAAGGTTTTTGAACGTCTTTAGAACCAGAGGATGTCCCTTTCACCAAGCAGTTAGTTGACCAGATTTTATTGTTATCGTTTGGTCATTTTCAGTTGTGTCTGACTCTTTGTGACTCCATTTGAAGTTTTCTCAGCAAAGCTACTGAGATGTTTGCCATTTCCTTCTCTAGCTCATTTTACAGATGAGGAGACTGAGGCAAACAGGGTGAAGTGACTTGCCTAGGGTCACACTGTAAGTAACTGACTGAGGTAAAATTTTAAATCAGGTCATCCTGACTCTACAGCTACCCAGAACCAGTTACCAAATGCCCATTCATCCTTTCTTCTCCCCTCAATTCTCCTGGATAAAGCTCCATAGTGTCTTCCATGTAGAAATTCCATATAAATCAGCAGATGGGCTCTACACTTGTGCCCAATCCTCCTTCCTGGCTCATCGGTGATGTTTGGCAAAGTTGGTTAGGCATTTAATGAAGCCAAGTTTGCTGATTCCGATGAGATTGTTGAGTTCCATTGGCATCACTGTATTAATGGCCACAGAATGACTCCTTTCCTCTTGGCAGCCAGCTCATAAGTGCCCATGGTTTTCCAAAGGACCAGAATGTACCTTTGCATCAGCCCAGCTCTACCAGCACCATCAGGAAGATGACTCAAGGCCCATCTGCTCTGATATAGGACCAAGGGCTTTTCTTTAAAAGCAAGGACCATAAGATTCTTCAAAGATGACATATCCTTCAAGATTGTTGCTGGTGTTTCTTCCATTCGTCATGTGGGCTCTTTGTGACCCGACTTGGTGTTTTTTTGGCAAAGATACTAGAGTGGTTTGCAACTTCCTTACCCAGTTTGTTTCACAGATGAGGAAACTGAAGCAAACAGGGTTAATTGACTTTCCCAGGGTCATACACCTGGTAGGTATCTAAGGCTAGATTTGAACTCAGGTCCTCCTGACTTCAGAACCAGCACTCTGTTCACTCTGCCACCTAGCTTCCCCATCTTAAAGATGGATCAGTATAAATGAAGCATTTATCCATCTCTAATGAAATATGCTTATTAGGTTCACATCCCCCAAAAGGCAATATCTGGAGGTCTTTAAACAATTACATGATATATTAACTGTAAATTTTTGTATCCTTCTCTGTGAATTCATGTGCTTTAGGCACTGTTGGACGGATCTGGGGGTTGCTATAATGGATTCATCAGTCTGGTAACTACTTTGAATGGCTTTTGTGGTTTGGTTAAATTGACTGTATCAAAGAATCATAGAACTTTTTAGTACGAAGACGTTTCAGTCAAGCAAGAGTTTACAAACACCACATCTATGTGGAGAGGAAAGTATAAGATCAGACTCTGATACTACTGGGGTGTTTGGAATGGAAGGGCAGTGTATTTTCACTTGTGAGTTGATTCACATAGGAGAGAATACCATACTCTTTTATCTTATAATCATTCTTAGAGTCTCTTTGTGTTTGAAAACTCAGGTCAAGGTGACCAGACCTGGTGGCACATACCTATTGTACCCGTTAACAGAGAGGTTGACGTTGGTGGATGGCTTGAGCTTGGGCGGTCTGAGTTGCAGCAAGGCTATATCTTACTGAGGAGCTGCACTAGTGGGTATCAATACAATGAGCCCCAAGGAGTAAGGGTGGTGCCAAGCTACCTCAAGAAGGGGGAACTGAACCAGGTCAGAAATGCAGAAGGGCAAAGCTTCTGTGTTGATCATCAGTGGGGCTGATCCATTAGTGGCCACTTTCATTTTCACTTTGAGTGAGAAAACAACAACAAAATATTCAGGTCAATAGCCATCTTCTATTTGAAGTCTTTCTTGATCTGCCCAACTAAAAGTGCCTCCTCCGTCCCATCCCCCCCAAAATATTACCCTATATTTCTTTTGCACAGATGCTGTATCTATTTAAATACACATATATGTACATATACATATATACACACACATAGATGTATACCAATATATAGATGTATATATATAGACATCACCCTCACCTCACAACACACATACATACACACACACACACACACACACACACACATACATACACAGACAATGTAAGCTGTCTGACGACAGGAACTTTATCCATTTTTACTTTGTATCCTTAGTGTCTGGAATGTGGCAGTCATTCAATAAATTGTGGCAAATTGACTGTTTGATACATAATCCTTTTTTAAAGCAATAAAGTCCTGTGTAAAGCCTCCAAGGTATATTAACTTATAAATCTCAAAGGGAATTTTCTGCATGAAAAAATGTTTTGTTTTGTTTTTATTCTATACTCTACCATTTTTAAGGTGTAGTTAGGTGGTTCAGTTGTTAGAGTGCCTAGTCTGGAGTCAAGAAGATTCATCTTCCTGAGTTCAAATCTAACCTCAGAAAGTTACTGTGTGACCCTAGGCAAGTCACTTTACCCTGTTTGCTTCAGTTTTCTCATCTGTAAAATGAGCTGGAGAAGGAAATAGAAAACCATTCTAGTATCTTTGTCAAAAAAACTCCAAATGTGATGACGAAGAGTTGGACATGACTGAAAAATGACTGAACAACGAAACCAGTTTTGAAGTATTTTCAAAAAGAATATCTATTCATGAAGGTCTTTTTAAGAGAAGACAAGATAGATCCATTTATACATGCAAATGTAATCAAGTATAACTTTTTCACTGCCCTCCATCCTTACCCCAAAACAGAGAATTCCAAGATGCTCAAAGGAAATTATTAAAGGTATGAAGTAGAATAATCAGATCACAGAGTCATAAAAAGAGTTGGAAGGGACAGATCTAACCCATCCCCTTCCCATTTTACAAATGAGGAAAGTGAGGCAGAGAGACTTGCTAAGGGTCACACAGCTACAGAAGGCAGGAGTTTTGGTGACACAAGAGTCTATAGCAGATAATTATTTTATTTGACGTGGTTTAGTGCCTTAAAAAAATAAAGAGCATTTCATTTCCCAAAATTCAGCAGATTCCTAATGGCAGATGGCATCAATCAGATTAGTTGAGCTCAGTATGGAGGTCTTTGCCAATGGAATGGCCCCTAGTTGATATATCCTTTGTTGACCTGCTAAATTTATATGTGAGCAAATAGAGATTTGGAGATGTTGTAGCTTGACCGAGATCACACAGCTCGTAAGAATCTGAGATAGGCTTTGAACTCAGGAATTCTCTGCCCTAAGATTAATACCTTATAAAAAAATATCTCAGATCTCATCACTGAGCAGACAAATATTTGCATGAGAACAGAGCACGATCTGGATTTGGGTTTCTAGCATTTTCCATTTGTGGCCATGCCAGAGGAAATATGGGAAGAGTCTAATAACCTTGACATTTATGTTCCCTGTCTTCAGCAAAGCTGTAGTTAATCCCCTAAACCTCTTGGCTTCCCATTGCTACATTGCTTCAGTGGAGGTCTCTGGGGTTTCTCAGGGAGCCAGCCCAGTATTCAATGTCCTTCTCCTGGGCTAATATAGCATCTATCTCACATGGGTGTTGTGAGGATCAAATGAAATAAATCGCTAAGGAGTTCCACTATGCTTAAAGTAATGTGTGTGTGTGGTGTGTATACATATATGTGTGTAATATATGTGTATATATGTGTATATATGTATATATGTGTGTATGTGTGTGTATGTGTGTGTATATATGTATGTGTATATGTGTGTTTGTGTGTGTGCAGATATATAGATATATATGCTGGTTATTATTGTCATCAATGGATCCACCAAATCACTGAATATGTTGTTAACTGTGGCTATAGCTGGTTCTTTACAGACACTCAGGATTCAACAGTGTAGCTGCTTCTACTTCAGAGTAGCCTATAGTATATTTATTCTTTTCAAAGAGATTAGCATTTTCTCTGCTGCAATATAAATGTTATCTATTTCTAGTCCATTGAGAACAGAATCTTGGCCAACAGAAGATTCTCTCTTTAAAGAAAGAAACCTTCCCAAGGAAATCAGGACTTTCCTTGGTCTTTTTCCTTGAAGTCAGACTCTGGAATGGCATGTCTGAAATGGAGATTCTCTCTTTTCTCACTTTCCTGACAATTTCCTAAGGGCATTTTCTTTTGCACTTAACCTCTTAAGCTTTCGCCTAATTAGAGGCATTGTGGGGTGGCACAGTCCAGAAGACCTGAGTCCAGATCTTACTGCAGGCATTTAATAACTGAGTGACACAAGGCAAGTCACTTGACCTCTCTCAGCCTCAGTTTCCTCACCTAAAAGTGAAGGAGTTGGACTCAGTGTTCTCTCAGGTCTTTGCATCTCTATGTCAACGATCACATGATCCAAGGAAATGGAAAACTGAAAGGCGGACAAATTAAATGGCAGACAAGTGAGGAGTGGGTCCAAGGAGGGGTTCTCTCATCTGCTGCCTCCCTCCAGGACCTTCCCACTGAGAGTATCTTCCATTGTCACCACGTACAACATACATAGTGATTTTCACATTGTCTCTCCCATTAACATGTAAGACTATTGCAAGCAATGACTATATTTTGTCTTCCTTTGTATTCACGGTACTTAGCACAGAACCTGACTCACTAATCACTTAAATGATTGATGACTGACTGGTTGATTGTATAATCTTCTAATATAGAAACACAAAAGACATTCCTCAATAAATAAAAGGTCAAAAGATATGATAAAACAGTTCTTCAAAAAGTAATCTATGGCCAACCATATGAAAGCATACTCTGAATCATTAATAACAAGATAAATTCAAATTTAAAAATTTCTGAGATTTTTTCCTTCAGTAAATGAGAAAAGAAGACCAAAAATGGAAATATTCATGAAAAGATGTGCACATGAATGATTTATTGGTAGAGCTATAAACTGGTTCAATTATTTTGGAATGCAACTTGGAATTGTGCAATGAATAATTAAACTGTCCATACTCATTTATTCAGAAACACAACCCCTAGGGATGTAGCTATAGGAGGCAGCTAAGGGGTTCAGTGGATGGAGTGCTGAGCTTACAGTCAGGAAGCCCTGAGTTCAAATCCAGCCTCAGACACTCCCTAGCTGTGTGACCCTAGGCAAGTTACTTAATCTCTGTTTGCCTTAATCCACTAGAGAAGGACATAGCAAACCACTCCAGTGTCTTTGTCAAGAAAACTCCATTGATGGTATGGTCCATGGGGGTCATAAGGAATCAAACGCAATTGAACTGTGACAATAACAAAAATCACCCCTAAGCATCTACTCCCCAAAAGTCAGCAGTAAAAAGAAAGGCCTTATATATGCCAATATATTTACAACAGCACAATAAGCTAGAAAAAAAGAACTCAGAACAAAGTAGATGTCTATTAACTGGAGAATGGCTAAGCAAAGTGAGGTACGTGAATACAACATTTGCTGTTGTTCTGTAAGAAACTGTGAATACAAAGAATACATAAAGAATGGAAAAATATATATTAATTGATGAAAAATGAAGTATGCAAAACAAAGGAAAAATGCACCATTACTCTAACAGTATAAAGAAAAAGAAAAAGAGCCCGAAAATTGCAATTGCATCCTGTGAGATTTAAATCACAAGCTTCACTCCAAAGAAGATAATGGAAATCACTCTCCCTCCACATGTTTTGGGGGGCTCAGTGGAGTCCAGCACATCTTTCTTTAGAGCAGAGATGAAGGATGCTGAGGCACTCTCACTCTCTTTTAGCCTTTTCTCCAAAACCTGATCTTTGCCAGTTTCCTACCAGAGACCAAACAGGCTAGATGGGTTTGGGGATATCAAGCTATAGCCACTTTTTTAGTGGGTAAAGAGGAAGATGTAAATGAGTCTGGAAGGAAAAATGAGCCAGACTGGAAGGAAAACATTAACATCCAATTCATAGCAAGGAAGACTTGTCTTCCCAACTTTTAAGGGAGAAAATTAATGAGATTCAATCCAACAGTAGGTGACAACTCTGTCCCAGGCAAGAGTGTCTGACTCACCAGGGGAAGGTTTAGGAGAAACAGCCCAGTGTATTGGGAAGAGCATTCAGTTGGAGGTACCAGGCTTCTGGTCCAAGATATGGTGCCCACAGCATTCTTTGTATCCCATCCCCCATTTAGTGTAGTGCCTGGCATATTAGTACGTACATAACAAATGTTTGCTGACTTGTCACCCCTGAAAAAAAAGCATATTCTTCCTTGCCTTGAATTACTTTGTCTTATTTTTAAATGTGGAAAGATCATGAAATTATACATTTCAAGCTGGAGCAGGGTCTGTGTACAAATTGTATAGCCTTTAGCAGTCTACATATTCATTTAAATCAGACTATTTGGTATTTAATCTTTGTATTTCTAGCGATTAGTACCTCACAGGTGCTATAAAAATGTCTATTGGATTGAATAATTCCAAAAAACTTACATATGCTAATTAATTTACCCCAGGCCCCTAGAATTCAGACTTTGGTTGGGTGATAACATTCTGCTGCCCAGAACATTCACTGGGGTGACCATTACCACCAAATCAATGGTAATGCTTACCCAAGGGTATTTGGGAAACTCCCAACACACCACTGAACTAAGAAAGTATATTTGAATCCATTTATACCCCAGAAAAAACAGCTCCTCATACAGAAACTACCCCAATAATGAACTTTGAACATGGTTTCTCTGAGCCCCTGAATCCTCCAAACTGGGTTGCAGGGAAAGATTAGTCAGGCACCGGTCCATAGGACAGCCCCAGAGTCAGAACTGGTTCATTTCAATGATTTGATGGGGAGCCACAGTTTACTAGGAGTTGGAATCTTATCTTCTCAACTCAGAATTCAATGTGATTCAGGGTACTGGCAAATACTGAAGAATCACCAAGAAAAGATGCCCATCAAAGTTTATTGAATTGAATGATTGTTCTTTGGGATTTTCTTATCAATCTTAATCATTCAATGTCATCTGGGGGCTACATTCTTCATTATTTTTCATGTCTTAATGTCCTAATGAAAAGGCATATGACTAAAAGGAACCAAGGAAATCTGGTGACTGACATGAACTGTTAAGATTTCCAAAATCTGACAGTGTTTGGTGGGTCTGTGTTCTGGCAGAGATTTCCCTTCAAGGGCTCTGTTTCTAAGAATGAAGGCAAAAGAGAAAAGAGCCCTGAGATGAATGAAGGTTGTGTAAGCCTCTGCAGGAAAGAACTCCCTGACTAAATGTCAAGTTATTTGGAGAGCATGCCCCCAGTGAAGATGACATTGTGTGATGAATGGGATCCTTCAAGTTCCCAGGGAGCATTTAAATGTCTAGGTTTGGCAAGGGGCCTTTGCCTCTCAGAAATGTTGCTTGCTCACAATGTTGGTGGCAAACCTCTGGGCGATGGCCTGTAATTCAATTTTTCCATCCTATGTCAATCTCCGGTCAACTACCAAGTAGGAAACAAGACCATGAATCCATGTTGCCTGGTAAACCCAACGTTTACTAGAATTTTAGCAGAATGGAAAACCTGGTAGGCAGCAACGGTTTTTCATTTTTTGGCCTTGCATTTTCAGCACCTAACAGTGTCTTTCATGTGCTAGGTGCTTTAGAAATGTTTGTTGAATTAAACTGCCCTTAGTAGGGGAAAACTGTATTAGCAAATAAGAGAAGCTAAATGGAGAGGCAGCCCTCTTCAGCTGCTGCACTGCCACTGGAAAGTCAGGAAACCAGAGGCCAGATCTGATACCCACCAACCTATGGGCAGCAGATAGCCGGTGAAGTGAATTAAATGCGATTTACTTATGGAAATACAAAGCAGGCCTAACTAACAGCAAACCTTTGTCACTGTTAATATAAAATGCCTTTAAACTTTTATTAGTACAACCTAATTAGTCTTAATTAGTACAACTATTTGGGGGGGTTGAGTTTGTCCCCACTTTGGCACAGGAGAGATAAAGTGTCAGGCCTGGAGTCAGGAAGACTCATCTTCCTGAGTTCAAATCTGCCCTTAGACATTTACTAGCTGTGTGACCTTGGACAAGCCACTTAATCCTGTTTGCCTCAGTTTCCTCATCTGTATAATGAGCTGGAGAATGTGATGGAAAACCACTCCAGTAGCTTTGCCAAGAAAACCTCAAATGGCATCGTGAAGAGTCAGACACAACTGAAAATGACTGAACAACAACCACTTCGTACTGTCTTCACTAAGATCTTCATAGCTTTAATGGATGTGAAATACCATTGACTGGCATGCCTCCTTCAGGAGAGAAAATCATAAACTCTTTACACTCTGCTGGACCCTTGTCCATATCACCCAAAAAATCCTCCAGAAAGGTTCCATCCAGTGAGCTGTGTTGGAGGCCTCTAGCACTAGGATCTACTTAGGTCCAAACTAGTATGCGTATAGAGTACAGTATGATCTACAAGAGCTCCTTCAGGGTAGCAAGTCTTTAATAATGCCTTAGACATAAGAAGCACTTGGCAAACACTTAATATTTTGGGGGAGGCCATTATCACTGTTTTGGTTTTTTGGCATACCAATTAGGAGTTAAGTGACTTGCCCAGAGTCACATAGATAGTGAGTGTCAAGTGTTTGAGGCTGGATTTGAACTCAGGTCCTCCTGAATCCAGGGCTGGCATCTAGCCATGGCACCATCTATCTATGCCCTGCTTGTTGCTTTTTAAATAAGCTTTTCGTTGATGTCTTTTGTTTTCTACATCACCATAGCTTCCCCCAGGATCTCTTCCCCTCCCCGTCCCAGAGAATCATCCCTTGTAGCAAATATATTTTTTTTTGAAAAATGTTTGTTGAATTAGTTTAGATCTGAGTTGTAGCAGAGCCCTCGGACACTTCCCCAAGGTCATTCAGCCAATAAGTAACAGAGCCAGGTTCTCTGATTCCATATCTAGGTCATTTTCATTACATCACATATTAAATCTACATTTTATTTCCAGTATCAATGAACAAGAGTTCATTAAACACCACATTGTGTGACAGACATGGTTCTAGGTGCTAGGGATATAAAGACCTAAGTGAACATGCCCCCTGCTATCAAGTACTCTAAAGCATTCTAAGGTCTTCTAATTTATCATAATTAGAAGGATGCTTCTCACATCTAAAACTTATGATGCTTTACTGAATTTGGTTCTTTCATTTCTGCAAAAAGTTTATAAGTTATGAGTTCCTTTGTTGTTCACACATTAATGCCAAAATATTAAATAGATTATAAATGGTATTTCTCAGCTTTCTACTGAAAAAGTAATGTGGCCTAGTGGCTAATGAGCTGGATTCAAGTTCTCCCTCTGACATCTACCAGCTCTTTAACTCTAATGCTCTGGGCCTTCATTTTCTCATTTGGATCTTACTTTTTCTGAGTTTCTGCTTGTTTGTAATACATAAAACTGATGATATCTGAAGGTTCATTTTGTATCCAACAATTCTGTTAAACAAATATGATCAAATTATTTTTTGTTGATTCTCCTAGGTTTTCCAAATAATTGTTTCATTCACACATGAAGATGTTTTAGTCTTCTCTTTTACAATTTTTTTTTTACTATTTTTATTCTTTTTTTAAATTACTGTAGCTAGGCTGTGAGTCACTCAGTGAATAAACATTTATTAAATACCTATTATGTAGTAGGCATGCAACCAGGCATTGGGATACAAAGAAAGGCTGATAACAGTCCCTCTTGTCAAGGAGGTTACAAAGTATGCACATGATAAACAGGATAAATTGGAATAATCAAATGACTGACTGGTTTTAATTTTTTTTTACTGTCTTCTTGCTAAAGCTAGACTCTCTAGAATTATGATTAATGATAACAATGCATGTGCCCACCCTTCAACACCACCAACTCCCATTCTTAGTGGAAAATCTTCCAATTTTTCTCCATTGCAATATTATCTCAGCTTTTTTTTTAAAGAAAAGTGTTGTTATTTCTCCCTGTCATTTTAAGAAAAAAATTCTATCATCTTTAAACATATTTTCAATGGTTGAGGAGTTCTCAAAGAACATGAGTCCTGCATTTTATTAAAGGTCTTTCTATACCTGATTCTATAACCATGTGGTCTCTATTATTGATGCTGTAAGATTATAAATTTAGAATTGGAAGGAACCTTAGCAGTTTTCTAGTCTAAGTCCCTAATGTCATCAAGAAGGAAACTGAAGCCCAAGAGAGATTGTTCAAGTTCATAAAAGAGAGAGCAGCAGAGCTGGGATTTGGACTGAGGTCCTTGAATTCCAATATCCTTCTCACCATACCATGTAATGTCCTCATGTGGAGTCATCCTTAAAATTCTGATAGGAATCTAATTTGGTCATCCATAGGAATCATTGCCAGATTATTGGGCTCTTTTCTATTTTGCTGTTCTGTATTTTCACTAGTGTTTGGCTCTTCTTGACCCCAGTTGGGGTTTTCTTGACAAAGATACTGGAGTGGTTTGCCATGTTCTTCTCCAGTTCATTTGACAAATGAGGAAGCTAAAGCAAACAGGGACTTGTCCAGAACCACACAGTTAGTGTCTGAGGCCAGATTTGAACTCAGGAAGATAAATCCTGCTGATTCCAGGCTCAGCAATCTATCCACTGCACCGCCTAACTGCCTTTCTATTTAATAGCTATGTGCAACCCTTTAGGATCAATATTTATCAACAACACCAGACTACTTTTATTTCTCTGTCTTTGCTATTTTGCACACATTAAAAACATAAGAAATTTAGATATTTAATTTAGAAGCACAGGAGTAAATCTATAGTCCAGAGAAATGCCCTGAAGGGGAGACAAGATGCTCAACAGGAGAGTGCCCTGTTTCCAAGTGCTCGGCCTTTTCCATTACACCAAAAATTGAATAGTTCAATAAAAAAGAATGCTAGACATGGAATCTGAAGGGATCTGGGTTCAAATCTTACCTCTACTACTAAGTACCAGTGTGACCTTGGGCAAATTACTTGACTGGACCTCAGCCTCTTGATCTATAAAATTAGAAATTTGGTAGTAATCATTTCACAGGGTCATTGTAAAGATAATGAGATACGCATGTATAACACTTTGCAGAGCCTAATGTGCTATGTCAAAGTCAGCTCATTATATAGCAGTTACATGGTGCCACAGAACTCAGCTTTGGGATGAGAGGACCTTACTCATATCCCACCTTGGATCCTCACTACCTGTGCTCTAGGGCAAATCACTTTAATTGCCTTGACTTCAGCTCTCACATTCTGAAATGAATGAGATAATGAGGTCAGATGATCTCTAAGATTCCAACTTGTCCTTAATTCATAATGGTATCAGATAAAAGGGGCCAAGGTGTTTTCCAAAGCTGCTGATAAAAGCAATACAGAAAAGATCCTTGGAACCATGGCGTAATAAGCAAAAAGCAACTCAGGAACCCAGGAGACCACAATGCCTAGCTGGGTGACTGGTACATAGTAGGTGCTTATATGTGCTTGTTGCTTGGTTGGTTTATTGGTCAGTGATTGATTGATTGTCTGATTTTAGATAACAGAACAAACACAAAAGAATTCCAGGTGTTTCTCCCCTGCCTGTCGTATACTCTCAACTAATCTGACTAAACTCATCAACTTAGAACTCAATTTCTTCTTCTGTAAGAAGAGAGGATCAAATTAGATTAGATCAAGTTAGAATTTTCATGGTAGGACTCAGGTAATGTCAGGTATGCAGACGTACATAAAATGAACCTCAAGGCAGAGAACTATCGATTTAGGATTGGAAGGATACTAAAGATCATCTAGTCTGACCTCCTTCATCTTATATGGAGGAAACAGAGTCCCAGAGAAGTGAAGGAACCTGTCAAGGTCACAAGCTGGTAGTTGTCAGTTTGGGAATTTGGGCTCAGGTCCAGTGGGGCTTTTTCCTCATTACATATGAAGAGATTGTGTATCTTTGTTTATGTTATGTTATACTATGTTATGTGATGTATATTATATTATATCATATTATGTTATACTATATTGTATTGTATTAAGTTATGTCATGTCATGTCATATTATATTATTAGGATTATATTATAATGATATGCAGCAGTGACTATCAGGATATCACAGAATTTCCCAGTTGGAAATTCTCAGTGGCCATGTAATTCAACCCATGCCTGACTAAGAAGGGCTTTTATATGATCATCCAGTCTTTGGCTAAATACCACAGTGACAGGGAGCTCACCACAGGCATTTGCAGTCATCCCTTCTACCTTGAAGGGTGTTAGGGGAGTGGCACCTCCATGATCTGGAAAATCCATGTAAAATGTTTGGACCCTCCCTTCGTACCAGAAAAGAAGTTAGAATTATTATGGTTTTAAAAGTTAAAATATGTTGATGTTTTACAGTGCTGTACATCAATTTAACCATTTCTAAGTTTCTAACCTTTTTCTTTGTCATTTGTTCGCCTTTGCGTGTCATCTTTAGCTTGTGCAAAACTCCCAAAAAATTCCATTTAATTTCTTATGTCAGCCCTTGATATGATTGAAACTTAAATACACAATAAGAAAAGAAACATAAACTTAAACATTGAGACTTAAATAAAAAAGAAGAGAAGAAAAAACATGATAACCACAGCAGAAAGTAAGAGAGGATACAAAATATACAGCAATAAATTTCCATTTCAAGAAAGCCTATGAAATAAACACTGTGTTTTGTCCAGAGCTGTCCACCTTTCCTTTGCTTCCTTGTTAGTTTTGGTTTGTTCTATGCTGCGCACTTTTTAACGTTCTTTTTTCCCTCCCTGGAAGGCTACAATTAGGCTCACATATAGTTATGTACATATAGATACACAAATACATATATACACAGATATATACTTTCCCTAAGAAATTCTACTTCTAATTTTTATTTTTATGTTTGTGTATATCTCTTATTTCCTATCCCTTCTAACTCCTCTACTTTACTTTTACCATCTATCTTGCCCTTCTATTACTTAACCTATCCTCCCCTCCAACGATCACTCCCTTATCCCATTCCCGTAAATGTAAACACCTTTTTATATCCTCCTTTGATCTCTTCCTTCACCATCCTCTCTAAAGATTCCTCTCTTATCCTCTCTCCTCTGCCTTTCCCCTTAGGGTTTTATTTCTTTCTGAATTTAGAAGACTTTTATATTACTCTAAGTATGTATATATGTATATATATATATGTATACATGCACACACACACACACACACACACACACACACACTTCCCTCTTGAACCCATTCCCAATGAAAGTAGGGTTCCAGAACTAACAGCTCTCCTCCCAAATCTAATTCCTCTGTCAGTTTTTCCTCTCATATCTCATTTGTATAAAATAATTACTCATTTTAATGGTTCCAAATGATTTTACTTTTTAAAGTCATATCATACACAAATCTACCCAATCTTTCTTATGAACTACCCAATTGCTAATAACGATCTTATACATACAGTTTATATTTTCCATATGTAAAAAGTAAACTGTCCTTCTTGAGTCCCTTGTAATTAGCCTTTGGTATGTACCTTATATTTCTCTTCTCACAGAAATTGCTGTCTGTCCTTCATTCTCAGAAGAGATCATGACACCCGAAAGGTAATGCCACAACATGCAAGTGAATTGGATTTAAGTCAGAAGAGCTGTGCAAAGTCACCAGCTTCACTTTCTCCTCCAGAGTCATCTGAGTCCAGTGTCCAGATATCGATCAAGACAATAGATGGCCCAGGATGCAGTGGGAAACCTTGACCTTTTCAAGGTAAGGTATTTAACAGATATCTCTTTGCAAAATGTTTATTACTCCTACTTCCCTACTCTAAAGACAATCAGGAAAAGTCAAGGGTCTCTTATACCTGAGAGTCCTTCAGACACTGAAGACAACTATCATCCCCCACCCCCACCCCCAAAGTCTTCTCTTATTCAGGCTGAACACCACCACTCTCTTTCACCATTACTTAAATGGAATGAATGTGTGGTTCTTCAACCTGTCAGTTGCCTTCTTTTGAATGTTCTCCAGATTAACAACATCCTTTTTCCTTCTCCATCCTTTTTCCTGGCTGCATTCCTGACTTTCTGGACTTCAGAACCATGCTCGATGTATTGGTGGCTCATCCTGAAGTTTCCCTCAGTTCCTGGGGCCTCCTCCTCCTGGAGTAGCTGCTCCCCCTCTAGCCTGCTCACTCTTTAAATGCTGCTCAAAAAGTCACAGCCCCCCCCCGTCGGCCATTGGTGAGTTTTTCCTGGACCTCCATTTTGTGGAATGTGCCAGGCCAGACCACCTTCATTCTCCTCCAGGCCTTGTTTCTGACTTTCTGGCCAGCTCTTCCAGCTCTGGACAACTCTAGGACCAGCGTTCTGTCCACTCTGGTGCCCTCTAGCTGTCCAAAGGGAATTAATTCTTCCTGACTTCAAGCCTCTTTTCTCTGGCACACCTTAGCAGCATTCTGATATTTTGAGACCTAGGAGGCTATTGAGTCATTTTTCAGTAATATCCGGCTCTTTGTAACTCCATTTGGAGTTTTATTGGCAAAGATACTGGAGACCTGGGATATCAGGGCCCGAAAGTGATGGCTCCACTGTCACTAATGGTGAAGACAGATCCTTTGGCAAACCTCTTTCACTCTCTGCCTCTTAGCTGTCCTCTGGCCATTGCTATTCATGAAAACTCATTGGAAAAGTGAGGTTGAACCTCCCACCAAACTTTCCAATAGACTTATTTTCACTTCCATTGCTTTTTTCCTGTTTTTAATCAGAATTTCCCCTGGCTGTTTTACAAATGAGATTGTGTTCTAGGTCAGTGTTGCCCTTGGCTGATACCTCTGCCCTTTCGGTAAGGAGCTTATGTTTGCTGGTATGGGCTGTTTCTGGGCCCTGTTGTCCTCTTTATTGAAATAGCCTTCTGAACTGGCATCCCTGATAGCAAGTTCATCCACAGTGATGCATCTTCCACCAACACAGATGCTGATGCCTTAGGAGAAAGCATCTTAGAGTTGTTGTGTCTGTAAGGCCCATTGACAAATGACCAGTCTTGAGGTTAGTCCCTCTCCATTTAGTTAGAAATGGATGGAAGGAAGAGAGCAGAATGCGCTACAATGGGCAGACAGAACAGTAATTTTAACAGCCCCAAGAGGCTTACACACGTGTATGTCATTTTTTCCAAGGTTAGGTGACACTGCTTGGCCATCACTCCCCTGACTGGTGAGCACCTGCTCCACACTGCTATTTCCTAGGTGGGTGCAGTGCAGAGATGCTCTCTTTGTTCTCAGGTCAGCTCTCTCTCTCAAGACTTCCCTGTCTCCTTGCTAGCAAATATTTTCCCTTTTAGATCCCACTTTCCAGCACCCCTGTGTGTGCTGTCTCCCCTCCATGATATAGAAGCTTTCTGAGGGAAAAGATTATTTGATTCCTTGTTTTTCTGTTCTTAGAACTTAGTACAATGCTTGCACAGAGCAAATGCTAAAGAAATGCCTTATTTTTAAATATTCATTGAAAACCACAATTGCTAAAGATTCAAAATTTAAGAGGATCTAGAAGACAAAGAAGAAATATAAGACAGGTTCAAGTGGGCTGCAACACATTTTCAGTGAAGACTTTTGTACAAAACATGCTATAAAAAGATTCTTTCAGAGACGTATTTAATCAAGAAAATGCAAGAGTCCAACTGAGTAGCAAGACTGAGGGTTGGCAAATGGGCAAAAATAATCATAGCTAATATTTTTATAACTCTGACAATGGGCCAGATAGTGTGCAAACCACTGTAAAATTAGTATCTCATTTGGCTCTTGCAACAGTCCTGGGGAAGAAGGAGGTGCTGTTATTATTCCTATTTTACAGATGAGGAAACCAAGGCAAACAGGAGTTAAGTGAATTACCCAGAGTCACACAGTTGGGAAGCATTGGAGGATGGATTCGAACTCAGTTCGTCCTTTCTCCAGGCCCAGGCTTTTATCCACTGGGTTACCTTTCTGAAAAGCATTTATCAAGTGCTAATTGGGTATCAGATACTATGCTGGATGCTAAATGGCAGAATGAGATAATCCCTGCCCCAAGTAGTCTATATTCTACTTGGGAAAGTAGAGGGAGAATCCAGTAACCTGAATTTGAATTCCTCCCGATGCATTTGCTCGTTCTGTATCTTTGAGTAAGTCACTCCACCTCCATGACCTTAGCAACCTTGTATAGAAATTAAGGGGTTAGACTATATCATCTTTTATGTCCTCTAGCTCTCTATGATTCATTGAACTAAGGTACCCAGAGGGTACAATGGATAGAGCACTGAGCCTAGAGGCAGGAAGACCTGAGTTCAAATTTGACTTCAGACACTTACTGGCTTTGCGACCATGGGCAAGTCACTTAACCTTTATTTTTGCCTCAGTTTCCTCATCTGTAAAATAGGGATAATAATAACACTTCCTAAAGTTGTGTAGATAAAACAATGAAATTTTAAAGTGCTTTGTACACCTTTAAATGCTATATTTATTCTAGTTCTTATCATTAGCAATTTAAATTGAATTGTATTGAATTAAGTTTAATTGAATTGAGAAATACATAAAGGTTCTTTCAGCAAAGCCAGAGGAATCAGGAAAGCAGCACATTCTCAGGCTCACAAGCTCAGTCAGGACATGGCACAAAGACACCCATTATCCCAGAAGAAAATGTCAACACCTGGCCACACCTGATTGGCAGCATTGGCTTCTCCACCTTGGCTACAAGTCAAGTTAGCCCAACCTATCCTTCTCAACACCTTGGCACTTTAAAAAGAGGCCTTTATGGAACTCTCCCCCACCCAGCTCCCAGGCTGGCAAGAGATGAGGATGCCTCTGGGATCTGGGGACTATTTACATGAGAATGTAAACAAGTGAAATCTTGTTCTGATTTTTCTTGATGGAGTAAATTCAATGAAAATAAAAAAGAGTGGGGATCTTGTCCAAGGCTTCTGAGCATCTTGGGAAATGCAATTTTGAGTGTGACTTCCCCAGCAAACAGTGTTCTCAGTCTGTCATCCCTGAAAAAATGACTTCTTTTGGAAGAATTATGCAACGCAACGATACAACCCTATAATGGCCTCTAAGCATCCAAGTGAAAGGAAGAATCGATTGATAGGACAAACATCGTTGTCTCATTTTAAGAAATTGCCCTTGCCACCCCAACCTTCATTACTCTGATCAGTCAGCAGACCTCAACAGTGAGGCAATCATCTCACTGAAGGCTCAGGTGATGGTTAGCATTTTTTAGCAATAATGCATTTTTTAAAAATTAAGATACGTACATTCTTTAAAGACATAATACTATTGCACACTTAAGCAACTATAGTACAGTGTAACTATAATTTTCATATGCATTGGGAAGTCACAATAATTCATATGACTTACTTTACTGCAATATTTCCTTTATTGTGATGTTCTGGAACAGAGCCTGCAACATCTTCAAAAGTATGCCTGGAATATGGAGAAATCTGGAGTAGAACCTGGTGAGAAGAGATGGCTGGCCTCGGTACTTTCCTTGAGTGGAGGATCTAGACTCAGGAGCCATCCACTCTGAGGAAGAGGTCAGGGGAGAAGGCACTTGTCAGGTATGGAATGATTTTCCAAGATGAAGAGATTTCTGGAGTAGTCCAGAGGGCAGTCTTGTGAGAAGTGAGGAGAAGGCAAGACTCAGGAAAGGAGTCAACAATTAAACCATTGCCTAAGATGTGTGGATAGAAGGAGAGTGATAGAGATCTTAACACAAGGAGGCCAGTGCTACCTCCAGGTATCTGGAAGTTTGGTGGGGAAAGTCCATGACCTCAATGTAGCATGTATAGACAAGCATATGCATGTATAATATAATAGAAATATATGGCATATATGTGTATATGTGCGTATGTGGTTTTATTAGTATAGGAGAATTCCTGGTGTAGATATTTCTCCACTGACATACATCAGTATCTGCTCTGTAGCTTACAGTCAGAAGAGAATTGCCTCCAAACTTAAGAGCTTAAGTGACTTGTCCAGATGAGTCAAAGCTTAAGCTTGAATCCAGATCTTCTTGGCCTGGCCCTAGGGTCTTCCCTAAATCTGCTACACCATCTTACCTCTCATAAATAATAAAGGAATATAATAATCACTAAATCTTAGATACACTTACTAATGGTGAAGCTTGTGCGTATAAAGTGCCTTTTAAAATACTTCCACACTCAACAGACTGCTAAAACCATGAGAATACATTTCAGCACTTCAAATTATATTTCTTGTTCAAATGTTCAACCCTGTTGTGAAATCAATTGATTTGAACAAACTCATTCATGGAAATAGTTCATGGTCTTTAAAATCTGTGACATATCTCCCTGGGCTCAGTTCAAGTGATAAATGGAACCTCACAAAAAACCCACAGAGATATTGGATTTTAATTTAAGATTTATGAGGCAAGTCAAATCTCCGGATGGAGTAAAGATCCTGCATCAATAAAACATGTTCCTGGCTGAGAGATGCATATGCCCACCTGAAGCCGATGAGCCGAGAGTCCCAAAATCCAAATTTCATCAAAATGTCTTATTGGAAGCCAGTTACCTCCAAAGGGAACATTTTTAGGGTACAGGAAGAAGAGTCTTGTATTTCCTTTCCTTGGGTTAGAAATGAGACCATAAGATTAATGAAGAATTTCCAAATCATGAGTACGTGTGCACCAGGAGAGGTCCTGGACGCAACCATCAATCCCTCACAAGTATTTATTAAACACCCACTCTCTGCTGAACACTGTGCTAGGCACGGAAGACAGAAACCGAAGGTGAAAGAATCCCTGGCCTCAAGGAGCGTGTAGTCTATCAAAGGAGACAACAAAAATTTACAAAAAAACAAACCACAAACAAGAACGAAACAAAACACCCCCCCAAACAAATTCAGGGTAAGTTGTGGGGGCAGCAGCAGCATCTCCTCTGTGAGGAGGTACTACGAGGTAGAGGACTGGATGTGGAGTCGAGATGAGCCTGGGTTCAAATTCTACCTCAGACACTAGGAGGATTCCTGACAAATCACGCCAATGTTCTCAGCTTGTCTTCTCATCTACAAATGGGGGTAATGACAGCACTTGCCTCATATGAGTGTGGAAGTATCAAGTGAAATAATGTATGTAAATGCTTCATAAGCAATCATGTGCTATGAGAATGTTTATTTTTAATATTAGTTACTAGGGATATACATGCGCAGACATACATACTTATATGTAGTGATACATGCATATATCTACACACACATGTATAGATATGCATATATATACACATACATACACACATATGTATATACATATATTCAAAATTGATCAATACACAGGCTTGTTTAAATGACTATTATGTGCCCAGTACTGTATTTGGAGAAGAAATGGGTAATAAGTTGAATTCAAAACTGGATAACGGGAGAATGGGTTTGGGTACCTTAGGGAAGCATATCAATGAGTCTAACCTCCTGTGGGAACCAAAAATTCTTTTGAAAAACACCCACAACAATGTCTTTCCAGGGCAAGGCATAGAACTCTCCAACTTCTGAAGCTCTAGGAGGTGCATGGAGGGCAGGAGATCAACCACATGGTAAACAAGGGAGGAATGAGAAGGAAGAGATCTCAATGAAAGATGTCAGCCCCAAAGAAGCTAGACTCAGCACAGAGAGTGGGGGATTTTAGGCACGGAGGGCCAACATCTTGCTTCAGCAGCCATATAAGACCAGGAGAAAGCCATTCAAGCCCTGGGCACACAGGGCAGAACTTTTGGGGGTGACTTTATGGGAGATCGAGGCAGAAGGTGGTGCTAGATGGACAGGCCTGGAGGGACAGCTGACCACCCTCACCAAAATTCCTGAGGTAGTGAGCTCATAGACCGTTTGGAGTCTTTACATTCTGATATGGGAGGGACGGATAAACAAAGTTATTGAGATTCCCACACATTGTGGATTAGAATAATCTCATTTAAGTCATTAAGAGAGGCAGCTTGGTGGGACATAACTTCCAGCCCCTGCTCAGGCAGAAGACAGCTGAGTCCATATCCTCCCTGTAACATTTATAGTACTCTAACGCTGGTGCTTGCCCAGCAGTCCCTCAGGCCATAGCAATATTTTTTAAGCATTTAGAGCCTTGCCCAAGAGAGAATATCCCCAACAATTATTACAAGATCATGGTTAGACCCTGGGCCAACCTCTTGGTGATGGGTCTCTCCAGCCTGGGATTTAGGCAGAAGACACAGCCACTACCACTAGGACTCAGTCTATGACTTGATGTCTTTGCATTTTGGCATGCCTGGCTCTCGCTTAGACCCCACTGGCACAGCTTTCTTCTCCAGGAAACATAAACATGAAGACATCTGATGACAAATGGATTCGTTGTGATCTGACATGTTCAGATAACCCTCTTGAGGACAGAAGCTACATTCAAAGGAGGAAAGAGAAAGAGAACAGATCTCCCTGAGAGATGAAAGAGTGATTCTTACCATTCTTTACAATTTTTACAGTTTGGGAAGCCAAGACTTGGTGGCACTTGTTTTTTTGTTTTTTAACACAGTTTATAACAGATAAAACAATTCAAACTTTTGGTCAGGTGATACTTCTTTGTAAAGCATTTACAATATGGACCACAAAAGAATTTTTTTTTTAAACATAAGCCAACTGAGACACAGATAATATTTATGTTGCTAACTTCACAAGCTCTTGATCTAATTGTCTCCACAGTATTACTAAGAATAAAAAGACCCTAAATTATTGTTGTTGGTCTAAAGTCCTATGCCTAATAGCTTAATTTTAGATAGCCTCGGATGTTCCTCTACCTATAATCTATAATTGAATAGATCTAGTATTGAGCTTACAAACCTTTTGACTATAGGAAATTGCCACCAAGAGTAGGGACATTGCAGGGATACAATATCTCCCCAACTTCATGTCTTTTCCAGGCAGGAGTAGATTGTCCACTTGCATTCAGTCAGGTTTAAAGTCTGCCAGGCTTAAAGTCTGCCAGTGGGGAAATTGAGTCTGGAGAATCCCACCTCAGCCCATGCTGAACACCAGCTCTCCCACTCTTCCCTTGAGATCACCTATGCAGTTCATACCAGCATCTCATGAGCATACTGGCATCGTGTAATGGAAGCTCAGATCGCCTTTCTTGCTTCCCATACCTGGAGTTAGACACAGAAGAACAGTCACTTAGTAGTCCCATAGCATCTAAAAATGGCAAGTTCCTATAACCAGGTTTAAAATATGATTATAGTTTCACTTTAGCTAAGGAACATCTTTTAGGCAAGTCTTAAGTGGCTTACATGCCTTTCTATACATGTTCTAGTTCCTGATTAAATGGCACTCATAAAATCAAATTTACCATTAAAACCTTGACTTTTCCATCAATGCCAAATTTTATCAGAGGTTACCTTCCTCTTGGAAAGTTAGACTGAAATTCTTTTCTCCAAACTGAAGATGTCATTGATTTATTCAATTCAGTCTATTGTTTTAATACTAATTGCTTTTACCTCACTTTGTAACATGACCAATTTTTCTCCCCATCGCCCCCCTCCCCCCACTTCCTAATACCTTGCATTCTGGTTGCTCCTTCCCTCAATGTACCCTCCCCTCCATCGCACCCCACCCCTGTCCTATCCCCATCTCCTCTCTTTTCTTGCAGGGCAAAATAAATTTCCAAACCCTTATCCGTGTAATTCTTATTTCCCCAATTATATGCAGTAAAAATTTTCAACATTCATTTCTACTACTTTGAATTCCAACTTCTCTCCCTCTCCCCCTCCCTCCCCAGCCCCACTAAGAAGGGATGCAATTCAATACAGACTAAATATGTGTTGTTTTGCAAAAGACTTCCATAGTAATCATGTTGTGTAATGCTAATTATATTGCCCTCTGACCTACCCTATCCTCCTTATTTTCCCCCCTACAATTGACCTTGTCCCTTCTTGAAAGTGTTTATTTCTAGTGACTCCCTTCTCCCATTGCCCTCCCTCCTAACATTCCCTTTGCTCCACTTGTTGCATCCTCTCCTATTTTCCTGTGGTGTGATATAAATTTTCACATCAATTTTAGTGAGCATGTTATTCCTTCCTTCAGCCACATGTGGGGAGAGTAGCTTTATTTCTTCCCCCCCCTTCTCCCTTATCTCTTCTATTGAATAAGATTTTTCTTATCTCTTTTATGAGTTATAGCCTACCCCATTCCATTACTCCCTTTCTTTTCCCAGTATTTTCCTCCTTCACCCCTTAATTTTAATTTAATTTAATTTAATTATTTTATTTATTTACTTTTGTATATGTGTGTGTGTGTGGATATCATCTCTTCTGATATAACACACCCTGTACTCTCTATCTACATGTATGTGTGTGAGTGTGTGTGTGTGTGTGTGTGTGTGTACAATCTCTCCAACTACCCAAATACTGAGAAAAGATTCAAGAGTTAAAAATATTTTCTTTCCATGTAGTAATATAAACAGTTCAGCTTTAGAGAGTCTTTTATGATTTTTCTTTTTTTTCCCCTGTTTACCTTTTCATGCTTCTCTTGATTCTTGTCTTGGGAAATCACATTTTTAAATACAGATCTGGTCTTTTCCTCAACATGAAATCTTCAAATTTGTCTCTGTCACTGAATGTCCATTTTTTCCCTTGAAGTATTATATTCAGATATGCTGGGTAGGTGATTCTTGGCTTCAATCCCAGTTCCTTTGACTTCTGAAATATCTTACTCCAAGCCCTTCCTTCATTTAATGTTGAAGCTTCCAGATCCTGTGTTATCCTGATTGTATTTCCACAGTACTTAAATTGTTTCTTTCTAGCTGCTTGCAGTATTTTCTCCTTGATGTAGGAACTCTGAAATTTGGCCACAATATTCCTAGGAGTTTCTCTGTTTGGGTTTCTTTCAGGCAGTGAGCGATGAATTTTTTCAATATCCATTTTGCCCTATAACATCAGGGCAGTTTTCCTTGGTAATTTCATGGAAGATAGTGTCTAGGCTTTTTTTTTGATCATGGCTTTTAGGTAGCCCAATAATTTTTAAATTATTTCTCCTGGATCTATTTTCCAGGTCAGTTGTTTTTCCAATGAGTTCTTTCACCTCATCTTTATTTTTTTAAATTTTTGGTTTTGTTTACTAACTTCTTGGTTTAACTCATAGTCATTCTTTTCCCTGGAATCAATTCTCTCTTTCAATGAATTATTTTGTTCAGTGAGCTTTTGAACCTTCTCCTCCATTTGCCTAATTCTGCTTTTCAAAACCTCCTTCTCCTCATTGCCTTTTTGGACCTCTTTTTCCAATTGAGTTAGCCTCTTTTTAAAGCTGCTATTTTCCTCAGTGGTTTTTTTTTTTGGCTCTCTTTTAGTAAACTGCTAACTTGATTTTTAAGGTCTTCTATTGCCTGAGCCAAGTTTAAGTCCTCTTTGGAGGGAGGGCCTTTGACTTCCTCTGACAGTATGCCTTGTTCTTCCTCATCCGAAGGAATGGAGGGAGACACTTGCTCCCCAAGAAAAGTAACCTTCTATGATCTTATTTTTTTTCCCCCTTTTCTGGGCATTTTCCCAGCCAGTTACTTGACTTCTGAGTTTTCTCTCTGCACCCACCTTGCCTTGAGTTCCGCCCAGCTAGCACTTAGGGGCTGAGATTCAAAAGCTGCTTCCCAGCCTCAGGGCTTTTGGCAGGGGCAGGGCTGCTATTCAGTGTGAGATTAAGTTTAGGTGCTCAGGTCGGGGCAGGGCTGCCACACAGGGCTCAGTTCTCTCAGGGGGTTTATGCAGAGATCTTCAACAATGGATCCGAGCTCCTGCCTACTTTGGGAGCCCCTGTCTGCTACCGCCTCTGCTGCTGCCTCCTGAGGGGGCCTGAGTTATGGAGACACCCCACTCCCCTCTTGGCAAGCTGAAAAGACCCTGTCACTGACCTTTGGTGCCTGTGGGTGGAGGGACCTGCACTGCCGCTGGAGATTCTGTCCCTGAAGCCTGCTCAGATCTGCTCCCCTCGGTGCTGCGCAGCCAAGGCAGAGCTGGGCTCTGCTCCAGGTCCGGTGCTCAACAGACCTTTGGTGTCGGTTTTTCAGGTCTCTCTGGAACAGAAATCTCCTCCAGTCCATTGTTCTGTGGCTTCTGCTGCTCCAGAATTTGTTGGGAGTTCTTCTTTACAGGTATTTTATGGGCTGTGGGTTAGGAGCTAGCATATGTGTGTCTTTCTACTCTGCCATCTTGGCTCCTACCCTTGGTGGCACTTCTAAGAATCTGGTGCAAGATGTGAAATGTTGAAGTAAGGGTTTTGGTCACCATCCTGTAGGTGATGGGCATCCACTGAAGGGCTGTGACATGATCAAGTGCAAGTCATGTCATCATTTATCTGATGGCAATGAAGGATGAATACAACAATCTGTGTGATATGATGAAAGTGGTTCCTCAGGAAGATGAGGTAAGCTGGTGGTGGCTACTTGGGTGGATTAGAGGAAAGAAGGAACTAAGATGAGTTCGATGAGGAAAGAAAGCTGCTTGTTGGGATCTGGGCTGGAATCCCAGCTGGGATACTTCTGGTCTGTGCAGCCTTGGGTAAATAAGTCAGTAAGTTCTCTAGTTCTCACTAAGCACGTTCTCGGTGGGGTTACTGCTGCTGTTTGCACTTTGTTCTTGAAGAGGACTGGGACATTATTGCAAAAAAACATGCTAGCCATCACATGAGCCTTCAGTGAGATGAAATCTTTTTGCCAGTAGAGACTCTTGCCTCACTGTTGAGGTCTGCTAACTGATCAGGGTATATGGTTGCTCAGGGTTGGGGCGGTGAGGGCAGTTTCTTAAAACAAGACAACAATGAAGTTTGTCCTATCAATTGATTCTTCCTTTCACTTGGACACTTAGAGGCCATTGTAGGGTTGTGTTATTGGCCTAATTTCTGCATTATTATACCTTGGGGGATGGGGTGGGGGAAGCAAGCAAGTCGTTGGATTAGTCAGAACACACAACGTTTATCAATTAAGCTGCTGTCTTATAAGGATGTGATTCATAGTGTCCCAAAACAATTACATTAGTGACATTCAAAAGTTTCAGTTGGTGTTGTTCAGCTATTGAGTCATGTCCCCATGGACATGACCTTTATGACCCCATTGACCATAGAACATTAGGCCCTTCTAGCTCCACTATCTCTCAATGTCTAAGTTCATGTTTGCTGTTGCCATGACGCTCTCTATCCATCTCCACCTCTGCCATCTTCTTTTCCTTTTGCTTTCAATCTTTCCCCACATCAGGGTATTTCCCAGTGACTACCCTCTTTTCATTATGTGGTGAAAGTATATCAGCTGAGAGGTTCTGGGAAGAGGTCAAAAAACTTTCAGCTCCCCAAATTTCCTCCACAGAAAAATACATAACATCACCTAAGAGGAAACACAGAGCAGCGGAAATAAACAGAAGTCGAGGTAAACCAGTTGTTCTCTGAAGACAACTTGAGAAGATCCCAGGAAAGATCTGACCTCCAGGAGTGGATGTGCATGAGTGAAGTGTTACTGCCCAGCCAACTCCACAGAATCAATAAACAACAAGCCCTAGGGGCAGCTGGGCTGGGAGACAGCCCCAGCCTCATGGCTGAGTAGAAGATTGAAGGACCTTAAACTTTTGAGGGGTGTTAAGCACAGATGTGCTGACCAGACATGCCCTGGGCTATGGCTGCAGAGAGAAGGAGCTGGCACATAGGGTGAATGCCACAGCAAAGGGGCAGGGGCCCTGCTGGTTGTGGTCACTTGCAGGAGAGCAGAGTCCCTTGTTTCAATTCCAGGACAGAAAGGACAACTGTCATTTGCAGCCACCTGAAGGAACACAGGAAGCAAGGTCATTGGCAGGACAGTGTGGCTGGGGGCCCTAACCACACTATATGAGTGGACAGAAGAGATTTTATCCCAGTACAGACCTCAGAAAATAATAGTAAGGAGAACCTGAGGCTTTGGATGAGAGACAGAGACACTGAGATGGAGAAACAGGGAGAGAGATAGGGAGAGAGAAAGAGAAAGAGAGACAGACAGAGAGAGAGTTTGTCTCATTTGACTATCATGACAATCCTGTGATGTTTGTGACATTATAATCCCCATTTTATAGTTAGGAAAACTGAGGCAGATAGCAATGAAGAGACTTGCTCAGAGTTACACAGCTAGAAAGATACTAAAAGGGTTATTTCTATACTGCAGAGGAGGAAAGTTAAGCCCAGAGGGTTTAAGAGACTTGGCCATAATCACACAGCAGCTAGTAAGTGTTAGCAATGAGATATAAACCTAGGTCTAGGCCAAGACCAAACCCTGAGCTATTAGCAATGCACCAAGATGCCTCCTGGGGAAAAGGCATGAGGGGAGGACTTTAGCTTTCTGTCTAAGTGTTCAGATGGTCAATGAACAGTCCTGGGCCCATTGATGCATAGCATAATCATCCACAGTGGTCCCTCAGTGGGAAGATCTTTCGAACGAGCACTTCACAACTCCAGGCAATGGGTACAATATGCCAGATCTTTGGGAGTCCCTCTGGGAATGGTGAACCCAAACCAGAATACATTAGCTTTTACCCCAAACCCTCTCCACTTCTGAAACCAGCCGTCATTGTCTAGGCCACCACTATCCTCCCAGTCGTCCAAGCTCATGACCTTGGATTCAGTCCATTGCCAAATCTCTTGTTCTACCTTCATGGTATCTCTCCTATATATTCCCTTCTCTCCATTCACAGTTATTACTCTTCTCCACTCTCACTTCACCCCACTGCAGGAATATTTAATGCCCTTCTGCCTGGTTGCTCTAACTTCAATATCTCCCACTGAATTTTGAAGGTAATATTTCAAAAGCACAGCTATAACCCAGTTATGTCACCACCAACCCCTAGGAGCTCCAGTGTGTAGTTCCCTGTTTCCTGCAGGATAAAAAATAAAATCTCGTTCGGAATTTAAAGCCTTTCATAACCTGACCCCTTTCTACTCTCTAGTGTTTCTACATCCTCCATACATTCTCTGAACCAGATGCACTGGTCTTTTTGCAGTTCCTTGAATAGGCCTTTCCATCTCCCAATGTCATGGTTTTGCAATGGCTTGTCTCCATGCCTGGAATGCTCTGCTCTATCAGGTAAGACTTAATTTCTCTGTCAGACTCAGTTTAAATCCTACAGGAGGTCTATCCCTGGTTCCCCCCACTCCCAACTTCTAGTGCCTTCCCTCTATTCTGAATAGATCTTTGGTTTCTCTTGATATTCTGATATGTCCTCCATCATTTGCATGTCATCTCTCTAAGAGGAAGACTGTGGAAACTGGGGTTTTGTGTCTTGGTTTTGTCTTTCCTTGTGTTCTCAGCAATTAACAAGGTGTTGGGCATATGCTTCATTAAATCTTGTTCACTCTTAAACTGATTATCCCCAAGAAACTAGATGAGCCTAGCCACCCGAAGATGCCTCCATAAAAATACCAACTCTGTTGGGTGCTACTCCGATGGCAGGGTTTCATGTGTGAGCTGTAACTGGTTCTCCAAGAACCTGCCTAGCTCAGTGCAGAGATGCTTATCACCAAGTTGGCCACAGAGTGATGACTTTCCCAGTCACACCAACTCTCTGTCTTGTATGGTTTATACTCATAGAACATTGCAGTCTCAGAGAAATCAAAAACAACTGACCATAGAGAATAACAGAGAAAGACACTGTGGGTATGAATAGGTTGTAGCATACAACCTGTAATGAACAGGGCATCATGTCAAGAGTCCTGGCTGGAGTCAGATCTACCAGTGACATTGTTTTATTAAACTTCCCAAGAGCCTATCTGCCTGACCCCATACCTGCTCTTTCCAGTGATCTGAGGTGGGTTTCCTAGAATCTGGGTTTTTTTTTGTAGACTATGGGTTCAAATTTCATCTCTAAGAATTCCTGGAGAAAGTGAATATCTTCATTACATTGGGTGGAACATGTTGGCCAAGCAAATTTGACCAAGAATTGGTTTAGATTGGCAGTCATGAAAGGACCACATCTTTGGAGGAAATATCCCCTCAGAGCTGTTGAAGCAAACAAGTACCCATTCTCAAAAACTGTCTGCTAAGATATCAAGGTTTGGATCTAGGTCAGTGGAGAGAAGCCTTGGAATGGGACAATCATTACTTATTGAGCTATCCCAATATCCAGCTGTAGCAATCATTCTCTAAGACATCTACAGCTCTGTGAGAAGAGCAGAGTTGTTGCTGCTGATGTTTTCCCTAGAATCCATTGATAGTTCTTGATCCTCTTGAATCATAGTAAGCCCCCTACCTTCCCATAGGGTCTTCCAAATTATACCAAATCCCTGTTGCTTACATCCTCATGCATAGTGAGGTTCATCAATTCTGTGAGTGATGTGTCTAGGCTGATATTTTACCAGAGAAAAATCTACTTTCTCAGCATTACTCCCTCAGTTCTACTGGGTCAGGTCCAAACCCCTACCACTTCACTGAGGCTCAACTAGACTAATCTTTTTGTGTCTCAAACAGGCAGACTTTCAGCTCCTTATAATGACTCATGTGTCAAAGCTTTGGGCCATGCTGCCTAACTCTGTTTGACTTTTTGCTGAACTTCTCAGATTCCCTCTACTCTCAGTCAGCCTATTGTTGGGGGTTTTGCATTAACATTCTCTAAGTAGGCATTTGCAGATTAAAGTTCAAATGGATAAGTGTCTAGCACCTAAGAAGGCAACCCTAAGTCTACATATTGGGAAAAGAAACTAATTATTGGTGAATTCACACCAGGATTTTTCCTCACAAACTGTAGGAAACTCCTTCTCTGCTGGAGTGATTCAGTTCACTGATTTTCGGGAAACATGCTCGTACTCATTTCTTGCTCATTTGCTATCAGAATTGAGCGCTAGTATCTTTTGCTTTACATTAGCTTCAGTGTGGTTTAGTAGATAGGGAATTGTCCTTGAAGCCAAGAAATCTGGAGTTGAAGGGACACCTTTGATACCCAAAGGCTGAGTGACCCTGGGCAAGACCCTCTCATGCACTAGGTAACTAAGCCTGGAAGTTGGAGAGCACGTGCCAAGCTCTTCAGCAGAAGTTGTTTACTCACCTTGGAGTTCCTTCTATCAATGAAATCACAGGCCCAGTTCCTGTTCCTAATCCTCTGTTTACTTTCTTTAAGGACAGAAATCTCTCTGGTGAGCCTCCATCCAGAATCTTGGCCTGGACATAGCCACACGTTGTTTGGGACATTTGGTTGCAGTTATTTCATCTAAGGATTATCTTTCCTTTCATGAACTGGAAGAGAATAGTGGGTAGCAGTTAAGACCAGAGGTACATGGATACATCAATCAGTCAGTCATTAAAGGCTTTCTACAGTCAGGCACTATGCAAAGCAGTTTGAATACAAACTAAAGTAAAGAACAGTCCCTGATCCCATAGAGCTCAAATTCTAATGAGGGAAATAGCATGCAAACAACTATGCACAAACAAGATTGATATGGCATAAATTGAAGTAATTAGAGAGAAAATGCATGAATAATAGGAGTCAGTGACCCAGGAAGGCCTCCTGAAAGGGCTGAGTTTGAAGCTGAGTCTTGAAAGAGGCCAGGAAAGCCAAAATGTAGAGGGAGGTCATTCCAGGCCTGGGGAATAGCAAAGGAAAGGGAGAGAGCAGGAGATGAATGTCATGGCTGAGTGAACTGGAAGAAAGCCATGTGGCTGGATCATAGGGCACATGGAGAAGAGTCAAGTCTAAGAAGACTGAAAAGGTAAATAAAGACCAATTGCAGGGCTCAGAAAATCAAATCAAGGATTTAAGATGTGATCCAGATGGCAATGGAGAGCCACTTCAGCTCTTTGACCTGGGGAAGGTGATATGATCATGTTGGCACCATCTCAAAGAACTCAGAATCAGACCACCTCTAATCTAAGCACAGGCACTTATTGAGGATTGACATCCTCAGAAGCAGGTTAGGTTCCAAGAAGAACCGTCAACTTAGTAAGACAACACAGGCCAATTTATAGTGTAATGATACTGATTACACAGCAGAAATTATTAATATTAAAAAGGCAGGAGGGATTTGTGAAGGGATTAGGTAATGGTTTGGTGGTCAAATGTCCTGGTCATGCTGCTTTCTGATTGGTTAAGTATTATGGTCCCCTCTTGAGATAAATGTGCTTGTGGTTGAGCAGCACAAGAACACACCTATTCAAATATATGAAGTGGATTGGGGAAAGTGGCTAGTTAGGTATAGTGATGAGTTTGAGGACAGTGGCTCTTTATGGGGATTGTGTATTGAGTCTGGACAGGTTAAAGTTAAAGCCAGATTGTATGGCTAAATCAGGACATGTCTACTGTTCAGTGGGGCCCACAAGGAAGTTAGAATATTGGGGCTCAGAGCCATCTTTTTGAGGATTCCATCAGTCATGTCTGCATTTTGGGACAATCACTTTGGCAACTAAGAGGGGGATAGATTGGAGTCAGGAGGGACTTAAGGTGAGGAGACCAATCAGAAGTCTACTCCAATAATTAAGGAGAGAACTAATGAGGACTTCTATCAGGGTTGTAGTTCTGTGAGTGGAGAGAAGGGGCCATATGAGAGACATTTTAAATAATAAAACTTGGTGAAAGGCTGGATATATAGAATGAATACAATTGAGAGTTAAGGAGGACACTGAGGATGAAAGTCCTGGTGACTGGAAGGATAGTCATGACCTTGACTGTGATAGGGAAGCTCAGTTGAGGTAGAGTTATGGGGGAAAGATAATGAGTTCTGTTTCTGACTTGTTGAATCTGAGATGACTACTGGACTTCCAGTTCAAAACATCCAAGAGGTAGTTGGTGATATGAGTCTGGAGCTAAGCAGAGAAGTTAGAGATGGATACATAGATCTGGGAATCATCTGAGAAGAAATGATCATAGAATCAATGGGAACTGATGAGGTCACCAAGTTAGATGATATAAGACAAAACTGAATCTCAAAATACTTGCTTTTCTTTGTAATTCTCTGCATTTTATTTTCTATATTTAAAAACATGCTTCTGAGAAGGGGTCTGTAGACTTTGTTAGACTTCCACGGGGAATAGTAACACCAAAAAAAAATGTATGAAAACTAAGATAAAAGAAGTGGGACCAGAAGTGGTGGTGGTGGTGGTGGTGGTGGTGGTGGTGGTGGTGGTGGTGTGTGTGTGTGTGTGTCTGTGTGTCTGTGTGTCTGTGTCTGTGTGTCTGTGTCTGTGTCTGTGTCTGTGTCTGTGTCTGTGTGTCTGTGTGTCTGTCCTTCATTGCCGAAGAAGACCATGCCATCAGAGAAGTAATGATATGACTTGCACTTGACTTTGTTTTGAGTGAGGGAGGGCTGTGCAAGGTCACCAGCCTCACTTCTCCTCCAGAGCCATCTGAATCCATGACCAGATATTCACCAGGATGACTGGAGATGACCCAGGATGAGGCAATTGGGGTTCAGTGACTTGCCCAAGGTCACACAGCTAGTGAGTGTCAAGTGTCTGAGCTGAGATTTGAATTCAGGTCCCCTGGACTCCTGCACTGGTGCTCTATCCACTGTACTACCCAGCTGCCTCAGAAGTGGTGGTAGTGGCAGTAGCCTTAGAAGCAAGTGGGCTCCACCAGGATGAAGGTCAGGTAAAAGATGCTGAGAAGGAGCAATCAGACAGGGAGGAGGAGAAACAGGGGAGAGCAGCATCACAAAAAACCTAAAGAGGAGAGTCAGAAAGGCAGGGTGATCAGTGGTGACCAAGGCTGCTGAAATGTCAAGAAGGATGAGGACTGAGGAAAGGCCATTTGATTTGGCAATTAAGAGACCCTTGGGAACTTTAGAAAAAGAGGTTTCAGTTGAATGATGAGGTTCAGAAGCCAGATTACAGGAAGTTTAGAACTGAGTGAAAGGGGAGAAAGTTGAAGCGGTGGGTATAGAAAGTCATAAAGGAGGGGAGAGTTATAGGATGGTATTTAACTGAAGGAGCAGTCACATAATGAAAGGCATTTTTTTTAAGGATGGAGGAAACATAGGTCTCATTCTAACTGCCTAGAATATCTTTCCCACAATGGCAGTCAGCTATGAACAAAATTCTCCAGACGTCTGGTCTGACCAGAGCAGAGTACAGAGTGAGGCTATTAGTTAGACAACTGGGAGGCATGAAAACTGGACTTTGAGTCACGAAAACTTGAGTTCAAATCCTACCTCAGATGCTTCTTAACTTTGCCTGTGAACCACAGGACTTTAAGGTAGGTAAAAATGATAAAATAGTTTTGGCAATGTCTTTTGACAAGTGCATAAATTGGATTTAAGTGAGACAGAGTTGCATAAAGTCATCAGTCTCACACTATTCCAGAGTCATTGGAATCCAGGGGCAGGACAAAAGTCAAGACCACTGGCAGTGGCAGATGCAGTATGTGACCTTGGCTTCCTTAATGTCTCACCAAGCTCTAAACACTCCACAGCGTCTGGTTAACCACCTTCATGGCTGTTGGGATAAATTGTTCTCATCCTCCCATTCCTCCAGAGGAAGTCTCCACATGATTGGGGTAGACATGTCCCTGACTCTTGGGAGATGAGACCTCTTGGTTAACTGCAGCCTGGTTCAGCCCATCTGTCAAAACCTTTTGCCAAGGTATGGCTGGCTATGCATGCTACAGATACTTGGAACCACAAGCTAGAGTTGGGTAATTCAGATAGACACCAAAGGTGGAAAGCAGCCCTAAAAGTGGCCCAACAGACCTCACACCAGAGCTCCTAGTCTTCCCTGGACACACTACACATTCATAATCTACATATATGTATAGAGAAAAACTAAAAAGAGAACAGCTATAAGATAAAGACAAGATGATTGAGGAAGCAGGGCACTAGCAGTTGGAGGATCGAGAAAGGCTTTGTACAGATGATGGTGTTGGATGAAAGGAACTCTGGGAGTTGAAAGTAAGGGATGTGGGGGTGGGGAGGCAGTATTCCAGGCAAAGGAGATGCCAGTTCAAAAGCACAGTGATAAGAGATGGAGTGTTGTGCATACAGAACAGAGAGAAGCCCTGTTCAGCCCCATCACAGAGTGTGGAAAGAGAAATGAACAATGAGCCTGAAAAGATAAGATGGAGTGAGGGTGTAAAGGACTCTGCGAGTTAAACAGAGATTACATTTGATCCGAGAGGCAATAGAGAATCAATGGAGTGACTTAGGCACTTAATATGAGATAAGTCATATAAAAAGAACTTGGTAACATTTTAAAACCCTATGCAAATCTCTTATCACCATGAGCTCGTTCTATTTTTTCAACGAGATTCACTTAGAAATTATCTCCTGCTATGATTTCTTTATTTTCAATCTAGACTATTGCATATGTAAGAAAAATAACTGCTTTTTAAGGTTGAATAAAATCATTCAGATATAAGCTCACCCTCTACAGGGTCACTGTCAGAAACCTCAGCATAATGCCAGAAACTAACATGGCAGCAAGGATGCCCAACGCATCAAATTCCCACGTTTTGCTGTCTTCTGCTAAGTGCCACCATTGTTAATTTTTTTTTGTTATCAGTTTGGGGTTTTTTTCTTCTCCTATGTGGCTTGGAGATTATTTTGTATGGCCATATGCGGGCAGCTAGATGGCACAGTGGATAGAGTGCAGGACTTGAAGTCAGAAAAACTCTTCTGTCTGAGTTCAAATCCCACCTTAGACATTTACTAACCATTATGACCCTGGGCAAGTCACTTATCCCTGTTTGCCTCAGTTTGCTCATCTGTAAAGTGAGCTGGAGAAGGAAAAGGCAAACAACTCTAGTGTCTTTGCCAAGAAAACTTCAAATGTGGTCACAAAGAGTCAGATACAACTGAAAAACAACAAAAACATTTCAGTAACTGAGATTTGCTATGTGTCGTCAGTAGCATCCCTGTCATTAGCCTTGTCAAAGTAAAGACTAGTGGGGTTCTTACAATGAGTAGACAATCTCCCCCAAAGTGAGGGTTTCAGAAAAGGTCTATAGCCATGGACCATAGATGGAAAGGTAGCTGTTGTTCACCCTTCATGTTTTAAGAGGACCAATGATAATGTTGGGGTCAAGGTATAGTGTGTCTGACTGTGGCTGATCAGACCAATATGAGCTTGGAAGGCTCTACCACAGATCAGGCACAAATAGCACATTTGAACATTTGGTATGGAGAGTTCTCTGGATATATATATCTCACATTTGCTGTGAGTTACTGAGATTCAGCTGTGCTATAGAGCACAGGGCACATCAGGCTGGATGTTCCTGTGCCAGTATTTCTCATATCTCACAATCAATACTAAAGATCTTCAGAGAGACCTTGAGAGTATCCTTCTACTGTTTTTTTCTGATTTCCATGTGAGTATTTGCCTTAAGTGAGTTCTCTATAAAATAGTTTTTTAGGCAAACCTATGTTTGGCATTCAGGCTGTGTGGCCAACCCATTGGAATTGTGGTCCCTGAGGTAGAGTTTGAATGTTTAGCAGCTTAGCTTGAGAAAGGACCTTAGTGTCTGTCTGGTACCTTATCTTACCAGGTAATCTTCAGAATCTTCCTAAAACAATTCAAATGGAAATAGCTCAATTTTCAGTCACAGTGCTGGTATATGATCCAGGTTTCAAAGGCATACAACAGTTCACCACAATGGCTCTAGACTTTCAGTCTAATACCTCTTGTCTCCCACACTTTCCTTCAGAGCCTCCCAAACACTGAGCTACCTCCAACAATGCATGCATCAACCTCGTCATCTATGGAAAGTATGCTGCCAATGAATGTGAACTTATCTACAACATTCAAAATTTCTCTATTTGCCGTAAACAATATGGATAGTGTGTTACCGGGTGGTCAAGAACCTCCATGTTCTTGGTGTTGATTGTCAGGTCAAAATTAACACAAGTGACGAAGCGTTCTATACTCTATTTTATCTCAGCCTCAGATGCTGCACTGAGTACACAATCATCTGTGAACAATATGTTGTGAACCAGTTCTTCTTCCACTTTAAGATTGGCTTATATCCTTTTCAAGTTTCAAGCTACATAATTTCCCATCAGTACAGTAGTTAAACTTGATGCTATTTGCATCCTGGTTGAAGGTGTCTGACAATATCAGACATGGGAACAATCACATAGCCCTGCTTCCCTCCATCAGTGACTGGGACAGCTGGAGAGTATCCTCTATTATCTAGAATCTAAGAGGAACCTAAGGGCATTCAAAACCTCTTCTTCAGCTGGAAGTTTGGGGAAAGGGGAACTGAGATCCATCTGAGGCTTCGGGTCAATGGCGTCAGCTTTTGTTGATAATAGACTGTCAAGAACATTATGGAGAAGGACTTATGATGAAAAATGCTCTCCATCCCCAGGGAAAGAACTGATGGTGTCTGAGTACAGACTGAAGCAGACTTCTTAATTTTCATGATTTTTCTTGAGGGCTTTTTTTGACCTGTTTTTTCTTTCACAACATAATTATTATGAATATGTTTTGCATGACTACACATATATAACCTATATCAAACTGCTTGCCTTCTCAATGGAGAGAGAGAATTTGGAACTCAAAGCTTTAAAAATGGGTGTTAAAAATGTTTACATGTCACTGGGGAATTTAAAAAAATAAATAAATATTGGAAAAAGGGGAAAAAAGATCACGATGAAAGAGTTTAGCCTATGTCTCCAGAATCATGTCCTTATCACTCATCAATGTGGCTCCATCAGCACTGAGTAGTTGAGATGCACCATAGGCTTTTGGCCTGTAAATACTCTTCAGGGTATCACAGAAGTGCTTTGGATTATTACTATTGATATAAAACTGAATCTCATTGTCCTTCTTACCGAACCAAGAATCCTACATCTCCCCAAGCTTCACGTGCATTTTCCTTTTGATGGAGTTAAACCCTACTTTCTTAGATATGGACAAACTGTCCTGCTGGTAAATCCTGTGGACTTTACATTTTCATTTAACAGCTTATGAATTTCACCTTCATTTTTGTCAAACCAATCCGATGTTTGCAAGTGTTCTGGCCCAGATGGGTAAATGAGGCTCTGTATGCCAAGTCTCTGAAAGCTGCCCACTCCTTTTCTGCTCCACTGTTTCTAACTGTGTGCAGTCTTAGCTTTCCTTCCAACTGTTCACCCATGGAGAAGTGTTCTAATCTGTTGATGTTGAGTCTCCTGACAATGATTTTGCCTTGGTACCACAGGCTTTATTTAATGCAACTGTTTAGCTTGGAGAGGATGTCTACGATCAGTCCAGCACTCTGGGCCACACATCTTTGTCACTCTCATATCATGTTTCTTCTCCTTACAATGACATAGTCTATTAAATACCAATGCTTGCTGTGAGGGTGCATCCATGATGTTTTATTGTGTTTAGGTAAACAGAAGATTGTGTTGGTGATGAGAAAGTCATGAGACCTACAAGTCTTCAATAGTTAGTGACCATGGCTGTTGGTGTTACCAACTTCATTCCTCTCAAGGACCCCCTTTCATGTCTGGTAGTCTGTGCCTACTCTAGCATTAAAGTTACTGAGAATTACAAGCTTGTCCTCTTGGAGCACACTGTTGATGAGGGTTTCCAGGTCTTTACATTTTTTCCTTTAGCCTCATCATAGTTTGATATGATGGGATCATATGTACTGATGATGGGAGTGATAACACTTCCCTGAAAGTGGCAACCAAATCATCTTGAGGCTGCCCTTCACTCTTTTTGGGAGGCATACGTGCTTGTTGACTAGATTGTACCTAACTGGAAAACCTATGCCAGCTTTATATCCCTCCTTTTCATTACAGTCACTCCAGAAAAACATGTATCCGGCTTCCACTTCAGGAGGCAGGCCTTCCTTTGCCAGCTTTGTTTCACTCAAGGCTGCTATTTAGACATAATTCCTGCTGAGTTCTCTCAGTGTTCATCTTTCAGGTATACTGGATTCCATGTTGTCCATAAGCATGCACACAATTGTGAATGAATCATCTTCACAAATTTTTGTAAATTTTTGCATGTGTTTTGGCCATCTGTAGAATTCCCACCTGCTGAGGTAAGCAGGTATAAGGGCAAACAAAGTTGGATCTTATGCTGGTTTTGTTTTACTAAAAGTGCCTCTGAATAATGTGATTAAGGAGGATATTTCCCACCTACCGTTAGGGCTGGAAAGATTTGTAAGAAGGTCCATGCCTTTTGTTAATGAGGCACTGGTTCTCAAGGCATTTGATGCCCTCTGGCTCTTAAAAGTGTATAAATACTCGGAGGGTAAGGTTTTACTTTGGGGTTTTCTGATTAGAAGTGTTTGCTTGACCAGACAAGGACTCTGGGAAGTCGCTTAGGAGCCCCCTGGCTTGGAAAAACCAGAGTTACCAGAGGGCTTCCCTCTCTGGTAACTATGGTCAGACAGGTAGACCTGTTTGTTGATGGGTAGGCAGAGGAAGCCATGTCTGTTGATCTTTGATTTCTCTGTATTTTCTTCGAAGTTCAGGGTGCTCACTCCCCTGAATGAGGTGTATGATAGAAGTGCTTGATTAAAGGAATGATACATGTGCTTGATTAAAGTAATTGTTAACCCCTCAAAAGCTGCCTTTCCTTTTATGAATGCAGATCTAAGAACCTATGATAGCAAACCCCTCCCAGGTATGTTGCGGTGCTTATTGTTACAGCAGGCAAGTTTAGCTTAGGTGAGATAGACAAGTTTAGGGCACCTTTTCTGGCCCCTTCTTCATGCCAGGAATTGAGCAGCACAGTCCTTAAAAAAGGCTGCTCAGACACCCAGGGGGCTGTGAAATCCCACTGCTCTTCAGCCCACTGACCCTATGGCCTGGTTTGCCTGTGTGCAGGGTTGTGACTACAGCTCCCAGAGTATCAGTATCTGCTGCTTTGTCACTCTCTTGTTACCACAAGATTTCAAGATAGGTGAAACAGTAAAATACCGGATGATGAGTGATGTCTGAACTTATGCATGAGCTGGATTTGAGAGGCAGAGCTGTGCAAAATCATCAGCCTCACTCTCTCTTCCAGAGTAATTGAAGGCAAGTGGCAGGACAAGAATCAAGATGCCTGGCAATGGCCCAGGATACAGTGGATGACTTTGGTGTCTTTGATATCTGACCAAGCTCTAAACACTCCACAGAGCCTGCTTCAGCTGCTTTCATGGTCAATGGAACAGACTGCTCTCATCCACCTATTCCACAGAGGGATACCTTCACATGCCTGGGGCAGACACCCCCCTAACTCACCAACAGGTTGGTGGCCCATCAGTTACACCCAATCTGGTTTAGCCTGTATGCCAAGGAAAATTTTACCAGGGTGTAACACCTTGGTGGAGCTACAGGTGGGAGTTGGGTGATAGGTGGACACCAAAGGTGAATGAATGGCCCTGAAAGGGCTTGGCAGTGCTCAAAGCAGAGGTGCTAATCCTCCCTGAACATCCCATATGTAGCTAACAAGCATGGGGAAAGTTGGCAGAGCAGATGATGAGTCCCTGGTTCTATCTTCCAATCACCCGCCACCCAGGTCAGTTGATAAAAATAAGTGTTCTCAAAATGCTTCCTAGAGTAGGGTCCCTTTAAAAATCTCTGCCATGCTTAAGTTTACAAATACATCATTCAATGTTGTTGGCATCTGGAACACAAAGGCAGCCTTCATTCCTGAAGGAACAAAGGTCCTTCTGAGCAGGATGCAAGGCAGCATAAAGAACAAACAGAAATCCTCTGTCAAGATCACTTCCGTTCAGGCACTCCCAATTCAATGAAATACTGGGCAAAAATGATCCCTCTTTAAATGAGGATGGCCCGTGGGTTGATGATCTGTATCCACTGGCAGCAGCTTTTGACCTGAATGAGGACTGCCAAACAGAGCTTTGCCTAGCCTCTCCAACATGTCAGAAATGGATCCAGGGGGATGGATACCTCAAAGCCAAGAGAGCAATGAAAGTTTTCTACTAGTTTGTTCTTAAGTTTCACATGCATGCTTCCCCACCCACCTGTGATTTATCAAGGCACTGTCATCTTTAAGAGAATAATTAAGATTAGATTAAAATTTTATTTTTAAAATGGAAGGCCATCTTCTCCCATCCTGAACTTTAATTCATCTGGCAGGACCCCAAGAGAGCACTTCGAGTTTACATTAAAAATTAGCCATTGTCAAAACTGGGCAATGCATCCAGGGGTGATTCATTGGTTGGGAAGGGCGTTCGCTGCAAGTCTCAGCCTGGCAGAAACCAAGTTAGTTAGCTTCAATTAGTTCCAAATAACCCAAGGCAAAGAGTCATTTGCCATGGATGTTCTGCCCGGTGTTGAGGAGGGTGAGCATGGAGCACATTGATCCAAGGGCAAAGTTGGGGACAATTTCATATATCTTGATCCATTAGGACCCAGTACAAACCAGCAATGGCAAACTCAGTCAACCAATATGGATGTGCAGCTAATCAAACACATTCGTAGAGAGCTACCAGACATAATGGATAGATTCATGGGTGAATTTTTCCTCAAACCTTCAAAGGAAAGTAATACACTGAGGTAGACAGATCACTGGTTTTGTCATCAAAGATCTAGGTTCAAATGCTGGTTGAAAAGACTCAGCCTTTGAGTACCTATGAGCCTCATTTCCCTTCATCTATAAAGTCAAAGGATCAGGCTTGGAGCTGCTTAGGGTCCCTTCCAGTGTGACATCTATGATGCGATGAAGAGTGAATAATCTCTGTATCACATTATTATTCAGATAGGGAGATTTCTCTGTGACTATTTGGAGATAACTCGAAAGCAGTAATTCAATTTCTTCCAGCCTTTGATGAGACAAACAAAAGAAAATGTATAAAAATGCAACACTAACCAAGAAAATTATGAACCCCATTCAGTCATCATAAGTAACAATTATATAGCCCTTTAATGTTTACAAAGCACTTTACAAAGATTATCTCATTTCAGCCTTATGACAAACTTGTAAGATGGGGACTCTAGTGATTCCCTTTGGGCAGATGTGGAAAATGAGTTTCTGAGATACAACCTTACTTTCCCATAATCCTACAGCTGGTAACTATCAGAAGCAGAATTCCAGCCTGCAGTGGCTAAATCTCATCATTCCCACCTCTACTTATCTTGTATCATATCCTAGATCCCCAATTTTCCAGAGACAATCAAGACAGGCTTCCTAACACTCTTCAATTCTATGTTTAATTCATAGTCTGTTTTCAATGTCTGTCTAAGGTCTGCAACCTAATAGATGAGCTCCAGGAGCTGAACATCTGGATGATCAATAGTTTGTCCATCCACCTGGTTTTTGCCACGTGGAAAAATGACTGTCATTGATTCTCTTTGAAAGTGAAGGAACAGCAGCTACTAAGTAGGTCAAACTCCTTAGAAGGATTCTTGAGCTCATTTAGGAGGTTCTGGAATGGGCCAGAGCTTTGTGCATCCAAGACAAAGACTTCTTCAGATGGGAGCATCTGGGGACTTCAAACTATACAGCAAAGGCCCTTCAGCTTATCTGTGCCCTGAATGTTTTTGGCGGTCTGGTGAAGCCTATCGATCCTCTCTCACAATAATGGTTTTAGGTGCATAAAATAAAATACATGGTGTTGAAAAGGAGATCAATTATGTTGACATAAAGATGGATTTTTTCCCATCCAAATTCATGAAATCTATCCATAGACCCCTTTGGGTTGGAGAGGTGGGGGAAGGGATTCATGGAGACTCTGGAAAACTGTTTCCTTTCTCCAGTGATCTCCTTGCTGTATCTGTGTCTATGTGCAGTATTTATTTGTATATCTTCTCTCTACTATATACAGTATCTTCTATAGTCAACTGGTTCTGATTTCAAGGCTATAGAGATGATGGAGAATGGGGAAGCTGCAAAAATTCTTCAACCACCTTCATCTCTGAACAATTTCATCTCAGTTACCAGGTTTTTCCCTTCACCACTGGCTTGAACTGACAAAGTTGGCCAGGGCATAGCTATTTAAGCCCTGACAAGGCATGTCCAATTTTTGCTCACTCAGTAAAGTTGCTCCTTTTAATTTCATTAGATTGCTTTATAAGCTAATGTTTATAAAGCACTTAGTGATTGGCACATAGTAGGCAATATAGAAGTGTTTATAATAATTATCATTTACTTCTTTTATTATCATCATTATTATCCAAAATACTAAATCACAAGAGGAAATTTAGTTTGTAAAGCAAATCTGCTCAGATTGTTTTATTTCAAAACATATTTCTTAAAGAAATCATCAGATACGAAGATATGAATATGTTATTAATATAGTAACAGCTTATCTACCCTGATTTTAGTTACTATTTCAAAGGAGGGCAAAGAAAGCTAAGCCTCCTACATACATACTTAACAATAGTCAATAAACAGTAAGAACAGGGGGAGGATTATAAATGCCCAGGAACCTTTCAGACAATTGTGTACAATTACAATGATGTCTGATGAGTAAGTGGTAGCAGCAAGCAAATGATCAATCACAGCAGTGAGAACCACTAGGGTCTTCTCCATAGAGACAGCAAACAGGAACCCTGGGTTCTAAATCTGCCACTAACATTATGACCTTGTGACAGTGATGTTCCCTGGCTGAGTGTCAGTTTCCACATTGGTATAAAACAAAAGTTGGGCCAGGTGATCATATAAAATATATGTCATATATTATAAACCTTCTATTTACGTAAAAGAGTACTGGGGCTTGAGTCAGAAAGACTCAAGCTGAAATTTGGACTCACATCCTTATTAGCTGTGTAACCCTGGGCAAGTCACTTAACTTCTATTTGCCTCAGTTTTCCCATCTGTAAAATGTAAATAATAACGGCACCTACCTCATAGGATAGTTTTGAGGATCAAATAAGGTAACGTTTATAAAGCACTTAGTGCTTGGCACATAGTAGGCCACACAGAAATGTTTATAATAATTACCATTTATTTCTTTTATTATCATCATTATTATCCAAGATACTAAATCACAGGAGGAAATGTAGTTTGTAAAGCAAATCAATAGTTAAAATATTTCCCTAGCAGCTACCCTGAGCCAGCCCTCCATGCCAACTCATAAACATTTCCATGCACATAAGGCTAGTTTTCCAAAAGCTAGCTTTCCAGCTTCAATTAAACTCCAGACGCCAAGCTGTTATATGCTCGTCTGCTTCAGTGATTATGTCCCTGCACAATTAACGGGATGTGAAATGAGTACCCCGAAAATAAGATATTAATTGTAATAAATTCTGCTCACACAAACTTTCCAGAATCATATTACCCTGAGCAGGGATCTGGGCTTCAAATCTTGAGATGATAGCATGGCTAGAAGGTAATATGGCACCTTGTGCAAAAAAAAAGAAAAAAAAAAAAAAAAAGACTCCTGGTCTGCAAATCAGAAAGTGGGGGCTCAAAACCTGCCTTTGAAGTTTCAAGTCCCTATGTAATCCTTTTGCGTCTCTGGTCCTCAGTTATCTCATGAGAAATATGGGGATAATAATAAGTTGTGTTACATCATATCCCTCCACCGTATAGGTCATGGGGTTGTTGGGAAGAAGTTCTTGAAGTACAGACAAATTAACTGTAATCCACAAACTTGTTAGCCTCCTGGGTGTTTCCTGGTTATGCTAAATGAAAACTTTAAGAACAAAGAATTCCCATATGCCTCTCTGATAACTCAAGAGACTAGGATGAGAGCATAAGACCCCTCCCTACTCCACAATCTTTTGTTATTTTCATGTATATCTGTACAGCTAGTTCATCCCTATGAGAGCATGGGATAGCCCTAAGAACACACTTGAATTCAGAGCACAAGGCATGGATTTGCGATTGACCCCAATGAAGTGGCATTCTTTTTTTTTTCCCAAGGGGAACGTATCAAATTTGGTCATTTTATGCCTTAATAAAATGTTATGAGAGTCAGTCTTAGAGTCAAGAAAAACTGATTTCAATTTGAAATTATGCTAAAAAAGTGAATAAAATAATTTTGGTTCAGAGATCTCCCTGTTAGACATCTACTCCAAAAAGGACACAAACAGAAAGGATCATGTACAAAAAATTCAGAGCCACACTTTTTTGTGGTTGAGAAGAACTTGAAAAAAGGGAAGATACCCATTGATTTGGAGAAAAGTTGTGGTGAATAAATGGGGGGTTGGTACATGCCTAGATTAACTAAGATGGAGGCATCCATGTGGGAGAAACCAGGACCTGTTTCTGGGGGAAAGACTGGTGCAGGTGTGGACATTCTGAGTCGTCCCATCAGGTGATTGAGAGCAGCCCCTTTCTGCTGGCTGTATAACCAGAACTGCTTGTGTAGCCAGAACAATTCAGACTAGAACTCTTTATGTGTCTCTGTTTCTCTCCCTCTCTGTCACTCTCTCTGTCTCTCCTCTGCTCTCCTCTCCCCTCCCCTTCCATCCCCTCCTCTCCTCTCCCATCTTCAATCTCTCTCTTTCTCTCTCTCTCTCCCTCTCCCTCTCCCTCTCTCTCTCTCCCTCTCCCTCTCCTTCTCTCTCTCCCTCCCCCTCCACCTCCCTCCCCTTCTCTCTCCAACTCCCAAGTGCTCAGGTGAAGGATTCACTCACAAAGTTGACACATCACAAATGAGAAAGGGTCTACGGGCCACCTCTTCCTCCACAGTACATGTGGCCTAGAGAAATAGGCATGGCTGGGGAGTGGAGGGGTGGTGGGTCTGCTTCCTTTGTCCTCTTCAGTCCTAAGAACAGGAAGCAGAGTCCTAGACTAGGAAGCTCAATTCATGGGGACCTTGGAACCAGGATTCCAGGCTAAATGTTGCAGACAAGCCAAAGAAGTTCTAAGAGCCAAGAATCCTAGGACACAAAGCCAGAGAGAGCTTTGGACTTGAATTTCATGATACTAATGCTAAGTAGGAACTGAGTTAAGTTGTGAACCTAATATCAGAATTTGAAATGGTATAAAGAGGGATTATAACCTGGAGGTATTAGGTAGAAATGGTTTCATGCTCACTCACTGCACCTTTGAAGCAACTGATACAGTGTAAAAAAAAAAACAAAAACCAAAAAAAAAAACTAACCCAACTGGTGATCAAATAAAACTGAGGTTCTTAGACTCATAAATTTGGGTGGAGCACAATTGCTGCGGGACGAATCAATCAATAATCATGTTGAGGTCCTACTATGTGGCAGTCCCTGTGCTAGGCTGTGGGGATAAAAAAGGCAAAAAACAGTGTCTTCCCTCACATAGCTTTCAGTCTAATGGGGACAACATGAAGACACATGTATACAAACAAGTTGTATACAGAATAAAGAGGAAATAATTAAAAGAGGGAAGGCTCAAGGGGAGCCAATGGCCAAGACTGGAGATCTCACCACCTCCTTAAGATCCTAGAAAACCTTGCATAACCCACGTAGCCCTCTGGGAGAGGGGCCAGAATAAGCACTGTTATATAAGAAATAATAATGATGGAGAACTGAAAGAAACCCATGCACAGTCTGGGATGAGCTAATGCAGAATTAAACCAAGCCATGAAAACAATAGACATAATTGCTCCGACTAATTAAGTAGGTAGAATGAAAAAAAGGAACTGCAAAAGGCATACTTACAATGACCAAGCCTGAGGAAGACATGACACAAGGGGCGGCCTCCCTTCTTTGCAGAGTTGGCAGACCACAGATGTGAAAAATTGTATTTAGGAGCAGATCAGGTTGGTATATCAGCTGTATCTGTAGGCTGCATTTTTTTTTTCTCCTTCCGTAAAATCCTGTGTCACAAAGGATGGAGAAAGATTATATTCAGATATTAAGATGATTTTTTTTAAAAAGATCACTAAAATACTTAACCTTTTTAAAGAAAAAACCTAGCTTCAAGTCTTGCCTCTGGAACAAAACGGCTTTGAGACTGGCCATCTCTCTTGGTCTTTGAGGGTAGCAGAGACCCCTCAAAGCCCACTGGTTACAGATACATGGCTGAATTGTGTCCGTGCTGAGAGTTGTCTTAGTGAGATGTTTGCCCACGTAGATCAAATTACAGATCTAAGGGCTGCAGCCCCCTGCCACCACCCCAAAAGATGTTTAACTCAGCAATAACAAAAAAATTATATAATGGGGCTGAGGAAAGGTGTTTTCCCTATAATCATGCCTATTATTCTCCAGATAATCCCCTTTAATAACAAATGGAGAGCAGGGAGCGCGATGGGTCAAAGTCAGAGTGGTGGGCATGGACCTGGGGGTGGCAAGAAGGATGACAAGGACAAGAAAAAGAAATATGAGCCTCCAGTTCCAACAAGGGTAGGAAAAAAGAAGAAGAAAACTAAAGGACCAGATGCTGCCAGCAAATTGCCACTTGTAACACCTCACACTCAGTGCAGGCTAAAATTATTGAAATTGGAAAGAATTAAAGATTATCTTCTCATGGAAGAAGAATTCATCAGAAATCAAGAACAAATGAAACCACTGGAAGAAAAGCAAGAGGAAGAACGATCAAAGGTAGATGATCTAAGAGGGACCCCAATGTCTGTAGGGACATTGGAGGAGATCATCGATGATAATCATGCCATTGTGTCTACCTCGGTGGGATCAGAGCACTATGTCAGCATTCTATCATTTGTAGACAAGGATCTGCTAGAACCAGGGTGTTCTGTCCTCCTCAACCATAAGGTTCATGCTGTGATAGGAGTTCTGATGGATGACACAGATCCCCTCGTTACAGTGATGAAAGTAGAGAAGGCCCCACAGGAAACGTATGCTGATATTGGTGGATTGGATAACCAGATTCAAGAAATTAAGGAATCTGTGGAGCTTCCCCTCACTCATCCTGAATATTATGAGGAGATGGGTATTAAGCCACCTAAAGGAGTCATTCTCTACGGCCCTCCTGGCACAGGTAAAACCTTGTTAGCCAAAGCTGTAGCAAACCAGACCTCTGCGACTTTCCTCAGAGTTGTTGGTTCTGAGCTTATACAGAAGTACTTAGGAGATGGACCCAAACTCGTTCGAGAATTGTTCCGAGTGGCTGAGGAGCATGCTCCATCGATTGTCTTCATCGATGAAATTGATGCCATTGGGACCAAAAGGTATGATTCAAATTCAGGTGGAGAAAGAGAAATTCAGCGAACGATGTTGGAATTGTTGAACCAGTTGGATGGGTTTGACTCTAGAGGAGATGTAAAAGTGATTATGGCCACGAACCGAATAGAAACTTTGGATCCAGCACTAATCAGACCAGGACGTATTGACCGAAAGATTGAGTTTCCTCTGCCCGATGAAAAGACAAAGAAGCGCATATTTCAGATTCATAAGAGCAGAATGACTTTGGCAGATGATGTAACTTTAGATGATTTGATCATGGCTAAAGATGACTTGTCTGGAGCAGATATCAAGGCAATTTGTACAGAAGCTGGTCTCATGGCCCTAAGAGAACGTAGAATGAAAGTAACAAATGAAGACTTCAAAAAATCTAAAGAAAATGTACTTTATAAGAAACAAGAAGGCACCCCAGAGGGACTGTATCTCTAAATGAACTGTGTTGCCTTCATGAAAGTTGTTGGGAGCTGTCCAAACCCCCTGAACTAATAACGCTGGGAGAACTGAAGGGGCATCCATATGCCAGTGGGTCTTTATGAGCAAGGGTTTTTGGTTTTTTTTATAGTACTTGGATAGGATTTGTGAGGTACCCAAAGTCTTTTGTTCAGTGTGCTACACTATATTCCACAATAAAACGTGCTCTTTCAGAAGGCAAAAAAAAAAAAAATAAATAACAAATGGAAGCAGATTTCATCATATTTAGACGCTACTTTTACATAGTCTTGCATGCTTCGGGATATTTTAATGGATCTGGGATGTCTCGAGTGTTAGTGCCCTCCCCATCCGTCCATGTCTTCTTACCCTGTGAATTTTTCATCCTTGCCCTCCCATAAATTCTCCAGTGAAGATTGTCCGAAAGTGTGGGAAGCCTTCCTCTTTTAGTATTTTGTGACTACCCACTCAAGATTCATAGCATCACAGATCTAGACCTAGGCAGAACCTTGTCATGTAATCCAACCCCTCACATTTTACAGATCAGGAAATTAAGGCCTAGAGAGAAGAAGCAGTTTGCCCATGATCACACAAGTAAGAAACAGAAAAAACTGGGATTTGAACACAGGGCAGCTAGGTGGCACGATGAACAAAATGTTTGGCTTGGAGTGAGAAGGTTCATCTTCCCGAGCTGAAATCTGGCCTCAGACACTAGCTATGTGACTCTGGGTAACTCATTTAACCATTGCTTCATTGTAAAATGGGCTAGAGAAAAAAATGACAAACCACTGTAGTGTTTTTGCCAAGAAAAACCCAAAGGGATCACAAAGAGTCAGAGGTGACTGAACATTGTGTGTTGTGACATGTGACCAACATGGCAAATGCTTGAACAATCTTTTACAGTAGTATGAATCCTCTTCTTTCCACTGTTGAGCTCTCATCCTCACTTCTCAACTTGCCCATTTTTATTTGCTTATACTTACCCCTAATAGTGTTTTCATGTCACTTCTTACATATAAGGAAGTCCTTGACTCTAATGTGCTACATAGATAATTTACTCCCCCATATGCAACTCAGTTGCCTTTGGGTCATTCACCATTTTGATTTCCAGGTTCATGACATTCCATGATTTGCAGTGATAGAATGTCAGTGGGAAAATATTAATGTTAGAAAGATGAGCTGCTATGTCAGGGAACACCGTGGCATCATTGAAAGTGCTATGAAATTGCCCAAACATGATCCTCCTCAGTCTGGAGCTTCTTTCCAGTCCTGGCCTCAGATCATCATCCACTGGCAATGCTAGTCCAAGATATAGGCCCTGATTAATGACCTTAATAGGCTGACCATTGAATTGTATATTATAATCGGAGTAATAGTCATTCTTCATCCCCTTGGTTTTTCCCATGTGGATGGTGGAGCCAGCTTTTGAGAAGTCATGGACTTCATTGGGCCTGGTTGTACGCTCTGGCTTGAAGCAATCCATACTGTCATTCTTGAATGGGAGCATCGGGTAGATTTTATAGGAGATAATTCTTTCTTCCAGTCTACAGGTGAACCATGATTCATTGAGACTGTCTTCAGAATGTCTTCCATGACAGGACCTTGTTTCATTGTTTTATGCTTGATACTGACATGCCATCTTAGCATATACATAGCAGAAACCCTGCCAGAGGAGAGATTTTAAGGCCAAACTTCTTTTTTTTTAAAGTCAAATGATATTTTTGGAATGCATGAGCCATACATTCAGTGGGATTTTTATAGTTTCTATCACTCAGGCAAGTGTGTAACTATGAAGACGTGGTCTATTACAGAATTAATGTCTTCTAAAACTAGTCCAAATACTTCTATTTTCATCAGACATCTTGAATACTTGAATAGACAATTCTACTAAAGTTACAAGTTGTAGGATGAGGTGAATTTCTAGAAGCAGGGAGGGATCATAGAATCACAGATGTAGAACTTGAAAGGATTTTGAGTTAAACCCAAATCCCTTGCTTTACAGATAGGAAAATTGAGTTAAAGTGAGTTGCCCAAGGTCATAAGACTTGTAAGCAATAGAATGAGGGTTTGAATCAACATTCTGGAAGCTACTAAAAATAATAATCACGATAAAAAACAACAAATGTGAAAAAGAAAAAGGATATAGTCAGTCAATAAGCATTTATTAAGCACCTACTATATTTCAGGCATTCTGCTAATCACCACCCATGACCTCCAGGCAGACGCCAGTTCCTGATAGGATCTATAGGTTTCTACTCCCAAGCAGATGCCCAAACTCAGTTTGTATTTTGAACCATGAGAATCAGGGCATAGATTACCAACCATTGGAGTGAGGGGAGGGGCATCATGCACATGGGAAGGGATTGTCCTTATGACAGTCTTAAGAGGAGAAATAGAAGGAGCAGGGCTGGATCCAAAGTTTTAGATCAGAGCCCTGGCTTCATGGCTGCACATGTATGTGCACACCAATTAGGTCTAACTGCCAGAAACAGTGGTTAGGAAACAATGCAGGGTTCCCATCACTCATCATTCCACACTTTGAGAAAGGGGACAGGGCCCATAGGCCTTTGTGCTCACATTCATATTGAAAGTGAAAATATAAAAGGACTTTTGAAATATGAAGGATATTTACCAGTGAGAGGCAACATAGTGTTATACACAGGGGGATAGCTGTGGAGGCAGAGAGGCCTAGATCCATGTTTGACCCTGACTGGGCAAGTCATTTCTCAGTGTCCTGGGCAACTAACAACAAAAATGACAGAGGGGGTTGCTGAGCTACGTCAGGGGAGGGAATTTCCCACCATAATCAAATACTTATGAAATCACAAGTCTGGACACAATCAAAAAAAGATCTGAGAATGTTCATAATGTTTGAAGTTGATGGACAGCATATAAAAATAGCCATTAAAATATACTAAAGTAATGGATTCTTCAACAACTTAGAGATAAGCTGCTTTCTTAAGCCTTTCAATCATGGTATGCATGGACATTGCAAAAGATAAATGAATGAACGAATGAAAAACATTTATGAAGCACCTACTATGGACAAAGCACTTCACTAAGGGCTGGAGATACAGACAGAGACCAAGCAGTCCCTCCTCTCAAAAGGCTCCCATTCTAATGGAGGGAGACAGCTCACGTTGCCTGGAAAATTCACAGTCCCATGATTCTTAGGGTGCAAGAGTAAAGGGTAATGCATTTTCTTTAACTCTGTTTTTACTGATGCCATTTGATAGAACCCAGGACTTTGGAGATGAGAATTTGATTTTCTGGGTCTTCAGCAGCTGTGGCTGCTCATGAGGCAGGAATTAATATAAAAATAGCAGTAAGGTTTCTTCTGGTCCTGACATGTGAGCTCACTGATGTAGTGAACTTCCAAGGGAAGAAATTCCTTCTATCCAGTCAGACTTTTCTGCAACTTTTCCTGAGCCTTACTGTCTTAGGGTTGCCTGGGGCATAGAGAGATTGGGTGGGTCTCTTGTGCAGGGTTACCCAGCCAGGCTGCTTGACTTAGAGACCAGCCCTCTATATCCACTACCCTATGCTGCTTCCTCAGTGACAAGATGATTATAATTATATAATGCAATTTTATTAATTATGCGTAAGTTAAATGATTCCAGATAATATAGCAATCAAACTTATAATTATAGTGAGGGAAATACCCACTTCAGTGAGATCACAGCTCCATCAAAGTATGGAAGTATAATTACAGATGCTAATAGACACACCAACATATTAAGATATAATAATGTATGCTAATATAATATTTCTTTTATTATTTGTTGAATAATAACAGATGTAACAGATAATAAATAGTAATTGTGTGATAATTATGAATATATAATGATAATTAAATGGCTGAGACTAATTTTTTAATGGTGAATTCTGAGCTTTTGCAATGGAGAGAGATGGCATTACTTTGAAAGGACCTGGGACTTGGCATTAGACAAATTCCCTGGCCTTGAGCAAGTAACTTTCCTACTCCAACAAATGTTTCCATTTGCCTAATACTGATTGCAGGCTCCCATCCCTCCTTCCCTTCAATGATTTCTTAGGGGACTTGATGATAATAATAGCCCATGTCTTTTAATAATTGCAGGGCTTTCAATTTAAAATGTTGTAATACCCCCAGGAGGAAAGCTTTAAAAATGCAAATCTGTTGCATGCTGTTGAGAATATCAAAAAAAAATGAATCGAGACATTGGGTCTCCACTGGGTATGTCATGAAGGAACCCTACTAGTCACTCATGATTAGGTCAGCAAAACACAAGAGTGGCAGTATTTCATTTCTTCTTCCAAAGAAGTCAAATGTTTGCCCCAAATGCCCTGAAAGTAAAGGAGCTTCCTTTCCAATCACAATCCCTCTTGGTCTTCATGAATTCAGTTTCATGTAATCAGTGACTTTCTCTGAACTTAGGGCATCTGGACTAGAGCAGACATGCTTTCTCCCTCTGGAGGAGAGACATCTCAACCAGTCTTTCCAATGATGCTTGAAACTTATTTAGCCATGTTCACACTCGAACCTTCTTGGAAACTATCCTTTAACTCATGAAAATTCCTCCTGCTGAGCCTCAGGACAAAGGCAAATTATCTTGACAAGAGTCAACCAGAAGCCTGAGCTTGAGTCGTAGCCCCACTAGAAATCCAGGTGCTGGGTTGATGTTTCCCAGCATCAACAGCTTGAGTTGTTCAAACTTGCCAAGGCCTAACTTTTGATCCAGATTCACATACTGCTTTGTAAGGAATGTGGAAGATAATCATGATGGAATCTGTGGGAGAATGGATGATGTTGCACATTGAATAGAGCTAGGACCTCAAGCCAAGAAGACAGCTACAGGTTGTTCCTCTTAAACATGTGTGAACAAGGGAAAAATACTTAACCTTTCAGTGCCCTAGGGGAATGAGAACATAAGTGAAGATAAGATGCTGAACTGCACCAATAGGGGAGTTTCCTCAGTGAAAATTAATTTCACCAATGAAATTACATGGAGGTGTGGAGAAGGGGAGGGAGAACAAGAAGGTGAGAGGAAAAGGAGAGGGAAAAAAGAGGGGGAGGGAAATAGAGAAAGGGGGGAGGGGAGAGGGAGAGAGAAGAGGGGGAAGGGAAAGAAGAGAGAGGAGGGAGAAAGGGAGAGAAGAGGAAAAAAGAAAGGGGGGAGCGAGTGCTTCCATCTGTGGTTTCATTTATCTTTAGAACTGATCTTAATTAAAAATATCTTCTTTCAAAACAAGTCAGAAATTTCTGTACAACTTTTATAGTCTAAAGAGTTGTCTTGAGCCCTGAGAGGTAACGTCACTGGCCCAGGTGCTCATCCCAGGTCTTCCTGATTCTAGGATCATCTCTCTCTACATAAGGCCATGCATTTCTGAACATATATCAAGTGCCTACCAGGTGTCAAATGCTGTGCTAAATGATAGGGACACAAAAGACTGTCCCTGCCCTTGAGGAGCTCTCAATCTAATATAGGGGAAATAACATGGAAACAAATATATACAAACAAGTGATAATATAGTACAAATAGGAAATAATCAGCAAAAGGAAAACACTGGAATTGGGATGGGGAAGGCTTCCTGAAAGAGGCAAGACTTTAGTTGGGACTTAAAGGAAGTCAAGGAGTTGAGAAGTCAGAGCAGAGAAGGGAGAATGTTCTAGGCATGGAAGACAGCTAGAGCTAAACACCCATAGCCAAGAGGTAGAGTGCTTTGTTTGTGGCATAACCAGGAGGCCAGTGTTACTGGGTCAGAGTATTTGTTGGGGAATAAAATGTTAGAAGATTGGAAAGGTAGGAGGGGTGGTTGGTGACAAAAGGCAGTGAGGAATCCAGGATGAGTCCTAGGTTGTGAGTCTGAGAAACTGGGAGGATGGTGGGGTCCTCTACAGTAAGAGAACATAGGAGTGTAAAGGGTTTAGGGTAAAAGAAAATGAGTTCCATTTTGGACAGACTGAGTTTAAGATGTCTACTGGACATCCAATTCAAGAGTCCTGAAAGGCAATTGCAGAGGTGAGATGAAAGTTCAGCCAAGAGTTTGGAGCAGGAATGGTGGATTTGCTGAGATATGCTGAAAATCAGCAGCACAGAGATAGGAGCTGAGGAATCGCCAAGTGAAGTAGTATAGGGGAAGAACAGAAGAGGGTCCAGGAGAGAGCCCTATGGTTAGAGGGCATGATCTGGATAAGGATCTGGCAAAGGAGACAGAGAAGGAGCGGTCAGAGAGGTGGGAGGAGAACCAGGAGAGAGGTGTGTCCTGAAAGCCTAGAGAGAAGAGAATATCAAAGAGGAGTGAGGGATCATCAGTGTCAAAGACTGGGGAGAGAGAGAGAGACAGAGAGAGAGAGAAAGATTAGACAGATAAAATCAAAGCACTTTATCAACATAGGAAAGGTGGTATTTTGATTTGAAGTAAACAGAATGCAAATATATTTTGAGAAATATTCACTAGCCCCTTCTCTAAAAAAAAATGCACCCCAACACATTTTTAAGTTTAATTTAAATCATTAAAATTTTATCTAATATTTTCTTAAGGAATCAACAAAACAATAAACCAAGCCCTGATTTTTAGGGATCACTGATTTCTGAAATGTCAATGCTATTTAAAACTTGTTAATCAACTTTCATGAGTCAATTTGAGCTGGTTCCAGCACACCCCTGACTAAAGGCTTTCTGCCAATTCTAAATGCTATCTCTCTGATATGGAAATTAGAGTGAAACTTTCTAGGATGAAAAGTAGCCGCCAGAGTTGGGAATGTCCTAGGACAAAAATTGTGTTTGCAAATGGAAAATCTAGCTATTTAAAAATAATTAGCCATCTGGAAACTGTATTCACCAGAATACTTTTTTTTTTCCTACTAAGGCACTTAACATATATTACCACGTATTATAAATTGCTTTTTTACAATGGTAGGTGGTCTAGTAATGTGCATATGTAGGACAAGGCAGAACAATTGGCAGCCTGAGCACTTCATTTGTATCCACAAAATGTTAATAAAACTAGAAGCTCTCCTTCCAACCCCCAATTCCATGTGGGCCATGGTCCAATTGCTCTGTGATGGATTTTTGAGAAGTCACAGACACAAATAACATAGGATGAGAAGGTTGCTGTAGATTGCCATCTGCACCATTGGAGAGGATAACCATGTTTGAGATCATAAAGCCTTTCACTCTTCATCCACTTGGTTTTTCCTGCGTGAATTACTAGGTTTGTCCCTTCTGGGGGACCCTGAAGGAGGACCTCTAGCGCGCTGGAGCTCCATGCAATCAGGACAAAATATCCTGAGACAGAAGGCTCTGGAGGACCTCACCACTCTGTGGAAGCTTTCTTCCTCCAGGACTCTTCCCAGGGCCTTCTCCATGATAGGAGTTCCCATCTATGGTGAATATGCCTCTTCTTGTTTTAGGGACTCCCTTGATCATAATTTAAAAGAGAGTTATTGAACAGGCATTCCCAGAGTTGCATCAGTTACTAATAATATCTTGTAGAATATTAACATTTGCATAGGATATTTCTTACTAGAGAAGAACCTTGAGGGTCACATTCTGTTTTGCCAAGGCAAACGCTACTGCTGTTGTTTTCAATGTGGTTTAATTTAAATGTATCATGTCATGTTATGTCATGTTATATATTATGTCATATTGTATTATATTGTCTTCTGTCATGTCATGTGATATCATACCCCAGACTTGGATCATCATCTTTCTATTCTACATGTTTCTGCCAGTTTTGAGTTTTTTCAGTGACAGATTTCACAAACAACACCAATCTCATCATCTTCATAATGATCATAATAACTAACAATCATAATAGCTAACATTTATAAAGTATTTTTAAGGTTTGCCAAGCATTGTACATGGACAGCTAGGTGGCGCAGTGGATAGAGTGCCAGGCATGGAGTCAAGAAGATGCATTTTTGTGAGTTCAAATCCAGCCTTAGACGCTTACTCGATGTGTGACCCTGGTCAAGTCACTTAACCCTATTTTCCTCAGTTTCCTCATCTATAAAAGAAGTTGGAGAGGGAAGTGGCAAATCACTGTGGTGTCTTTACTAAGAAAACCCCAAGAGGTGTCACAAAAAGTTGGATGTGACTGAAAACAACTCAACAAAAAAGACCAAAGCATTTTATATGGTTTATCTCCTTTGATTCTCACAACAATCTGGAGAGGTAGGAGTTAGCATTCTCCTCATTTTACATATGAATTGAACAAGACTGAAAAGTCTGAGGATTTTCTTGGAGTCACACAACTCATCTGAGGCAGATTTGAACTCAGATCTTCTGGGATTACAAGTCCAGTTCTCTGTCTAAAACTATACCATCCAGCTATTGTCAAATTGTCTGTTCACAGATGAAATCAAGGTAGGTACTCCAGAAGTGAGAGGGAGGAGGAAATGTTCTAAAACATGACCCTTCAGGGAAAATGTTCCCGTGAGGGTCATTTGACTTTGTGCCCCAAGAAAGGAAATTTGCAGATCAGCCATTGTGTGTGCAATCAGGCTTGGAAAAGATTTCTCTTTCCTTTCTTCTAATGGTGTTTGGTTTCACATCCAAAGATATTCTTTTACTTTACAGATTCACAGAATATCAAAGGTGGAAGAGACCCAATGACCCATTAATTGAACCCAAACCTGAACAAGAATTCCATCTGCAAACCTTCCTATTTCCTCAACTGGAAAATGAAAGAATTAAAATTTGGTGTTGTCCAGGGTCTCTTCTAGCTCTGGACTCCAGATTCTCTGACCCTATGAGCAGCCCCGTTGTCTGAAGATCTTCATGAGGGTGTGCCAGTAGTTCCAAGACAATTCCATTTTGGACAACTCTGGTCACTAAGCCATTGAGGGACTTTGTTCCAATCATTATATAGTAGCACCGGATGAAGATGGAAAGTTCTCTTCTATAGATGTGAGCATGCCCTGGAGCAGTAGGTGGTAGTATGACCTGGAAGAGTCAAATATAAGAGGTTGCAGAAGCTTGGAGTGAAGAGTTCAGCTCATCCACCCGTCTGATGCTCACCTGGGAAAGTCTACTCATGGGAGTCTCCAGCTGACCCAAGCCTGCTGAGCCTGGACAGCAGCCCCAGGACAGCTTCCAAAGGAGTGCAAGGCACAAGCAAATAGAATTATTTTCTTTGATGTAATTTCACAGAAATCTATTTTGGTGAAATGTGGGCTCTGTGGTGAGGAATTTATAAGCCGTTTTCCTTTTCTGGGTTCTCCTGTATGATGAAGTGATCTTGGCAGTTAGATGATCTGCCCGAGGCATCAGCATATCCCTAATATATTTTGCCCTTTGCCAATACTGAGTGCCCTATTTATGTCTTTTCAATCTCTATTGCCATCTTTTGAAGAATTCACTTTCATGTGCAAAAGGCAGGGCCCAGGCCGAAGTTAATCCTCCTGTTCTTTATCTGCCCAGTGACCTGGCTCCACAAAGACCTTGTGATTTGAGGGGAAAGTCAAAGCTGAAGAAAAGCCTTTGGCTTCCTAGGCCAGTCTACATCTATTATTGTAGGGGGAGAGGTAAGTCATTGCATTTCATCACACTTCTCAAAAAAAATCTACTCTGGCTGATGCCTGAAATTCTACTGTTCGAATTTCATGCCTTTAGCTTAAGACTTTGAGTCCTATTGAAATGCAACTGCCTCTGGGAGGTATCACCTTGTGTATATTTCATAATGACATACCTATGTGTTACACATAATATACATGAATGTACACATATACACACATATAATTGTATGGATGTGTATATATACATAAACTCAGACACACATATACATATAGATGCATACATGTGGGGAAAGGAATAAGTATGTATTCATCTTTATAGATAGATGAAAATGTATATTTGTGTGTATTCATATATACACACAAACACATGCGTGCATGTATGTTACATATAATAAACATATATACACATATGTCTAAATATCTATATATCCATGCATCTGTACATGTTCCTTTACCTGTAGAATGTAAACTCTGAGGGTTTGTCTCTCTAGGTCTAGAACTCAAGCCATTTGCTGTCTCCCCATTAAAATGTAAATTCCTCGGGAGCTGGGGTTGTCTCATTCTTTGCACTGTGGCCTAGCACAGAGGTTAGCACACACAAGATGCTTAATTAATGCATGCTGTAGGGTTACGGTTTCTTACTACAAGATACTATCAGTCACTTAAACCTTAGTAACAATAGCTAATAACAATAGCTAACATATGTTTAGTGCCTACTATGTGCTAAGCTCTTTATAAACACTATCTCCTTTGACCCTTACAACAACAACAATCTTGGGAGGAAGATACTGCTGTTATCCTCATTTTCTACTTGTATAAACTGAGGCAAACAGAGGTGAAGTGACTTGCCCAAGGTCACTCAGTCATTCACATGGCTGAGGCTGTATTTGAGCTCAGGTTTTCCTGACCCCAGGCCTGGCACTCTATCCATTGAGCCTCTATGTGTGGCTTTTGATAGAGAGGAAACAGGACTTTGAACATCCGAGAAAGGCATGAATCTGATGGGGATAAAAGGAGTGGAGCAAATAAAAGGGAAACTTGAAGTGGTAAGGGCAAGGTTCCACTTACTTGATCCTTAGACAAAGAGGCAGCCAGGTCATACCTGCTGAAGAACTTTGTTTTACAAATTATTTTCCATGGATCAAACCATTGAACTTCCCAGTGACCTCTTGAGGTAGGTGCTGAAGGTATTATCTCCATTTTACAGATAAGCAAACTGAGGTTCAGAGAAATGATGTAAATGGGCTCAGTATGGCAGTGGAAAGAGTATCTACTTTGGAGTCAAAGGATCTCAGTTTAAATCCCAGGTACGGCACTATCTCCCTGGGTGACCTTCAGTGAATCAGTGAACTTTCCTTGGCATCCATGTTCTCATCTGTAACTGGAGAAGAGTGTTCTAGATAACATCTATGGCTCCTTCTAGACTTCAGTCTAAGCTCCTATGAATTCCATTTCAAATTCCTCCTCTGACACTCCCTGTCACCTTGCCGTCAGTCTGTCTTCTCATCTCATCATGAGAGAACTGAAATTGGTGACCCCTGAGGTCCCTTCTTATTCCAAATCTAAAAGTCCTCAGTTCAAATCCCACCTTTGAAACTGGCTATTGTTGACCTCGTGTGAGTCATTGGGTGAGCTTCAACTCTCTCATCTGTGAAATGAGGGGACTGGATAAGGGAACCCCCAAGAATTCTCCAGCTCTATGTTCATGAGCTCATGGCTTGTCCTGGGTAAGAGTGGTAGGTGAGAGAGACAGGTTTCACACCCTCGTTCTGACTCTGAGTCTAGTATTTTACCTGTTCTCAATGCTCATACCAGTCAATGTTACCTTTTTCTTAGAGGTAGATTATATTACAAAAGAAAGAGAGAAAAGGGAGAATGAAGAGTTAGAGACATTGGCTTCTGAGGGACCTATGAAACTATGAATGAGGATAGAACAGTTGAGAGTAGAGAGAAAGTGAATGCCAATGGAGAGGAGAAAAAAGAATATGGGGAAACTGAAGAAAAAGAAGTACAGATGGTGGGGGGAGACAAGATGAGGTGGGGGGAGGGACCCACCTGAAGTCCCTGATCCTACTATGGTTATCATATAGGTTACAGAAGCAGTCATTATTATTACATGCCTACTATGTGCCAAGCATTGTACTAAGAAGTGTGCACCATTCTCCTCCCCATCTCCCTATTTAAGCTTGGTTATTATTTACATACAATCAGCAGATAGCCTAGGAAGCCTAGCCAAGAGACAAAAACTCCAACAGCTGAGGGAAATGACTTTTTTTTATGGCAAGCAAAGTAGGATCTTCTGCTGTTTTTGTTTTAATATAATCAGGTGCCTCTGACGGAATCCTGCCTTTATCAATCAAGAGTCTTAACTACGAGTAAAGTATAGAAATTAGAGTTTCTTTAACTAGAAAGACTATATGTGTTTGTATTGTTAATTATTTTAATGTGATTAACGATCTTCCCCACCCATTAATGGACCTGACCTTTAAGGTGAGTTTGATCAGGGAAGATTTGTGGGAAGGCCCAAACCTTTTGTTAATGAGGCATTGGTTCTCAAGGGTTGTGATGCCCTTTGGCTCTAAAAAGAAATGTATAAATACTCTGAGAGTGAGGTTTTACTTTAGGGGCTTACTCTTTGGAAGTGTTTGTTTGACCACATGAGAGTCTGGGAAGCCACTGGAGTCCCCTGACTTTGAAAACCCATGTGTTGATACTTCTCTCTCTGGTAACTATATATGTATGTAATAAACAGTTGGATCTGTCTGTTGATTTATGATGTATGCATTGCTTATGTAAGGTAGTTGGAAGCCATGTCTGTTTATCTGAATTTCTCTGCATTTTCTCTGAAGTTCCAGGGTGCTGACTTTTTCTCCTGAACTAAGTGAATGATATATGTGCTTGATTAAAGGGGATTGTTAACCCCTCAAAAGTTGCCTTTGCTTTCAGAAAAGCAGATCAAAGAGCCTGTGATAGCAGGCTCTCCTGTGTATGTCAGAGTGCTTGCTGTTACAGCTTTGAAAACCCTCTGTGAAGAAAGCACTGATTGTCAGCCTTTATAGTCACCTCGGTAGCCTGTGTGACATCAGAGAGCTTGCCAGCCCCATTTACAGCCCAAGTAGACACACTCAGGCTCCATTACATTAAAAGGAGAGGTGAGAGAGGCTGAGCCCAGTGATAACCCACCATTCTGTGATCAAAGAAACCCTGCCCAAAAGACAGAATCTACTTTATTCAGATCTAGGAAAAGAAAATCCATAAACATTTGTGAGGATATGTAAAGAAGGCTTCTCCCCTGAGACCCATGAACTTTTTTTTAAAAATTAATAACTGCATCAAAATATTCATTCAACATTCAAAATATCTAACTTTATAATCATATGTGTTTTATGCAATTAAAAGCATTATTCCAAGAAAGGGTCCATCAGAGTGCCGGACCATCATACACAAACACACACACACACACACACACACACACACACACACACACACACACACACTAACAACACCTAATCTAGAGTCATCAAAACAGAGTAATATGTGGTGGGAGAGCCTTTGTAAATGTGAGACCAAAACTGAGCAGATAGGAGAAATCTCCAAAACTTTTGCAAATAGGCGGAATGGACAGAAGACATGAAAATGTGTAAACTGATAAAAGCTGATGATCACAGTGTTGAGGAAGGGAATGTATATTTTGTGCCAGGAAGATAGCTGGTTGGTTAATTGTTGTCCTTCATTGTTGAAGAGGACATCACCATGATAAAGTGAAGTTTCAATGTTCTACGGTGGCTGATCAGACAATATGAGCTCAGAATGCTCTGCCACCACAGGTTGGGCACATGGTCTATGTGAACGCTTGGGGTGGTTACTCCAAATTTGTGCAGTTGTCTAAAATAGAAACTAACTTTTACTATAGCTATTAAGGATCAAAGCTGCAATGTCCTGCTATTTTAATCCAGAAGTGTTAGTCATGGGTTCATCGTCACATCTGTTCCTCATCTCTACAGACCTGGAAAATTTGATGTTTTCTTTCTCTAGCCCTGAAGCCCCACTGCTTCAAAAAGGATCTTGTAAAACCTTGCAGAACTCCAAGGGTGCACTTGCCTCAGTCATAAGACCCAAGGAGAAAGGGGGAGCCCTCAAGTTTGTGTGATGGGAACAGTGAGGAAACATTTGCCAGTCCTGGAACATTTGGAAAAGAGGTCTTGCCTCAGTAGAATTAGCAAGCGGTGCCATCCTCTGTGACTCATCTCACTATTCTTTTCTTTAAAAAAAATCACACATACTTTGAGAACCAGAGCAACATTTTCCAGATGGCCATGCCAGGATTTTCCCAAAATTGTATCAACTTAAGGGTAATTTGGAAATCTTGGTCAACGTGAAATGCCAAGATTTCAGCATCAGTCCTGGATATAAAAGAGCAACACGCATTTCGTGAAATCACATGACTCCTGCTGAGCCTCATAATCACTTTCCTTTCCAGTCAATGAGGGTTCTTCTATTAAACATGTAAATCGATGAGGCTAGTGATGCGAGCCATGGACCAATGTATTTCCCTAAACAGTCCCTCATCAGCAGAGTCATAGTTAGAGGAAAAGGTGATGGGTCTGGGGGAAGTAGTGAAGAGGATGGCATAAATAGGGATGCAGACTATACACTCCCCCCCCCCCACCCCGTACATGACTATGCTTGCAATTAACTCAGTGAGGTGAATGGAAGTTCATAATGTGAATCATCCAATGAACATTTATTAAGAGCTCACTATACATGAGGAGGCACTGTGCTAAGCACTTGGGGTTACTTAGAAAGGCAAAACTATTTCCTGCCTTCAGGGAGCTTATAGAAGACAACATGCAAACAATTCGATGTAGAGAGAGTAAATATGTAAAAAGTAGATGGAAAGAAATCTCAGAATAGAAGGAAATAGCACCTGGGAGAACTAGGAAACACCTCCTGCAGAAAGCAGGATTTGGGCTGTCTTTGACGCCAATGAAACTAAGAAGCAGAGATAAGAGGGGAGAACCTTCAAGGCATGAGAGAAACCCAGGACAAACACATGGAGATGAGAGATGGAGCATCATGTGTGAAGATCAGCAAGGAGGGCAGAATGACTGGATCATAGAATCCATGGAGAGCAAGAAGTGTAAAGGACTAGTATGTGGAGGAGCCAGTAGAAGAAGAACCTTACACACCAAATGACTTTATATTTGATCCAGATGTTAATAAGAAGCCATTGATGTGCATTGACTTGATCAGACCTGACCTCCAGTCTCTCATCTCCACCTGCCTATCGGACATTTCAAACTAGAATTGATGTTCCACAAACATCTTTAGCACCACAATACGTCGCTGTCACATTTCTACCTCCATACCCCCTCTTCTAAATGTCCCTGTTTTAGTCAAAGGCACCACTATCCTCTCAATCAGCCAGGCTCAAAGCTCAGTCATTATCTTAGAGCCTTCATGACTCTCTCTCTCTCTCTCACCACCATATACAACAAGTTGCCAAGTTCTGTCAGTTTCACCTTTAGAACATCTGCCATATACACACTTTCTCTCCCTTGTAGAATCTCTGGCTCCTCTCAAAGCTCACACTGGGTACCAGTTTCAACAGATCATTTTTCCTGATCAGGAAAAATTGTATTATTTATTAGTTACTAGTTCTGCTCTTTTGGAAATTATTTTGTATTGGAGTTATATATGTCGTTTTACTTGTATACATATAGGACCCACCCTACCCCCAAGAGAGCATAAGCTACTTGAAGGCAAGGATTGTTTATGTTTTATCTTTGTCCCACCTAGCCTGAAGTACGTTGCCTGGCACATTTTTATTGTTCAGTCATGACTGGTTCTTCCTGACCCCATTTGGGGTTTTCTTACCAAAGATACTGGAGTGGTTTACCATTTCCTTCTCCAGTTCGTTTTACAGATGGGGAGACTGAGGCAAACAGTGTTAAGTGACTTGACCAGAGTCACACAGCAAGTAAGTATCTATGGCCAAATTTGAACTCAGGAAGATGAGTCTTCCTGACTTCAGGCCTGATACTCTATCCACTGCTCCACTTAGCTGCCCCATGCCTAACACATAGTAGGCCCTTAATAGAAGATTATTGAGTTGAATTGTTTGTCCATCAGTTTTAGATAATTTCAAGTAGAAATGAGCAGTCATAAATGCTCTTGATCACAATGAAGGATTGACTTCTGGCAAGCTGGTGGTAAGGGTTGGAGGAGAGGTAACATTCTGGGAGAATGATGAGAAGTCCCCAATAGGGGGTGCCCATTCTCTTCATCATGAAAGGGTCCTTGAGAGCCATGGATGTCCAGATCCTCCTGATACCCCCAGCAGCCAGTGTCACTGACACAAGCCTCACATTCAGCTCCTGAGATCACATGAGCCTCATTACTCACACCAAGTCCATTCCTTCCTTCCTTGACCCTAATAGAGCTATTTATGAGGTCTATGACTGCTTCTGAGAAACCCACCCTTCAAAGCACCCACAGAAATGTTAACATATCTAGATCTCAGGGACAGAGGGAAGCTTAGCAATAAGATACCATAGACAGAGTCCTAGGCTGTGAGTTCTGTAGGTTGGGGCCAAGACAAAGCCATGTCTGAGTTCCAAAATTCTAGAATTCAACAAACAAAAGCAGATAAAGTCTAGATTGCCCTGTCTCTGGCATGCGGTGGTTAGGCAGCCAACAGAGTTTGACCATTACTAAGTAAGTCTTTGGACAGATGCTACAGACAGACAATAAACTTGGCCCAGAATTTAGTAGAAAAAGCAAGGTCAGAGTCAGTTTGGGAATTGGGGAAGAGCTTTCATGTCCCTGGACACTCACTGGCAAAATGGGTACTCCTTCATACCACTTTCCTCTCTTCTTCCAAGGGCATGATGTCGCATACTCTTGGAAGAACATTGGAAAGACCCACTGGGAATGAGTAGGTGGCAGAATTTCACCAGAAATCATTTGCATGGGGGAAATGGCATACACTAAATCACTTAGTTAATTAGAATACTCCTCCCAGCCAAAGTTGCTCCTCAAAGCAATCCTTACATTGTGTAGTCTACAAGCCTTTCATATTCTTGGTATGTTCTGAGCATTCTCTGATGTCTCAATGTCCTCCTCAAAATGTAGTCTTATAGATCGAACCCAGTGGTCCAGATATAGTGTGCCCAAGGCAGAGCCTGGCAGGGCAGTCACCTCCTGGACACCATAACTCTGCATGAGTAACAAGGCTCTCTCGCTCTGCCTTCATGACCATGAGCAATTCTCTGATTATTTCTGTCCCTCTCATTCTCTCTCATTCATGAGATTTGAAGAATCCTTGCAATCTCCCAGACCTCCCTGGGCTGGTCAGAATTAGAAAGATGACTGTCTATGTGGCATTTTTCCTCCAGCGTGCTTTCAAGGATTCCTCTCTTGCTTGACAAAGTCAGATGATTCTTTGGGGTTAGGTTTTAATAAGGGAAAGCCTAAATGTGCAATATTTAAGCCAGTAATTGTTTTTCATACAGTTTAAGCAGGCCAAGATTCAAGTCCTAGTTCTACTGAACACAACTGTATCCAAACTCCACCACCCCCTTGCCACCCACCTCTTACAAAACCCAGAAATGTGCTGAATTCCCTCTCCCTCAATTAAAAGCAGCTTCCTCTCTTCCTTTTCTCCCAATGCATCAAAAGAGAAAAGGAACAAAGTCACTTTGGAACTTCCTCTTCATTCGAAACCTCCAGGCTTTAGATAGCATTCCTGTTTTGGGGGGAGGAGGGAGACTCAATGTAGAATTCCATTGTTATAGGGAACTCCGAGGGAAGAAATTCCCATTGAATGTTTTATTGTACCCATTGAGTGATGTCCTGAGTTAGGCACCCTTTCCTCGCCTTATCTGTACAATGCAAGTGAATGGATGCAAAGAGAATTTGAAGGGCACTTCCATGCTGCCTGCTCTGGAGTCTACCATTGCTACTCACAGCCCTGCCTAGCCAGGCAGATTTGGAAAAGGATGAAGATTCCCCCCCACCAAAACTACTAAGAGCCATATGTACATGAGTATGTGCAGAAGTTCAGTTACTACTTAGGTAGCATTTACTATGGGTCAGGCACTGTGCTAAGAGCTTTACAAATATCATTTCATTGGATCCTCACAACATCCCTGGATTTTGTTGCTCGATCAAGTTTGTTGTGCCCAACTCTTCATGATCCTTTTGGGGTTTTCTTGGCCAAGATACTAGAAGACCTGCCATTTCCTTCTACAACTCATTTTACAAATGAGGAAACTGAGGCAAACAGGATTAAATGGCTTGCTCAGAGTCACGCAGCTAGGAAGTGTCTGAGGCCAGATTTAAGCTCAAGAAGATGAGTCCTCCTGACCTCAGCAGGCTCAGTGCTCTCTCTACTGCACCACCTAACTCCCTGAGAAGGAGGTCTTATTATTATCCCCATTTTTCAGAAGTGGAAACTGAGACAAATAGAGGTTATATAACTTGCCCAGGATCACCTAACTAGTAAGTGTCTGATGCTGGATTTGAACTCAGGTCTTTTTGCCTTTAGGTCCAGCACTCCATCCTCTGCGCCACCTAGAGGTGAGTCAAAAATGAAACTCTACCTTCTAGGACAAGAATTCTTAACCTTGCTTGTATTACAGGACTCCTCTGTCAGTCTGGGAAAACATTTGGGTCAAGCCCATCTTGGTGTTCAGCCTTCTCAGATTTGTGGTTTAAAATGCATAAAACAGATCAGATCACAAAGGAAACCAATTATGGTGAAATGGTTATCAACACTTTCTAATTCATGGGCCACAGGTTAAGAATCCCTGATAAGATTCCAGCAGTAGCACAGAAGATCAGCAGAGTTGATCTGGAGTCAGGAAGACCTGGATTTGAACCCTGTCTCAGACTCTACCATCCAAGTAGGGCTGGGCTTGTCAGCCTTAGTTTCCTCCTCTATAAAACTGGCGATATAGTACCAGTACTTGCTTCACAGGGATACTGAGAGGCTCAAACGAGATAACATTTGGGCTTCTAACTTAGCCATCTTAAGATGGTCAAATGTTTCAATGTCTGAAGCTGTTAGGACTTTATGAGTGGACATGATATTATAGAAGAGCCATGACCATCTGCTTTGCTGCTGCCTCCTGACACCTTCCATCTGACTGGTAACTGAATCCTTCCCTATGTGTCGTTTCCTCTAAGAGAAGAGGAGCTCCTTGAGGGCAGGGTTTGACCAACCTTTCTATTTGTATCCCCAGCCTTACTTAGCATAGTGATCTGCACATAGTAAGTGCTTAATAAATGCTTATCACTTTATTAAGTCAGTTGCCTAAAGTGGTTGGTACTGATGCCCATGAGAAGTCAAAGTTTCTGAGAGTGTTACTTTTCTCTACATGCCCTTGTTTGCTTAGCAAAGACTCAATAAATGCAAATAAATCAAATCAAATTGAAATGAATGTGAGGTTGTTTTATCCACCAATATTTTCTAAGCCACAGGATTTCAGGACTTGTTGAGATAGGCATTTTCCAAAATACCTAACTCAGACTGGTTGGAAATGGATTAAAATAGGCCGAGTTGGCAAGCTAATTGTCTCCAGGCTCATCCGCAGCATTATCTTCTTAGTCACATTCCCCAACTATTTATTAACCAAACTATTTAAGATCCTTTTCCAAAGAAGAGAGGAAGCTCCTGCCAAGAAATCTAACCTTATTGCACTCTGCCAAGCAAAGATGGCAGACAGAGCTGGAAAGGACCTCAAACATCATTGTATCCTACTCTCTCATTTTACAGGTGGGAAAACTGAGGTCCCCAATGGTTGATACCACAAGGCCAGTAAGTGACAGAGCAGGAATTCCAGCCTAAGTCCTCTGACTCCAAAGCCAGCATTCTTTCTGCCGTACTACTTGGGTTCACACTCAATCAAAAGAGCATGGCCCCAGTCTTGACCCCAACTAGAGCCTCAATCATCATTTTGAGTCCCTCATCTAAAGCAAATTCAGCAACCATGAACTGCACCAGCTCATGCCTCTGTTTCTGGAGGTTAGGGTTTGACAGTGTATTAATATAATTTAGTGGTGATCACAATTACTAATTGAGTAAAACTCAAAGAACCACCTATATTGGAAAATTTCCCTTTCATGTTAAGCAAAGCTGTGCTGAAGGCTTCATGTTAATTCTCAGGAAAATTCAAGCCTTCCTAAAAGAAAAAAGTACACATAGATACACATATATGTATATGTATACATATATGAATATAAATATTATACACATACATGCACATGGTTGGTTGGTTGTCATTCATTCTTGAAGAGGACCAAAATGACATCACTGTGCTAGAGTCAGGTTACAGTGTGTCTGACTGTGGATGATCAGACCGATATGAGTTCAGAATGCTCTGCCACAGCTCGGTCACAAATAGTCCACGTGAACATTTGGAGCAGATACTCTAAATTTGTGTGTCTCTCATTTCTTTTGAGCTACTTTAATTCTGCTTTACTCATAGAGCACAGGACCTTCTCTGATGCGGGCACACCAAGCTGGGCAGTCCTGTGCCACTGTCTCCCATGTCACACAGTCAATTCCAAAATGCTTAAGAGAGACCTTGAGAGTATCTCATATACACACACATATACATATGCATACATATATCTCCATATATCTATATCTAGATAGATAAGTAGATACACATAGAGACTGAAACAGAGATAAAGTTTCAAGATATCAGCGCTCTGAACTACAGCCTCCTTCAAGACTCAGAAATTATCAAATATTTCAAGCTGAAATCAAGTTCTAAGTGAATTCATGCAGGTGCTTTAGCCTTTGAGAGAGGCTTTATACCAGTTACCTTCTTTGACCCTGACGAAAGCCCAGTGAGGTAAGGATAAGAGATGGGTCTCAGACAAGGAAACGAAGGCACAAAGAGGTGCCCTCACTTGCCCATAGTCACATGGCTAACAAGCATCTGAATCAGAATTTCATCTTAGATCCTCCTGACTGCAAATTCGGCTGCTTCTCAATTTTAAAAGTTACCAAAATTTAAAAGAAAAACCTTCTAATCCTTCAAAAACTTAATAAAATGTTTTAAATGGGTGGTAAAATCCATCAATTTCTCCAGGGGGCTTTGCCCACTCCCAGGCTCTTTTTAGGAGTGAGGGGAGGTTGATTGATCCAAGGGAAGGGAGAGTTGGCATCTTTAGAAGACTTGTTTTTTTAGTCAAAAGGAGAAGTCATATGGAAGTTGGGAAAGAAGGTCACATTGATATAAATCTACAGTTTATGATGATATCCAAGGGAAGCTATACAAGGAAGAGAAGTTATTCCAGAAGACTGGAAGCTCCTTGGAAACAGGACCTCTTGTCATTTTTTTCTTCACACCATTTTTCCATGTGGACTTGCAGATGGTCTCCTTCTTAAGGGAAATCTCCAGAAGTTAATTATCTCATTTCCCTTCAGCTCCATCAGCTCTTCATGTCTCTGGTCTCAGGATATGACAACGCTGGTAGTAATGAGTGGGTACGAGAGAGGGGAGACAGTCTGGTTTGAGAGCAATGGTGCTAAGATGGGCAGAAGGCAAAATACTCATTAAATAAGTCCTGGCCTCCTGGTGGACACTGGATAAGAGCTGGAGCCTCGGGCCTAATGAAATAATAAGGGGTTAGGAAAGTTTGTACTCAGTGAGCCTTCAGGACAGTTCAGACCCAGGGCAGGGTGACTGAGCCCAGTGGATTAACTTCCAGACTGGGGAAGCTCAATCCCACTAGTTCAAGTCAGGACAGTGGGCAAAGGGCAAAGTGGATGTCAAAAATCAGGAAATGATTTTTGCAAAGCAGATGTTGGAGTCATGTCTAGGTTGATCCCAGGGCAGCTCTCGTGATTGGCCCAGTTCCTTCTCCAGTCAAACATGAACTTGATGAAATTCCCATCATTATAGATATCAAGGGGTAGTAACTAGCATTTACATGGGGCTTCAAGGTTTACAAAGCACTAGACACTTGTTATCTCATTGAAGAGGCTGAGAGAGCCTGATACTCCCCAGGTCATTCACCTAATAAGTGTATGAGGAAGGATCTGACCCTATGACTTCCTGACTCTAACGTAACATCAGCTATTCGACAGGATTTCTTGAGGCTCTATGTACTTCAGTTTATTAACACTGACAGCAATCTTTCTTTCCAAACAGTAAAATATCTAAATTCTGCTCTGAAATCCTCCACACAAACTCAGCTCTGTCAAACAACAGGTATGTATTCAGTACCTACTGTGTGTCAGACATTGGTGATACAAACATAGAAATGGAAGCCTCCCTGCTTTTGAGAAAATTCTAAGAGCTCTGGGTCATTTAGGAAACAGAACCTGGTTCCAAGAAGAAGGAAGAAGTCCAGGCTGGAAAAAACAAGACCCAGAAATACTAAGCAGGAAAAAGTGGGGTCTTTTAATGGCTACGTTTTGAGAGTTAAGGGGTTTTAGGAGTCAAGTTTTATGGACTGGGTAAGGGGAGAGAAATGCTGTTAGTGAGAACTAGTCTGCAAACCAGAGACGGCGAAATCAATCAGGTTTTAACCCAAAACAAAGGTAGAAAGAGTCAAATGCAAGGCACTCACCCAACAAGAATGGTGAAAAGGGAGATATTTGAAGTTAAGTAGCTTGTAGTGCCCCCAAATCACACCAAGGAAAGGGTAACCCATGCCACCAAAGGGCAGAGTTAGGCTTAGACACTTACTAGCTGTTTGACCCTGGGCAAGTCACTTTGACCTCTGTCTTACTCAGTTTCGTCCACTGTAAAATGGGGGTCAAAATAGCTCCTACCTCCCAGGGCTGTTGTGAGAATCAAATATTTGTAAGGCACATAGCACGGTGCCTGGAACACAGTAGGTGCTTCATAAGTATTTGCTTTCTTCATTTTTTCCCCCTTAATCACCTGTGGATAGCCCCTGACAGATGTTCCTCCCATTGTACATTTGTGAGTACGGGTGCAAGTATACGTATGAGAGTGTGCACCTGCTCAATACCAGAAAACTTTGGGGAAGTCTGGGCCTGAGGTTTCGTCAGCACAGGACACTTCCAAAGTGGAAATAGCTTCTACCAACCCTTCCTATAATTTATAGTCTTAAAAAGTTGCCCATGGCACTGAGGGGTTGTGACTTACCTAGGGTCTATGCGTCAGAGACAGTATTTGAACACAGGTCTTCTGGGCTCTGAGGCTGGCCCTCTAATCATTCCCATGCTTATATTCACTTTCTTGACAGATTCTTGGCCAAAAACAAATTGCAAATCATTTAGTCCTGGAAGCCCCAGGGGCCTATATTCACCACCTAAAATATTTTTCTTGCATTTCCTTAATACCTCTAGCCTTCAGGATAAGCCATTTGAGAAACTGAGCCGTCCTTTACAAGCCAAAGTGAGTTTTCAACCAAAGCAGGCCAAAGCAGGCCTTTCCTAAGGATTCCATGCAGCCCCCCAAACAGGAAATGCCTGAAATTCCTAAGGCAGGTTTGCCTGTTTGCTGAGCATCACTCCCTCGACATTTCCAATTTAGAAGAGGTCGACTGTTCTCACCCTCGGAAGGCAAACTTAATGTACCAGGTCTAAATTGGGCAAGGCTGCTCCCTTTGAGGGATTACAGCTTCTCTAAGAAATGCCTCCTCCCAAGTGATGCCTGGATGTCAGCAAGTCAGTCTCCATGGGAATTTGAAAGAAAAAGTGGGACACGAATGAACCCTCTGTTTGTTCCTCAGTTGAACTCACCGAGAAAGGTTAGCTTTGCTGTACTTGTTACCATAATTGGTGACTGAGGCTGATGCAGGAGATGCCAGAGCTGACTGAGAGGAGGCCTTTCCGAGATGCCCTCTGTAGCTTTCTCCAGGCATCCCGAGTCACATGTCCATAAGCTGGAAAGGAGAGGAGCCTTCACCAAGGAGCTGGGAGGAGTTATATCCACCTTCAGGGGCAAAATGAAATGAGAAAATCACTCCCTTGTCAGTGCTGAGGAAGAGGCTTCATCAGGCTTCCACTCTCTTCCTCTAGAGAAACCCTATCTCCCTTCAAGCCTCAGTCTCACAGCTGCCTCTTCAAGAAATCCTCTCTTCTTGTCACATGAAGGATGGGAAATGGGTTTTGTTTTGGCCTCCGTGTGCCTGTGGCCCAGCGCAATCCCTTGAACTGTGGTTTACACATGGTAAACACAATAAAGGTTTGTTGAACTTGATGAAATTGAATAGGGAAAGAATCTTCCATTCGAATCAGAACCAACCATAAAATCTTTGGTCTTAGGCAAACCGAGTGACGACTATTTGAAGGGATTAAAGCAGAACAAACTAAGGCACTTTACAGTTACCATTCAGTCATATAGCACTTTAAGGTTTGTAAAGAGCTTTGCAGTTTTAATCCTCACAACAACCCCGGCAGGTAGGTGCTAGTATTATCCTCACTTTACAGGTGAGGAAACTAAGATTGAATTTAATGTTCTCTAAGGTCCCTTAGCCTATGCTGCTGTCATCAGATTTGCCATGGAATAATATAGCTATTAATGATCTGAGGCAGAATTCAAACCCAGCTTCTCTTGATTCTAAGCTACTACTTTGGATTATACTCATCTGTGTACATTGAATCATAGACAGGCTGGAAGGGACCTTAGAGGCAAACTCCCCATTTGGCAGATGAGGAAACCAAGACTTAGAGAAATAAGCTAATTTACCCATGGTTACAAAGATAAGAGAAGAATATTGTATCTCTCCACTAGAATATAAATGTCACAAGGGTGAGAATGTTTTGTTAATATTCTCAGTTCCACACATATGGTGCTGTTGTAGCTTGTTCAGTTGTTTTTCTGTCGTGTCTGACTCTCCATGATGCTATTTGGGATTTCCTTGGCAATTTGCCATTTCCTTCTCTGGTTCATTTTACAGATGAAGAAACTGAGGCAAGAAGGGTTAAGTGACTTGCCCAGGGTCACACAGCTAGTAAGTGTCTAAGACCGGATTTTAGCTCTGAAAGCTGAGTCTTCCTAACTCCAGGTCCAACCTTCTATACACCATACCACCTTACTTAAAGCAATCTATCTTTTTCTTTATTAGATGTGAATATTGTCTTCCTGGTGAAGATTACAACATATTCATGTCTTCTCTCATCCTGACACCATACTTGGTGAAGTCTCCTTAATGAAATATTTGTTTTCTTTCTTTATATCTTAATCTTGGATGCAGAGCCTGGCACACAGAAAGCACTTAATAAATGCTTATTGTCTGATTGACTTGGTATAGTAGAGACCTTCCCGTAGGTCTTCTACTTGATATCATGGCAACCTCCAAGCTAACCATTGGATCCTCTTCATTCCTCCTATATAAGCAGCCCACTGCCTTTTCTAATCAGGCATCTCCTAGATGTTCTCTATGCCACTTCTTACAAGGAGGCCTTCGTGGGCAACATTATACAGCCTACTCATATCTGCCATATACCTTTGAATCACCCACAATTCTGAGTCATTGGAGACCATCATGTTCCATGATTGGTGGACTTAGCACATCATTGGAAGAACATTGGCATTAGAAAAATGTATTCTTTGTCTAGGAGTGCCTAGTACATACCTTACGTATAAATAAATGTTTAAGAAGTGTAAGATTAAATTGAATGTTGATGATCAGTTGGCCTTTTATAGAAAGTCACAGGCACCTCCTCTTTTATTGAATATTTTAATATAGGGAAAAGCACTTTGTATAATTTTATGCTTTTCCAACATCAGGAATGATCATCTTACTCCACACTCTAGGACAAAATCATGCTTCTGTCAAGCCCTTTGGCTCTATGTCTGTCCTAACAGCTTACTCACCAGGGAACTGAACTTCAAAAATTGGCTGAATGGAGAACATTTCAACAGCAAAACTGTGTCCAATAATAACAGCCAACCTTAAGAACTAAAATGACAAAGAATAACTGAATCAATCCATAAGTACCTAATAAGCACCTTGTTTTATCTAGACCCATCTTGATTTAGACACAAGAGATACAAAGAATGGAAGAATTCCTAATCCTAAGGAGTTTATATTTTATCTGGGGGATCGACAAAGACGTATACATATATCTGTGTGTGTCAGCGTGTATATTCAAAATAAAAATATATCAAATTCAAGGCAATTCTGGAGGAAGGGAGTTAGTCTTTGGGACTTTGAGAGGATAAGGAAAGACTGAAGGAGGTGTCTGAAGCAAGGAAGAGATTCTATGAGACAGAGGAGAGGAAAGAGAGAGCCTCCAGACATCTGAGACAGGGCCAGTGGACCTGTGGAAGGTAGGTATAGATCAGTGTCTATAGAAAGAAAGCCAGTTTAAACAACGCCATCCAATACAGTGACTGTCTATGAATATAGACAGTCACTGTTTAAGGTGTTTTTTTCTTCATTGTTTTTCTTTGTCAAAAGGAATGGTCCAGTCTGGAAGAGTGTATAAAAGGTTTTCCCCCTGCAGAAATGACTATGATATAAAAATGAGACATCAATAAAAGGAAGTAAAAAGGAAAGCTAATGTGATCCTAGGGGGAGAAAGAGAAGGAGAAAGAGAAGGAGAAGGAGAAAGAACAAAAGAGAGACAGACAGACAGACAGACAGACAGAGAACACACAAACATTTGTTACTGGGTCCCAAGAACTTAGAGTGAAAATACAAAAGCAAAGATCCTGACTTCCAGGAATTTGCATTCTAACCAGGGGAGACAACATAAAGAAAAGAGGTATGTGGTTGGGGCACATACTTCCTGAAAATCAGAAGAATCGTAAATAAAGCCATGGAGGAGTAGATTGAAAGTCCTTCCAAGAGTGATGGCAGAAGAGAACTGAACATGGTTATAGAACTTGGGTGAAGGGAAAAAGAAAGTGCCCCTGGGTGGAAGTTCTAGAAATAGAAGGGTTGCAAAATGAAGAGCATGGTCCCTGGTGTGGACAGTGATGTGGTAGATGAGGCAGTGGAGAAGATAGCCAGGGTAGGGAATGAAATACAGCTGGAGCGTTCTTGAAATGGTGATCCAGATGAAGCACCAGGAAGGATGGGGGGGTCCCAGGGCAGAAGTTTCAGAGAGAGGAGGGTTACTTTCTATGGCATGGTCTCTGTGGTGGACATCAAAGCAATTGGAGAGACTGGGATGAAGGAGAGTGAGGAACAGAAAGGAATAGTGTCCCCAAGTGAGGAGACAATAATATGCGGTCTTACCATGTGTAGAACATTATGTTGAGTTCTGTTCATCAGGTTTTTAGGAGGACATTGATAAGCTGGAGAGCGTCCAAAGGAAGGGGACTGGGATGGTAAAAAGAATCTCAGTTCATTCCTGATCGTTTTTGTTGTTCGTCATTCATTCTTGAAGAGGAGCATGGCATCAGAAAAGTGATATCATGACTTGCAATTGAATTGGATCTGAATGAGGGAGGACTGTACAAAGTCACCAGTCTCACTTTCTCCTCTGGAGCCATTTGGATCCAATGTCCAGATATCGATCAGGACAAATGGAGATGACCCTTTTATTCCTGATAAAGTTTGGTTGAGGGAATAGGGGATATGTAGTCTAAAGAAGGGACTTTGGAAGGGACATGATAGCTGTCTTCAAATATGTGAAGGACTGTCACATGGAAGAGGCATTAGAATTGTCCTTCTTGAGCTTGGTGGGCGGAATCAGGAATCATTGGTGAAGAGGCAGATTGGAGCTTCTCATAAGGAAACCCTTTCTAACAGAGATACCCCAAAGTATAACAAGTTGCCACAAGTGGTAATCAATTTCTTTACACCGGAGGTTCAATGGATCAAAGAATTAGAGCTGGAAACATCCATAGAAGTGATCTAGCCAAACTTCTTCCTTTTGCAGAAGAATTTAAGCTCCAGAGAAGTGAAGCAATTTGCCCAAAGTGACACAGGTAATTAGTGGCAGGGATGTGAACCCACGTGTCATAAATCCAAATCCAATGTTCTTTCCATTGCATCATGCCACCTCTCTGATTTTTAAGCAGAAGCTGGACACCCATTGTAAATATGAGGTAAAGCAGGTTGTTGTTCAGGTAGTCATCAGATAAAAGGCCGTTGAAGTCCCCTCCCTCTCCAGAATTCTGAGAATCATTTTAGAGAAAATATCTGCCAGAGCCCTAGTTTGAATTCCCATCTATGTAGGAACACATAGCTAGGAGACTATTCTATTTTCTGTATGTAGTCAGCCACGATAGTGTGCTACTGTCTTGGAGAGAAAAGCATTGGATTCAAGTCAGATAGACAGAGCCAAAGTAACTTCCATTGCCTGACAGGCAGCAAAAACTCCACGATGGACCATAACACCATTAGGAAGTCTGGGGCCACCACCAAAAGGAGCTGACTTGACTGCCCTCTAGAATGATCTTATCAAAAGAATCAGGTAGATCCAACATAGAATCATCATGGGAATGTGTTTTCTTTTCTTATTGTAAGACTTGTGCTCCAAGGTTATGTCTCTGACAATTTCTCTTCAAACTCTTTATGGCTCAATCTGGATTGTTCCTAGCAGGCAGAGACAATATGTCTCTTTCTATCTCTCTCACATAAACACATACACACATGAGTGCATGCGCACGTGCGCGCATGCACACACACACACATACATACACAATTCTCTCTCAAGTTTTTAGTGGTTATAAAAGAGGATAGGCTGAGGTGACAGCAAATATCACAAGCTGATCAAATTCCCTCATCTTCGTAGAAATGTGTTAAAATTCCTGATGAATAAGTGTAGTAGTGGAAGTCATTTTAAATGCACTTGAATGTTTGCATTGGACCAAAAGTACTCTCCCAAGTCCATGTACTTGGGATCATAGATCTCAAGAAAGAAGGGTCAGTTGGGGTCACTGAGTCCGAGCATCATGTTTTGAGATGAAAACAAGGTACACAGAAGTTAAGGTGACTTGACTAGCATCGCTCAGGAAGTATCTGAGGTGAGATCTAAACACAGATCTCCTTGACTTTAGTCAGTCAGTTAATAAGCATTCATCAAGCACCTGCTGTGTGCCAGGTGTTGTGCCAGATCCTCTGGTACTTAAAGCTCCTTACAGCATGGCCCCTTCCTACTTTTCCTAACCCCTCCCATTTTAAACCCCTCTCCCTTTTCATTCTATGGTAGAGCCACGCTGGCCAATTTGCCACTCCTCAGACATCTCCAGACTCAATGACTTTGCACTGGCTGTTGCCTTTCTGCCATGCTCTCCCTCTTTACCTCCAACTCAGCTCATATGTCCCCTTCTTCAGAAGGCATCTTCTCTTCCACCAATTACTAGTCCCTTTCCTCTGCAATTACCTTCCATTTACCCAAAGGTGTTGACCTGTTGTATCCTCCTTTAGAACATGAGCTCCTTCAGGGTAGATTTTGTGTTTTGTTCTTTTTAACATCCCCATAGCTTAGTGTAGTGCCTAGCACACGACAGAGATTTAATAAATACTTGTGAACTGACTGCCTACTACTCTCTTACCTCTCAAGTTCTCAAATATTTTTAAGGCTTCAGTATGGATGTTTATTTGACTAGATTTAATAAGCAAGCATCTGATGTCCATCACTTCAAAGCTCCTGACTTACTGACTGTGAAGATATAGAGATGCATGCTCATATTCCTCCTTTAGGAAATATTGTGTGCTAAAGAATACAGGTGCTATCTTGGAAAGAAACAAGCAGCCTTTGGTGTTTGTGTCCTCAATTAGAGCACTGAGTGTGGACTCTTTTCCTGATAATGCTACTTCCCTACTCAACATCCTTCAATGGCTCCCTATTACCTCTAGAATAAAATATTTATATACTCCTCTGTTTGACAAGGAAAGACAATCTGATTACATTCTATCTTTCCAGCTCATTTCACACTTCTGCCCTTTACGATATCTATGTTCAAGATAAACTGATCTGCCAGCTATTCCCCCAGCTCGGCATCCAGCTCCCTGCCTTCATGTAGGCTTTCCCCAATATGTAGAATGCAATTCCTCCTTGGAGCCCAAGGTTAAGAATCCTGAGACTCCATCAAGGTTCAGATCACTTGCTACAAAGCAACATGGTACATTTGAAAGCTCCATGGAATTAGAACAAAAGAAAGTAGATTCAAACCTCACCTCTGACACCTTATTACATCTGTGAGCTTAAGCAAACCCCAACCACTTTGGGTCGCCATTTCTTCATCCATAAAATGAAGACATAGGATGAGATGGCCTTGAAGTTCCATTCTAGCTCTCAGTCTATGAGTCTGCCTGTATGACCTTAAATAAATTATTTCCCCTTTCTAGGTCTCAGTCTTCTCTTCGGGAAAGTGAAGGAGGTTGGACTCAATAACCTTTGAGAGTCCTTCCCTTTATAGATCTATTATTTAAAGGACAAAGGCCTAGACTGATAATTTCATTTGTATGGGGAACTATCAGGGGAGAAACTTCCTCTTCCCAAGGAGGTCTGTACTTTCTCTGCAGGCTGTCTTGGACAATTGTCTGGGGCACTGAGAGGTTAAGTGGCTAGCCTAGGGTTGCAGAATCAGCATGTGTCAAAAATCAGGGCTTCCCTCCATCAAAGTCAGCTCTCTACAGCTAGGTGGCAGAGTGGATGGTGCCCTGAGCTCAGAGTCAGAAAAATCTGAGTTCACACCCAGTTTCAGACATTTACTAGCTGTTTAACCCTAGGCAAGACACTTTAGCCTCTTTTTGACTCAGTTTCCTCATCTGTAAACATGAAGTTTATAACCACCTACCTCCCAGGGTTGTTGTGAGGATCAAAGAGATCAAAGCACTTGGCACAATGCCTGTGTGTGGTGGGCACATACATCAATTCTAGCTGTTGTGGTTGTTACCTACTGTACCACCTCTCCATGATCCTGTACTATATTTTCTGTTTTATATTCCACCCCCACCCCCACACACACACGCAGTGTCTTGCACATAGTAGATACTTCATGGATGCATTTCCGATTCTTTTAAGATGACCAGGTTGGATCCTCTTCAGATGATCAGGCCCTTGTGGACCATGAATTATACCAAATTCATTCGTATCCACACCTAGCACTTACCATAGTATGAGCCCATGACATGTGCTCGCAGTAAGAACTTTATTTTACATGCAACGGTGACATCTACTGGTGCCTAGGAGATCTGGGGCTGCAGCTGGACAGTCCCTCCCTTGAGAGGATCTAACTTATCTCCTTGAGGCTTACTGTAGCCAGGATTCCAAAGGTCTGTGCCAGCAGCGCTCCCACGCCCACTCTCCTGTGGTGCAACGGCCCACACTGACAGACAGACAGCTGGTGAGCTTGTGGGACGCCAAGGTGCCCTGCCTGGTAACCACAACTTCCTTTTTCTGGTAGGAGATTACCAGAAGTTTTCACGGAGCGCATCTGAACTTTTGTTTCCAGTTAAGACCCAGGCTTATTGAAATAAACATTTAACTTGGAAAGAAAGCACGTAATGGATGTTAAAAGCCATTGCCGGGATGGAGAAATCCAGTGTTAAACCAGCTGGTGGATTTCCCATCTTCTCTGAAAGATTCTTCATCTGCAGCTCCCCAGCAAGGAAAAGCAATCCCATTGGTGACAGAAAGGACTGCGTGCCAAATGTCCTCATTCCCTGTCCTTTGCTCTCTCCAGCAAAGCACATTGCTTTTTCCTAGCTAATAAGTCGATTATCAGACATGAGCAGATGTAAAGTCCACTAATAGCTTCATGTCAAGATCTGGACTTAAACTTTCCCGCTGGTGTTTGCTATATGACCCTAAGCAAGTCCTTGTTAACTGATAACCTCTCTGTGGCTCAAGCAACTCCCTAGGATTTATCTATTGGGTCAGAGACAAGATGTCGAATAGAGTTAAGTCACTAGGTGGTAATTAGTACAACAATGGGGGGGAGGGGACACAAATATTGGTACTAGAATTGGAAAGAAAAAACCTGAATTCAAATCATAGCTCTGGTATTATGACCTTGGATAGGTCACTTAGCTGTTCTGAGTTTCTTTCCTCATCTTTAAAATGAAGGGGTTGTATCAGATGGACTCAGCTCTGCCTCCATTCTAAATTTAGGCCACCAGGATCCATGAGTTGAGATTTGTGTTGGTGGATGGAGAACTGAGATACCAGACCCTGCCTCGTCCTGATTATGTGGTTTGTATCAACTGAACTTCTTTCCAGTTCCCACGCCCCAGGTTGGGCATAATTTAGCAAACCTTACACCAGGGAGTGTTAAAGGGTGGCTAGCACTTGACAACTTCTAATTCAGAAGTCCTTTCTCAAGCGCAAAATAGGACCACCGAGGAGCATCCGAAATTAGCACGACAAAGCATGGCACTAGGGGCGAGAGTTAGCTTTAAGGCTATTCACATTTAGAGCTAATTTCTTCTGCTTTCTGAGTGAAGGAAGATTAGTTTGAACTCTTTGTTGACCTCAAGTGCTAACAGCTAGAAGTGGGGAGAAGGGGCCCTACTGCTCATAGTAGGTGGTATCTGAAACATGATTTAAAGGAAGTTAAGGATTTTAGAAGGCAAGTGTGAGGGGGAAAGCACCTGTGCAAAAGCATGGAGGTGGGAGATGGATTATAGTGTACGGGAACAATTAAGTGGACCATCTGGCTGAAATGGAGTGCTTGAAAAAAAACTTTCAATAAGCCAGCCAACATATGGAGGAGGTGGATCATGGAGGGCCTCCCATGCGAGTTGAGGAGCCTTGGTTTTATCCTAAAAAAATTAGGATCTTTCCTATGCTCATGACGATGAATTACAGGAATTTGCAGAATTCAGAGAGTTAATTGCAGAAACATCCTGGGCTACTGGACCAGCTGCTCCAGCTTCCACTGCTGCTGTCAATGTACAGTATGAATAGTCCAGTAGACTCAGGTTTTCTGTTAAAGAATGTCAGGAGGAGCAAAATGCTCTGTGCTTGGGAGATCTGGACTCTAAAGCCATGGATTCAAAACTCAACCTGCTCAAAATGAGCAAGTCACTGCCCCTCGTTGGGCCTCAGTTATTTCTCTGTAAAATGACGGATTAGGTTGCAGGATTCCTCAGAACACAGTCATCTCTAAATCAATGACCCTCTGGCTAATGTGAAAATACTTGAAGTTTCTAAGGAAAAGTTACTAAAGATAAACCTCACAGTACATGGAAAAAATGGTGCGCTGTTTTGGAAGAGTGAGGCTATGCTGACATCTTGTGGCTCAGAGCATTATCTACTACTGACCTGGAGCTCTCCAATACACTTAGAGAAAAGAGGCAAAGAGTCAGCCATTTAAGAAAGAAAACACATGATTTTTTTTCTTAAATGGTCAGTTAATTGATACAAAAAAAGTATCTGTTATGTTTAATTAACCAGAATTGGTCATCACCTAATTTTTATGAATAGAATAATATCATTCAGAGAAAGGAAATGCGGAGGCATGGGGAGAAGAAAGTTAGCCTCTGACCCAGAAAGAACAAGGCTGCAATCCTACCTTGGATGTGCTGTTAGACAAAGCAGTCACTGATCAGAACTCTTGGTAGAGCTCCAAGCCTAGAATGTTCATAGAACGGGAGGCACTGCCTTGGTAAAGGACCCAGCAGTAGGGTCTTTAGACCAATGAAATCATGGGTGCAGACCCTCTTCCTAGTCTAATAATATTCCTCTAAGAATTCCACTAAGCCCTGTTGGGTCTGCTATATTCATTTAAATAATAATTTTCATTTTAATGGTAATAACAATGAGACCATCAGTAGTGTAGCGGGTAGATTATGAAGCTTGCTCTAAACCCCACCTAAGACATTGAATTGGTGTGTGACTTTGTCCAAATCCCTTCCATTCTGTCTTAGGCACCATCCCAAAGTTGACCCACTGAGTCATAGAAGTTTGCTACCTTAAGGATCCTCCACATCAGACCTCTTGGTGTGTTGGGCTTTGTGACTGGATATTACAGAAAACTGCAGAGAGAGGTGGAATGAGGGCCTCATGGTCAAAACCCAAGTTCAAGTCTTGCCTCGGACACAGATGGATCTGAGCAATGAGGAGCCTGGGCAAGTAACCTGACCTTTCAGTATCCTAGGCACCTTTCCTAGATGGTAATAATAATAACTAGCGTTTTAATAGTGCCTTGATATTTACAAAGCACTTTAAAAAATCGTTTCACTAGATTCTCACCAACCTGAGAGGCAGGTGCCATTGTTATCTCCGGTTTACAGATGGAAAAACTGAGGCAAATGGAGGACAAACGACTTGCCCAGAGTCACATACCTAGTAAGTGTCTGAAGGAAGTCAGGTCTTCCTGTCTCCGGGTTCAGTATTCTATCCGTTGTGCCACCCAGCTGCCTACGTAAAGGACAAAGCACTTACATGGGTAAAAGAAGTTTAGTCACCTGAAGTTCCTTACACCAATGAAATATGAAGTATAGAGATGAAAGAAAGAAGGAAGGAAGGAAGAAAGGAAGAAGAAAGGAAGGAAGAAAGGAAAAAGGAAAAGAAAGAAGAGAAGGAAGAAAAAGGAAGGAAAAGGAAGAGAAAGAAAAGAAGAGAAAAAATAAAAAATAGCTGGATGTGAGTGGGGGCGGGGATGTTGCACCTGTCTGTACTGACGCATTGTCAAATGACCCTATTTGGGGTTTTCTTGGCAAACATGCTGAAATACACTGAAGCTGAGCCCTCCTGATTTCAGGCTCCACAGCACCTTGCTGCCCAGTGGTTCCTCCTCCCCTTACTACACTGTAAACTTCATGAAGCTGACACAGAGGAAAACAGGCAGAGTACAACTAAGAAGGACAAATCACGTCTCCCCCTTGGGCTTCAGTTTCTCATCTGTAAAATCAGGGTGTTGGCCTGGCTCAGAGGTTCCCAGTATGGGAGGCATGTACTGGAGAGGGCACAAGAAGCTAAGGGTACAACTGGAAAATAATATTGAAAACAATCTCTTTATTTTCTTACATACATATGCATAGCAAATTCTAGAATTAGTTTCAATTCATATTGAGTAAGGAGTCAGGAAAGTTTAAAAAAGCCAAAGTGACAGAGACAGAAAAAGATTAGTGCCTAAAGACCCCTGATTTCCTCAGTGGGAGGAGCTCCAAAGGGCCCATCTACATATTAAGTTTTTAGTTTAGGGAAGCTGCTAGAAATAGTTTAGCCACGATCACACAGCAAGTAAGTGTCAGAGGTAATACTGGAACCCAGGGCTTTCTGCCTTCAAATGTTGTTACTTCTACCTTTTCTTATTGTTTTGAAGTTTATCTCCTAGGATGCCAAACACTGGTCCGAAGGCATCATCGTCATCCCATAATAGCCCTTATATGGTGCTTTAAGGTTTGCAAAGTGTTTTACATGTTATCTCATTCGCACATCATAAAAAACCTGTGACATGGGGGCAATTATCATCACCATTATACAAATGATGAAACAGAGGCTCAGAGAATTTAAATGGCTTGCCCTGAATGTCATAGCTAGAAAATGTCTGAGGCAGGATTTGAACTCATATCTACATAACTCCAAATTCAGCATTTCAATTCACTACAGCACCCTGCAACCTCTTAATATTGGAGTAGAATGCAAGAGTCCCTGGACCCTGTTAAAACTTTGCCTTGTGAGGGATATGAGGGCAGTTGGATCCCCAGAGATAGGGAGCCATGGAGGCAGGATGCTGAGGAGGTCCACATGGCGATATGACTACATGACCAGGAACAGAGCAGTAGAAGGAGACCAGTGCCATCTGCTGGGATTTGAGTCAAACTGCAGGCATAGTGATACCAGGCCACACAGGAAGGCTATGGGAGATTCAGTGGGAGACATGTACCGTGGAACCTCCCTAGAGCATCATAGCCCAGGCTATATGGACTTCCAAGGAAGTCCATTGGTTCATTGGCAGACCCTAATATTTCACAAACTCTCAAATCTGTCCTGTTGGTTTCCATTGCCAAGGCTCTTTGAGAAGCCTCATGTTATTGTTTACCACTTGTTTTCAAAGAGGACTGATAATATCACAAGTGCTTGACTTGCATGTCAATTGGATTTACATGAGGCAGAACTAGGTAAAGTCCTCAACCTCACTCTCTCTTCCAGAGTTATTGAAGTCCAGTGATAAAAGTCAAGAAAAGTGGCGATATACCAGGATGCAGTGGAAGATCTTGGCATCTTCTATGTCTGACCAAGTTCTGAGTGCTCCACAACTCTTGCTTCAACTGCCTTTGTGCCCATTGGACAAATTGTTCTCATCTACCTATTCTACTAGGGAAAGTCTCTGTGTGCTTGGAGTAGACATCCCCCTAATTCATCTATGGATTTGAGGTCATCTGCCAAGACAGTTTTACCTGGGTGTGGGCATTGCACAAGCAAAAGCTTCTTAGACTCACAGGTAAGAGTTGGATGAATCAGGTGGACACCAATGGTGGATAAGTAGCCCCAAGAAGGCCTCAGCAAGTCCCTCACACCAGAAGAGCACCACATACACTGCAGTGATCCTCATGACCCATATGCAGTACCTTGGGCCATGTCAGATAGTGAACTTCCCATAGAAGTGCACTTGACCCTGGGCCATTTAGATCATTTTAGAGGCTCTGACATTAGAGTTTCAGCATGTAAATACATCAGGGATCTGTGACCTCATGACCAATAAGCTCATCACCTTCTTGTATCTTAGTAGATAAGTCTTAGTTGTCTGAGGCGCATAGGGAACGACTTGTCCAGCCATCTTCGTAAAATTATCCACTGCTCCTAGTTCTGTCCCCCACAGACCCCCCAGAAAGACTGATGTCATTTTTCACATAATCTCTGTTCAAATACTTAAATACGGTCATGACATCCCCCAATGGCTTCTTCAGATTCAACATCTTCAGTTCTTTCAACTTGTCCTTGTAAAGCACAGGTTTGTCCCTTTGCCATCCCACTCAATCCAGATGCCCTCCTACTTTTCCATATCCTTCTGAAATCTGGTACCTGAAAAGTGAACTCAGTGATCCAGACTGGTCCGACCAGGACAGAGGACAGCAGGGTAATCACCTCCCTGGTCCTGGGCTCTACCTCTCTTCATGATGCATAAGGGATTACTCTTGACTTTACTGGACTAACACTTCATTAAAACATCCAGTCTGCTTTTCTTGCACAAGATCACCTAGCCACAATAGCTTCCAGCTTGTCCTTGTGAAGCACATTTTTCTTTAACCTAAATGGGAATCATTCTAGAGCTTTTGCAAAAATGTTCTCAGAGATCCTATGGCTACTACAGATGCTACTACTGCTGCTGCTGTCACTGCTGCTGTTGCTCAGATTTCCTAACATCCAGCCTGGAGTTTTATCCATTACTATCTAGGTGCCCCCAAAGTAGTTGCCTAGAGCTTAGTGTGTCCTAGCTTCTAAAGATACAAAGACAATCCCTAACCTCAAACTTCTATCAGGGAACATAGCATTTGAAAGCATGTAAACCATAAATACATGAAGAATAAAAAGGGAAAAATAGAAAAGACAACTATTTTTTAATGTCCAAATAGATGTTATTGAGGAAAAGCATATTGCGAAAGATGCTGCAGAGATCAGGAAAGGATCTGTGTACAAAGTTAATCATGTTATGAAGGGAAAGACAGCTCTCTATGAGGCAGAGATGAGTAGTGTTAGGCACAGAGATGTTTATTTACCCAGAAACCTCAGAACCTAGCCAGCAATGGCAACATTTTTTTCTGGAATCTGTTATTTCAAGTTTCCCAAGAAAGCAAACTTTTCAAAAGCATGAGTCTGTTTTGTAAACTGGTTAATTGAGGGAGTCATTTCTGTACACCATAAAGAACATTTCAGATGGCAAAATCCAATCTAAATATCTTGGTAGCCCCAAAACCTTAACAACGTATACTTCTGAAACTTTCAGGGCAGAGATATGCATCATTCTTGAGCCTTACCCTCATATAGTCATTGAGTTGTCCAAACTAGATGACTATAGAATGTCCCACATTTATCTGTCGTCTCACCCCTATTCATATCCTATTATCGGAGTTTAAACTATCACCTCTTTCCAGGGATTCCTAATTGGTCTTACTGCCTCAAGTCTCAAACCTCCCTATTTTAATTCATCCTCCATGCAACTGTCAAAGTGACATCCCTAATCATAATTTTAGCTATGTCACTTCCCTGCTCAAGAAGTTCCAGTGGCTCCCTATTTCTCCTAGAATGAAATGGGAACTCCTATATGTGGTATCAATGTCCTTAAACAATCTGACTCTAGTATTATGCAATACCCCATTCCATGTATTCTAAGTTAAAATAAAACATGACAAACCTTCTCCATCTCCACCTCCATGTCTTTGCACAGGTTGTTTCTGATGCCTGTAATATAAGCCTGCCCCACTTCTGCCTCTTACAGTTCATTGTTTTTGAAGACTCAACTCAAGCACTCTCTTCTCCATGCAGTCCTTTCTGACCCCTCCCAGGATCTTTAATGTATGTATACATGTATATGTGCATATATATATATATGTGTGTGTGTGTGTGTGTGCATATATACCATATATATATGCACACATGTGTGTGTTCAATTTACTCAGATGAGAAAAGATTATTTCTTCTGGTAGACTGTGAGCTCCTTTAGGGCAGGCACTATTTCCTAGCCTGCAAGGTCTCAAAGGTTTCTAGCAGATCTAGATCTGTAATTCTTAAATACTAGATTAAGAAAAATTCTAAAGTGACTCAAGATTTGTAAATGAGTATTTGGTGCTGTCTTACTGGCTTACTTACAGTATGTCTTTGCCAGATCATATATGAACATGAATTCTGCAGAGTTGCTTTGTTTTTAAGACCATAGAAAATTTCACATTTGGTATTAAATGTCAAAATTCTCCCATATACACAGTCTTAGAAGTTGACTAAGCTTGACTTAGTGGATAAGAGAATATGACTTAAACTCAGGAAGACCCTGGTTCAAGTCTTCTCTGACCGAATGGCTACACAACTCTGGATGCATTATTAGTGCTCTTGGTGCCTGAGGTATCGCTCTAAGACCGAAAGCTAAAGTTGTTATTGCCTGTACCAACGGAGCATGTTTCCACATGCCAATGGAATCACAAGTCCCAGCAGCAACAACAAATATGCAAAACTTTGCTATCACTTCATGAAAAACTATTGCTTCCCCTCAATAGGACATAAAAGCCTTTAGGACAGAGAAGAGGGGGGTCCATTTTTATCTTTGTTTCCCCAGAAACTTTCTATTCTTGGTGAGTAGTAGATGCCTAATACATGTGGATTGATTGGTGGTGGTAGTGTGTGTATGTGTGTGTGTGCATGTGTATATGTTTGTGTATGTGGAGGGGCCGTGTATGTGTCTGTATGTGTGTGTATGTGTTCTTACTTTCCTCTTCCCTAATAGATTCTGCTAGGGCTTAATGTGAAGGCCACCAGTGGACAAACTAGCTTTGGTCGGTCATAGTGGTAGTTGAGAGAGGACAGATGTTCAGACTTTGCTGAGGTTCTATGATCTCCAGTATGGATCTCTAACTACCACCAGCCAAACAAATGAAGCTGTTTAAATAGCTTGACATGAAAGTAGATCACTGGGAGCCCATTGGTGAATTTTCTCAACTTCTCTTTTTCTTAAGGGAGGGAAAAGGTCCACTTTTTGTCCCTGTAGATCATGGTAAATTACATAACCCCGTTCTCATAACAAATATCAGAACTCATCTAGTCATCGATCTACTCGTTTTTTGTTTTGTTTTGGTTTTTGGTCACCAGATCACAAAGTTGTCTCCATGTTTCTTCTAAATGACCTTCCCAACTTTAGTGACAACGACTGTCAGAGCCTGAAGACCCTTTTCTAATATTTACCTTCCATTTTAGCCTCTACTGAAGTCATATTATTTCCCCCACAGACCTTACTACATTTTTAAAGGGTAGTCTAATTTCTTAGGCACCAGTCCTAAGGGGCTATGCTGACTTGGATGATTAACTATTTTTTTTTCCTAAATGTGAAATTAAAAAATTGAAATGAATTCCCATGATCCTGTAGAAAATTTGTATTTGATCCATCCACAAGTGTTTACTAAACACCTTCTACGTGCTAGGCACTAAGAATTAGTCAGGGTTAGGGATCCCCAAAGTTTACTTATTCCAGCCCCCAGTTAAACTTGAAAAACAGTGACATAAAGTCATAATTTCAAAAGCACCCCATCTTCTGCTATGTGTACATCATCTTGCCTTCTAGAAAATTCGTTGTTGGATAACCAATCGATCAACACATATTTATCAAGTGCTTACTATGTGCTAAGTACCCTGTCAAGTAGTATTGCCCATAATGTGCATCATGAATACGTCTCGCACATACTGATATATACATGATCTCTCTCATTAGACTGTGCTGTCCTTGAAGGCAGGGTTCTAAGGATTAGGGCTGGAAAGACCTTGAGGAGCCAAGTAGTCCAACCTCTTAATTTTTCAGATGAATAAACTGAGGCCCAGGAAGGTTAAACAATTTGCCCCCAGGTCACACAGTAAACATTAGACAGGATTGGAGCCCAGGCCCTCTGACTTCAGAGACTGTCATAAGCCTTATAGTACCTATAGAGCTTCAAATGAGAGATCAGATGGCTTCTGGATTACTTGGGTTGACATGGTCCAGCATTTATAGATTCTAAAAAAAGGAGAAGAGCTGTTGGCCAGTTTGAGAGGGAGAGTGGCAAAGTAAGATCTTTACCAGGAACTTCATGCTTGTCTCCTGTCTTGGAGATTCCATGGCCCATATGTTTTAGGAAAATTCAACCAGGAAATTTGAATCATAAATCACTTCAGAAGAGATCCAAGTCTAATTGGAGAGCCATTATTTCTAGTCTATTGGAGAATGTCTTGAGGGCCTGGTACAGCCTCTTCCCAGCCATGTTTGGAAGGAAGAGCAGGAGCCCCGAAAGAATGTCCCTTGTCTCAAACTGAACTAACAGGAGCCTTGGTTATATTGGCTTGGCAGATCACAGTGGACAGACACGTCATCAGGTCACTTAATGTGAAGCCTTAATGAAAATACATCAGTGTGGTCAGCCAGTAGCCTGTTCTGTTTGGGACCACCATTGAGGACAATATTAAATATGGAAGAGAAGGTGTGAATGATGAGACTGAGAAAGCCATCAAAGAAAGTGAGGCTTACAACTGCCCAGCACCCCTTCCCGTGCCACCTCTCCACCTAATGGCTTCTTTACATAGCACTTTGGGCTTGCAAAATTATGTAAACATGCTATCCCATTTGATTCTTAGAACAACCTGAGATAGGAATTACTACAATCCCCATTTTACAAATGGGGAAGCTGAGTCAGACAAGTTCCATCTCCTTCCCAGAGTCATACAGCTATTATCTGTCTGAGATCAGATTCTAACTGAGGTCGTCCCTGAATCCACGCCCTATACCCTACCCATTGTACCACACTGCCTCTCTCCTTCCCCTGAACTCTGAAATTATGGGACCGAACAGAGAATGTTAACTTTTCTATCTTCCTAGCAGTTCTTTGATGCTTGGCACTAGAGAAAAGTGCCTTCTATGCTGTTTGCTACCTCATTGAGTTTGAATTAGTGATTTACCTTTTTTTCAAACTCAGTTTCCTCAATTATGAAATGAAAGGTTTGGATTTCTATGGCCCCTGAGATTCTTTCTAGTTCTAGGTCAGTGACCCGATGGTGCTAATCCTGAATTTAAATCAAAATATTTGTCTTGAAGGTTGAGATCACAACTGATAGGAGCAATTTGTTTTTCAACAATGTCTTGTTTTCCCAATTGGGTGTAAAAATAACTTTTAACATTTTTTTTTTTATTTTGAGTTCTATTTTCTCTCCCTCCTTCCCCCTTGCTCCCTGAGACAGTAAGCAACTTGATATACATTACACATATGCACTCATGCAAAATATATTTCCATATAAACCATGCTGTGAAAAAACACAGACAAAAAATCAACCTTGAAAAATAAAGTGGAATAGTGTGGTTTGATCTGCATTCAGACCTCATCATTTCTTCCTATGGAGGTAGATAGCAATTTTCATCATGAGTCGGTAGGATCAATTTCAAACTGAAAAGAACTGTAAAAGTCATTTAGTCTAACCTCTTCTACTGTACAGCTGGGGAAACTGAGGCCCAGAGAAGATAAGTGACTTTAAAGGTCATAAGTGCCAGGATTCTAACTCAGGCTCCAAATCCAAACTCCACACTCCATTGCGCATGCTGCATTCAACATGGAGATGAAGATTGACTTTACAAAAACAAGACAAACACACTTTTTAACCACCATTGGTTGAAATAGGATTTTTTTTAAAGTGAGATAAAGCCTGCCAGAACTTCAAACTATCGGTGCCTTCTGCCATCTTGTGGCTCAGTCTGGGAATTTCAGATTTGGTTTTGTGATATTATTTTAAATAAAAATGACTGCCAAAAGTTTTCTCAAAGCATAGAATGGATGTAGGACATTATGAGTTTTTCCTCCATCTTTGGTGATCTTCTAAGTGGGAAATCTCAACAAGTATGACACCTCAGAACCTGTTGGGTGAGAGAATTGATAGAGATTGGCCAACCCATTCATAAGGAAAACTCTCATTTTTATAGGCTCTGAGGTCCTGGGTTCAAACCTCAGCTTTGCCATTTACTGGCTGAATGACTTTGGGAAAACTGATTAACTCATTTAAAACCTCAGATTACTCATCTATAAAATAGTGGGGTTGTACTAGCGCATCTAAGTTTCCTTCCAAGTTCTGTACCTAGGATACTATGATCTATGTAGAACAGTTAGATGACACAGTGAATAGAGTATCCAGCCTGAAGTCAGGAAGACTCATCTTCCTGAGTTCAAATCTGGTCTTAAGCACATACTAGCTGTATAATCCTGGGTAAGTCATTTAACCTGTTTGCCTCAATTCCTCACCTGCAAAATGAACTAGAGAAGGAAATGGAAACCACTCCAGTATCTTTGCCAAGAAAACCCCAAATAGGGTCACAAAGAGTCAGAAAGGACTGAATAACAAAATTTTCTATGCATTCACTACCTCACAAGGGAACCCAATAATTTTCTAACATTGGAATTTCTAATGCTACTGTACTTCCTTGAAAGGGAAATATTTTGGAGTCTGGGGCACTGGAAGGTGACCAACTACTATGCTGATGGGTTAGGTTACCTCTACATAGAATGATCACTTCATTCTTCTAAAGGTAGAATCTGTGACAAAGGACAAGAAGCTAATTCTGAGTTTCATTCGTAATGGATACTGAATTCAAAAGAATAAAAACGTTCATAGTCAAGTGGCCACTTCACCCTGGACTTCATCATAGAGAAGGAAGAAACATCTGGGTACAGTCTACTATATCCTCAATTTTGAAAGACCAGATGTCAAAAGAGGGATGGAAAGCAGAGGGCCCCAGTGGCTTAGTATTTTGAAGAAACTGGCTCCAGATAGATGGGACTCTCTCAAGAATTCTGAACAATATCAACAGAAATTGTTTTCATGCTGAGGAAGATATGAGTTCCCTAGTTAAACCAATGTTGACAGAAAAGCCCCTAAAATACATTTTTTAAAGATTCAAGGAAACATTTTTAAAATGCACAGATGTTGAGAAGGGGACACAGGTAAGTAGATAAGTGTGAATAGGGTTGTGTTAAATTTTAAATGTGATTTAATAAAAAAAAGTCATGCATAATATTCAGTTTCATACACTCTTTTCCTGTTTCTTTTTACATATGGAAATGTTTACTTTTGGCGTTTATCATGGTCAAGTTCATAATTTAAAAAAAAAAAGGTGTAGAGAAGATGGAAGCAAGGGCACGTAATTGAAGATTAATGGAAAAGAGTGGCCTTGTTCTGGAAATATTACACCAGGACAGGAATTTTTAGGCAAGCACCATGTATAATGTGAGTGTTCCACAGAGACTGCTCAGTGGACTAGTAAATGGAGAGCTGCTCTCTGAGAGAACCATCAGGTCAGGGAGACCCTGATCATTCCTGTCCTGGGATGGCAATGATCTGAGGAACAGTCTTTTCTGTAGACCTCCTCTGAAGTGGGTTACATGACACTTAAGGGTCATATGTGGGCTAAGGTCTTTCCTTACCCCTAGATGTCTCCTAGAAGACTAGAATGCTCATGCCTTGTAGGTACTCAATTTAAAGTAAAGCTTCTAGAATCTATTTTACTCATTACTCTGTAGGGACACCAGCACGGTGGTAAAGTTGACCTAACTACACATGAATCCCTAGTGATCATCTAATAAATAGAGGATATTCTCTCTTTTCGCCCCTTTACACAGCAGCTTGTCTTTGTTCCCTCCACCAGAAAATTTCCAAAGAAGGAAGGGAGACCTCACCCCAGGCCTTCCTGAATTTACAGCCAGCTCTCTCCTCACTGTGCCATACTATCTCGTATCAGGACAATAAGACAGAGACTCCAGAGAAATTGTTTTGTTTTCAGTGAGATGAACACCATCAATCATTATGCTCATCACTAACTAAAATATCCAGTGTTCCCTTTAAACCCTCTATGGGACTTGGAGTTAGCTCTCCAATTAGCAGGAACATCTCAAATATTTCTCTCTACTTCAGGGAAAGAGATCAAGGCCACAAGAGCAATCAACTCAGACTTGGGCAGAATTATCTTTGACATGGTCCGAGGCTTCCATATTATCCCCAAACAGCCCAACTATAGTCAAAGAAAACAAACAAAATGATTAATTATTTGATTAAATAATTACTGTTTATTATAGCTAGAACTATAAATTTGAGATCCATTTATAAATCAGTTTCATTTTAATGCAGTAGATATGAACCTTATACAACATTGAGGTTTCTCGTATCATCAATTGACATAATCCATCAAAGTCCAGTTCATAGAACTTGGAGTATAATGGTATGTTGAGCATGAGCAGACTGGAACATACAATAAATTAGAAATTGAGGGAGAAATGGTGGAAAGGATATCATCAAGGAAATGGATGCCCCCAACAAAAAAGATAGGACAGTACAATATGAGCCCCTCGAAAGTTGAGTCTGTTTCATTTTTATCATTGTTTTACTAGAATCTACTACAGTGTCTAGAATGAGTAGGCCCTTCATATTGCTTATTAAGTGAATTAATGAATAAATGAGTTCCAGCTCTAACACTGATACTTACTAGCCAAGTGACCTAGGGCAAGTCCCTTCACCTGAGATTCTTCATCTACAAAAGACAGCTTTAGGCTAGATGACCACGAGGAAGTTTATTTGTTTGTTCACCTTATGGAAAAATCTATGTTTTCCTTGACTTCCATATGCTGCTGTTAGCTCTGCTTTCATGAGTCAAACAGAATAAATCTTCCATATGGTATCCAATTCAATAAACATTTTTAAGCACCTACTATGTGTCAGGCATTATGCTAAGCACTGGAGATACAAAAAAAGGCAAAGACAGTCCCTTACTTCAAGGAGCTTACAATCTAATGGGTTGAACAGACAAATATTTAGAAAGTAAGCTATATACAAGATAAATAGTAAACAATTATTTGAATACTGTCATGTCCCCCTAAGTCAAGAGTGGGGAACCTGCAGTTGTGAAGCCGCATGTGGGCCTTTAGGTCCACAAGTGCTTCCTGTTGACTGAATCCAAATTCCACAGAACAGATCCCCTTAATAAAAGGATTTGTTCTGTAAAACTTGGATTCGGTCAAAAGGCCACCTTTGAAGACCTAGAAAATCACATGTGTCCTTGAGGTCACAGGTTCCCCACCCCTGCCCCAAGTCTTTTCTTATCGTCAAATAATTCTCATATGATGTTACCTTCAGGCACAACATTCTGGTTGCCTTTCTCTTTCCAGATTCTCCATGTGTTTCCTAAAACATGGTACCCAATACTGAGCAAAATTTTTCAGGTACCATTTGACTAGGGCAAGGCCCAGACTGACATATAGCTGGTCCTAGAAGCTGTGCCTATTATACAGCCTAAAATAAGGTCATGGTACCTTTTTAACATGCTGCCATTTTCCTAGCAATATAAATGTGTATCTGCAAGTTGCTTCCACTCATTAACAAGCGCGTTGGTACTCACCATTGCTTCAATGATGAATCAGCCAGTGGCGCAAGTTTTACCATAATCACTGACCATGGTGCTGAATCTTTTTTTTTTTTTATCTTAGGAGGTTGATCAATGGTATTCACTTTTGAATCTCATTTTGTGGCCATAAATTTGCCATTAATTTGTCTCACTGAATATTGTTTCAGTCACCTATTCTTCTTCCAGCATTTCTGGATAAAGACTTGGAATTTCCTTTGCCCTTGCACTCCTACCTAAGACTCATTGTACTAATATTCTGAGGGCACTAATAATAGATACCTAGGAGCTTACAATATGACAATTTCATATCCTCCAAAAGCAAATCAAACAATTTTCTCAGGCTCTATCTACATTCCCAATTTCTCCATCACAGGGGAAATTAAGTTACCATTCGTTTCTAAGCACTTCATTGTCCCTCAGATTCTCTCTCTACATATTACTAGCCACGTGATCATGGACAAATCACTTAATCTTTCTGGGTTTCAGTGTTCTCAGCTATAAAATGTGGCTAATAATACCTCCTGGGCCTGTCATGATGATAAAATAACATTGCAATATGCATCAATTGCATTGAAAATCATAAAGGACTATTGAAATGTCACTTTTCAGATTATCATACTGAAAATATTTTCCTGAGGTCACAATCCACAATCTATGGCTTGGAAATGTGTAAATGCAATAAAAAAGAGTCAGGAAAACAATTTCTATAATGACTACAACATTATAAAAGAAAACAAGTTTAAAAAACTTAAGAACTCTGTTCAATGCAGTAAACAATAATGACTCGAGAAGGCTGATGATAAAATGTGTCTTCCACATCTTTATAGAGAGTTGATAGATTGAAGGTGCAGAATGTTTTCAGATATGAACAGTACAACAAATTTATACTTTTGTGACAAATGAAAACTTTTGTTTGCTGAAGGTAGGTTGGAAGTATAACAAGTGAAATACGAAATAACTGAGGAAACAAAAGTTTCAACTTCTGAGCATAGTGACTTGTTAAGCAACGCACGCCTATTGCAAAATAGATAGGGATCAAGCCTCCTCAGCTTGGGACTGGATACCAACTGCAGGGGAAGACAAATTTTTATTCTTTAAAAGAAAACAATTAACAGAATATCAACTACTACACAAGATTAGATAATCTGATTTCAAGTGGAGAAAAGATGATGGATTTTCCAAATGGGGGAGAAGCAAACAGGATCAACTCCCTGAAATCAGAGAAAGGGGTGTCCCACTCCTCCCAAGTGTCTGCATTCAATCAAAGGAACATGGAAACAGTGACTGATTGACCATTATGGGGCCAATTTTAGATAAGAAATAAGACTTACTTGAGATGTGTAATTGTGAGAAAATTCCTTGCCTCAATATTCAAATCTGACTGCATTTCTGGTCAGCAAAACCTATTTCCCTAGCTACAGATCGCTAAGCAATACATAGAGGCTATCCAGCTTCCCAGATATGCAGGGCTAGGTTCAAACAATCTAATAGTTTTCTGATAATTCTCACAATTGAGTAAATTTTTCTCACAAGAAAGAAATTGTACCATATTTGAATAGGTAAGGAACTGAGCTAGATTCAAAATTCAGTCACACAATGAAGTTAATTTGGTTCACACCATTCTCACAATTCCCTCAAAAGCTGAGTTGGAAGAATGAGAGAAAATAGTAATAGTTAAGTGAAAAGGGAGTGTCAATAAAGCACTAAAAAGTACTCAGAGGACAGCAGGAAGAAGTTCATAAGGGAAAAAGCAAGACAATGTTGGTACTACCATGGTAAATACATACAAACATATATGTCTGTGTGTACATATACACACATGTATTGTATATAGGTATATACATCTAGATTGTCTGCATTTGCATATATGTAGACAATATATATATATATTAAAAAGCTCTATGTAATAGATTGATAGATTTGTATATTCTTAATTTCTGGTCTTGTGTACGTAAATGTTCATGTTTGTTGATAACTTTTTAGTTAACAAAGATTCTTTCAAGTCTGGGAAAACATCTCTGAAGCATTCCAAAGTAACTTAAAGATTCTAAGCCTATTTGGGGCCCAAATTGTCAGAGCTCTGAGTCATAAAATACCGTATGTTTATCTCTTCAGGTGGGAGTTTCTCTGCCAGAGATGCTACATTTCTAGGTCACTCTGACTTCTGGTCCAGTGGAATCTAGGTGGGCAGTATAATTATCACTCCCCATCAGAGTCGCAGCGAAATCTAGGTGAACTTCAGAAAGCTTTTGAATTGGTTTTCTCAGTTCTTTGAGAAAACCTGTTGAGGGAGATGAGCATCTCCTTCATGTGTGAATTTGCTCAAGCACTCTCCCAAGTGCTTCTAAACTGAATCTGTACCACAAAAACATCTTGGTGGTTGCAATAATTCACTTGTATGTGGAGATGCAGGAAAAGATGTCATATAATTAGTTTTTACTCATGGTACAACTACTTCTACAAAGCAAAGAAAGGAAATTTCCTAGACAACAGATTAGTTGGCTGAGTACCCCTATTGGCAGGGCCTGAAGCTTTTTCTTTCTCTCCATCTAAAAATATGATAGATGAAATATACAACGAATGACCATAACCAGGAATGTGAATGGAATAAACTCATTTATAAATGGAAAAGTTCAGGAAAATTCATTAGAAACCATAATGCAATAATATATCATTTACAAGAAACATACTTGAAATATAAAGATTCACACAGAGTTAAAATAAGAAGCTGGATCTAAATATATTGTGTTTCAACTGGACGCAGAAAAGCAGTATGATCTCAGATAAGGCAACCACAGAAATAGACTTGGTTGAAAGAGATAAACAGATAATCTTCATCATGTTTAAAAGCATCATAACGATGAATAAATATCAATATTAAGGTATATCTACTGACCAGCATTGCATCTAAATAATTAAAGTAAAAATTAAAAGCTGAAGGACAAAATAGAAAGTTAAAATAAGACAGGTGCAAGTTATCATGCACGCCAGTAACTAAAGGTCCCCATTCCTCTATAACTAGCCTGAGCCTTTTGTGTGATTTGGCATGGGTAGTCTGGTCATTGTTTTTACCTCTGACCTTCCTTCATTCCAAATGTCCTGATTTCTCAAGCCAAGAAGCACACATCATTTCCTTGAAATTGTTCTACCTAATTTTCTCATTTTTCTTCAATCTCTTGCTTCCCTGTTCTTATGTTACCTCAAAATAGCCACGACAAGATTGCTTTTGCTTCAAGGAACATAAAAATAGTTGTTGTTCAATGTCATCTTTTAAATTTCATTCTGAAATTCAATTCATTGATATTGATTTCTTGGCAATTGAGTATTTTATAGGCAAATGAAGGTCAAACCACAATCATGATGGCACATCGGCTTTCTCAGTTTGGATTGCAGATCTCATAGTCACCTTACAGGATGGTGTCAACATGGAACACATTCTGAATTCAAGATGAAGCAATGAGTTTTCATCCCTTGCAAAATCATAGAAAATGGTGAAATCACTATAAATGTCTTGTGACATAGGCAAGCCTATCAAAGTTCAAGCTGCCTAGGAGGCAGAAATTCTGGTCTGACATGGTGGAGTTTTCCACACTTGCCATGGGATCAATTCCATTCAGTGAAGCTGGAAATTTAAATATTTAAAATACTTGCTTCTTTGACCCAAAATGTGATGAAATAGTCTTCTTTGAGTTCAGATTTTGTTTTCAGATCCTCAGAATGATGAATTCAGAGCAAGTTTGGTGGCAGCCGCAGCACATTGCCTCCAACATTCTGGATACTTAAAGAGCTCTGAATGTAAAAGAAAGTGGAAGCTTCTTGAGGGCAAAAACTAACTTGTTTTCCTTTTCTCACTATCACCTAGCTTGACATATGGTCCTTAATCAATACTTATTGATTGCATAGCAAAACAAGATCTTTTAGTCTCCTGTTTAAAAACTCAGCAACTTCCAGAGACTCCTCTTTAGCATTAGGAGACTGTCCCTCCAAGTTTGAAACAAACTTAGTCTAAGGCAAGAAAATCGGCAAAAGGAGGAAAAGGTTATGTATCATGCACTGAACACTGCTTGTCTTTATTCTGTCCTCCGAAAGATCCTCTACATCAAAAATAGGGGGAATAAAGCAAACCCTTCAAAACATTTTCAATCTGGGATGAAATGATTTTCTTTGCTTCTCTGAAGAGAAAAAAATCAAATTAGGTTTTTTTAAATGGTTGCATTCCAGTGGTATTCACCATAACACATACTTAGTTTTTTACAAGCACACATACATCTACTACATGCCACTCACCATCCTAAGCACTTGGAATACATGGGCAAAAATGAAACTTTCTCTGCCCTCAAGGAGTTTATATTCTACTTGGAAGAAATAGCATGTAAAGAAATATGGAAATGCAAAGAAACTGGTGGGAGGTGTTGTCACCAGTAATTGAGGTGGCAGAGGGAGACATCAGGAAAGGCATCAGCTGACCCTTTAATGGTGCTAGAGATTGAAAGAATCAGAGACAAAGCAGAGAAGTGGCAGACAGAAATGTTGAATAGGAGAATGAGAAGTAGGCCAGTCTGACCAGAATGCAAGGCCACCTCTGCGACCTAGCAAAGTCATTTAGCCTTTCTAGAACAAATTTGTCTCATGAGGTAAAGTGAGGTTGGGATAAATGATCACTAAACGAGCTCTGAGCTCTAAATTCCATGATTCTAATAAGTTTATAAAACAGACCCAGCCCTCTTGATATTGTAGCCTGTATGCAAAAGAAGGTGCTACTAAAATGATTCCAACCAATCCAAGAAAGTTGCAATTGTTTCTCTAATAGTTTTATAATTTGAGTTTTCTAAATTTGCAATGCAAATTCATACTTACATGGTTTGGGTTTCTATTTTTTGTTCCCATGAGGAAAAACTGGAATGTGCCATTTGTCACCAAGGTTTACTTGGTCTTCATATGACAGCTTTGTTTTAATTCATTTACTCCATATTTTTTTTAAAGTAAGAGGCATGAGCAACAGCTAACATGCGTTTTCATTCCCAGCCAGCTTCAAGACTTAACAGTATCTGCGATTTGTATCCTATCCCTCTGTAGAATCTCTTTAGAATTACCCAGTGTTGCCCTGGTTACGAACAACTGTAGTATTTTTTTTCATAGCAGCTGTACTGAAGGTTTGGTTTAAAGCTGATCAATACATTGCTTCAGACTGTTGGAAAACGACTATAAAGACTTGGATGAAATTTGAAAACCACTCTAAGAGCAGGCCTAGAACTTCAGTGCCCATTGCTGCCCATGGACAGGAGTTTGAATATTCTTAAAGTGAAACATCAGTAACATTAGGAGCCACCCTGACATGACAAAATTAACTTGTGTGTTATCCCTGAACTCACTTGTTCTCCTCTTTTCCATGTAGAACCAAATGAGCATTTAAGAAAGGTATGAGTTTGTTTTTATTTTTGGAAATTCCACTGGTACAGGCAACCTCCCAAAAAGAAAACTCTCTTCCCAATGCAGCCAGCACCTACTTTAAGACTGGTCTTAGAGAGTTGTTAGGGGAACTGAGGAGAATGGCCCAGGGTCACATGATTAGATGCATGGTAGCTAGAGAGATGGACCTAGAGTCAGAAAGACTTCAGTCTAATACTTAATAGATATGTGACCTTTAGCATATAAAAGAAACTGCCTATCTCAGTTTCTTCATCTATAAAACGGGAATCATATTAGCACTTACTTTCCAGAGTTATTTTAAGGATTAAATGACAAAAATACTTTGCCAGCTTCAAAATGCTATAAAAATATAGTCATTATCATCATCACCATTTTTATTAACAGATGTGGAACTTGAACACCAGTTCTTCTCCAAGCTACTACATGCCAATTACATACAAAGCCTGAACGATTTGGAGTTGCCAATCAAATATGTAGGATATTTTCTAATTTCATTAAAATCATTACAATCTTACAATTTTACAATCCCCATGAAGTTAGCAATAGGGAAAGACAGCAATCCAGTCTGACATACCACTTTTACTGGATGGTTTTTAATTCGCTTTCAGAATTTTTGCATTTTCACTAGTGTTAACCTAGAATAGGCCTGGTCATCAGGGAGCTTGAAACCTACTTGGAACAAACATAGGAAGATCCATATCCAAGCCCAACTTTATGTTCAGCGGTATCCCTCATCCCAACTCCTAGTACTAACCCTACCCAGAATGGTTTAGTTTGCCCCTGTTTAAGTTCTACAACAGTGCCATGACTTGTCTGTTAGTGGCCTGGAATGATTATACATAACTATTCGATGAATCACTCTAGAAAACAATGGTAAAGGTTTAACTTCTACCCCTACATGTTTTAAAGTCAACTGAAAAATATGTATTATCAAATTTCCAACACCACCACCTTTACTTAAGAATTGTCTTCCTTTTATTATACTAATAGTGTCTTTTTTTCCTTTTGCTATCCTGGAGGCAGGGCAAAATGCTTACAAGTAACCTGCTCTGAGGTCATGTTATTGAGGTGATCTTGGTTTTACTAAAATCTGTGACATCTCTGGTTCTAGTAAGCTAGAAAGGCCTTGACTGCAGACCTAACGACCTTCCATCTGTTGTCTGAGAATCTGCTTAGCTAAGTTCACAGAGACTCCTTCCTGGTAAGCTGTAATGATCAATATTTTGGCTGCGTTAATTCTCAAAGATAATCAAATATTAGAGTGCTTGCCTTGGAGGAAAAGAATGTGGAGAGTAGCCATTCCCAGTGAAATCACAGGGCTTTAACATATTGTTACTGAAGTATTTCAGAAGCCAATTTACATCTTCTATCCTTCTGTTAGAAATCTTTGCATAAAATACTGAGAGTCTCTCCAGAAAAACCTGGAAATATGAACTGACGCTGAGTGAAATGAGCAGAACCAGGAGAACATTATACACAGCAACAGCCACAGTGTGTGAGGACTGTTTCTGACAGACTTAGCCCTTCACAGCAATACAAGGACTTAAAACATTCCCAAAGAACTCTTGAGGCAAAATGCCATCCACATCCAGAGAAAGAACTATGGTATCAGAATGCAGAATGAAGCAGGCTTCTTTCTCTTGTGTTATGCCTTGGTTTGGTTTGGTTTTTCTCATGATTTCTCCCATTCATTTTAATTCTTCTATGCAACGTGATTAATGTGAAAATGTGTTTAATAAGAACATATGTTTAGAACCCATATAAAATTGCAAGCCGTCTCAGGGAGGGATGGGGAGAAAATTTAAAACTTATGGAAGCGATTGTTGAAAACTGAAAACAAATAAATTAAATTTTTAAAAAATACTGACAGTCTTTAGCACACTAACTTAGCTGCTTTATTGGGGGAAGGAGGGATCTAGATCTGATTTCGCTAGCATAGGCAACTTCTCGTGTACAAATTTCCTCTACCAATGATTCTCAGCAGCTCCTCTGTGACGTATACAATCCAAGAGCTGCATGGAGGCACTGAGTGACTTGGTCCCAAGCCACCTCTTCTGTCTAGGTAGATTTGCAGTGTTGCCTAGGGCACTAAGACATGAATTGACTTCATCAGGTTAATAATATTATTGTATGCTAAAAGTAGAAATTTGTTCCCAGGATATGAAAAGATAGATTTCAGATGAAGAAATTAAAGCTATCTATATTCACACAAAAATGTTCAAATCACTATTGGAGTAACAAAAATTAAAACAACTCTGAGGTACCACCCTGCACCTATCAGATGGCCTAATATGAGTAAAAAAGAAATTACAAATGTTGTAAAAGATGTGGGAAATTGGAAGACCAATGCATTGTTGGTGGAGTTGTGAATAGATCCAGCCATTCTGGAGAGCAATTTGGAGCTACACCCAAAGGGCTAAAAACTATTCACACTTTTTAATCTAGCAATACCAGTACTAGGTTTATAGCCCAAAGAGATCATAAAAAAGGGAAAAGGACCCTATGCGCAAAAAATATTTATATCAGCACTTTTTGTGATGGCAAAGAATTGGAAATTGAGGGGATGTTCATCAATTGGGGAATGACCAAACAAGTTGTGATATATGAACATAATGAAATATTATTATGCTACAAGAAATGATGAGCAGGCAGATTTTAGAAAAACCTAGAAAGACTTTGTAATAACAAGGACTCCAACATACACAAGAGTGTCTGCTGTATAGGTTCTTAGATCTGCTTTTCTAAAAGGAACACATCTTTTGAGGGGCCAACAATCACTTTAATTAAGCACATATATCATTCACTTAGTTTAGTAGGAAAAGTCAGCACCCTGAACTTCAGAGAAAATACAGAGAAACTAAGCTCAACCAACAGACAGGCCTTCCAGTTCTCTGACCATAAGCAATTACATGCATCACAGATGAACAGACAGATCCAACTGTCTGACCATTACATATATACATAGTTACCAGAGAGAGAAGCACCAGCATCTGGGTTTTCAAAGCAGGGGGTTCCTTAGCAGCTGCCCAGAGAGTCTCTCTGGCCAAACAAACACTTCCAATGGATAAGTCCCCAAAACAAAACCTCACCTCGGAGTATTTATACACTTTTCAGAGCCGGAAAGCATCACAACCCTTGAGAACCAGTGCCTCATTAGAAAATTAACAAAAAGTGTTGATCTCTCCTAATCAAGCTTCCCTTAATGGGCAGGCCTATTAATGGGTGGGGAAGATCTTTAACTCCCATAATTACCATTACAGACTTATATGAACTGACGCTAAGTGAACTGAGAAGAACCAGAATAGCAGCAACACTGTGTAAGGACCAACTTTGGTAGACTTAGCTCTTCTCAGCAATACGGTGACCTAAGCCAACATTGGAAAATGCTATCCACATCCAGAGAAAGAGCCTGAGTGCAGATGAAAGCAGGCTAGTTTCTTTTTCTTTCTTCATAGTTTTTCTCTTTTGTTCTGACTCCTTTTTCACAACGTGACTAATGTAGAAACATGTTTAATATGATAGTACATGTGTAGCCGATATCAGATTGCAGGCTTGTCTTGGTGAGGGAGGAGGAGAGGGAGGGAGGGAAAAAAATTTAGAATTAAAAATCTTATAAAAATAAATGTTGAAAACTAAAAATAAATAAAAATATATTTTTAAAAGAAGTAGAAATTGAACCAAAGCCTTTCTGATTCTAAAGTCAGCTCTCTAGTGACTACACCATATGGCCTTAATCCATATAAAACTTGGTATACAATTGAAGTTATGCATAAGTGTGCATAATTACATATATATAATTAACATAGCATGAAACTGCAATATACAAGTTCCCCCTTAGCCCCAGCCTGATCCCATCTCCCTAAAGGACATGATAAGAGGCATGCCTTTATGCCAAAAGAATTTGAAAGCATAAATAGCATAGGAATCTCTGAAGAGGAGAAACCATGGGATGAAATGTTTCTGGATGACTTCTAAGTGATCCATTGCTTTGTCCATGGCCTCTAAGTATGACCTTCCCCACAAATAAAGACAAAAACAATAGAAGTCTTTGAAAACATAGTGGAAACACAGGGAGTAGGGATATACAGCGCAGCCCACGCCTAGATGACAAGTTCAGACATTGAAGGCTTCTCTTTATAGATGTCATTTTCTACTTTATCAATAAGAAATCCCCCTATGGAGGATAAATCAAGTAAGTCCTCCAGGTGTTTCTTCTTGTAGATTAAATCCTGAGAGTCTGATCCCATCTTATCTCCCTTCATGACATATGGTTGCTGTGAGACATTACTGTAACCATCTTGTCATAGTGGACCTCTGCAGGTCCTCCCCAGGGAGCTGGCAGAGAGGGAATCTGCCTGGAGGATGACCTAGAGAGTTCCCTCTGTGTGTTCTCCATTGTGATCACCCATAGTACATTGGCACTTCTCTGCTGGGAATGAAAGTCATACTCCAAATAAAAGTATCAGCTGTCATGTGCATACCAACTTAAAGTACACTGTTATCTCCTTTGATCTTTACAACAACCCAAGGAGATAAGTAGTGTGGGTTTTATTATCTACAATTTACAGAATAGAGAACTGAGGCTCCATTTCATAAGGAACTGTGATATCCCCTCCTATGTTCCAGGCATTTTCCTAGGCACTATGATTAAAAACAAAAATTAAATAGTCCCTACCCTTAAAAATGTATACATTTCAGTGGGGGAAGACGTGTAAACATATAGGTATATACCAAACAGATAACAAGGTGACAGACAAAGCGGGGAGAGACACTAGCAGCTGGGGGAAATCAGGAAAGGCTTTATATAAATGATAATTATTGAGCTAGCCTCCTTGAAGGAAAGCTGGGATTCCCACACAGGAAGATTAGCTCTTCCCAGCTGCCTGCCATGGAGCTCTCCTCCTCCTTGGTGGGCTGGCTCCCCTGATTTAGAATGGAAGCTTCCTTACAACAAGGACTCTCTGATTTTTCTGTCTGTATCCCCAATGCTTAGTACAATGCCTGGCACATAGGCAACAACAGGTGCTTTTTCATTCATTAATTCACATATTTTCTTTCTCTGTACATTATTTCTCCCTCTCTACCTGACAGCTTTCTCTTCTCAGAACACTGTATTTTTCCCATTCAACTCTCAGTAGAGAAAGGTTCCTGGCATCGCTTCTGCTGTCCTTCAGCTCAGAACACCCAGATATGGGGTATTCTGATAGGGACACAAAAAGACAGTATCTGAAGATAATAATCTCTCCCAAAATCAAAAGCAAAGCCAACCAATCATTCTTTTATCTTCTACAAGCTGCAGGAGATTTTTAGCAAGGAGAACAGGGTGTATCCGAGAGGTCATTCCATATTTCTTTGACCTCATGAAATAGCTACTTAATACTGTGGATAGATTGCCACACATCGAATCAGGAAGACTTGAGTTCAAATCTGGCCTGAGACATTTACCAGTTGTGTGGCCCTAGGCTAGTCACTCATTTGCCTCAGTTTTCTCATTTGTGATATGAGTATAAGAACAACACCTACTTCCCAAGGTTGTTTTGAGGATCAGATTACTGTAAAGTACTTAGCACAGGGCCCAGCGCAAAACAAGAGCTATATAAATAAATGTTTAGCTATTCTTATAATATTAAGAACTTCTGTAGACAGTGCAGAAGGGGTGGTACTCCCACTCCTTGGACGTCTGAATGGGTCCGAGCTGTCCTACAGTTTCACACGGACCTGAGTGCGTTCTGACTGGACATTTTTACAATTCAGAAAGGGTGATCCAGACAGGTGCAGAGCCAAGATGTATAAGCTGGTGGTGATGGGTGCTTGTTTTGTGCGCAAGAGCGTGCTGACCATGCAGCTGATTCATAATCGATGTGTGAGTGAGTATGAGGCCACCATTGAAGATTCCTACCACCAGAAGACAGTGGTGGATGGGGAATCGTGCCAGCTGGACATCGTGGATACCACAGAAATTGGATAGTGTAACTTTCTGAGGGACCAGTTCATGCTCTGGGGGGAGGGCTTCCTCTGTGTCTATGCAGTGGATGACTTTCACTCTTTGGAGAATGTGTATGATTTCTGGCATCACCTGCAGAGGATCAAGGACACCAATGATGTGCCCATGGTGCTGGTGGCCAACAAGATTGACAAGATCAACTGGCTGGTGGACCCCACATTGGGCCAGGATGTGGCCAAGAGTTTCAGGGCCCCTTTTGTGGAGACCTCGGCCAAGACCCGGAAAGGTGTGGAGCACACTTTCCATGAGCTGATCCGAGAGATCTGGCAGTCCCAAGCTGAGGGGCTCAAATGCCTCCCTGATGCTGAGCAAAACCAGGGCTGTGAGTTCAGGTACTACATGATCCTGTGAGCAGGTGGCACCACTCCCCCTGGTCCTGCCCCTAAACCTCCCTCAGGAATGCTCCAGCCTTCAGGCCCCCATCTGGACCCATCCTCCTTCCAGCTACTCTTCCCTGGACCCTTCGGGCCATGGTCGTCCCTGTTGGTCCTCACCAGGATTTCTCCAGGAACCTCTTGGGGGACACTTCAGTGTTTCTGCACTCAGACTTTTGGAATTTTTGCTTTTTTTCTCTTTAAGGAGGAAGGACTACCTCATTTCTTGGTATCCTGACAAGGAAAGAAAAGACTCCCCCTGTCCTCCTGTGGGCAGCCTCCCCTGGCCTCTCAGGCTGTCTAACCCCCTCAGGCAACTGGGCCCTGGCCACTTTCAACCCCCTTGGCACCATTGTCCTCAGCAGCCTCCTCTCCCCGCCTAGGGGCTGTAAGAGGGCTTGTCTCTTTTGTGTTTTCCCTTCACAGGAAATCCTATTCCCCTAATAGAGCCCCTGACTCTATCTACCAGGGCACTTGGTGTGTTGGCTATCTGGGACCAGGTCACCCCAGCCTTGAGGGGGCCCTGAAGGACCTTGTCTATGGTGTTGGTGAGGAGCCCTACCCTGAAGTGGCCTCCATTCAGTGCCCCCCAAGACCAGACTGTGGGCAGGGGGGATATTGTGTCACTCACACTGAGTGTGTCTGTGTCCTTGTCATCAATCTGTATGAAAGTGAGAGGGGGTGGGGGATAGAATAGGTCTGCCTCCTGCCAGGAGGAAGCCTTGGGTGTAAAGTTCCATTAGTATTATTATTTACTTTAATTTATGTTTTAGCTGCAGCTAAATCCCTTTAGACCTTGCTATCAGCTGCAAGATCTTACTGCCCCCAGGAGAAGTGGGGCTGGGGGAGCTGGTTGTGAGTGTTCTCAGCAGAGACCCACAGTTGCAGGTCAGGTGGGGTCTGTTTACTTAGGAGCCATCTAACCTGGCATCTCTATGCCACCTCGGGAGTGGGCACAAAGGGCAGGTGGACAACACTCCTGTTTCAGCTGAGAATATTAAACATGGTAAAGCTGCCCTCATATTCAAAGTTGGCTATTTTTCTTGATTTCTAGGATTTGTTACAAATAAAGGTTGATAGTTTGTTAAAAAAGAAAAAAAGGACTTCTGTAGTTAGTATTATATACCACATTTGGTGAGTTTCTCTGGAAGATATTTTTATCTTAGCTATAGTTTGTTATTAGGTGGATCTTTTAACCTCAACACACACCCCAATATGAAGTGGCAACTTTTCCTTAAAAGTTAGGAAGCCCTCCTGCAGTTTCTTTAATGAAAATATTTAAATTAAACAAATCAGAATGGTGATCTGTTATCGTGGGGATGATGGCTTCTGCTATTAACAGATCAGTTCATCCTGCCTTTCCCATCATCTTTGGGAAACTCTTAACAGCAAATGAAATGCAGGCTTGGTTGATATGTTTGGTTAGATTGGTTGTCATGATTTTTGGATTCTCTCTTTTTCATTTATTCATTCGTTAGTTTGTTTGTTTGTTTTGTTGTAGGGAATGGCTCTCCAGATAGGAGAGGAGGAAGGGAAATATTTGGAAATAAAAGTGATGAAAAACAGGAGATTCTTTTTAAATTGAGGTTGAAAAGGTGATATGAATTTGCCTATCATTGAAATTTTTTTATTCAGAGAACAGGCAAAACAATAGTTTTACTCTACTTGAAAAGAGTAAATCATACATTGGAGTGCTCACAGTCATGGAGCAACCAATGGCATGAGGATGAATCGTGTCCTCAACACTGCACTGTAAAATCTTTGAGGGACTTGGTTAATTAACTGGCTCCATTCTCTCACTTTAACACTAAGACTGTATCAATATTCCGTGAACTTAAACAAAGGCTACCCTAAGCCATCCTTGGTTTCACAAACAAGGAGAATGGCATTTAACATTCTCATAATAAGTGAGATTAGGGAGCAGAATGTTCAAAATGTTATGACTGTAGTAGAAATACTAGGACAGATGGCACAGTGGCTTTGCCTTAAAACTTTTTTTCAATCATTCAGTGACTTTGAGGGTTTTGCCCTTATAAGACTACCTCTGTCATTTACTACCTGTGAGACCTTGGGCAAGTCATTTAACCTCTGCTGGCTTATGTTTCCTCACATGAAAGACTACATGACCTTTCATCTCCTTCCCAGCTCTAAACATAGGATCCTATTTACACAGGAGAACCAAACCTAACTACTTTATAAAATTCTTTTTTTTTCATTAATCCAATACACATTGATTAAATACCTATTATGTGTAACTCATTTGTTCATGGAAAATGAATGCAAAGAGTGATCAGAATATCTAGGTTTAAATAATTTATTTTAATGTTCATTAATCACTTTATTAACACCACTTATCTCACTTGATGCTCACAATTCTGGAAAATAGTTACTACATCCTCGGTGTCCCCATTTATAGATGAGGAAGTTCAGATACAGAGAAGGAAAATGATCTGTCCAGACTCAGTCAACTCCTAAAGGCTATAAGTTGAACTGAAACCAGATCTTCTGGTGCCAACATCCAGTGGGTTTTTTCCCTATACCATGAACTTTCTCAAGTAATACAGAAAACAGTGAAAGTATTTTTCAGTGATATTGGGTTTATATATTTATTCCTTGAAATTAACTTGGGAAATACTGATGGGAAAGAATTCAATACATTTTATGCAATCTATATCCTGAAAGGATAATTTTAAATTTTTTCTATTTTTAGATTTTTGAAAACAGCAATGAAATTATGATAATGTCCCAAGTCAAGATGTATACACTGATATTTGTCTTCTTAAGTATAATTTCCTTTATTAGTTCATTTTTTCCTTGCAGGTAAATTTTCTAATTCAGACAAGAACAATGATGGTGAAAGAGCAGGAGTGGGAATAAGAGCTATCTTCAAGTATTTTCAAGGCTGTCACATGGAAGAAGGATTAGTCTTTTTCTATTTCCTCCAGAGGGCAGAACCAGGAGAAATGATCAGCAGTTGCAAAGAGGTGCAAATTTTGATTTGATTTAAGGGAAAAAATCTTAACAGTTGGAGTTGTCCCAAAGTGGACCAGACTGACTGAGGTAGGAAGGGAGCATTGCCTGTTTGAAATTCTTTCAGGAAGAGCTAGATACTCACTTATTAGATACCCTGCAGTACATATCCCTACCTGTCTGTGACTCGGGCTAGTTATTCTGTTGCTACCAAAAGCTTATTTAAATAAGTCAAGTTGGAATTTCTTACTTGGATGCCACATATTTATCTCATTTTCATTCTTTTTTTCTAACTCAGTATTTTTTTTGACCTTTGCTCTAGCAAGCTAGTGGTTAATAAACTAAAAATATAGAGAGAGGGGAGGAGGAAGTGAGTTGCAGAAAAATGGGATGCTTGTAATAATGAACAGAAGTGGAAGATGAAGGAGATGAAATGTCAAGTTTGTAGAACAGCTTATAGTCCGCTGTATGGTGAATATAAAGTGAATGAATGGGGTAGTGTGAAATAAGGTTAACTGAATATGAGGAAGGAAGGAAAGGAAACATTCCAAGATTAAGGTTTTAACATGAGAGACTGAGTGAATGGTGTTACCCTTTACAGGTTTAAATCAGAAAGATAAGATAGTTCTGGGGCAAAGAAAGTGAGTTCCATCTTAGACATGTCAGATTTGAGCTATGAAGAGTCACAAACGTATAAATACATTAATAGGAGTTTGAACCACAAGACTGAGGTTCAGATGAGAGGTCAAGGCTAAAGCTATAAATCTGGTCATCACTTGTACAAACTTAGTAAACTGTGAGATAATAAAAGGTTATAGAGATTATAATCATAATAGCTGGTATTTATATAGGACTTTAACATTTGCAAAGCATTTTACAGATGGTGTATCACTTGGTCCTCCCCAAAATCCGGTAAGGTAGGTGCTGTTATATATAATCCCCATTTAACAGATGAGGAAAGCAAAGCTTAAGTAATCTGCTCAGGATCACATAGCTTAACAGGCAAGAAGAAAAGGGGCCCAGGACAGAAGTGTGGAGAACATTAGCCTTAGTAAGTAGTTGGGACAAGGATAAAGAGGCAGAAGAAAAGGAATAATTTTAGAAGTGAGATGAGACCCCAAAGAGTATGATGTCTCTGAAACAATAGGAATTAATAAATGAACAAATATGGATTTCCAAGTGCTTACTATGTGCTGGACACTGGGTGGGGCTAGCTGGGTGGTGCAGTGGGTAGAGTTCCTGGCATGAAGTCAGGAAGACTCATCTTTCTGATTTCAAATATGGCCTCAGACACTTACTATCCATGCGATCCTGGACAGTCACTTAACCCTGTTTGCCTCAGTTTCCTTATGTGTAAAATGACTTGGAGAAGGAAATGGCAAACCATATCAGTATCTTCATAAGAAAACCCCACATGGGGTCATGAAGAGTCAACTCAACTGAAAAACAACTGAACAACCATACTGGGTGCTAGAGATATAATTTCAAGAATTAGATAGCCGCTGCCCTCAAAAAACTTACATTCCAATAGGGGAGATATAGCACCTAAAAGAATGTGAGAGTCATGGGGGCTTTCATCTGAGAAGGCACAGTAGAGCCAGAGAGAATTGATCCTCATGACCTTGCCAGTACCAGTGACAGCAGTCATTGTATTCCATTCCAGGAACAAGAGGTAGAAGGTGGCAACGGAGAAGGGCATATCTATGGCTACTATGCCATGGCAAGAATATGGATGTGGTGAAGCTTGGTCAGGGGTCTGAGCCATCTACATAAAATGAGTTCTGGCCAATCAGGAGAGCCCTTTTTACAGGGCAAGAGGGAATCGGGGTAGGGGAAAGGGAGAGTGTTATCAGTATTACATGATAAACAGAAGTATGATAGTGAGGATGGGGGAAAACATTGTGTTGTGATCAAAATGATCGTTTGGTCCACCTGGGAGATCAGTTTCAGTAACATGGACTGGGAAGAAATAAGATTGCAAGGGGCTGAGAAAGATAAGAAAGTAAAGCATCAGGCGAAAGGCTGAGCAGTGAAATGAGAAGATGAATGAAACTGAAAAGCACAAACAAAATTAATGCACTTTTGTTAAGGAAAATGGACAGATGGTGGGGGGACATCACTACATCAAGTTTCTCAGGTAAAATTGGGGATCCACGATGAATAGACAACTAATAGATATGTATGTGAGAGAGAAGCAAAAACCAGATTATTTCACTTAAACAGAGAGTTCTCAGAAGAATAACAAACTTTTAACACATGTGAAAAAATCCTCTGAATCACTGAGTGAGAGAAATGTAAGTCAAAACAACCCTAATGTTTGACCTCACCCCGATAAACTTGTAAAAATGAAAAAAAATGGGAATACTAAATGTAAGAGAGATTGTGCAAGACAGGCACACTAGTACATTGATGGTAGATCTGTGAATATAACCATTTTGGAAAGCAATTTGGAGTGAGGCAAATAAAACAACTAAAATATTCATATCCTTTGACTCCTAGGATCCCCTCCTAGGTATATCCCCTAAAGAGGTCAGTGGGCAGAAGAAAGTCCCATATATACCCCCCAAAAAATTAGCAGTCCCTTTTTGTAATAGCTCAGAATTAGAAACAAAGTACCTGCCCAAATCATGGGGGAATATTACTAGGCTATAAGAAAAAACATATATGATGACTACAGAGAAGTATGCAAAGACTTAAATGAACTGAAAAAGAATGCAGTCATCAGAACCAAGAAAACAATATACACAGTAACCACCATAATATAAATGGGAATAATCATTACAAAAAAAGCAAATCTGATGGTTGCAAAATTGCAAAGAACAAGCATGGCCCAAAGAAGAAATATGAGAAGACAAACACACTTGGAAGAGGTCGAAAGTCCTCAGGGATGGAACATTGTCTATAGTTTCAAACATTTTTTGATGAAGTCATTGGTTTTGATCATTTTTCTCTTAACCCCTCCATTTTTTTCCTTCTTTAAAAATGATTTGCTATATGCGATGCTTCAATGGAAGAGGAAAGGGAGGTATACTTTGAGAAATTTTAGTGATGTAAACATGAATAAAAATTTATTTTTAAAGGATGGAAATAGCATCAGTCGTAGCTAGATGGTACAGGAAAGATTGAGAAATAGGGTTTTTGGGGAGAGGGTTGTTTGTTTTTAAATTTAGAAGCAAGAGAATATTTATAGGCAAATGGGAAGGAGTCAGAGAAGAGGGAGTGATTGCTGATCTCTGATGGAGAAAGATGAGAAAATGCTAACAATAACAATAAAGTAATAATCATATCTATATCATGTTATGGTTTGCAAATGTTTTACATTTCTTATCATTGCATAAATGGAATCAAAGCTTCAGGTCAAGAAATAATTCTTAGCAGGGATTTAAGGATATCTCCTCTGCGAAGACAGGGAAAGAAGATAGAGAAGAATGCTATAAAGAATTTTGCATAGGTGGGGCCTCTCTTTTGTTCATTAATCTTGATGTGAAATCTCTGGGTCAAAGCTATCAATATTTTTGGTATTTTGCTTTCCAGAGCTGTTGTATCAATTCAGAGTTCCACCAACAATGTATGAGTGTATCCATCTTTCCACAAACCCTTCGATATTGACGTGTCCCATCTTTTGTGATCTTTGCCAATTTGTTTGTTGGGTGTGAAGTGAACCATCATGGTTGTTTTGATCTGTATTCCTCTCACTGTTCATGATTTGGAGCACCCCTTCATGACTGTCAATAGTTCCAAATTCTTTTGATAATTGTTTCTTCATGTCCTTTCATCTTTTATCAATTGGGGAAAGTGCCTTGGTCTTACATATTTTTGTTAGTTGTTTATATAAAAAGAAGGATATTTGATAAGATTTTTTTCCTCAAGCAAACAATTTCCATGCTCACCCTAGATTGATTTTCTTTCATACAATGCCTTTTTTTATTTCACATAGCACTTCTTACTAACAAGTAATTTGTTCATAATCGCCTCCCCTTATTCATTAATTATTAGTTCATTTTTACCTTCTGCATCAGTAGGAGGATTCATTCTTTTGAGACATTAACTATCCAACACATTTCTCTTGATTTTCATCCTTCCTAAGAGATACTGGCTTTTTGGTGTCTTCAAAAGCAGGCTGAGGCTTGTAACACTTTTATAACTTTTGAGATTCCTTTGAGGTCCAAGTATTTGTGGATTCAGGTGTGTCTATGAAATCTGAATTTTATTTGATGACTGTGATCTCTCAGGATTTAGATTAATTCAAAGGGAAAAAGTTGGCCCTACTTGTTCATTTCAATAGCTACGTTTAATTCATAGCTCAGGGCAATTGAGAACCAGGGTTTGTAGGTTTCCAATGTAAACAATGGCCTGCAATACGCATGACATTTAGGAGTTCTTGAGCATATAGAAATTTTATTTTATTTTCCTAGATTAGACTGATGAAGGTTTTTATGGGGGTCTTCAAAGTCAGTAGATATTTTCTATTAAGGAGGAAGGAATAAACCAAGAGGAAATCTACCAGAATGACAGAGAATCAGGGTATCATAAGCATAGTACCATGCAGCCCCACCCCATCATTTTGGATAAGAGGAATCTAAATCTCTCAGAAATGTTAAGTCACCTGCCTGTGGTCACAGAGTTGCTAACTGCAAGACCCTGGCTCCCTGACTCCAAATACACGTCATTTCATGTAATCCAACATCCTGATTTTACTATTAATGTGGATATTTTCCAAGTCCAATAAGGAAAAAGGCAGCATGGGGTAGTAGATAGAAAAGTGGCCTTGAAGTCAGTAAGCCTGGCAGGGTCACATAGAACTCTCTAAGGCTAAGTGTCAGAAAAGCTGATGACTCACCCAGGTAGAAGGGATTCACTCCCCTGAGAGTTCCTGTACCATTGAAATCACAGGTTGTATCCCTTTCCCTATACCAGCAAGGAAAATACCTAGCAAAAATAGTCAGACACATAAACCACAAAAGGACATACATATCTCCAAAATCCCATTCTTCAAAGCAGTTTTGGATTATAAAACACAAAAGTATAGTGTCTCCAACAAAACTGACTTGGAATTGGTCACTAAGGTCTATCTTTTAATTAGTTACCAAACTTTCCTTTAAGCTTACACACTGTTGGCATGCTCTAACATTCCTAAGATCATCCTAAATGTGTTCATTATTCTATTATCTGGGGTATGAAGAGTCTCAGAATTAGAGGAAATTCAATAGTCACCTGGTCCAACCCTCAACCACCAAGATTCCCCTACAGCAGAGGTCTAACCATGACAACCACTCCCCATCCGGTGACTCATTGAAATCCACTATCTCCTCCTTCCCTCAAGGATCAAATACAAACTGTGTTCTTTGCCACTCTTTCTGAATCTTTCCTGTCTCATTACTAGTCAGTCCTCTCCATGGACTGCACAGTGCAGTAACAGAGGCCTCCTTTCTATTCCTCACATGGGACACTCCCCCTACTTTCCCTGTGCCATCCCCCATGCCAGGATTACTTTCAGAGGCTCCTTTGCCTACTGGAATTCTTTGCTTCCTCCAAGATGAGCAGTGCAGCCTTCTGCATGTGGCCTTCCCTGTTTCTTCCTTGCCCAGTTGTTAGTGCCTTCTCCCCAAGGTTACCTGATATCTCCATTGTAGGTATTTTGTATACTCTTTTATGTGTACTCATTGTCTTTCCAGTTAAAACATGAGCCCCTAGAAGGGAGAGAGTGTTTCATTTTCATCTTTGTATCCACAGTGACTGACTCGTAGTAGGTGCTTAATGATTGCTTGTTGGTTGATTGGTTGTTCCATGAGAAGTGGCCATTTGGCCCTCCTTGAAGATCCCCAGTGATAGAAAATTCAATGCCTCCCACAGTAGCAATAAGTAAGTCATTTTGGCATTGGAACTGACCTAGACAAGCAAACCAGTTTGCTATGCCCTTTTCTAGGAATGCTACTTAACCTAACCTGTATTTGAGAGTGTAGACAGTGACAGAAGGCTTCAGAATACAGAGGAGCACATACAAAGTTTAGAGTTTGGGGACCTAGTTTTGAATCCATATATTGCTCCTTACTCACCTGGGTAATCTTGGGCAATTCACTTAATCTTTCTGGGACTAAGATTCCACTTTTCTAAAATGAAGGTGTTTGACTACATGGGCTTGTTTCTTCATCTGGTAAATGAGACTGTGGGACTAGATTACCTCTAAGCTCCCTTAAGACAACTAGATGATGCAGTGGATAGAACACTGATCCTAGAGTCAGGAAGATCTGAGTTCAAATCCTGCCTCAGACACTTGCTTTTTGGATGATCCTACTACTACCCGCTCTAAAATGAGTATAATAATTGGGTTACTGTTGTGCAAATCATCTGAAATATTATTTGTAGAGTGCTTCGCATAGTGTCTGGCACACAGTGGGTATTTAATGAATGCTTGGTTCCCTCCTTCTCTTTCATCTGATGAATCTGTATTGAGTAATTGGAGCTGAACATCCTCAGACCAAATCTAATATCAAAGATGTAAGTGAATTTTCTCTAATACTTTTTCCCCATCTCTTCTCTAGGATATTTCTTGGTTTGATGATAAGGAAAATAACCCATGAGTTTTAACAATGAGATTAGTCATTGATGTTGCATAAATTCAAGGACTATATGAATTTCCTCTCTTTTAGTCAAGTACCTCAATGGGTAGACATATATTAAGGTTGCAGTGGGTAGACCCATAGGCAAACCAGTAGGGAGAGCTAAATAAACTCATCCATCCAGGCATGATATAGACCTACCAAGGAGAAAAATGAAGAAGCAGCTACACTCCCAGTGTTCATGATAAAATTTAATGGAAATTAATGGAATAGTTTGTAAGGTGGCTGGAGGATTAGGGAGTAGAAGGGGAGAAACTATAAATAAAGCATGATGGAAAATAATCTAACAAGCACAATGAAACAGCAAGATCAAAAAATGCATAAGGTCTTAAGAAGCACATACATTTATATATTATCTGGAAACACCAGAAAGTAGAGAAATTTCTACCTTCTTTTTCTCGACAAACAAAATAATAGAATTTCGAAGTTGGAAGGGAGCTTAGAGACCAACTGATCCACTTCACACTTGAATAAGAAGCCCTTTTAGAAAATAGGGCAGGGTGGGAAAGAATATTAGCTTTGGAGTCAGAGGACCTGGTTTATATCTCAGTTTTCTACTTACTTTGGGGTCTTGGGAAAGTCATTTTACTTTCTCATTTTACTTCTCTGTAAAATGAGAAAGCTGGAATAGATGAAATCAGAAGTTTCTCTCAGATTAAAATCCATTTTAAGGAGGAAGTCCAGGCACACTCAAACACAATTTCTCTCTCTCTCTCTCTCTCTCTCTCTCTCTCTCTCTCTCTCTCTCTCTCTCTCTCTCTCTCTCTCTCTCTCACACACACACACACACACACACACACACACACACACACACACACTCCCCTTTTGCCTCTTATTAGAAAGTAAACCACTTGAGGCAAAGGACCTGCCTTTGTCTCTTCTTGCATTGGGATTCTCAGCATTTAGAATAGTTCCTGACACATAGCAGACTACTTAATAAATGCTTGTTGACTGACCCAGTTCCAGACAAATGACACTTACATACACAAACAGATATAAATACATATGCTCTTGTTTCCACATACTAGATACACATAACTACATACAAGTTTACCTGACCATTTATTTGGTCACTTGAGAATTTTCAATTGCTATTAGTTTACTGGTCTTACAATAAACTTTGCACAATCAGTGAGCTCCAAAAAATTGATGACATTTCAAATTTGCTGGAGAAAAAATAGCCTAAATGTGGGGTCTGGTGTGATGCATTAGACCAAAAAAACTCTAAGCGGATTGAAAATCATGGCATGAGAGCTATGACTTCTGTATGTCAGGTCAGTATGGGCCTAGGATACTAATTTTATTTCTCTTTAATCCCTGCAGCTCTTTGCTTCCTAGATTTCTAGATGGGGTATAATTCTCAGTATCATTTTCACAGCAATAAGATGCTTTCCCATGGAAGACGTGTTCATCCTTTACTTCTTTTACTGATAGCATTAGATGACCTTTTCTTCCCAGAACAGTTCCTAAATCCAGACAGTCCTATTCATAGTGACCTTACTCAAGCACCCAAAATGAACAACTGGCTTATGCCCTGGAACATGAGATGATTTGTGCTCAAAATGGCTGTTTGAGAATGGAGTTTAATGTCCACCGCTAGCTCACTGAGAGACTTTGTGCTAACTGGGAGTAAACAAACTGGATAACCATGAATATGCTGGGTCCTGACAGTTTATGTAAAAGCGAGACATATGTCAAAATAACTTTACAGCTCCTGGATTATCTAAAACTAAGATGAGGGATGGATTTATGGCTTGTATTAGTATAATTCTCACAGGTGTCAAAGTCTGTCCCTTCTGGAGTATTAAAGTTGGCTGGTATTTAATGCAAGCCAAGGTCTGATCATGTGGTAGATCTGAAATAATGGGGAAAAGAGCATGTGCTGTAATGGCTCAATCATTTCCATTGTGTCTGACTCTTCATGACCCGATTTGGGATTTTCTTGGCAAAGATAGTGAAGTTGTCTGCCTCTTCCTTCTCCAGCTCATTTTACAGATGAGGAAACTGAGGCAAACAAGTTACTTGCCCCAAGTTGCACAGCTAATAAGTATCTGAGGTCAATTTGAACTCTAGATGAGCCTTCCTGACTCTAGGACTGGCGCTCTATCCACTGTACCATCTACTTGCATATTTAAGAAGTTCCAAGAAAGTACTATTTAGGAACATTTAACAAGTTCAAATAGTGATCTGGTTTTGTTTTTTAATCAGGAGTCAGTTTATAGGAGAGGTGGGGGGGTGGATATGAATGCAATATTCCAAAAAAAGATTCAATATTGACCATGAACCCATTGACCCACCAGGTACAGTAAAATGGGAAATTGGATCGGCTGGGATCATCTCTTGTGAGCATGGGAACAACCGGTTTTAACTTTCCTTTCTTGAGAATTGGACAGAGTTGAATGTAGTCTTTTCAAGCTGGCTTTCGCTCATCATGCTTCCTTAAGTGATGCTGATGCCCAGTATCAACATTGTTCAGAAATCAAAACTTTGGAAATAGGATCAAAGGACTGATGAGGACGAAGTTGTTCATATTGCAGAGTTACACTAATAATTCATGTTTGGAGAGTTACTTTCTTGGATTTCTTGGATATCATATTTGGGGATCATGGTTGGAGACCTCCAATTATGCCACTTCATGGGATGAAATTTGACCTAATAATAGCATTAGAATCCCAATCAGTAAGAATGAATAGACATCAGATGCTAATCCACAAAGGATTATGAGTACAAGATAGAAGTAGGCTACAGTTGTGCTCCATAACTGTTGGTATAGATGCTTTCCAGAGCTACGCCACTTGCAATCTGGGTGACTTTAAGGCACCTCTCTGAATCTCAGTTTCCTTAGTTGTAAAATGAGGTGATGGGGCTAAATGATTCCATGGTCATTTCCCACTCTACATCTCTGGTTCTGTGGTTCCTTTCATGTGAAATTACTTGAATTTTCTCACAAAACCTACTGCTGAACTGGTTGATTCCATGACCCAGTTGATACCATGAGAAGTTACTGGAAAATGTTCCTTCATAGAAAAACCTCCATTTACCAAAAAAGAATCTGGGCAAAAGCCACTTAGGAAGAACTTGATTGCATATGTGAGAAAACAGTGAGAAAACATCTTGACTCTCAGAAGAACTGAGGCAACTGTTGTCAACAACCTTCCCACAATGTTCTTGCAGATCAGGAAACCTATAAAGGGGAGCCATTGTTATCCTTTTGAAATCCAGTCATAACACCAATTCATTTAAAAATTAGAATTAAGCTTTTTTTCTCTATTACCGACTACATGAAGAATCTATAATTTGTGATGAATGGGAAACTTATAGTATGGGAAACTACATCCACCATCACAAACTGCCATCTTCCTATGACTTCATTGATAAGTATTAAGGAGTTGCCTGAGAAACACATTTATTAAATGATTCACCCTGGATCACCCAACTAGTGAACTCATCGGTGAGATTTAAAGCCATGCCTTCTTCACTCTGAGCCCATGCTCAGGCTACTTTTGTTCCTATTTCTATACAAGAAAAAAAATTTAACAACTTTGGCACCCAAAAAAATACTTGGGAATTTCAGTTGTCCTATAATTTTCCAATCCTTCTTGGAGACCCCAATTTCCAGAATTCCAACTATGCTACATATTGTGATGATATCCAGAAAATGAGAGCAGTAGAGAATGAATTAAGGGAATTATAATGACTTATTACCTTTTTGGATGGAAGGGGAAAAGGGAAAAAGGAAGTTGAAATTTCCAGTATCACTTTCTTAGACTATCGTAGCAATGTCATTGATATCCATCCAACCAAAAACAATTCATTAAATTCATGAGGACCTTTGGGATAAGTTGGATGGCACATTAGTGAGTGTAGCACTGAGCCTGGACTCAGGAAGATCTGAGTTCAAATTCTGCCTCAGATACTTATGCACTGGGTAACTCTAGGCAAGTCACTTAACCTCCATGCCTCAGTTTCCTCCAATATAAAATGAGAAAGTTGCATTCAGTGGCCTCCAAAGTCTTTCCCTGCTCTAAATCTATGATAAAAGCAAGACAAAAGCTGCAGATTTTCCTGAGGCTATTCTCTGTCCTTTTCTGTCTTCCACAAAAGGCAACCATTTCAGAGCAATTTCATTTATTACAGGAAAAAAAAGAATTTTCATAGAGCTGGACACAACACCATGAGGATGCTCTCTGGAACGTCGAATGGTTATTGACTTCCAAGTCACAGTACTGTGAACATAAACCACTATTTCCTATCACTAATGTCTCACCTTATGGTGTTCTGGGCTGTGTTGAGCCACAAAATGACAGATGGCATTGGTGCACCACTTGCTTACAATGATCAGAGCTGTGCATTAGGAAGATTAACCTGGCAATGGTGTGTAAGACAGATTGGAGGGGGGAAAGATCAGAGCCATGAAAACTGCTTAGGAGGCTCTCAGTTGTTTAAGGGAAAGATAATGAAGGCCTGACTAAGGGGGATGGGGGGGTTGTGAAAATGAAAAGGAGGGAACAGATGTGAGACATTCAGCAAAAGTAGGATTGAAATGACTCAACTCTGGCAAGTAGAAAGTGGTCATTCATTCAGAAGCAACTCCAAGGTTTCAAGGGTGAGTCACTAGGAAGATAATAGTGCTGTTAGGAAAAACAAGGATGTGTTGAGAGGAGAGGGAGCAGGTTTGGAGCAAGAAATAATTGCTGCAGTTTTGAGTAAGTGGAATTTAAGATAGTGGAAAGGCATAAATGTGTACGTATGTATATATGTATATGTATGTATATGTGGTATATACATATATTTGTATACTCACATATACAGATACAAATATACACATATATTTCACATCTACATGTACATCTCTATATAGACACACATATATGTACATATATACAAAAATCTACATACAGAGAAAGAAAAAAACAGAAGAGAGAGGAGAGAAGGGAAGAGGAAAGGAAGGGAGGGGAGAGGAAGAGAGGGGAGAGGAGAGAGAAAGAGAGATTGCGCATCCTTATGAAGATAATAATTGAAGCTAAGCTAGTGAATGAATTGCAAAGAAAGAACGCAAAAGGTCTGAGAATAAGCTTGAGAAGTGCAAGAAGATGGGGATAGGATGAATAACTTCCACCTACAACAATAAGAATATGGCAAATATTGGAGGGGCTGTAGGAAAACCAATGAAGAAATCAATAAACATTTATTAAGTGCCTGCTAAGTGCCAGGCACTTCACAGAGCTCTCTACAATTCATTTGATGCTCACAACAACCCTTTGAGGCCAGTGCTGTTATTATGCCCATTTTAGAGATGTGGAAATTGAAGCAGAGAGAGGTTAAATGACTTGCTCTGATTACACAGCAAGTAAGTGTCTGAAGGCAGATTTGAACTCAGATCTTCCTGAGTCCAGACCTGGCATTTGGTGCACTGTGGTTCCCACAACTATCTCCTCTGCAAGAGTTTTGAATTAGATGAGCCATTCTGGAAAGCATTGGAGCCATGACCCCAAAATTACAAAATTGCACACATCATTTGATACTAAATCTTGATCTAGAGACTAGACATGTAGACTAAAAGAAAGTAAAGATAAGGGAAAGGCTCATATGTGCACAAAAATATTTATAGCTTTTTTTGCAGTGTTAAAGACCTTGAAACTAAGAGAGTGACCTTGAGTTGGGGAATGGTTGAACAAATTGAAGCTTATGCATGTAATTGTATACTATTGTATTGTTAGAAATGAAGGGGATGGTTTCAGAGAAACCTAGGAAGACTTGTGTGAACTGACACACAGTGAAAGTCAGCAGAAACAGGAAAACAAGTTTTTCAATAAAATATCATAAAAACAAAAAATTCTGAAAGACTTAAAAATTCTGATCAATGCAGTGATTAACCAGAATTCCAGAGGATCATTAAGAAAGAGTGTTTTCTACTTCCTGATCAAGAGGTGATAGATTACATGTGTAACATGAAACAGTTTTTTGGGTTTGTTTGGTTTTTTTTTATATAGGCATCATGAGAATCTGGGCAGCTAGGTGGGACAATGGATGGAGCACTGGGCTTGGAACCACAAAGATTCATCTTTGTAAATTCAAACTCAGCCTCAGATACCTAATAGCTCTGGGCAAGTCATTTAATACTGTTTGCCTCAGTTTCTGTAAAATGAGTTTTGATATGTGGCCAATAGTAGAGTAATGAGGGTAAATTGGGTGACCACACACCCTAAGATCTCTCTTGCAGGCTGTGTGAACAACACCTACTCATTCTGACTTGACCTCTCCAACCTGCTCTCACACTGGAAGGTCTAGATACTCCAAGAACCATCCCCACAGAGTTACATTCAAATTCTCTGGGTGTGCTAGAGAGAGTAATCCTCTTTTGAGGGAATGTATTTCCCCTACTCACTAATTTAGTGCGAAATCAATCACAGATACATTTCCACTTACACAAAAGAGCTCTTCAAAATGATGATACTTTTAGACCTGAAATATAACCATTTGCTTAGCAGTAAGTATGGACAGCTGCTTGCTTTGCTGTCTGTCCTTCATTCTCGAAGTAGACCATGACATCAGGAAGATGATGCATGAAATGCAAGTGAATTGGATTTAAGTAAGAGAGGGTTGTGCAGAGTCACCAGCCCCACTTTCTCCTCCAGAGCCATCTGCTTCCACTGGCTAGATATAGATCAAGACAACTGGAGATGGCCCAAGTTGGCCAGCTAAGAGGTGCAGTAGATAGGGTGCTAGACCTGGAGTCAGGAATAATCAATCATCTTCCTGAGTTCAAATCTGTCCTCAGATACTTACTAGCAGCGTGACCCTAGAAAAGTCACAACTTTCTTTGGCTCAGCTTCTTCCTCTGTCAAATGATCCTCTGTCAAATGGAAATGGCAGACCACTTCAGTATCTTTCCCAGGAAAACCCCAAATGGGGTTATGGAGAATTGGACATAACTGAAAATGACTGGCAACAAAAGACAAATGAAATGATGGTCACATCACAGGTTCTTACATATTAAAAACAAATAGCACATAATCCTTGATCATATCATGCGATATCTGTGGGGGAAGAGTGGGCACACACTTCTAGAAACCTTCCAGGGAGACATACGAGTGAGGAAAACCCATGCTCTTGAGCTAACTCACAATTTTAGAACATCCTGGTCCTCCTCCTGACTCCAGAGCTACTAATAAAAATCCCTTGTAGAACAGATATTTCTTCTGCCAAGCTGAGTTGATTCTACACCATGCTTGACCAGCACAACCCACTGACGTCAAAGCCAATCTAATTAACCCTGATTCTCAGCTTCCAAGCCTTCCCTCTGCTTTCCTCTGATGTACTCCACAGCAATTGTAGCACATATTACTTCCAGCTGATGTTCTGAAATCTGGCCTTTCCTCGATCTCCCGCCTCCTTTCTTGATCAATCAGTAAACATTTGTCAAGCACCTACTATGTGCTAGGCAATATGCTAAACACTGAGGTTAAAAAAAATAGGCAAAAATAGTCCTTACCCCCAAGGGACTTCGAGTCTAACAAGGAGGACAAAATGCAAACAACGTATATACAAAGCAAGCTATATAAAAGATAAATGAGAAATAAACAGAAGGTAGGCAAGGCTAGGAAAGGCTTGAGGAAAAGAAGGGACTTTAATTAGGAAAGCTAGAGAGATCACTAGTGAGAGGAGAGAAGAGAAAGCCTTGGAGGCAGAAGGAACAGCCACAGAAAATGTCTGGACCCAAGAGATGAAGTGTTTTGTTCATAAACAGGTAGAAGACCCATGTCACTGGATCACAGGGTACATGGAGGGGAGTAAGGTGAGGTTATGATGGATTTTCCTATCTGTTAAGATAAAGTCAGTTTCATTTTTCAGATGCTATTCAGGGGCCAGTGTCTTCTGAAATGAAAAAAGAAAGTGCTCATTTTTATGGGGGAAAAAAGCACTCATTATATTCCTGTGAAACATTCCCCAAATCTCTAGCCTCTTTCATTTCTTACACTTGAGCTAATGGTCCCCAAAATGCTTTCTGTTTTACTGATAGCACATTGATAAACACTTAGAGGTGCTTATAATATTTGTAAACATTTACATTTATAAATTAATACATATAATATTTATAAATACTTACAGGTTTTAAATCCAGTTTTCTTCACAACCACCCAGTATTTTAATCCTGATTTTACAGACTTATGATTAAGAATGCTGTGGGTTTTTTTTTAGCATTTTGTTCCTACTGAGTTCCAATAATTGTAGCAGTTTCTACAATGGGCATTTGCCTGGAGTGACATCCAATAACAGAGTCGTGTTACAGAAAAGGGTTATTTGTCCCTAACTCTCTTTGGACAAGTCACTTAAACCGTCTCAACACAACAGATGATCTCTTTGCCAAGACTCCAGCATCTGAATATGCTGCTAAGTACTACAAACTATAGGAAATGACTGCCAGGGACCCAACAGGTTGTGTTCCAAAAGTTGGTAGTCAGTTATTTGGAACTTAAAACACAGATTCAGTCCATAGATCATAGTGTAAAGTAAGATTAAGAGCCCAAGATCGCTCACTCAAGCCTGGCTACTATGTAGCGCTTCAGCTACTTCTCTAATACATCAGTATTCTCTGATTTCATCTAGGTAGATTACAAGTCCCCCTCCCCCCCAGACAGATTGCAACCCCTCTTTAACTTATCAGCGGATCCTCAAGAGTTTCTGTCTCTGAAAATCCAAGAAAACTTAGTCAAACTTGCCTTTGGTCAGCAGACATACAGTCCATTCATTGGGCTCAATATTGAACCTACTGGTACAGCTTTAGCTTTTTTATTCATGAAATTTGTACTAACACCTAGTATCTTCCTGACACGTAAGAAGGATGGTGGCAAGTAACAGGATCACAGGATATGGCTTTTGAGAATCCAAAGAGGGGTAAGAGTCAGATTTTAGTGGAAGTTTGTTACTTTATAAGTTAAATAAAACATCCTGTGGGCACACAATGAGGAAGTCCGATTTTATCATCTGAATCCCAAGATGGTCTTGTTCATTGGTTCTTTGCCTTCTGCAGTTAATCCAATAAAATCTCCAAAATAAGTCTTACAGAGAGCTTGCATCTATACTTCCCAAAATGGGGATTAAACGGTCTCCCAACTCCTACACAGAGATTGAGTGTGGGACAGACCTCATTTCACCCTTCACAAATTGCAAAAGATGTTAAATATTTATAGGGGAATACAGAAACATGAAGCCCTCAAGTGGCCAATCAGCCGTCTCACAAAGAGAACTTCACTTGGAGTTACTATTTAGAAGCTAGATGGTAATGCATAGAGTACTATCCTGGAGTCAAGAAGACCTGAGTTCAAATTCTGCCTCTCACACTTCCTCACTGTGTGACCCTGGATAAGTCACTTAACCCCTCTCAGACAGAGTTTCCTCATCTGCAAAATGGGGATAATAATAGCACTGATTTCTCAGAATGGTTGTCATGGTCAAATGAAAACTTATATAAAATGTATTGCAAACCTTAAAATGCTATATAAACTCTAGATCTTGCTATTATAACAATCCTGTGTCAGCCCACTGAACTCTTCTTTCCCACAGAGTACTACACAGACTCCCCAAGATTCAGATCATCCTGTGATAACCCCCAGTGGGAAATATACTTCAGAGCTTGTTCAAGAAGTAAACTCATACTTATCACAACTGAGCTGTTCTGGCCCCTGCTGGCTTTGCATTCCAAGTAGGACATGCTACAAAAACCATGTGACTTTTCTTCCTTTTTTCTCTAAAGGGTTTGATAAATAAGAAACTCTCTGTGTACAAGGTCCCTAAATTCTTGAGTTTAGAAAGTCTCTAATCTGTGATTCCCCTCAAGGCAAGTCTCAAACCTGGTCAGGAAATCTCCCTGGTATTGTCAAAAAGCTAGATTCCAGGATTATACCACTTAGGGAAGGAAAAACTCCCTTTAGGTGTAGGAGGCTATCTTCTATGCTTTTGGCTTATTGGGCTTATTAAGAACACTATTGAAAGACCAAAAATAGGCAATGAGCACTCTATGTACATGTCAGCAGCTGTGAGTGTGACACCCCAGAATGACTCCTCAGGCCCCATGCAAACAGATGTCTAAAATTCCTATGTGCATCTCTTCTAAGTCACTATCACTGCCTCTAGGGCAAGCAGACATCCACATTCCCATCTCCAAGTAAAAACCCCATTACTCAGGTTTGTATACTATCATTAAATACCAAGATGGTCCTTTCTAGCAGATATCGATGGGTCAGAAAGCAGATTTCAAGGCCAAACTCACTTCTACCAATGGAATTTGGCCAAGTCACGTTTTACCAGATAAACTTCATGAATAAAAAAAGGAACAGTTTTCATTTCCATTTGTTTCCTTGAGCATTATTGGTGCCAATATTCAGAAAATGAGAATTTAACAATGCTAAATGATCTTATTATAGAGACCCTACCAATCACTAAAAAGAACTGCTTTCTGCCTCCTTTGCGAGTTCCATTGCTTTGATGTAATTATACAAAAAAAAAAAAAAAAAGATGTTTTAGAAATTCAGAATCACAGGAATATTCTATCCCTGGAATCACTGACTGGCTCCAGCCAACTCAACTGGTATTTCTTTTGCTTTGGGTTAGTGGCTGATTGCCAATACATCTGTCAACAGATTCTTCTCTGTGCAGTATGTAATTTTATTAAAGGTATAAAGCCCAGAACATTCTTTGGGATGTTCAGTCCCATAAAAAAAAACATAAGGTATCATTATTTCTAAATATGGCAGTCATCTTTTTTTCATCAATCAGAAACTTTACTCAATTTTGTCTAGAGGAGAATGAGTTATTGACCACTGATGCATTGCTGACAGATGTAATGAATGGCGAAGCTAAGAATGTGCCCATTGGGAGTGAAGAGAAGTTTTTCCCCAAGAAATAATAAAGATCGATGCCATTGAAGAAATCCAGAGCACATGGTTCCAGAACCAGTGATTCTGGTTCAAATGAGCTCAGTTACTGTTTTCCAGGAGCTTGGGACTAACCATACTCTATCCCTTCCCTTTTCAGATATCACATACTCACACCTGTTGACATACACATTGCACACTCATTGGCTATTTCTGATCTTAGTAACCACCCAACAAGCCAATGGCACAAAAATAGCAGCCATAACAAAAGGAATCAGGATCTTTAACCACATTTCTGAGAATCCTTCCATCTTACACCATCCCTATACTTTCAAAAAATCGTTTTTATTTCTCTGGTGATTTAGAGTCTGGATCTTTTTAACTCAGCTTTTCCTCATGGAACTTCTAGCCATGAAAATGGGGACTCATGGATTATCTCTGATTATTTCTGCCAACTTGTTATGTTTCCCAAGATGTCTACATGACGGAAATGTAGAATGTTACATTGGGTCGTGTGCTGGGATTAGAATCAGGAAGATTCCAAATCACACCTTTGATATTGACTAGCTTCATGACCAGTCTAGTCAATTCACTTGTCTCAACCTCAGGTCACTCTCTAAGTGACTATAAGTTATGAAATGACTTGAGATTGGCTTCAATGGAGGAAATCCTCACACCTCAAGTCATTGACGTGTTGACATCTATACAAGAGAAAAAATAGGTATCAGCTCCATCCTGAGTTGGTAAAATGGCTTTAGGAGTTTGTTTCACCTACAGCATGGGATAATGTTGACCTTAAGTAGAGAAGTAGAAAAGTACTCCGTAAATATAAAGTGGATAAGTAGAAGTGCTAAAGCACAGTAGTTTATGAGATAAAAAATGGTTGCTACAAAGATTTCAATTGCCTAACATTCCTAACACACACACACACACACACACACACACACACACATCTCTGACTAAAGCTTATTCCACGAGTTGTTACTAAACACTAGGTACCTACTGTGTTCCTGACACCATGGTAGCTGAGGATACAATGAAAAAAATGAAACTTGCCATCAAAGTTTGCATTCTGTCAGGAAACAACACATATGTATATAAGCAGACACAAAATATATAAAGCAAATTTGAGGTAATCTGAGAAGGGAAGGCACTAACAGCTGGAAAAATCAGGAAGGACCTCCAAAAGAGGTGATGCTTGAGCTGAGCCTTGAAAGAAGATAGGTAGTCTAAGAAGCAGAGGGAAGCAAGGAAGACATTTGCGACTGGCAAATGGCCAAAAGATTTAAACTGGTACTTTTTAAGGAGGAAGTCTATACCGTCAATAGTTATATTTTTCAAATGCTCCAAGTAATTTCTAATTTTAAAAATGCAAATTAACTCTTAGGGGCTACCTCACATGAATCCAATTGGCAAAGTTGGAAAAAATGGAAAATGGCTAATATAAGAGGGACTGAGGGGCATAACAATACACTTTTGGAAAAACTGTACATTGGTTGAACCATTCTGAAAAGCTATTCGTAGCTATGCCTTGTTTAGTAACTTTTGGGACATAATTACAATGTAAGTATCTTTGAATTGACCAATACTTTTACTAGGTTCATGCCCACAATGAGATCAAAGAAAGGAAAAGGACTCATAGGTACAAAAATACTTATAGCAGTTCTCTTTTTAAAGAAGAACTGGAAACTAAGAGAGTATTCATTATTTGGGGGAAATGGTTAAACAAATTATAGTATTTCAATGGAATTGGATGGTACTGTACCATAAAAATGATGAAGATGTGTTTGGCAAAACCTGGGAAGATTTGCCTGAACTGATTCAGAGGGAAGGGAACAGAGACAGGAAAATAATGATATGATGGCAACAGCACCATAAAACTAACGACTCTAAAAATTTTAAGAATTTTGAGCAATCAACCCTCATTCCAGAGAACCAAGAACGAAGAATACTACTGACCAACTGACAAAAGGGATGACTGCAGGAGCAAAATGAGAAAAAAAGTATGTGTTTGGATGGTTTTGTTTGATTACGCATATCTCTTCAGTGGCTCTGTTTTGAGATTTTTCTAGTTGGGAAGGGAAGTTTTGGGAAGTTCACTGAAAAAGGTGAAAATCTAGGTTTTTGCTTTTTATATTTTAAAGGAGGGTATGCAATGCAGGCTCTGGGGGACACTTGGCAGGCTTCTGACTTCATTTAAATTCCATAGCTTTTATATGTACTTAAGCATTTCCCAAATCACCAAGATGGGGGAATTCATAGATCGATAGCTTAACTGATACCTGAAGAAAGAGCCTTTTCTATCACATATCTACCACATGGTCATTCATTCTTTGCGGGAAGATGACAAGGGAGGGAAAGCCAACCTGACAAGGCAAACAGTCCATGCCCTTTGGGGACAACTCACATTAATGGAAATCTTTTCCTTCGCCTAAATCATCCTTTCTGCAGCTTTCACTCATCCTGCATGATTCCATCTGTCAAAGCCAAACAGTGCAAGTCTAATCTCAGTTTCCTAGTGTGGTCCTTCCATTGAGCTAAAATGCTCAAATATGCTCAAATGTGTCTTGCCTCAGGCTTCTCTTGTCCTGATTCTATATCCCTAATTCCTTCAATCTTTCTATGACAAGAACTCGTGGTCCTTCACCATCATAGCCACCCCCTTACTGCTTTCTGTTTTACCAGTTTTTTTTTTTCCTAAATTAGGGCACTCCTAACTGACCATAGCACTCCAGGCATGTTATGACCAAAGCAAGATCAAGATAAAAGATTATTTTAAAAACCCAAGGTTGACTGTGTTGTTTCCCACATGTCTGATTATAGGCAACAGGTATAAGGTTTGGTGTGATTGGCCAGAATGTGAGGAGTATTGGGTTATCTATTGCCATCTCCTTTATATATGGATGGGAGATGATTCTCCTCCTTCTCATTTTGGCCCCAGTGCTAACTTTGACAGGAATATATGAAACCATGGCATTTAAATTTTTGTCAACAAAGATTTAAAAAAAGAACTCAAGCAAGTTGGAAAGGTAAACTGAGGGCCAGCTAGGAAAAATCTCATGCATAGCAAAAGATACAGAGAGAGACAGACAGACACATCTGCATACTGGTTAAAGCAAGTCAATATCCTAATCTCCTTAATTCTTCACTCTCCCTTCCACTCCACCACAGATTTAGAATTGATCTGGTCCCAGGAGTTCTAGGAAATGCAAAATGTGAGTAGGTTTTAGTTCTCCTTTATCCCTTTAGAATCTTGACTCATTAAATGAAGAGACAGAAACTCTGTAAGAATGGGACTCATGGCACAGGGCATGAACTGAGAATCCAATTGAGTCCTGGATCTGAAGGTACTGGAAGTCAGGACCTGGTATGATCTGGAACTTCTAAGGATACTCTTTTTCCCAGTCTGGCTCTTAGCCATCTGACTCAGGAAAGGGTCTTCCTGAAAATGTTTGCCTTCAGCTAGCACATCATGGGAACAGAGTGGGTCGATTCTGAAACTGACCTCAGCAAGGAACCATGCCACTAGGACAGGTCCTAGTTTTCCTTACATCAACCTTAACCTCCTTTACAATACCCTCACTGGAGCTGAATCTCCCTCACTTCAGTTCTCCATGCCCAATCCTAATCTAAATTGCCAGCACCGTGATGGGAGAGGGGAAGACAGAATGAGAGGGAAGACATGTAACAACCAGTGACCAAGTACTTGGTGAGCTATTACTGTGTGACAGATAATCTTCTCAGCTCTGGACATATGAAAACAAAACTGGAACAATGCTAGCACGACCGAAACTTACATCCCGTTGGGGGAAGCAGCATGTACACATATGAGCGAATTAAAAAAGTATACACAAAAGAAGCAAACTACCTAAGTTCAGAGAGGCTTGTGAAGGCTGGCCACCAGGGGTTTTGTCTTATTTTACCACAAAAAAGCAAGAATATATTGCCAAGAGATAGAGCCTGTGATCTGGAGTTATTAAATTACATTTAAAGTACAGAATTGTAGCTCACATGAAGCTGGAACCCAATAATGCCTCATTATTCTAAGTTGTCAATGAATTCACTTCTCTAGCTTCAAATATTGTTCAAGAGGCAGCATGGACTGAGGAGAGAGGACAGGGCACTGGAGATGAGTAGAGATGATGTGGGTTCAAATTCTGCCTTAGATACTTATTAGCTGTATAACCCAGGGCCAATCACCTCATCTTTTCTGGTTCTCAGTTTCCTCATCCGCAAAATGAAGGGTTTGGGCTCCACTCTACTCTAAGTTCCCTTTTAGATCTAAATCTACAAGTCTATGATTCTATGACCTTTCTCACTGGGTCAGTGGGGAAAGAGCACTTTGGAAGTCTTCACATCCTACAGAAATGTGTTATAATTAATTAGCATGATCATTATTGAGTATTACATTAATATTAATAGTTCAGATTCATACAACAATTTAAGATATTTTTTAAAAGCCCTGCATGCATTACCTCGTTGAATTCCCACAGTAGCTCTGGAGTACAAGGATTATTATTATCCCCTTTTTAAAGATAAGAAAACTTTGACTCTGAGAGTTTATAGGAATTCTTCAGCATCTCATGGTGAGTATTTCTAATAGGAATGAATGAACAGGAAGTCATACGTGACCCACAGAAGTTTGAGCTTGCCTAGACTTCATGGGAGCAGAGAGTATGCTCTATCTTTCTCCCTCAACCTGTTCTTAGCATAATGATTTACACATAGTAGAAGCTTAATAAATGGTTGTTGAATTAATTAACTAAATGGTGGCTTTGTTTCCTAGACCAGCCATGAGCATATGCACTTGCCTTCTCAGCCTGTCCCACCCACATACCCTGGTAAAGCATTATCTCCTGGTAATGGTACTGAGTCAATTACTGTCAGGAATTCAGCCCTATTCTCCTCTCCAGTTCTTTCTCTCAAAGACCACCCTCCCTTTGAGGTAAAGATTCTGAATCTTCTTCTTTAAATACAAATGTGTCTCCATGCCCTGAGTCTGGCAGAGTTCCTAGCCTGGGTTCTTCTGTGTGACTGTACTTTGTAGCCCATCTTGCTTTTCTCTCACCCATTCATTCATCCACCTGAATCCCTGAATTCCTCTCCCATCTCTGTCCCAGTTCCTCTCCCTTGGTCTCCACAAAGAAGCTTGAATCATAATGGTGGGCATCATAACATTACATCCAAGGAATGTTAAAAAAAATCACCATACTTATCTCATAACATGAATTGCCTCTTATCTGAGAAATCATATTAGTCTAAGTGCAATTAGAATTCTCCTTAGGAAACACTGAGTTTTTTACTGTTGAATAATAACTCATGCAATGTTTTTTAAAAGTGACTTATTCTTAAGATATTTGATCATTAGTCACAATCTTTGGGATTCATTTTTCTATCTATGTTTCTTTCTCCTCTTGGGAATTATTGTCCTCCAGGAAAGAATAAAAAGAATTTTAAAAAGTTCTAAGACCACTTTATCTACATGAATCTATGGCACAGATTATGACTTGAGATGCTTTCAAGTTTGGTTGTTTATTAACTTTTCAGACCTTGTATGTCATGATAATCTCACATTTACAGAATTCTTTTCCCACAGCAAATTTGTGAAAGAAAATAATGACATATTTATAACTGGAAGAGGGACCTGAGCAGTCAAGGTGGTTTGTAATGCTGAATGGAAGGAATTTCATCTATGAGAAGAGAGAGAGAGGGCTGGCCTACACACGAAAGCATAGATCCTTGAGCTATGGAAATATCTACATCACCCATTCTTGTATAAACCAAGGACATCTAGGACTTTGTACTGAAGCATTTTTTAAGATATTCTTAAACTTTCCAACCATGTACTTGATTATCATTCTTCCTCACTCTCAGAATTCCAGTCTTCCTTCAAGGCTTAGCTCAGGTGGCTCCTCCTACATAAGGCCTTCCCTGAACCCCCTTTCCCCTCCATTCTTCTTCTTCTTCTTCTTCTTCTTCTTCTTCTTCTTCTTCTTCTCCTCCTCCTCCTCCTCCTCCTCCTCCTCCTCCTCCTCCTCCTCCTCCTCCTCCTCTCTCTCTCTCTCTCTCTCTCTCTCTCTCTCTCTCTCTCTCTCTCTCTCTCTCTCTTTCTGTTTCTCTTTCTCCTCAAATGACCATCTACTTCTTTCTCTATTTAAAGGATTATTCCAGATTTGTTGCATCAGTCAACTTCAAAATAATAAGGTTTTTTTTTATTTAAATAAATGCTCCCAGGGATAGAGCCAAGGTGGTGAAGTAGAGAAAACACTCACCCAAGTTTTCCCAACATTCTCCTTGAAACAACTTTAAAATAATGTCTAAAATCAAATTGTGGAGTGGCAGATCCAATAAAGATCAAAGGGAGATATTCTTCAACCCAAGACAACTTAGAGGGTTGAAAAAAGAGATCTATGAGATGAGGTAGACCCAAGGCCCACATGAATGAAACACCAGTGCCTGGACTCAACAGTATCAACAGAAACAGCAAGAGTTTTGGAGCTGTGAAGTCAGAGATGGTAAGGGGATCTGCCAACTAGTCAGAAAGTGATTACTGGGGGCTCCTGTGTTACCACTGGAAACAGAACCAGATGCTGTTTGCAACTTCATTGAGATGAAAGGATATATATACTGTCAGACAGAGTCACCATAATATAGAAGTTATTCATCTTTTTTAGCATGGTAGACCCCTTTGTCAGTCTGGAAAAGGAAATAGACCCCTTCTCAAAACAATGTTCATAAAGGCATAAAATAAAACATACAAGATCATAAAGGAAATATATTAAACCATAGTTACCAATTTTTTTTTCAGTTCATGGGTCTCAGGTTAAGAACCGCTGGTGAGAACCCTAAAAAAGTGAAGAGAGTAGAAGGAAGCATTTCCAGAAATGGATGTGATATGAAAACAAAGGATATCAATAAAGCTTTTTAAAATATGGTCATCCTTCCAAGGTTGTTGTGAGGATCACATGAGACAATAATTGTTAAGAGCTTAGCACAGCACTAGCACATGATGAGCACTATACAAATGTTAACTCTCATTTCATATTTACAGAGGTAGAGGACTATGGGTACGAAAAGATGAAAATAATTACATGGTTTTTAGATGTGTTGATTACTTTTGGTGTTGTTTTTTTTTTAATTCTCTATTATAAGATACTACTAAATAGGAGCAGGAATGGGAAAGGATGCACTGGTAAAGGTGGATGATGAAACCACTGAACTTTGAAGTAAATATTTTCCTATGATGTTTTCTGGTTGTGGTATGGAATGCCATGATCTTAGAAGCATTAGGATCACAAGTAATCCAAGAGACAATGGAAACATGCATGGCAGTCATCGCAAGACACTTATGGGACAAGAATGTGAGACAGTAATTAGAGAACTCAACTTAGTCTGTCCTCAGTGGCATACCCAATGGTATTCCCAAGACATGACTGGAACCAGAGGATGGAGTCCAAAGTACTGAGCAGATCTCCTATAAAGCAGGACTTCTTAAACATTTTCCACTTGTGACCCCTATTTGTGTTTTGGCAGTGTTCATGTGCAGTGCAAAGTGTGCATGGTGAGTGTTCAGAATCAATGCTGTAGTACAGTTGTGAGATGCAACATGGGTAAGTGCTATCAGAAACACTCAGGTTCATTACATTTGATTTTTTATTAATTTTTGGTCATTGTACATTAAGAAACCTTTTACTGTTACCAATTTTTTTGACCCATATCGGGTTGTAACTCCCAGTTTAAGAAATGTTGCCAAAACACTAGCAGGAAAACGTGCATGAATTCCATAGGTCAGGAAGAGTTGCTGCCTGCATCTGTGGGAGGGACAACTCCCACCAATGACATTTTGAATCCAGCAAGGGGCCAACTGAGTCAAGCTATGAATTCAATCCAAACTCAAAGAATTGTTTCTAAAATGTTTGGATCAATGGAAACATGAGTGGGAGGCTTCAAGGAGAGATAGATGTCTGTGAAGAGGATGATCTGGGTATACAATTCATGTTCATAAAAGATCAGTGACTTTCTGCGACACTTCATATTTCTTCCAATACAATTATGATCCTGTAACTCTTCAACTAGAATATTTGTGATGTGAGTAACAAAAATCTGTGGCATCTTGGTAAGGCTCAGCTGCACCGCTCAGAGAGGTGATTAAATTACACTTGAGTTCATACTTCTAATTTCAGCAAGTATTTACTCATTCAGTTATGTAAGCATTTATTAATTACTTGTTTCCAGGAACTCTCCTGGACACTAAAGACATAAAGACCAAAACCAAAACAAACAAGTCCCTGCTCCCAAGGTGCGTGCAAATACTCTACAAATCTATCATTCCATTTCAGTGATTGTGTGAATATTAGAGATCAGATACTATGGCTGTCTACTAACTTCCAGTTTTCCAAAGCATGTTCAGATCCATTATCTTGTTTAAGCCATACAACAATCTTTTGAGGTAATCAAAAAAATATTATCACCTCCATTCTACAGAAGAGCAAAAATGAGCATAAAAGAGATTAAGTTGAAAGATAGCTTAATGTAGTAGATGGAGAACTGAGTCTCCTTCTATACCTGACCTGAGCTGGGGAAAAAAATGACTCTGGGATTTTTTTCTTAGATTTCCCAATCAGGATTTAGTTTGGTGCATTTTCTAGATTTGTTTGGAGGAGCTAAGGGGCATAGTTGAGCTATGTTTCCTTTTGTGAATCCAGGATCTTCCAATGGAATTTTCAAAGACATGTTGGACCTTGAACACTGTTGCGTTCTTTGAGTGACAAAGGTATAAGTCAAGGTTCCTACTCTGCTAGAATTGCAGATTTAGAGTTACCAGAAATTTTAGAAGTCATCTAGTTCAACCCCTTTATTTTACAAAAGAAGAAACCAAGATGCACAGGGTTCATGTGACTTGCCTAAGGTCATTCAAGGTAAGGAGCAGATTCAGGACTGGAATTCAGGTTCCGTGACGCCAAATCCACTACACTTACCATTGTGTCTCCATGACGTCTCCCATTCTTGATGATGAAATAAAGCTTACACCTATAAATGACTGTAGAGCACCCTAAGACAATATAAACCATGACCTGACATTTGAAAAGCAACAATAAAAATTACCCCCCTAGAAAATTCGTAGGCACCTAATATGCTAAAGAGCTAAGTAGCACAGCGGACAGAGCGCCAGGCCTGGAGCCAGACAGAACTGAGTTCAAATCCAGACTCACATACTCATTAACTGTGTAACTTTGGGCAAGTCACTTAACCTTGTTTGCCTGTTTCTTTATATGTAAAATGAGCTGGAGAAGGAAATGGCAAATCCCTGCAGTAGCTTTACCAAGAAATGGGGTCATGAAGAGTCAAACGCATGTCTGAAACAACTGAATTACAAGAACATGTTCAAAGCTCTGTGCCAGGTGGTAAGGATATGAAGTAAAAAAAGCCCCTTCTATTAAGAATTTCTATGCTACTGTGAAATACAGCATGTTAATCATCATGTCAAAAAATAATTTGAGGAAAGTGTGGACATTGATAACTGAGATGATCAGGAAAGGTTTCTGGTAGGAGGTGGCACCTCAGTGGAGTCTCTAAAGATGATAAAGCTCCCAAGAGGTGCAGAGAGTGAATTCTAAAAGCACAAAGCTGAAAGATAGAAAACCAAGTATGGGAAACAATAAAAAGACCAGGTTTTTTTGGAAAGGGGGAGTAATGAGGCAACAAGTCTGGAAAATTAGCCTGAAGCCAGTTTGCCAAGTTGAAGAATTGGCATCTTATTTTAAAGGCAACAGGGAGCCACTGAATCTTTTTGAGCAGGGAAATGACACAGTTGGCCCTGCCCTTTGGAAAGATTCTTTTAGGAAGAAACTGGAAAATGGAAAACAAATCAAGAAACTCCTGCACAAGTGAAGTGAGGAGCAATAGGGACTAACCTAGGGTAGTCCTGTTTAAGTGAAGAGAAAAGGACAGAATTGAAGATCTAAAGTATTAGTGGTATAGCCAAGATTGTGTCTACAAAAAAAGAGAGAAACGTGCATGCTGCCTGAGGCCATTGGGGAAACCATTCAAATACTTGTAAATATCATCCTTCTCTTACTTTTGAAGATGAACTTTTAAAACGAACATAAAAAAAAAAAATAAGATACAGGGGAATGATGTGTCGGGGAACTTCAAATACAGAAGCCATCCTAGAAATCACCTTGTGCTAGACATTTGTGCTCATTTATTCTACCCTGGGGTATTTCTTACTTCTAAACTTCTCTAGTCTTAAATTTCTGGCACTGGGAGACCATATGTTGTGAGCATATTTGTCACTGATAAACACAAGATTTAGGCATGTTCAATTTGAGACACACGCACCTCTTTACCTTTCAGCTGATGAAATATTTTTGGAACTCGCTTCTGTCAACAAAATGACTTACTGCTGGCAAAAATACATGTACTTACTCATGTTATGCTTAGCTGCGTATACTGGGGTTCCTGGGACATGATGGGAAAATCAAGACCAAAGAGATCCCAGTGGGAAAATGCCAACAACTAAATTCAGCCAGATCTTGAGGGGAGAGGGAAGGTGGAGGGAAAAAAAGAGTAAGCAATGAAGGCTCCAAGTAGCTAATTAAAAAAAAAATCACAGACCCTCAGATTGGGAAGGCTCCCCAGGAGCCATCTAAGGCAACCCTTCCTCAACACAAATTCCCATGGGTCACTGGGCCCTTTAGGATCAGCCTTGACTTGAAGGCCAACATTCAAGGGAAACCTACTACTACCCAAAGCAATCCATACTACTTTGGGACAGCTCTCTTTATTTAAAAGTTTCCTTATATCAAACCTAATTGACCTCTTTTCATCTTCCACCCTTTGCTCCTGGTTCTGCCCTCTGGGACAAACAGAATGGCTATTATGTTTTCTACTTGAAGACAGTATTCATGTCCCCTCCACCTCCTAGTCTTCTGTAAAGAGACCAAACCTCCTTCATCTGACCACATGGAATGTCCCCAGTGATGTCCCCATCATCCAGGTCACCTTTTTCTACACCAGAGGTTCTTTCCTTTTTTATGTCATGACCCCCTGCCTGGTAAAACCTAGGGACCCCTTCTCACAATAATGTTCTCAAATGCATGCAAACAAACACAAAGCTTCACCAAAAAACAACAACCTTAATTGTATTGAAATAAAGGTACACTTTTTCCCATCCAAATTCAGACTCCTAAAAATGTATCTGACCTCCTTGGAAGTCCATGGATCCTAAGTGGGGAATTCTTACTCTGACTGTTCTCTATTTCAGCATTGTCCTTTCTGAAATGTGGTGCCTGGAACTAGACACAGTGCCCTAAGTATAGGCTTGTCTATAGCCTCCAGTCTGGGGAGGGGGGTGGCTGAGGGAATCACGAAATAACCAGAATCAAAGAATTAGTTCGGGAAAGGACCTCACACCAACTAGTCCAGTCCTATTGTTCTAGAAAGGAGAAGCCCAAAGAGAGAGTAATTTGCCTAGGGTTACAAAGCTAGTATGTATCAGAAGCAAGACTTGACCCCAGGTCTTCCTGACTCCAAAGGCTGCCATAGGGCCAATATGAAACATGTAACTATCCATTAAAGATAATTTCTTATGTTGTTTCTTTAAATTATTTGGGGTCACACTCATGCCTGGGCAGTATCATGTAGCTAACAAAGATCTTAACGGAACACATTTTGGGGTATCCATTCACATAGAGACTGACCAGGATGTTTATTTATCGCTGATCTAGGACCCCTCAACTTTGCCTCCATATTGGCATTAGTGGTGGCTTGCCTAAAGCAAGAACCCTTGGAGTAGCTTCAAGATCCTCATAGAAACTGCAAGTTTCCCCATCTTGTGTTCTCTCTGGAGTCTCAAAGGCAGTGTGGTACATTGCCTGTGTAAACCTGTAAAGCAGAGCTGGTTATTAGAAAAGATGGCAATTCCTGGCCATGGCCTAAAGCTATGTTTTAGTTACTCAGACTAATTGCCTAGTAAAACAGGATAACAAGAAGGGAAGCCTGGAACCCTATAAAGCGAGCTATTTACCTCCCATGCCATGATCTCAGAGCCTCCTTATACCTGGGAGCTTTAAGATACTGATCCTTCCTGCAGCTGAAACTAAATCCTGGCCTCTTTTGAAGCAGCAGAACTATCCTGCGATTTCTATCACTCCAGCAACAGAATGGGGCACTCTGGCCAAAATGCCCATTGTATTATCAGTTATAAGAGGAGTCAGACGCTAAGATGGTATTTTTTAAAGAAATGTCCTTCCCAGGAGAGCCAGGGAGCTACATAAGATTTTCCTCATTTGATCCAATTCAAGCACTTATGAAACTCCTACTATGTGCCAAAGACCAGGACTACAAACACAAAAATGTAAAATCTCTTCCTTCAATGAGTTGTGGTCAGACTTGGGGATACAACATGAGATCATGGGATCATACCTTCAGAGACAGAAAGGACTTAACAGTCATCTACAAGTCATCTGATCCAGCCCCTTCATTTCACAGAGGAGGAAAATGAGACCCAGGGAGTGCCCAAAGTCACGAGCCAGTGACTGACAGAGAAGAAATTTGCACCCAGCTCCAACAAGATTTCTGATCAGAGAAAAAGACATAAAGCATATACAAAGTAAATGAAAATAATTACAGTGGGGGGAGCACAAATAATTTGGATCATTTTTTAAATGTTTTATGTTCTATGGCAAAATTACCGTTGTTGATTCAAAAGAATCATTTTTAAATGGTCTATCTTTGTTAGTTTTCTATGCAATAGAGTTGTAATATCCAGAACAGGGCCAGCCCTGTCTATCAACGGAATAGGAAACCACCTCTATCAGGTGATTTAAGGACCCCAAAGGCTCACCTCAAAAATATATCTCCATGATCTTATGGTGTGGTTTCTAATTACTGGGTCTGCTCATTGAAAGCCTTTTGGAGAAATGTGGGATTGAGCCAATTGGAGGCATAAAATTTTACTTGAAAAGAAGTAAGACACCAGCTAGCTATAAAGATTTAGCAATAATTAGTTGAACTGCTTTGATACTGTAACTCTCATGACTTCATATATGTGAGAACTCCTAGCTGATACAAATCTCAGCCTCTACATGACTTGACATCCCATGTGCTCTTCTTCCAAACCAATCAAAGAAGCACTGATTAGTGCCTACTGTGTGTAAGACAGTTTTAGATGCTGGGATTACTAAGAGGGAACTAAAATCAGTTTCTTTCCTCAGTAAACTTACCTGCTACTTAAGATTTCCATGACTTTCCCCAAATCCTCGAGAACAGAGTCTCTCCCCCACCCCAATGTACTGGATGCCTCCCTCCGGCTCTTTGAAAGTATCAGGAGCCCCAAAGGGGTGATCACCCTCTCCACCAGTTGTTCCTCCTTATCACCAAGTGACCAGAGTGCCTCCTTTTCCATAATATCACCTTTAGTTTATCAGTTATTATTGTTAATATTCTGCCTCCTAATTCTCTGACCATGTAGATGATAGACAACTTGGATCTGGTTGGCTGTTGTCCTTTGTGCTTAAAGAGGACCAAAATGACATCACTATGTTGGGGTCAAGGAATAGTGTGTTCAACTGTGGTTGGTCAAACCAACAAAAGTTCAGAAGGCTCTACCACAGGTTGGGCACAAATTGTACACATGAACATTGGGAGTGGAGATGGCTATAAATTTGTACATCTAATGTTGCTTTTGAGCTACTGCCATTCTGTTTTGCTCATAGAGCATAGTATCTAAGCTCCACTGGATCTTAGTCCAAAATCCCTGCAACCTAATTTTCCCCACCATTGCAAAGTGATGCCAAGTCCAAGATACTCTTCTGTGATCTTTTGCTATTGCATTTTTCAAATGAGCTTGGACTCCAAACTGGTGTTACCTGTGACTGCCATGCCTTTCCTACTGGCGAGACTAAGTGGTCGATGGATGAGGCAGGTTCTCACAGTCTTATGACCTCCTCATTATGACCATGGCTTGAAGTGGGTTAGACTTCTTTCATGCATGATGATAGAGCTGATGCTTTAACATATTAAAATTAAAATTTTATGTAGAATAGTTGGGTTGATGCTGCTGCAGTGGCATGCAACAATTTCTTCCCATAACTATCCTTTCTCTAATTTGGTATTAATATGGCTCTTGCTCTAGTCACGATCATTTGACTACACATAGGCAGCTGATTCTGAAATAACTTTCATGATGATAGCCATCAATTAGAATCCATTTCATTTCTTATTATGTCATTTGATGTTCATGATTCTAAGCACCTTCTGATTTTCTTCTTGAGAAAAGTATTCATGATACATGGGCATAAGGTTTCAGAGAAGTCCAAAAGCTGTTGTCCATCTTCTTTCATTTGTGGATCCTGAGTCAGATTTTCCATCGTCACTTTTACCCAAAGATGTAGAGAGCTCCTGGTGAAGAAATCTTTTATACCAGAAGTTCTCAAACTTCTTAGTCTCAGGACCTCTTTATACTGTGAAAAGTTATGAAGAACCCCCAAAGAGCTTTGATTTATATGGGTTACATTTGTCAATATTTATTATATTCGGAAATAAAGCATTAGTATTATTAAGAAAACAATTCTGACCTCATGGACTTCTAAAAGGGCAATCTCTGGACCACAGTGGGAGACCTGCTGCCTTATACTCATGCAGATTAACAGCTATCGTCCAACTTCTGGTCTTAAGAGAGTTACCAAACAAACTGAGAATTTATATGCCAGTATGGATCAGATTAGTACGTGCCAGAGACGGAAACTGAACCCAGATCTTCCTAATTCCAAGGCAGCTTCTCTCTCCAAGACTCCAAGCCTCCTCTCCATGATCACCCATTAAAAGTAAAGTCTGTTTTCTTGAATAACTGCAGGAACCATAACCTGCCTCTCAGGAGAAGTAAATTCAGATCATTATCGTGCCTTGGAATAGGAGGAGCCACTTTCATTCCAGAAAAAAACCTTGTTTGGGAAATCAAGAAAGATTTGTAACAGCAGCATCATAGAACACGTTTACATGGTTTAATCAGTGAGATTAGTATTGGATATTTCTTCTTCCTTCAAAAGGCAGCTAGACGGTGCATGGATAGTCTTGGGTATAGAGATAGGAAGCTCTTAGTTCAAGTTCAGCTTCAGACACTTACAGGCTATTTCTAGAACCCTGGGCAAGTCACTTAACTACTGTCTGCCTCAGTTTCCTCATTTGTAAAATGGGGAAAATAATAGGACCTACCTCTTATGTCTGTTGCAAGGATAAAGTGAGATAAATAATATTTGCAAAACACTTTGCAAATCTTAAAAGTGTCCTAAAAATGCAAGATTTTTTTTAAAACCCACTAGATTTCTTATGACAGGAGTCTTCTTCTCTCTATTTGTACAAATTCCCCAGATCATAACTGGCACATATAATGCTTTAATGTTTTCAAATAACGCAACACCCCTTGCCTCATCTGACCCTCACAACAACCTGTAAGGTTGCTACAGCTATTAAGCCCATTTTACAGGTGGGAAAACACATCAAGGTGAAATGATTTGCCTATAACGACATAAGTAACAAGTATCAGGGGTAGCATTGGAACCCAAATCTTCTTGAATCTAAGCCCACAGCTTCACTTGCTCTCCTCACTCTGCCAATTCCCCCCCTCGGGAAGCAGTTTGATGTGATGAGAAAGTTGTTAAACTTGCTGTCAGAAGATATGGATTCAAATCCTGGTTCTGTTGCTGAATGAACTTTCTTCCCATGCCCAAGTCTACTCAGCTCCATGAACCTCTGTTGTCTTTGCTGTAAAGTAAGGTTAAAGATGTTCACACTGTTGACCTCATGGGGTTGTCATGAGGAAAACTATTTGTGAATCATGGAGCTTTTTACAGGTGAGTTATCATTATTGCCTGCCTTGCACATGGGCAGAAAGAATACCAGCTGGGTGCAGCGGTGAGTTGGGGATCCTCATTTTGACTGCAAGGCTTGCACCCGTATACAATGCTCTCCTTTCCCCTCTGCCTCTGGAAGCACTGGAATCACTCCTTTGACATTTCAGATAACTTCACCATAATTGTTATGGTGAAAAACAGAAAAGATCCCTATGGAGGGCCCTGCTCTGTGGCCACCCTCCTCTCCACACCTTCTCAGTTCAAGGAGGCTCTTCCTCTCCCTCAGTTAAACCACACCCTCTGAGCCACTTAGGTCAGTCCAACAGCATTCTTATATGGGTGAGGCATTGCCTAAGTTCTAGAGATGCAAAGAAAAACAGAAAGATCCCTGCCCTCAAAGAGCTCATATTCTAATAGGGAACGTAGAATCAAATGAAAATATGAATATAAAGGAGTGCTCATCTCAGTGGGATGACCCCACCAGTGGCAGGGAGATGGGGACATTAGCAAGGGCCTCATAATGAGTGTGGGACTTGAGGCAGGAAAGCCAGGAGGCAGAGGTGGGTGAGGCTGGAGAGCATTCCATGACTCCAGGCTTTGGGAACCACAGAGGAAGTGTGCAGATGACAGTGAGATGTGTGCAAAGCCAGGATATTGGGGTTGGAGGGTCTGGAAAAGGGGAGTAAAGAACAAGGAGATTGGACCTGTGTGAAGAGACCAGGTGGCAAAGGGCTTTAAACACCAACAAGAGAATATAAATCCATGTTTATTCTCTTAACTAAGGTCCTGCCCCCAGCGATGATCTGGAAGGATGTGCCAGAGAAGCCACTTCTCTGAGAGGGGCTACCAATATGGAAAATCACCTCTGAGTGGGCCTGGAGTCTAGAACATTTGAATTCAAATTTCACCTCAAATGATACCTAGCTGTGTGATCCTGGGCAGCTCAGTCAACCTCAGTTTCCTAATCTGTAAAGTGGGGTTAATAATAGCACCTACCTCTCAGGGTTGTTATCAAATGACACAATATTCGTAAAGTGTTTGCATAATGCCTGGGGCCTAGTAAGTGCTATATAAATGTTACTATTAATATCATCATAGCCATCATCCTCATCCTCATCATCTTAGGACCGACCCAGCTAACTTCAGATCGCTGAGTGAATGAATGAATGAAGGAGCATTTACCAAGAGCTCACTCTGTACAAAGCGCCATGCTACCATGCTGGGGAGACAGAGAAAAGTGACTCCCTCAGGGAGTTCCCATGCTAAGAGGGAGAAACAACAAGGAGGGGTTGGGAGAATATTAAGGCCCAGGGGTCCTTAAACTGCAGCCCTAAGGCAGAGCCTAATGCACCATGGCATTTCCACTGAAGAAATCATGTCCACTCCTGTATTGAACCAAGACAGTAAAGGGGCCTTTAGTCTGTAACATATGAAGGACTAGGGAGGTCTCTTACAGCCTAGCTTCTACATGTTGAGGACAGCTCTGAACTAGGGCTTTACACTGTGTGGCCAGCTGCTTTGTTCCTTGGCTTATACCCTTCTAAAGCTACGGGGCCCTGAAAGGCTTAGGGTCCCAGCAAAGTGTCCAGATGGCCCTTCCTGCTCTCCCTCTGCCTTTCCATTCCTCTGGCTCATCTGGGCTCTCTCTTCTCTCTGTCGCCCTCCTCATTGCTGTGCCCAGGACAGGAACTCACTGGATAGATGATTTAAAGGTGCCATTCCCTGGGAAATCAGTAGCACAAGAAAGATACTGTTGCCCCCACTTTAAAAGGGGGGGATTGAGGCTCTCCGGATTAAATTACCTAGTGTGACGTAGCAGTCAAGATAGATAAATAGATTTGGGGTTCCTGTAAGAGAGACTAGGATGGCAATCGGAGTCTGCTCGGCTCAGTTCTGGTCTGGAATCCTGTAGTCCATGCTACATTTTAGCAGCAACTTTAGTACACACTGTGTGATTTTCAGTATTGCCTTTGGGGGGCAGTGTGATACAATGGATAGGGCAGCAGTTTGGCACTAAGAAGACAGGTTTGAATCCCTCTTCAAATCCTCACTAACTGTGGGATGCTGACCCCTCCTCCAGCCTCAACTTCCTCATCCATGACGTGAAGAATAACAAGATTGTCTTGATCAGGTAAGATATCACTGTGGTTCTGTCGTGTCCAACTCTCCATGACCAATTTGGGGTTTCCTTGGCAGAGTTACTAGACTAGTTTGCCATTTCCTTCTCCTGGTCATTGGCAGATAAGGAAACTGAGGCAAACTGGGTTAAGCGGCTTGTCCAGGGTTACGTTTCTGGTAAATGTCTGAGGCCAGATTTGAACTCAGGTCTTCCTGACTCTAAGTCAGGAGCTCTATCCACTGTACCATACCTAGTTTACCCTCAAGGGAGACACTACATGTAAATGTTAGAGCACTATGGAAATGTTAGCAATTACAGTTTCTAAGTATTATTATTTGTTTCTTCAGTGCCTGCTACGTAGTATGTATTTAATAATGCTTGTTGAAGTGAATGGGAGCCGAATGGTGAAAGGCCTTGAGCTTATAACATATGAAGATCAGATGAGGATGTTGAGATGTTTAGCCTGGAAAAGATGCAACTTGGTGGCACAGTGGATAGAGCACTGGGCTTGGAGCCAGGAAGTCCTGAGTTCAAAGCCAGCCTCAGACATTCACCAGCTGTGTGACCCTGAGCAAGTCACTTATCTCGGTTTCCTCATCTGTAAAATGAGCTGGAGAAAGAAATGGCAAACCACTCTAGTATCTGTCCCAAGAAAACTTCAAATAGGGTCATGAAAAGTCATCAAATTATCATATCTTCTAAGGCTTATAACTAGTCTGTGTGGAAGAGATATTACCATTATATAGATGGGGAGACTGATATCTGGAGATTAAATGATCTATCCATGGTCACACAGTGCTGATAATCATACCATAATGAATGAAGTCAATATTTCTTCATCCATGATGCCTCCCAACCAATCAAAGCAATGCCAAGTAGAATGGGCTTCTGTCAAATCTAGAGAATTTCCCTTATTCAAATTAATTTATTAATATCAGATTAATGTCTTCAATTCAATTAATGTATTCCCATTAAAGCTAAGTCACCATTTTTAAGATGTGCTACCAAGCAGATCTTATTCAGGCTCTGGGCTGGACTAATTAATCTCTGAGGCATCTTTCAGCTTGGGGACTATATTTTTTATAAAGTTATTTTGTCCACCATGGCAAGCCTAGTTTAGCATTTGATGGGAAAGTGGATTTCCAATACTGGGGAATGTTGCATGACAATGAAAGAAAAGAGAAAGATTTGATTTCGTCATCATTACTAATGCTTAGAGAAATGTCCTGTCCCATAATGCAGTAGAAGAGAAGCCTGAACTGCCTCGTAATTGAAACGGGAGACCTTCCATGCAAAGGTAAGAAAACCAAGGAATAACAGGAGCTAACATTTCCAGAGTGCTTTATGAAAATTATCCCCCTTCTGATTCATTACCACCCTGGGAGATAGGAGCTATTATTATTCCCATTTTCTAGAGGAGGAAATAGAGAGACAGGTTAAATGGCTTATCCAGAGTCACACATCTAGTAAGTATCTGTGGTCCCATTTGGAGCCCAGTCCTCCTCACTGCTTGTCCATATTCTATGCACTGAGTGAGGCAGCTGCATCTTCTCTCCCAACTCAGGTTCCATCATCCATCCAGGTCCAACTCACCCTGATACTTGCTTAGAGGGAACCAGAGGAAGAGAGAGAAGAGAAAGCACTGATCCAGTGACATAGGTTCAACTCCCACTCTCTTGTCTCTGGCTGCCTGGGACAAGTCTGAATATTTCTGGGCTTCAGTTTCCTGATTGGCAAAATGAATGGGTTGGACCAGATAACTGTTAAGGCCCCTTTCAGGTTTAAGTCTCTGATCCCAAGGTTTGCAGATGAGGCACCAGAATGTCTGAGGTCTACTCTGATATGCTAATCTACACTTTGGCAGTTCCACAGTTTCCTACTCCAACCAAAGATGGCCCATTAACCCATTAATAGACTATTATCCCCTGGCTGAGAATCATGGCAAGGAGGGAACCACAGAAGGTCTAAATTTGTGAGCAAACAGGGTGGATCCGGGACACCCTGAGAAACTATTTCTTTCAATCTTCAGTTAAGTATTAAAGCAGACTTTGCTTCCGGATCCTACTATGCTTCAAACTATCTGTTTGACCTTAGAATATTCATTTGACCCCTGTAGACTTCACTTTCCCATCTGTCAAATGGAGCTGGTGAATAAGAGATGGTCTCTAAAATTATTTCCAATTCCAACAAGCTATGATTAGTACAACTACTACTACTACTACTACTACTGCTACTACTACTACTACTACTACTACTACTACCACCACCCCCAGCACCACCACCACTACCAGCAGTTAGCACATATAATGCTTTAAAGTTTGCAAAGCCCTTCATGGTCTTTCCTCTGATTATGTGCTCCTGCCAGAGGGCATGTTATGTTTCCTTTTACCTTCCTGCTAAAAGTTCTTTTTTGAAAGAAGTCCAATGATGCCTTCACTCTAAGGGTTGTAGGGATTTTTCCTACATCTTGGCCAGAGCAGTGGGTTAGTCCTCCCCCTAGTGGCCAGCTGCAAACATGTCAATGGGACTGAAGTTAAAGTGAAGTTAGAAAGAGAGAATGGAAGGGCGCATCAGCCCCTTCCCGCCTGATGCCTGATCTTCATCAGCTACATCTCTAACTCTATCTCCATTTCTATCTTCCCCTCCTCACTGCCATTGACCTGAAAAGTTCCCCTAGAAACTTGATACCTAATAATGGATGGCCTGGGAGACAAGGTGTTTTCCCTCCTATGGTGAATATGGAATGTTTTGGAATGTTTGGCAAATGTCTAACTTTTATTGAATAAGCTTCATGCTTCAAGTCAAGTCTACAAGCATTTATGAAGTGCCTACTTACCAGGCACTATGCAAATGCTTAGGATACAAAGAAAACAAAAGATAACTCTGCCCTCAGGAAACTTGTAGTCTAATGAGGGAGACAATGTGGAAACAGCTGTGCTTGGGAGCTAAAGACAGGATAAAATGGAGCTGATTACCATTGGGAAGGCACTGATGTTGAGGAGGACTGGAACAGCCTTCTTGCAGAAAATGGGAACTTAGCTAAGACTTGAGGGAAGCCAAGAGGCACAGATAAGAAGAGAGAGAGGTACAGGCACGAGAAACAGGCAATGAAAATGCCTGGAGTCTGGAGATGGAGTGTCTTGTGCATGCGACAGGTCAGTGTCACTGAACTGCAGAGCACACAGAGCTGAAGGAGGTGTAAGAAGGGAGAAGTCAGAGGGGTCAGGTTATGTAGGGCTTTGAATGCCAAGGACATGGCATTTGACTCTAAATGTAAAAGGGAGCCAGTGGAATTTGTTGACTAGAGGGCTCGTGCGGCCAGACCTCCAGGTACATCAGGAAGATCACTTTGGCGACTGAGTCAAAGATTGATTGGAATAGGAAGAGACTAGAGTCAGGAAGACCAAGCAGCTGGCTATTGCAGATGTCCAGGTTGGGGCTGCCATGGGCCTGTGCCATCATGGTGCCTCATGCGTTTTTCCAATCCAAAAACCATGAATGATGACTTTCTTTTATTGGGGAGCTACATAGGAGAGAAGAAGAAGGACCCAGTCCTCTCATTTTATGTGTGCTGGGAACCCCTAATTCAGTGGGACCCCTAGTCTGCTGATAAAAGTGTTAGAGATTTCTCTGGGGCCCTAAAGTGTCACCCTACTCTACTAATATAGGTCCAAGGCAGAATGAGAGACTAAAAAGTCTTCCTGAATCACATAGCTCCTAATGTTTAAAAAACACTTGGATAAAAATTTGTTCTCTAGAATTCGAGACCTTAAAATATCTTTCATTATTGCCCTGGAAGCAAAATCTTTGTCCTCAAATCTTTGACTTTCCATCTCCTAAAAGCATGAAAATAATATGAAGTCAACTTTGGGCTAGGAGGCAGAATTTAATCTAAGATCAGATCTGGAGACTCTCAGCTGAATTTGGAGGGTCTCATGTCTTGTTCCTGTTACTGTATTCATCTCTGTGAAATTTTACAGATCCTATCTTTTTCCTAAGGAGATAGGATAACAAGTATGTGTGAATTTAATCATGGGATCCCCAAGTCCATAGATTTAAAGCTGGAAGAGAACTCAGAGATCAATTAACCCAACCCTCTCATTTTACAGATGAGAAAACTGTGACCCAAAACATTGAGTGACTCACCAAAAACAAACCAGGTGGTAAGTGGAAGGGGCAGGATATGAACTCAGGTCTTCCTGACTCTAAATAAAGAATTCTGTCCATTCTGTTCAGTCAGTGCTCTAGTTATGTTATCAGCACTAACCACAGGAGCAGTGCCTGGCACTTAAAAGGAACTTAAGAAATGCTTTGCAATTGGTGGATTAATAATTGCTTTAGTTACATTGACTTGCTGTGTCTGATCTGCCTTCAAATCAAGCTCTTCTGAGCCTGTGAGATTCTCATCCCTCCCTTCCTCCTTCCTTTTTTCTTTCATTCCTTCCTTTCTCATTCCCTTCTTTTTTCCTTTTCTCCTTCCTTCCCTCCTTCCTTCCTTTTCCTTCCTTTCCTTCTTCCCTTCTTTCCTTTCTTCCTTTCCTCTTTCCTTCCTTTCTCCTTCCTTCCTTCATTTTCTTTCCTTTCCTCCTTCCATTCTTTCCTTCCTTTCCCTCTTCCTTCCTTTCTCCTTCCCTTCCTTCCTTCCTTTTTTCCTTTCTTTCTTGTTTTCTTGCTATTGTTGGATTATCATAAGTCCCCGAACCAGATATGAATGTTTAGTTTGCTGTTAAATATGTTTGACCTGGGAAGAACAAACAGGGTCCAGGAACCAGGGTGCAGGGCTGGGCCCAAATTCCATGGCCATTGCCCCCATTAAATGCCTGGTCACAGTGAGCCAAGTGTCCAGGTCTGTTTACCTTGCTCTGATCCAGCACAGTTCACAAAAAGCTATCCTGGGCCATGGACTTTTATTGTCAAATGTTCAAATATTGTCCCTAGACTTGGCCAGTTCAACCTGCTAGACAGCCCTCTGGCTTCCGTCTCTGAGTTGCAATCTTTTCAGAAAGATCGCTTCTTCATGCCTGGAGTGAAAAGTCAGATGGGAAGAAAGCACTCCCTCTCACCCGCGGAGCACTGGGTACAGAGGCTTGTTGTAGGTAGCTTCCTGTTCATTATGAACATGTAATGAACTTCAGATCCCAATCTAAGATTGGCCTAAAAGGATCAAAGGCCCCCCATGATTCTTCCAATGCCAGCCAAGGCCTGTTTCCCTCCTGGTGAGGGAGATGCTATTTTGGGGACATGAAAAGATCACAGAGCTCCCATTCTCTTTCAAGTGTACAGCTCATCCTGTGAATAACCAATCAGGGTCCACCCCACCCCCCAGATCCAACTGTGTTTCATCCAACTTGTCTTCAAGCACTAAGGGGTTCCCTCCCCCACTGGGGGCCTTCTAGTCAGTTCCCTCAACAGTCAGGTGACTCCCTGTCAGTTCTCCCAGAAAGCAAATAGAAAGTGGAGGTGAGCACAGTGCCTGGAGGACTGACTCCCTGGCCAAGGACTTCTAGATAGATCCCTGATTGGAAAGAAAATTAGGGAGATCACCCCGTTTTCCACGGTGATGTTGGAGCATATCTGAAAGCCTGAGTGATAAAAAAAAAATCATTAACATAAGATGGCTTAGAGAAATGGAAGGGATCTCAGAGCCCAACTCCAAGGTCCCCCAGAAAAGATGCCTAAACTGACACCCAATAACTGTTAGTACCCCCTTCCTCCCCCAAATTACTTTGCATTGACTTTATGTAAGGAAGAGGAGTCATTGAGTCAATCATTCAACCTTACAACCCAACCCCTGGAGGCGATACCTTTATCAAAACTTGCAATGAGTTAGTCAACAAAGCAGTTATGTGAACTGTGTATGTATAGAACTTGGACACCTTTACTGAATCAATGAATCAAAGGTTTCAGACCAGGTGGGAAAAGTCCTTGATCTAGTTCAGATTAGTCCTTGAAAAACCACTGGATGCAATAGGGATGGGGGTGGGGGTGTTACACAGGTAGTATTTTCATATTAGTTGAGGAGATTTGTCCATGTTCTATGGATTGTGTTCAAGATAGCAAACCAATTTGGAACTCAGGCACTTGAACCACTGGCAGCAGCATCCCAGCCAAGACCCCAAAAGGAAATCACTTTGGGAAAGTAGTGTGGAGTCTCAGTTCCTCCCTCTCCCCCATTCTACTTGGCCAGAGAAGGACCTCATAAACTATGCTGGATCCAGAGGATCTGGATCCACATCCAACAGCAACATCCAAGATTATCCTCCAAATCACTAAGGGCAGCGATAGACTGGACATAGTGAGGGAAAGACATTTCAAGGCTCTATAAGGAACCAAAAGGAAAAACTACACCATAACCAAAGGGACCTTCACAAGTACACCCCAAAGGGGGATATAAAGACTTCCAGAAAGCCGGAGTTGTGATTCACCCTTGAGCCCTCTTTCCTCTGAATTTTGTACATATTGGTGGAAAAGAGGGAGAGATGTTATATACCAGCTGTCCCTCTGTAGGGGATTAAGCAGGATTGACTAATTGAAACACAATTATAATGACACCATTAGGATCATGTGAGTCAGTAGAAAACCACCCCACCCACTTAGGGCCAGCACCCTGAGGAGAGATGGAACAGCTGGGTCTGAATACTAGAGAATCAGTGCAAGTAGAGGTTGCTAGAGAATCTTGTGTTTACCCACCTGGGGACATGTATGTCCCTTACAGTAGAAGACAACTTCTTGAGGAAAAAGACTGGGTTGAATTTGGTGTCCCTAGCATGTAGCCTAGCACCTGGTGTTGAATTATCCAGATTAGAACTGGAAGTGGTTCATTATAAGGGGATAGGAGTATGGATGTGGATTTGAAAGGGACCTCAGGAACAAGCTAGTTTGTCATACTCCCTTTTACAGAAGAGGAAACTGAGGGCCAGAAAGGCTAAATGATTTATGCAAAGTCACGATGGCCATGAGTAAGTAACGCAAGCATTCTCATTCACATCCCCTGACTCATCAGCAGGGCTCTGTCTTCCATCCTGCAGTGCTCAGAAGGAGGAGGTTTTGCCTTCCTCATTTTGACTTGAGAAATCAAAGTCCAACTCTCTGCTTGTAAAAAGAAAGTCAGTCTGGATTTGGGAACACGCTCCGACATTCAGTAGCTCAGGGTCCCTGGGCCTGCCATCCGCCACTCCGAGCTTCCATTTCTCCCTCTACAGTGTAGGGCTTCTCATAGCACCCGCCTCTCCAGGTTCTTACGAGGAACAAATGAAATAATGACAGAAAGCACTGTGCCCCTAACACTGCCGGGTTATTTGTGAAGTGTTATCATGGATCTGGGGAGAGAGATATTGCATATTTGCTTAAGAGAGATAACCTGAAGTAATGAAAGGAGATCTGGGGCTCAATAATGTCTTTACCCTAAACAGTCATACCCTGGGTCTCGATTTCTTCACCTGTAAACTGAGGCACTGATATTTGTACAACCTATGGTTGCCTTGAATGAAGAACGGGATCTTATATAGGAAGGATCCTTATGTAAGAAGTTGGGGGGTGGGCATCCACCCCTGATACATCCTGGCTGTGACCCAGGGCAAGTCATTTCACCTCTTAGTTGCCCAGACAACTTTCCATGACCAAAGATGTAAACATGGGTGCTGACCTGCATTGCTAAAGGTCATTTTCTCACCCGAGAATGCCAAAAGCTAATAAAATCCCAGGTCTGTCCATTTTTTAAAATTTTGCAAAGCAGTTTATAAATGTCAAGGATAGGGGTCCTACCCCAATTAACTACAGAATGCCCAAATAGCTCAAATGAGTCCATCAAAAATGTCTAGTCCAAACAATCCTTCTTCAACTTGAGAGGGGAAAAGTGCCCTGATCGTTGAATCAGGACAGATGATGTCATACAGGAAGGTCCCTGGGACTGGAAGTATGAGGTGGCATATGTGGTCTATGTATAAAAGCCAGCCTGCTAGTTTAGAGCTCTTCAGTCAAGCAAAAGAATGTTTGACATTGAAGGTTTCATTCTCCTGGGAGGGAAACACTCTTAGGAGGGCAAGAGAGGGAGTCTCCCTCCATCCCCTTCCTCTCCATACCTATTGACCATGTTACCAGAGACTGAACTAGTAGGAAGAAATGCAGTATATGGGAACAGTGAGAGGCTTGCTGAGGGCAAACAGAAGGTTCCTCTAAACACCCTCACGGAATTTGCAGAGACAGAACTGACTGTGTGAGCTTCAAAAGGTTGGGAGATGTGCAGGTTCCTCAGATATCAGGAGTATTTAGTGAAGCTGAAGGACACATCCAAGAAACATCAGTGGATGGGGCCTATGTCAGGAGTTGAAACAGAGAGAAAGAGAGAGAGAGAGAGAGAGACAGAGAGAGAGAGAGAGAGAGAGAGAGAGAGAGAGAGAGAGAGACAGAGAGAGAGAGACAGAGAGACAGAGACAGAGAGAGAGAGAGAGAGAGGGAGAGGGAGAGGGAGAGGGAGAGGGAGAGGGAGAGGGAGAGGGAGAGGGAGAGGGAGAGGGAGAGGGAGAGGGAGACGGAGAGAGAGGAAAAGCATCTTCAAAACTGTACAAGAACAGTAACCTTCAGATCCCAACAGGAAGCTCCACCTAAAGACAATAACATGAAGGGGTGGGGCAATGATTTCCCATAATCAGAAACTGAGTTGTTCTTTTGCTACATGTACTCATCCAACCATTCCACCATGCTTTCTCTGGTGGAAAGGGTGGATAAGAACAATTGTGACTGCAGTAGGTGCTGTGGAGGACTTGGAGCTCGGTCAGACATTGAAGATATCAAGGTCATCTCAGGCCATCACCAATTGTTCCGACTTCTGTCTTGCCACTAGACTTCAATGACTCTGGAAGAAAGAGTGAGGTTGATGACGTTGTACTACTCTGCCTCCCCTAAATACTAGTCAAGTCAAGACATCCCTTGTGATATCACTGGTCCTCTTTGAAAACAAAGAATAAACAACGTGCTATACGTAACCCTCACTGCCAGTCTATTATAATTTTGAGCCCACCCTCCCAGGACCTTGTGGGTACACCAGAGTTTGGTGGAACTGTCTTTGAAACAATTGTCCTTGCTCTTCCTGCTTATTGAATATCATCTCTAAAAGCAAATTAATTCTTGTTGATAATTGGTGGGAAGCACACAAGGCTCTTAAGCAGAAATGTTAAAGCCTCAACGATTCTCAGCATTACCCTTCAGAGAGTAGTGATCCGCTGCCACCCAGAGCTGCAGCTCACCAGTATAAGTGAGAGCTGGAGCAATGGCCCTGGAGGGGGTGATACCTAGGGATTGTCTTGCTGGTGTAAGAGGTTATCTTGCCTGTGACATAGGCAACATGTGTATCACTGTGCGGACTTTACAAAGGGTGTCATTGGGGCAGTGAATAGTTAAGTGACTTCCTCAGATGGAAACAGCCAGTGGGTGTCTGAAGCCACGTGTGAGCCCAAGCTTTCTGACCGCAAGAGCAGCACATGGTCACTAAACCAGGCTAAAGAAAATGCTTGAACAGTAAACCCTGAAGGCACTACAGAAAAGTGAGTTGTTAGTACTGTCCTTATTCTCTGACAAATGTGGCTTCCAAGCAGACTGAGCTGGAAAGTGATTGAAGATGCTTCTTTTTCCTGGAAGAATTTTCACTCCTATTACCTGTGGGGTCCTGGCTCTGGGAGAGACTCTTGCTTTGGACCCCTGAGTACTCAAAGGCCACATCTGGGGCTGCACATCTGTTTGCTCTGCTCCAGAAGAAACCAATCACCGACAGCTGCACCCAAGAAGGGAAGAAGCAGGTGAGCACAGCCCCTGTCTTAAATCCCTGTTTATTACAAGTGTTGTAGACACCATTTCTCACTAGAGGAGTGTAAAATGAAGAGGTTACTTGATCCCAACCTTGTACTTCCTCATGTTTATGCTAATACGAAAATGCAGAGCACATATAAAGGGCTGTTTATTTCTGGAGATGAATAAGAGGCACTTTTTGTGTTCACCTGAGGAGATAAGGTTCTACCCTCTCATTCCTCACTTTCATGCAAGTAGGAAACATGCTTTTAGTATGTTTCCTTGCCTAAAGTTCTAAGGGTGTGAGCTAATGAATGTTGGTGCTCCCTAGAGGACTTGTCAGCTCGACTGAATTTAACTGAGTCTAAAGCAATCAATGAGCTCTTATTAGGCCCCTACCATGTGCCACACGCTAAAAGAAATGCCACTTTTGGGCAAAGACATGTGTTGATATCTAAGAAGACACATGAGAAATGAATTCTGAGTCTAAGAGTCTATTCTCAAAAGAGAGATGGGAGAGGAAGACTTCTACAGCCACAAGGAGGAAGGAAAGCGGCCCAGTCAAATTTAACAGTGCATACTTCAGATGCTAGAAGCATCCAAGGTAGAGAAGTATCCCTAAAAGATGCTATTAGCATTTGAAGCCAAACCTAGAAGAGACATTGATTCACTCTGTAATGAGAGAAACTGGGTTCACACCCTGCTTTTGCCACTTTCCCCCTCTGTATTCTTTTGAGCAAATTATTTAGCCTAACTGGGTTAAATAATCTTTTTTTCTCATCTGTAAAGTGAGAGGCTTGGACTAGATGATCTCCAAGGAGCCTAGTAACTCTCAGGCTATGAGGTCATGATCTAAGGTTTCACATGTTAAGTCATAGAGGACTGTTTGTAGAGAGTCTTTGTGGGACACCCCCCCACACACACAGTTAGAGTCATTAAGAGCATGTGATCCAAAGGAAATGTGTTCCTCTCCATTTTAAACCCTTAGGATTGGCTGAGAAACTAGGATAATAGTCTAGATGAGAGGTGATGAGACTTGAAAAAGATACTTTTTCCTATTTACATAATATTGAATTTACACCCATATAAGATTGCATGCCATCTCGGAGAGGGAAGGGAGAGAGAGGGGGAGGAAATTTAAGACTTATGGAAGTGATTGTTGAAAACTGAAAACAAATTGATTTTAAAAAATAAAAAATAATATTGAATTTATATTTTAAAGATCTTGAATACTCTAAATTCTTTTTACTTTTCTTTTTTAACATTTAAAATTTTATTTTTTTAAATTACCAAGAACTTACTTTTACTCCTTATCACCTCCTCCCCTGAAACTGTTTTGAAAAGAACAAGAAAACCCCTTTAATAAATATTCAAAGCCAAGTAAAATAAATTTCTATGTTGACCGCATCCAAAAACGTGTCTCACTCTGCTTCTTAAGTCCATTATCTCTCAGTCAAGAGGTAGGCAGCAGACTTTGTCATCAGTTCTCTAAAATGATGGCTGACCAGCACATTGATCCCAGTTCTTAGGTCTTTCAAAATTGTTCATCTTTGCAATGTTCTTGTCACTGTATAAGTTGTTCTCCTGGCTTTACTCATTTCCCTCTATATCAGTTCATTCAATTCTCTCCACATTTCTCTGAAATCATCTCTTTGTTCATTTCTTAGAGCATAACAGTATTCCTTTATATTCTTATATTGCAATTGATGGGTATTCCCTTGATTCCTAGTTCTTTGCTATTATACAAAAAATTACTGTATAGCTAGGTCCCAATCTGTGCAATAATGAGTCTCATGGAGTGCTCCTATTTGAATTTGAACTGTTTATTCCAAATAAGTATTTTTGTAGTCATGGGTCCTTTCCCTCTTTAATCTCTTGGGGTTATTAGTAGGTTTTTAGCTATTTATATTAATAGGTTATTCTTTATTAACAGGTTACTAGTCTAGTTATTAGTGGTATCAGGAGGTCTAAGCTTCAAGACTTTGGGGGCTTCTGCTTCCCAGAATGGCTGAACCAATTTATAGTTCCACCAATAGTACCAATCAGTTCATCTAATTTTCCCATAGTCCCTCCAACATCTGTTACTTTCCTTTTTGTCATGTATGGTAGTATCAGGACTGTAGGGTATAACCTAAATTTTCATTTCTCTAATTATTAATAATTCAAATCTTTTTTTTGCATGACTTATAATCTTGGATTTCTTCCTTTAAAAACTCTCCATTTCTCAACTGGGGAATAGCTCTTATTCTTTCAAACTTGAAACAATTCCTTATGTATCTTGGAAATGAGACCTTTACCAGAGCAACTTGCAGCAAAAAAAAAAAAAAAAAAAAAAAAATTGCTCAGTTAACTATTTCCTTCCTAAGCTCAGCTGTCTTGGTTTTGTTTATGCAAAATATTTTTTAATTTGATATAAACAAATTATCCATTTTATCTTCTGTGATCTTTTCAATCTTTTGTTTGGCCATGAACTCTTCCTTTATCTCTACATCTGATAAGGAATTTCTTCCTTGCTCCTCTAACTTGCATATGTTGTGACCTTTTATATCCAAACTGAGTATCCATTTAGAACTTACCTTGTTATATAAGAAATCTAATTTCTTTTAGTTGGCTTTCTAATGTTGCCACCACTTTTTGTTAAATAGTGAATTCTTTCGTGAATAACTAGAGACTTTGGGTTTACCCAAGACTACGTCACTAGATTCATTTGTTTCTGTATGTCATTTGCTTAATCTGTCTAACTGAACAACCCATTTTTAAAATCAGTATCAAGTCATCTTTTTTTTATTTTATTTTTGATTTGTGGAATAAAACCAGCATTTCCTGAACCCTCTTCCTTCCTACTCTTTCCTATCATTTGCCATGAGATCCCTGATTTTTTGTTCTTCTAAATTTTATTATTATTAGTGCTTGGGAAGTAAGATGGATATAGGATTGAATAAGTAAATTAATTTCTGTATTATTGTCGTTTTTATTATGCTAGCTTAGCCTACCCATGAACAATTCATGTGTCCATAGTTATTGAGGTCCATCTTTATTTTCATAAAGAATGATTTGTAATTATATTCATATGGTTCCTATGTATCTCTAATCAGGTAAACTCTTAAATATTCTATACAGTCTCTAATTAATTCTAAACTGAGTTTCTCTTTCTCTTCCTCTTCCTGCTAGGTTTTGTGAGTACAATATAGAATTGCTGATAATTTGTGAGTATTTATTTTATATTTTGTAACTTTACTGAAATTATTGTTCTGATGAATTTTTAGTTGACTTTAGGGTCCTTTAAATATGGAGCTTTAGGGTCCATATTTTATGCAATCCATTTCTTTTTCATGGATGTATTTGAATGAAATGTAAAGTTACAAGGAGTATCCTTCATTTATCCAGCCTGTTCAGAAGAGATGATCCTTCACAGGCTGTCACTGAGTTCTTTTCCAGCTCGGAGCCTCCATGAGTAGAAATGGAATGAGTGTGGGGGAATAAGATCAGCCTGTCACCCCTTCTTTAGGGCAGTGGGAGATCATTGTGCCCAGCCTCTGGTAGAGCATTCTGAGCTTGTGTTGGTCTGATCAACCACAATCCAATGCCCTTTACCTTGACCCCAACATACTGATGCCAATTTGGTCCTCTTCAAGAATGAAGAACAAGAACCATTGGTCCCATATGGAACAAAATAGGCTTCTCTTCCTGGAACAGCAGAACATCTCAGGTTAAACTATTAAATGTGATTCGAGATTTCACCCTAAGTTTATAGTCTTGTTAGCTCTTGTCTCTATAGCAGTTTAAGGATTAAAGACTTTCTCTTCAACAACCCTGTGTGTTTGGCCGTGCAAGATGTTATCATCTCTATTTTATAGAAAAGAAGACTAATGCCCCCCCCCAATTTATAGAGAATGAAACTGAGGCCATGAAGGTGAAGGGACTTACACAGCTAGTAAATGCTGAGGCAGGACTCAACCCAGGTCATCCTCGTTCCAAGTCCAGGGCTCTATCCGCATGCAGTCTTCCTCGTGTCTATCTCTTGGCATCCCTATCTTCCTTGGAGGGTCGGTTCCAACAAAAGGTCTTCCCTCTTCTCCAGAGCTGTTAGAGTACCCCTGCCCAAGTTATCATTTACATACTTATCTGTTTCCAGGCTGTGGTTCCCAAATTGGATGAAACCTCTGTATCCCCAGTACCTAGCACAGTACCTGGCACATAGTAGGTGCTTAGGTGCTTAATTGTATTCATCAGATTGTGTTGTATTTAAATTATTTATTGAATGTAAGCTCTCCAAGTCCACAAATCTGACCATGAACCCACTGTATTAATTACCATTCAAGCTTGATCCAGGAAGAGAAATGCCAACCAACATCCTTTTAACAGTTTTTAAGGACTAGAATTTTGCTTCTGACTTGAGGTGTGCAGAAGGAAATGAAGAGTGATTCAATTACCATTAAAAAGGGTTCAAAAGCAATTTGACTTTGATGATCTAAAAAAGATGTAAAGAATCTTTTTTCTAAAAGTAATAATAATGGTAACTGAGGGGTATAGATAGAGGAAAGGACTTGGAGACTGAAAGATTTGTGTTTGAATCCTGCCTCAAACCCTTCCTAGCTGTGCAAGCCTGTGTAAGTCAACCTTTCAGCATTGGTTTCCTCATCTATAAAATGGGGGAAATAATAGTAATTACCTCACAGGATTATTATGAGAATCAAATAAGATGACATATGCGAAGAACTTTGCAAACACTAAAATGGAGCTTGTAGTGTTAGCTCATGTTCAGGTTCAGGAAGGCCTTTTACACATCAGTTTCACTTGATCTTTGATCTGTGAAGGACTTAGCCAGAGTGAGAGAGCAGCTGAGTCAGGATGTAAACTCGGAGAACCCAGACTCCCATATCTCATGCTCTGGCTCTCTATGATAGACTCTCCATGTAGCCAGCTGCCTGAGGCTTCCTGGCCAATGGCTCCTGGGCCAGATTTTCAGGTGTTCTGTCTGGCCATCTGAAGCTGCCCATCTGCAGACTGATGACTTTTTACACAATGAGTTCTCCTATAATCGTACTTTATTTTAATTATAAATTCTGCTGACTCCTCATCATCTCCAAGATTAAATATGAAATTCTCTGTTTGGTATTCAAACCCTTCATAACCTGGTTCCCTCTCCCCTTACTAGCCTTCTTAGACCTCATTCTCCTATAGGCTATCAAATGACATTGACCTCCAGGCAGTTTCAAGAGCAAGACCCTCCTATCTCTTGGATTCCAGCATTTTCTCTGACTGTCCCCATCCCCAGAAGACTCCCTCTTCAGGTCTAACTACTGACCTTCCCTGGCTTCTTTTAAGTCACAACTACAATTCCGCCTCATGCAGGAAGCCTCCCTCACTCCATCTTAATTCCAGTATTTTTCCTCTGTTAATTATTTCCTATTTATCCTGTATATAACTTGTTTGTATGTATTTATTTGCATTTTCTCTACCACCCATTAGATTGTAAGCTACTTGAGGACAGGAAATTATCTTTTGCCTCTTTGTGTATTCCCTGCTTGGTACAGAGTAGGCACTTGATAAATGTCTATCGGTTGTCATCCAGTATCATATAAAGCAGGAATTTAACTGACTGTGACAGAGGATAGTTAGTCATTTTTCTAAATTTGTTTCAATATAGAAAACAAAGACTTTGCTCCAAATTCAAGAAAATTCTCTAGAACTCATGATGGTTCCTAAAAACCTTGGGAAGTATTTATATGTTAGTGTATACAAGTGCATCCACAGCTAAAGCCCATCTCTTTGACTCACTATAGTATACATGTGACCCTGAGTTCTTTTCAGAAAGTTCTAATAGAAGAGAGGAGGCCCTTCTAAAGCTGAAGGCTAGCCAACTGACTCTGAAGCCCCTTGAGGGGTAGCATGTAGGCACTTAAGTCTTATCAATTCCTCCATTCCTGTATTTCAAAAGAGATCCATGGTTTCACAAATGTCAGCCTACCTCACCCACATTTCCCACCCACTAACAAAAGCAGAAATCACTAGTTGTCTTAGTAAACAGCCTTTATGAGCTGCTGTGGACAAGCTCACCAGTGACCAGCATTCTGATGATAAACACTCCTAAGTAAACTAGGATGATCCTTGCCTATTATACCCACAGAACATCATTGGGTCTATAGCCAAAGTCTTTACAAGTCAGGTTTTTTAACTAGTATATATTTTAAGGTTCTCAGAACCCTTTACAAATATTCTTATTTTAACCTCAAATACCCTAGGTATGGAAGGTACCATTATTATCCCCATTTTGCAGATGAGGAAAGTGAAGCAGAGATTTAAGTAACTTGCCCAGGATCACCTATGTAGTATATTTATTTGAACTGAGATCTTGCTGATTTCAGATCAATTGTTCTATCCACAGCACCACCTACCTGTCTGAACTTGACAAGTCCAACCCTCTTCCAAGACAGCTGTTGAGAATCTAGGATCACCTGCACATTATAGGAAAGCATTCACTCATTTTCACTTGCATATGTAAGTGGTCACATTCACAAACATTTCATTAAAACTTTCTTTGAGTACTGTTGGACGTGATGATGTTTGAATCCCCTTACCTTCTCAATGTGATCCGTGCTTGTGCTGATAAAAGAACAACTGTGAATTTCAGGACAATAGAGCTACCTGATTCATTGCTCCAATTGGCATTCTCCTCTTGCCCACTGTTTGATAGCACAGATGCATAAGAGTTGAACTCTGCTCCCAAGAGCCTTTGTTCTTCCACTGCAGCATTGCTGAGAACATTCCCTATGGAGATAACAGTCGTACTGCCCCACTGGATAAGATTAAAGAAGTCACCAATGACATCCACACTTTCATCCAAAACCTCCCAGAGGTGAGTAAAAGCCTGCAACCTCAGACTGTTGAGGTACCAAGGGAAGACCAGATAGTTGAACACTTGGAGGTATTTGAAGAAGATCATGAAGTTCAGACACCTACAGTGAGGTGCTGGTCATTAGCTTTAAAGTAAAATGTGGAGACTTCTCCAACTTTTCCCTGTTAATTTTGGGTAGTATGATTTCCTTACCTCTGTTCCTTTGCTGATTGGAGAAGAATGGCCACTTCTACCTATGTGACCCTGGGAAAATAAGTTTGTCTCTTTGACATCAGTCTCCATATCTGTAAAATGGGATCATTAGACTGAAATGATATCTCAAGTTCTGTGCCAGCTTTAGGTCTCTGAGCCTACAAGCATTGGGCTTAGAATTAGAATGTCCTTGGTTCAGGATTTCAGAAACGGAAAGAAAGCCAAAGGATTTTTAGTTCAACTCATTCCTGAACTAAGAATTCCTTTCATAGCATCTGTGATGAGCAGTTATCTGGCCTTTCCTTTAAAGACCCCCAATGGGAAGAACTCATTATTACAAGGCTTCACAACTGGAGCTGAAAAGATTTTCATAAAGTCATCTAATCTCACTTCCTAATTTTCCAGAGGAGGGAGCTGAGGCCTATGGAATTAAACTGACTTGTCCACGATTACATAGGTACTACTCTAGCTTATGATCTCAAAATTTTCTGGGTCCTAATCTAATTTATTCTTCTCATACAAACCCAATAACTATATATTCTCTCATCATTAAGGTTAAGAGCTATCACCAAACATTGATTTGTCAGACTCAGAATCTCAATGTCTAACCTAACTTAAACACAGCTCAACTAATTTGAAGAAACTAAGCCAGATTGCGGTTTAAGTGGCAAAAAGGGCTACAAGTGGATTGTCATGAAATGTCAGAATCGGAAGGTTCAAAGTTGTTCATCCTCAGACCACAAGTAGCTTTGAGTTCCACCGTATAACAATAAGTTGTCCCCTAGCCTTGGCAGGAAGAGCTCCAGGGATGGGGCAAGAGCCCACTATCTCCTACTAGGCTAATCCATACCACTTACCAAGAGCTCTGTTAGCAAGTTTTTTTTTTTCTTTAAGTGTAGCTTTTTGCAGTTCCCATTGTTCTTAGCTCTGGGGCCAAGTAGAACAGATCTAATCCTTCTGCCCTGTGGTCGCACTTCAGGGTCTTAAGACAGTATCTCATGTGTGCTCTTCTTTGGGTTCTAATATTTAAATTTGAATATGAGTGGGAGGAGGGAGGACTTTTTGATCTGCTTCTCTTGACCTCCTTCTATTCCAAATTTAACATAAGGCATAGTGGGGAGAACTGTGTGGGACATTTCATGGATAGGGTATGAGCTCAGAAAATTATTTTTAAGGCAGAAAAATCTTCATCCATATGAAACAAATAGATTCTTTCCATTTAAAATCAAGATGGGAAACCCTAGCTTAGGGGTAAGCTATACCTGCAGTCTTTGAGCATATTGTGGAGCCAGGTTCTTCCCAAAGCATTCCCTATATTAAATCAGCTACTTGAAGGAGGCTTTCTAACTTTTTAAGGACACTAGTCATGCTTATAGCTAAAATATCAAATGTTATAATAATAACGTGTTATCTTTGGTACCTCAGGATGAGAATATTAATAGTCCAAATGTTTATAAGTCGCTAGAGTTTTCAAGACAGTTTTTCACAATGACTGATTAGGAAACTGAGATTCAAAAAAATGCATGATTTGATCACATTCATGTGATTATAAGTGGTAGAGCTGAGATGGAGCCCAAGTCTTCTGACTTCAAATTCCACCTTCTTTTCAATATACCACAAAACTTGTTGAGTACATACTACCCACATGTTATTAGGGTAGGTACTTTGAGGTTCTCTTGCTTTCAATAATACTGATGAACTTGTACTCATCCTTTCACACACTTTACCTCTTTACACCTCAGTTTCCTCATCTGTAAAGTGAAAGAATTGCACTAGATGGCCTCTAATTTCAGCTCTAGATCTCTGATCCCATGATTTTTTAATGAAAGGAAGCACAGGATAGGCAGCATCTTCATTAATCCAGAATGTCAATGTCTGAAATGGTCCCCAGAAAGTATTTTGCATTTACATGATAGATAGATAGATAGATATAGATAGATAGATGAAATTTATATATTTTATATATGTTTATGTATTTTATATGTGTTTATGTATTTATATATGGTTTATATGTTATGTAAATAATATGTAGTTTAATCATTTGTGTACATGTTTTGTCCCCTCACTAGCTTGGAACCTCTTTGAAGGTAGGGACTTTTTGGTTTTTCTTTGTACCCCCGGTATCTAGCACAGTACTCAACATATAGTAAATACTTAAGAAACACTTTATGAATGAATGAATGAGTAACACAGAAGGGTTAGCCGACAACTATCCCTTAGCAAGAAAAGGGATGTGTGACCCTGGGTTTTGTTGGAAGCAAAATCAATAATTTATTGCTTCTTTCTGAAGGAAAAAAGTAATCCTAAACCAAGATCCTTCTAAATGGCATTGTATTTGTGGGTACTCTTATTAATTAGAGAAAAGCTTGTGTTGGTTAACCACATCAAAGAGAATTTTCCAGTTCATAATTCTTAGTTACTATGATCGCGTGGACAATGTTTTCTTTGTAGGCACTGAAGACACTGTCCTGGATTGGAATAGCTGCCTCCACACAGTGATCATATTTATGATTGATTTCATGCACATTTTGCCACAAAACCTCAAAACAGACCCTCGTCCTTGGCAGGAGCGATACTTTCAAGAGCAGTAGTTTGAAGTGTTTAGATGGCTCATTCCCGTTTGCATAACCATCCCTTGCTTTTTTTTATTTGTGTGTTCCTGTAATAGAAATATGCCCCACAAGTTGGCCTGAAAGGTGACCTGTTCTCTGAGGACCAAGCAAAGAATAGCCATCACCAGGGTCCTTCTCCACAAGCCCAAAATGTTACTATTGGGTGAAACCATTTCAGCCCTGGATGATGAAAATGATGGGTAGTTTCCTCTTGTTTTATTCTCAAACATAATCCTAAGTATCATTGTGAACAGAGTACTGGGATAGGAAGCAGGAAGATCCAGGTTCGAATCCTTCCTCTGAAACTGCTTGCCTTCCTGTGTGACTCCAGGAAAGTAAACTTACTTCTGCAAACCTGACACAATTTTCTGTGATTTACCATCTAAGACTGGGAAGTTACTCATACAGCGAAGTCACAGACCCTTCCTGAATTCACACGTGATACCAAAGGTCAAATCATGCTCTGACTATGGAAACCCTTGCTAAGAATCATGACCAGAGAAACTTTAGAGAGAAGACCTCTGGACTTCAAAGAAATGGGGCATTCCTCTCCTAAAAGATTTCCTGACTCAAGAAGAAGGCCAACTGGGCAATATCTGCCTTTATTCATGAACTTAACTGAGCTTGGGAAGAATTCTCTACAAATTAATAGAGGGGCAATGCCATCACTGTAAAAGAAACTCTTCGTCTTCCAGTAACATTCTTGGTTTCATCTTGGTTTCTGACCAAGTTGTTAGTTGGGAGGCTGTTATAGGATAGGATAGGAGTGGCATGTGGGCAACAGAATGGGTAGGGTCAGAACCATTTGGGTGCTGCTACTGGCCTTTTGTCTACAATTGGCCTCATGAATATTTTGCTAATTCAGATTCTTCCTTTAGAGAAGTACCAACTGTTGTCCTTGAAGGAAAATGGGAGGATTGCTTTATGATACACAGGTGAGTGACCCAAGTGCAGGGATGTCTATCCACAAGCAACTAAATCAATTCAATTCCATGTACATCAAGTGCCTACTTTGTGCCAGGTACTGTGTAAGATCCTGGGGATACAAGGTGTGAAAGCAGAACAGCCCCTACCTTACATACCTCCCATTCTACTGGGAGAAACAACATGGACACAAACAGGCAAAAATAGATGGGAGGTTTAGAAGACAAATACAAAGTGACTTGTTAGCAGAAAGGGATGTAGGGAAGGACAGATGATCTGGGGAAATCAGGTAAAAACCACGTGGAAAAGGAAGAGGGTGGTGCATGGGTAAGGAGTTTCCAAGAGACCAATTTCAGCCTCTTAGAGTCCTTCTCTCAAAACTTGGCCTGGGAGTTCCCTTCTCTGTGCAGCATTCCTTGAGCCCTCGGAAGTTAACATTCTCCCTTCTCCCATGTTCCCCCATCTCCCCTTCAACCCATCACTCGGACCTTGCACTATATTCATGTGTGCACTTGACATATGACCATTTACTCCCTGTCTAAGAAATGAAGCTCATTGAGGTCAAATGTTATTTCAGTATGGTCTTTTTATCCCCTTGTGCCTAACCCAGTGACTTACATATAATTGGCGGTTGATAAAGGTTTGTTACACTGACTTGAAATGAATCAAGTAATCCCAGCAACGACTGTAGGATACTCCTTGGCCTCTCCCAGGCTGTGTGACTTTCCCTTGTAGACTATAAGCCACACTAATCTCTAGTTCTTCATAAACCATGGCATTTGCATAGAATATTCCTATTCATTCCAGCTAAGCCCTCCACACTTGACCCACCAGGCAACCATTTCAAGGCCTACAATTCCAAGAAACTAAATTAGGCTTCTGGCACTATGAGCAACCACTCTTCTCACTGGATAAAGGAACACTACAGAAAGGTATCTGAGATATCTGCGTATTCCTCCTTTGCTTAAGGTTAATCCTAGACCAATAACTGGGACGAAACAAATGAGGTCTTTACCTAAATTGAGAAGGTGGTAATACCCTTGTGTTTCATCACCTAGAACCAAGTATCGAAGAGCTATTAGATGTTCTACTGAACAATCCAGCATTTTCCTTCACTCTGCTAGCACCCCTACCCCAAGTGAGCTCTGCTCAAATCCTTCTCCAAGAAAAGGACGCAATCTCCATAGCAGTGGCTTCAAGGTTTTCTCTTCAATAGGTCTCCACTTACGAGGCCTATGTCCTGGGTTCTCTGTCTCCCTAACGCTGGTTGATATTTCAGGTTCACTCTCCTATGAAGGTACCTTGTAGCCTCAGTGCAAACAAGGTCTTTCCCAAAAGTCTTCTTCTTCTCAAATGAATTTCTTAAGAAAAAAAAAGAACCCTTTGATCCAGACGTCTCATTGTTGAGTATTTAGCACAGGGAGATTAAAAAGCAAAAATAGTTGTGTTAATTCTCTATGTATGTCTGTAAAAGTATGCGTATCTATACAGATATATACATATACGTCAATTAGCACCACTTTTTCAAGTTTTTTCTATTATAAAATATCTTGAGTTAAATATATGTATATGTACATATATCTATATATTTAACACAAAATATTTTGTAGTGGAAAAAACTTGAAAGTGGGTCTAATCAATTAGGTTTATGGCTTTAAGAAACCAATGTATGTAAATATAATGGAATATCATTTACATCCTAAGAATCCACCAATACGGAGGAATTCAGAGAAACATGTGAAGTCTTATATGAGCTGATGAAGGACTTAAGTAAACAGAAACAAGAAAACACACCCAACTACAATTATGAAAATGGTTCCAGGCTTGGCCATAGTGAGCAAAGGAGATGAGGAAATGTCCCTCCCCCTTTTCCTGGGGGAGGTGGTCCACTGCAGGTGCAGAATGTCCTTTGCCATGCAAATATGGCTTGTGAAACAAATGTCTGTACGACACTAACTGCCTGTTGAATGGAGCTTTCATATGATTGCAACTTTAAGGAAAAGGCAAGAGAATCTTGGAAATAGAGAGGTTAGTGACCCTTGTGGAAAGACTTGTGATAACTGTCATGTTAAGAAGCCTGAATGAGGACTAAGATGAAATTCTCTCCTGGGGAGACTTCGGCATTTTATTGTGAGAGAGATGGAGTCCAGCAGAGACTATGAGGGTCAGCCATCATCTTTAAGAGATCCTGGAGAGAACAATTTGAGTAAAATGAGTTTGCTTCTTATTCTGGGTGGAAAGAGACTAAAAGTACCAGCCTGAAATAGCGTTTGGGGTCTGGGGTTCCTGGGTCAGGCTGGCAATTGAGCCCACTGATTGTTTAGAGGTGGATATGGTTGTGACTTTCTTATAGCTAATGTATCATTGCTGTATGCATGTTACTGACTAGACATGTATGTGTAATATGTTTGTGTGTATATATATACATACATATGCATATACATTAGATTTAGGGGTCCAATATGGTTATATGTATATATGGGTAAGGGTATGTATGTGTGTATCCTTATATATAGACATACACATACATATATCTAATATTTACATATAGTATACATACAAACGTACATGTGTATATGGACATTGCATATACACGTATACACACATAAATGCAAGGGTGAAATACTACACTAAAACTTTTGGTATACCCTCTGTGTGTGTTTTTAATGTCTTTTATAGTTAATGATTTTTATAACCAGTAGCCTCAATGTTTCCTATGAGACTAGGGATTTCATAATGAAAAAGAGAATGCTTAAGGAAAAAGAGAATTTTCCAGATTTTGAAAACCAGGATGGGGCTCAGAATGAACTCATTAATGAATGATAGTTTCTAAATTTGTAGGAAATTGAGAGATAATGTGCAAATATATGCCTTAATTGAACCTGATATGAGAAAAATAGATATGGTAGTGATAAGAGAGATAGAAGACCAGTTCAAGTCCTTCCCCAGGTACTTACTTACTGCTGCTAAGTTGCTAACTTCTCTGGATCTCAGTTTCCTCATGATGGTTTCTAAGATCCATTCTAGCTCTAAGGCCATGATTCAAGAGTGCTGTCAAGTCTCTTCAAAGCCTCCAAACTGCCCAATGGCCAATTGTGTTGATAAAAAACTATCTTACATTGTGAGCTGGGATGTTCATTATGATCCCCTCCATCTCTACCACTAATTCACCCTTTGGTACCAGATCAATGCTTCCATTGATCATGTTTGTAAACATTCCAATTGTCTGGTTAGGAGAGAGCTAGCCAAGCTTGAATCCTGCCTCCCATACTTACCAATATGTGACCTTAGACAAGTCACTTATCCTTCCTGGACCTTAGTTTCCATTTCTGTAAAATGGGGACAACGATGGTACTTACCTCGCCAGGCTCTTGTGAGGATCCAAGGATATCATGTTTTTAAAATACTTTGTGATCCATAAGGTATAATATAAACATTAGCTATTGTTATTATTGTCAGTCTCTGCCCCTCCCTTCTCTGGATGGTTGTGTCATTCAGTGCAAAGCTTGGCAGGTGAAAAGGGGATTATGGGAATGAAAAGAATTTTTTAAAAGACAGCTTTTAAAAGAAGGTATAGAAGACACTCTGTTGAGAAAATGATGATTACACTTAGGTGATGGCCACCAATCACCTAGACTACATCTCATCTCTGTGCCAGATGGTATTGGGATGTGTCTAGTGTGAAGACCATGGATGGCAGAGGCAGCCCTGGCACCTGTCTGTTTTATTTTACTTGTTTTAGGGGAACATGGACATGTGTAAGAGTTGACTCCCTCTGGGAAGGATGACAATGATGACTAACAATTATCTAATAGATGCTCTCAGAGCAGGGGGGCAGGATATGAGTGTAGAATCATGGCACCATTTGAGTTTCAAATTCAAGGTGGAAATCTGGAACTGTCCTGGAGTGGAATGAGCTGCCCTGGAAGGTAGTAAGGTTTGCCCTCACTGGAGGACTTCATGCAAAGGCTGAATGGCCCCTCGTTGACTATATTGGAGTGATATTTCTTAGCTATAGGTTGGATCAGTTGGCCAATCTGATCCAAATCAACTCTGAACTTCTGGCATTCTGAAAGCTTGCACCACACATGCTGCCAAATCTGAGAAAGGTCTTTGAATGAAATCTTGGGGTGGCAGGGCGACAAGGGGCAGAGATGGGGAGGGCAGTAGACCTTAGGATGAACAGAATGTATTTATTTGTGGATGATCTGGCTGGTTTAGAGCCATGGAATAGGGCAGAGCTAACATGATCAGACCTGTGACCTTTTCCCAAAGTTGTTTTTCTCTTACCATCTGCAAAGACATTCTTTATACAGCCCTAAAAATTCAGAGTAAGGAAAGGCAGTGTGGAGTCATAGGGTTATAGAAATTGAGAATTGGATCTCAGAGGACTGTCTACTCAGCTCATAAGTCAGGGGTTCTTAGCCTGGGGCCTGTCAGTGGATTTCAGTATGTCAGTCAACTTGGATGGAAAAAGAAATTACCTTATTTTATAACTGGCTTCTTTGCAATCCTATATATTTCATTTTATTCATTAAAAAATTATTCTGAGGAGTCCATTATCTTCACCAGGATGTCAAGGGGGTCCATGACTCCAAAAAGTTTAAGAACGCCTGCCCTAAGTACTGGCCACAGAGCCCACCTCAACGTCAAGAAAACCTCAGTTCAAGTCCCACTTCTGATAAATACTTGCCATGTGACCCTGGGCAAGTCTCTTAACTTCTGAGTATCCAGGCAACTGTTTCAGAGGAGAAATTTTTAGAGCGGGTGCCAATGTGTATTGATAACAGATGTTATCAGTGGAGAGAGTTCCGAATTCCTGGCAAGTGCTCTTCTTTTATTCCCAGGGGAAAAAGATTTTTAAGGTAATATCACAGACAGGAAGGAATTATCTTGGGCTGCTAAGGCTTCCCATTACACCATACTACCCTCCCATGCCCTCTGGAGTCAGACTGTAGAATCTTATTCATCTCTTCTCTTTCCTTTGTCTTTTGTTTCTGGGTTTCATCGTTGCTACTTTCATCTTCCCGTTGCTTAGACTGACCAATCTCTCCTCCTGGAGAGACTCACCATAATTTCTACTGGGTGCCCTTATTATTAATACTTACTTAATGTTTTAGGAATCAAATCTCCTTGCCTACAATAACAGCAACACATGTGTTTATCTAAAGATACATCCAGAAGATTTCTATTTGGTTTTTTCTTAAAAGAGATGAATTTGTCCTGCCCCCCCCCCCACCTCCCTTCATGTGCCGTATCTGAACTGTGAGAGATAATGTTTGGAAGCTTGCTGGCTGACCTGAGAGGTTCAGTCTATGAGCATGGAAAAGATCAACACTAACCTAGATGTGTGGGAATCCATGCCATGATCCTGGATTCAGCTGCCACAGCAACATGTCCCAACTCACCCTAACAAGATCCTCCATCCCTCCATTACAAGCATCACTGTGACCCACAGTGTGAGATCAGTTCTGAACCTTTTACTTCCATAAGCACCATGAATCCAGATGCCTTTGGCATTAGAAGACCTGGAAAAATCCAAGAAAAACCTCGGGAGAAGTTGATCACCAGAACAAAAAATACGGTGCCCATGTCAGGGAAATGCCCCAAACCCATAGTTAACTATGCTCATCTCCACTCAGTACATGCTTCGGGAGTGACTTCCTTAGAAGACATTTCTTTCCCAATGGGACTTTTCTTTTGCAGCTACCTTAGGATTCCATATAATTCAATGAAGATTCCTGGAGCACCCACTGTGGATGCAGCACTTTCCAAGGCACTGAGTAGGTAAAGATGAAGAGCACGCACACAGCTCCTGAAGGGAGAGCTGTTCAGGAAGGGTAGTGGAGGATATGAGTCAGCAAAGCTCCAGTGGCGTATAAAGCAGAATGTGGTGGGTCCAAGGAAACCTTCAGACTGAGGTCAAGAAGCAGGGCAGCTGGTACTGCCTTGTTAAATTTAACGTACACTTAAAAACTATAAGTAAGTTTCATTTCAGACACAATTCTCTTTTCTGTTCATCTATATATAGTGAAATAGTCTTATCTGTTGATGTTTGAATTTATGTTAAAAAGATTTTTTAGTTTTGATAAGCAAAAAAGGAGGGAAAAAATGCATTCAAGTAGGGGTTTGGGGCAGGCTCCTTGGAAGGGAAAGGAACCTGTACTGAGGCCTCAAGGGAAAAGGATTTCAACAAGTTTAAACGAGGAGGGCACAGGTGAATTCTGGGAATGAAGGAGAGCCTGTGTGAATGCCCAGGGACAAGAGAGAGGGGGAGGAACCTGGGCATCCTCAAGTATCCCAGCTTGGCTGGAAGCATAGTATGGGAAAAAGAACAAAATGAGACAGGACTAGGGGGCTGGAGACAGGCTGAGGAGAACCTTGAAATGCTATCAAAGAAATGTCGATGGTTATGTGAAAGCACTAGAGAGGCAGGCTGTATAGAAAAGAAAAGAAAAAAAGTGTTGAAGGTGTATCTGTTTGCAGGGCAGAAAGCAAGACAGTGTAACTGCGTAATGGTCAGCTGGGTAAAAGAACAAATAAATAAACAAAATTGACAATCTGAAAAACAGAAATGGGTGATTGGGAAGGGAAAGGAAGTTTTTTGGGGGAAAGTCACCTCACATCCCTAGATTATAGTCCTTGAAGGTCTACAAATGGCATCATCACCAGGGAGTGGAGTATGGAACAATGTCAGGAGACACAAGAAAGTAAGAAAGATGACTGAGGAAAAGTCAGAAGTTAGAAATGAAGAGATGATCAGTGGCCTCTCAAGAACATTTTCAGTGATGGGAGCCAGGTTGCTGCGGTTCAGAAGTGGGTGGGCGATGAGGAAGGAGAGGCGGTAAATGTGGCCAATGCTTCCTAAAATCCAGACTTGCACAGGTGTGAACTGTATTACTATAAGGTGGTTATTTCTCCTTTTGGAGACTCAGCTGCCTCGTTCTAAAAAAAGAAAGAAAGAAAGAAAACAAGGAGGAAGAGAAGGAAGGAGAGAGAGATGGAAAGAGGAGGGAGCTCAGGAGAGGTATCCTCAATCTGTTCAATCAAATAAAGTAGGAAGTGAGGTCGTTAACTCCGTGTGTGTGTGTGTGTGCATATGTGAGATAGAGAAAGAAAGACAGAGACAGAGACAAAGAGAGAGGGAGAAAGAGAGATACAGAGAGAGAGGGAGAGAGAGAGAGAGGGAGAGACAGAGACAGACAGAGATAGGGAGAAAAGAGAGACAGAGAGAGAGGGAGAGAAAGAGACAGAGAAGAGAGAGAAAAGAGAGGAGAGAGAGAATAAAGGGAGAGGAGGGAGAGAGAGAGAGAAAGAGAGAGAGAGAAAAACAGAAGGGAAGGAAAGGCTGGAGCCGGGAGGAAGGGGATCAGAATAGCCATCATAGAGAATGTGACCAGAAGTTCATCACAAAATAAAAAAAATGTTCTGTGTAGTGAACAGGCCCAGGTGAGATTAGCCATTCTCTTGAATGATGAAAGCAGATTCAGAATTAGCCAGTGTGGTCTCCCTTTGAATCTGTATTGCCAGTGCCTGATACGCAGTAGGGCCTAGCAAAGGTTAGATAATAAACTCAAGACAAGCAATAGAGAGGGATGTATCAGAAAGTGAAAGGTGTGGAAGTAGAAGAGAAACCAGGTAAAGGGAAATTTGTGACTCAGACAGCCAGCTATCTGGAGGGCATGATGGTAGGCTGGAGTGGGGGAAGATGGGAGGCCAAGAATGGGAAGTAGGAAGACTAAAAAAGAACTAGCTGAGCATGTGAGGAGCCATGAGGAGAGGGATTTGTCACCTAGGTGAGTGGTGGTTCTGGATGAAAAGGGCCAGGGTGGTCAGGAGGCTGGGATCAACTAGGCACACTGTACGGTCACAGGCCACCTTCCCTACACTCATGCTCTGATGTTTAGTTAGATCTGAATTATCTGTGAAGTATTTTTCATTTGGATCACAGTTATGACCTCACTATTCACTAAGAACTCTCTTATAATAATAACTTGGGTGTGTGTGTGTGTGTACAGGCTTCAAAGTTCAACGTTAAACTTTAAGGTGTTTGGGAGAGCAAGGGGATGCTCTAATGCACAGAGCCCTGGGAGCTGGAGTCAGGAAGAGCTGAGCTGAAACCTGGCCTCAGTCACTTCCTAGCTGTAGGACTGAGCACATCACTTCACATCTGTTTGCCACTGTTTCCCCTTCTATAATAATAATAGTACCTACTTCAAAGGAGATAATAATAGTACAGCTCTTACAGCAGTATAGTAAGGTATACAGTAAGTGTTAAATAAATGATAGTCATTTTTTAAATTTTGTTGGCTTTTTGTTGTTGTTGGCCCCATAACAAGCCTGCTAGGTAGGTGCTAGGTATGAATATATTATGTTATATTTATCATGTAATATATATTATACAAATTATAAATGAGGAAATTGAGGCTCAGAGTTTCCCTAATTTGTCCACAGTCACACAGCTAGTGCCCGAACTAGGGACCAAACCTGGGTCTTGCGGATTCCAAGGCCATTATCATCTATTGAGTCACTCTGGCTCCACCAAAAGATTACAGTCATCTCTATGGACCTGAATGAGTCCTGTAGTCCAATCTGACTATTCTTACAGGTGAAGGAACGGACAGGTCCTAAGGAGCTGAGCCAGGAGTCATCCTCTGGGTCACTCTCTTCTCAGTGACTCTGTTCAGGGTCTCTCCTCCTGCCAGTCAAGGGTTTTCTTTGAAGGCATGAAGACTGGGAGGGAAGTGCCCTCCTCTCCTGGAATTTCAAAACAGCAGAACTCAGTTACAGTCAGCTATGTGTTAATAGCTATAAATGAATGTACTCAATTCTGCATTGTTCATTGGATCCTAAGAATGGCCAAGAAAACTGATCTGTGTTCTTCAAAACAATATGCTCTGGGTGGAAACTGGTATTTGTGAGCCAAGGACAAGTTGTCGTTGAAAGGAGACGACTTGTTTTCGCACCGATTTTTACGACACCGAGGTAATCTGATACTTGACTCAAATATTCCTGCCCAACCAAAAGCAAAGAGCTTTTCTCTGCTGCTGAAGGAGCAGCTGTTTAGCGTACTATATCCTGGCTATTTATGCATCCAGACAATCCATCTGGAGACACTGGATGGGGAAAACCTGGAATTCTCTCCTAAACAGCACAAGCTGGAGGGCAAAGTCAGGATTCCATCACCAGATCCTTCACACTGAAACCCAAAGTGTAAATAAGTGTGCCTTCGACCTGCCTCCTGCCCTCCCCCATTCCCTCTGAGGTAGGAAATCTGAGCAGGACCAGCACGGCCTACCCACCCAGTTTTCATCACCTCCTTTGATCTTCTGGTCTTCTAGGGGCTAAATCCCCTAGACAAGAAGAAAGTGAATTAACAGCCAGCCTGCCTCCAGGGAAAGGCACCTCCCCACTGAACCCTAGTACTGGTCAGGAGGAAAGATGGACAACATGTGAAGGAAACCAGTTCTAGCCTCAGGACTAAGAAAACTTAGGAAACAGACAAAAAGAATGGAAGCCAAAATCAGAGGCAGCTCAGGTAAACACTGGGGTAAATCAGAGACATGACAGTAGGAATAAGATTGGATTTGAGTCAGAGAAGTAAGTTCAAATCCTGCCTCTGACCCTTATGACCTGTATGATTTAACCCTTCCTGAGGCCTCAGTTTCTTCAGTTGTAAAGTGAGTCAGTTGCACTACATAGCCTCCAAGGGGAGTCGCAAATCAAAAATCAGTCTTCGTGAACCTCTTTCCTCTCTGAGTGGAGATTCAGGAAGCAGCTCTCAAGCTGTTCACACGATGAGGTCGACAGCTCTTGGCCTCCTTCCTCCTGCTCCCCAAAGGAGAAGAGGAAAATCCAAGCCTTCCTATCCTGTTAACAAGTTGCTATGTGGCTGGTGTGCCTGCCCACCCACACTCCAGGTTACTGCTTGTACACAGCCCAGTGTCAAAAGCTGTCTCCAGCTTGGAAGGGTTAAAGCCCCAGCGGCTCAGTCTCCTAGCTCTGCCCCAGCCCCTCACCCTGCCTTCCCTACCTACAGATGCACAGACAAAGCAAACGACAAGAGAAAAGTGTAGGGTGAGATTAGATGCTGGTTATCTCCAGAGATTGGCCCCCACTGTTGAATCATCCAGGCTATCTTTATTTTCAGCGTGTTTATCATAATTCTTTTGTTTCATACTCTACCCACATGCTGATGCATTATTCTCTCTCTCTCTCTCTCTCTCTCTCTCTCTCTCTCTCTCTCTCTCTCTCTCTCTCTCTGTCTCAGTTGGGGGAACAGGGATAGAAGGGGAAGACAGGATAGGACAAAAGAGCCCTTCCTAGCTGTGGCATGTATAAACCAAAAATGACACAACTGAAAAAGAGTGCAGCAGCATGGCAACATGACAAAAGGGGGTCAGAGCAGTGGCTGTGATGTCTCAGGGCCTGGGTTCAAGAATTACTTGTAACACCATCTATGTGACCTTGAGTAAGTCTCTTCACCTCTGTGGGTCGATCTCAGTTTTCTTAACTGTTAAAGGACAAGCTTGGATTAGGTGAGCTTGGTGGTCCTTTCCACCTTGCAATCTGTGATCCTCCTATATGAATTAGGCCTAGGCACAGAATGGAACTTACTCTCCACACCTGCCGGCACTCTTAACCAATGATGCCATCTTGCAAGAGGTTTGGCATTCCAGAGAAAGCATGCATTGTCTCTACGCTACAATAGTTTTTAAAAAGACGTGTTATGTAACTGAATGATTACCTCCATGTGCTGACAGAAGTCTTTCTACCACAATGTCCTGGGCAACATCAGAATCTGGGCATGGCTCACTGACCAGAACTGGTCAGTCAGGTAACACACACTGCGCCAGGCATGGTGGGTATCAGCCCTGTGTACATGCTAGGGCCACCTAGAATTTCATTCCAAACCTCTCAAGTTCCCAATGAGGAATTCTCTTGAGTTTTTTCTCAATTGGATTTTCCATTGCCTGTGTTGAAAAAGATTCACCTCATATGAAATTCACCAACCTTCAGAAGACAGCCAGACTTTCAGCTGACTATTTTTTCTCTAGATCTTCCCTATATTTCTGATAGGCGTAGCAGCATCAGGAGCCAGGGAAAACACCGCTCCCTCTCTCATCCCCCCAAGTCTTCACAAAACCCACAAAATTTTCCCCGGTCGGAGAAATGTAGGGACTTTTACAGAGTTTGCGATTACCTCCAGACACAAAGAGCAGCCAGCAGGTGGGGGAAGGTGTGGTCCCCCACCCAGATGTTGTGTGTCAATATCAAATGTATTAAGATAGAAGATGATACCGCAAGTTAATATTTTTTTGACGTGAGCAGAGGCTTATCAATTGCATTTGTTTGAAATGCAATAAGTGTTGTTTTCTTTTCAAATATTCAAAGTCGCCCTTTCTCAAACACAGTCTGTGTGTCCCTGTGTCTTTCCAGTGTGTTCTGAATTCCCAGCCTGCAATACTAGTGAAAAAGAAGGGTAAGATTTAGTCCTTGTAAACAAATGATTTTAAGACCTGTGTCTCTCATGAAGGAAAATTCGATCCACATCCAGAGAAAGAAGTATGAAGTCTGAATGCAGAGCGAAGCAGACTATTTCTTTTTTTTTGTTTTGGGTTTTTTTTTGTGGTTTTTCCCTTTTGTTGTTCCGTCTTTCACAGCATGACTTATGGGGAAATATGTTTACAAGATTGAGCATGTAGAACCTATATCAGATTGCTTGCTGTCTTGGGGAGGGGGAATGGGGGGAAGGAGGGAGAAAAATTAGAAACTCAAAATCTTATAAAAAATTAATGTTGAAAGCTATCTTTGCATGTAATTGGAAAAAAAATACTATTTACCAAAAAACACTAACCCTGTGTTTCCACTAGATATAAAATAAGATCACCAATGACTTTTTGAGGTAATTTTAGGAAGACAACCTTTGTAAATTCTTTATATTTTAATTATTTTTAATGGACTGCATTTCCCTAAAATGTCATGCTATAATTCGCCACAACCTTATTTATTACAAATATGTAATTTATTTATTATTTTTTATCTAGGAATCCTAGTCTTTTTCTAGGCTTTCATAAGTTTTTCTCATGAGTAAATATCGGTAAGGACAGTAGAAAATAAAAGATGCCTGCTGTTTGTCATCACAGCAGGAAAACAGAGATTTTTGAAGTCGAGGAGTGCAAAGATAGTCTGTTCAGTCTTCCGTCTGAGGTGCCATGTCCTACCACCTAAGACATTGCTGAAATAAAAACTTGTTCTCCCGTGACCTATGAAGAACCATCTTAAATTCATGCCAAGAACTCAAGTATCCCTCCCCATTAGACTCAGAAGACACCAAACTCTTCTTATATTTCCTTTAAAACCAGAAAGAATCCTAATCTGGACTGTCTCTAGATGGTATCACATGAAGATCCCATTGAGATCTTAACAAACTCATGTTAAAGACTAACCTATCTGAAGCCTTTGTATCATTTAGCATTCTTGCAAGATTGTAAAGGCTTCAACTGTGATAGCTAACCACATCTTTAAAATGGAGGTGGTTGTGAAAGACTCTTACCTGACCTGGAGACTTGTCCTTTGTAACAAGGACATTTCTTTAAGAAAAATATACCTAGGAGCAGCTAGATGGTACACTGGCCCTGGAGTCAGGAGGTCCTGAGTTCAAATTCAGCCTCAGACATATACTAGCTGTATGACCCTGGGTAAGTCACTTAACCCCGACTGCCTCTATGAAAAATTTAAAAAATACATATGCCTAAAATCCTTTGCAAAATTAAAAGCATTATGCCAATAACAGCTACTATTATTACTACTTTCTAACTGTGGAATTCTGTATGTCATTTAAATGTTCTCAGTCTGTTTCCTCCTCTGTAAAGCAGGGATAAAAACTATCTCTTAGTGTTGTTGTGAGTGACAAAATTTGAAATAGCATGTGTGTAAACCTTTACAGTCACATAAAATAGTAACTTTCATCATCTTGGTTATCATTATTTTATATATATATGTATACATATATGTATATATACCTTATAACAATATATTACTATTATAAATATATTGTTATTACTGTAAAGAATCAATACGGGCAAACCAACTGCTTTCACATTTGTAAATGAGCCAAACTTTTCTGATTGTCACGATAGAAATAGCTGACATTCACGGCTGCCCTTCCTCTCCGTTTCAGGTTTCCAGAGCATCTCATTTTATCATTGTTCACATATACAAAACACTGTTCTTCTTTCTTCTTTCCCTCTCCCCAACACAAGACATCCTCCTTCAGGGATCCCCTGCATCTCTGCAGTATTAACTGAGATCACACTTTTGAAATACAGGCTGTTTGGCGACAGACAATGGTGTGTCTGCCCACTTTCTGAGCTTCAAAGGCACCTTGCCCCCAAACAAGAAATGCCATTGGCCGGGACTCATTTGCTTCATCTAGACCGGTGTTTTCCAACCCAAATAGAAATGGGGGCCACTAAACCATAAGGAAGAATCCCTGTGGGCTGCCTATTGGCTTAGTTTGAAAATGTAGTGTTATCTATGTTATAATATACTTTTATTTTATTCGTATTTCCCAGTTGCATTTTACTCTGGTTCAAGCTGGACTCAGGAATGCTGTGGCCACATGTTTGATGCCTCTGATCTAAACCATCTCTCACAAATTGGGGGGAGGGGGAAGTAAGGTAAACATCCCTCAGCAGAGAGGTGGTACACTGCAGGTGGGTATTGAGGCAAGCATTTTTGCCAAATAGAGCCAAAGTCTTGGTTTATGTCCCTTATCTATGCCTCTGACATAAAGAAGGGCTCTATGGAAGAGGGAAAGGAGTATTTTAATAATGTGATAGCAGTAGTATAAGGATAAATGAAACTCTTATAATAAAAAATAAATGGAAAAGATCAGTAGGAATTGTTGTTAAGGCATTTGTCCAGTCACATGACCCCATTGGGGGTTTTCTTGGCGAGGGTACTGGAGGGGTTTGCCATTTCCTTCTCCAGCCCATTTTATAGATGAGGAAACTGAGGCAAACAGGATTAAGTGACTTGCCCAGGGTCACACAGCTAGTAAGCAGTCAAAGGCTGGATTTGAACTCATGAAGAAGAATCTGCCTGACTCCAGGCCCAGCACGTTATCTGCTGTATCACGTAACTGCCCCAGTTAAAGAAAGGAGAAAAGATTTTCCACGGTCCAGATCTATATGACCAATATCTTCAGAATCATAAACAGGAGATCTCCTTGAGGCCATAATAGCAGATTCAAATCTTACCACATTGGTTTAAGTCAATCCTGTCATTTGAAAGAAGAAAGGGATAAAAAGGTCCAAGACAAAAGTAATCCGTTTAATGCCTTCATGCAAACAGGTTCTCTGCTCAAAACAAAAACAACTGTGAGATTTAGGGTTTTTTTAAGGCATCACAATATTTTTAGAACAGAAAAACCTTCTAAATTTTTTCATGTAACCCTTTGGTTACTTTATAGATGAGGGAACCAAGACCAAGAAAGGTGAAATAATTAGCGCAACATCCCAGTTCATTAAGGGATGGGTCTGAAAGTAGAACTCAGATCTCTTGACCCAGTCCAGTGCCCTGTGGTTTGGTTTCACAGACAACCAACTGGAAGAATAAGGTTTCATTTGTCAGAAGTTTCAGCTTTTCCAGGAACCACTGCAGGAAATAAGATCAACAGAGTTGGACTTAAGACTGAAGAAGCTTCAGCCAGGCAGTCAGGCTATTTTGTTGAATCCCATTTGGCCATTACAAGCCAAGCCCAACTTTCTGCCTTCCCCATAGAAACAACACTGTCCATGTGAGGGTCGTGCTTCCTGTCTCAGTGCCCTCTTCTGGATTTGATTTTGCTTTTTTCAAAAACCCACAATTTTGCTGCACGAGGGTACTCAGAGGACTGTGTTGAGTATTTTAGCCTGAGAGCAGGAGGCTGAGAGAGGAAAAAAAAACACGGTTTTCGCTCTTCCGTGCTGAGCATGGCAGGCCATAAGCAACATTTTCAAATAAGCAAAGTTAGTTTCTTGTTGTCTACCTCGCTCCTTTTATGCACCCTTCTACCCTGTTTGCCAAATCCCAGCAGCCTGGAACATTACTCCATTTGTAACATCTTCCATTCCCTCCCCTTTCCTTCCAAAGTGTTCAAAGACTCCAAACTTATCTCCCCACTCCCTTCCTCTAAAATTCTCATTCCTTTGGTGCAAATGATCTCTGAGAGAAGCCTCAGGAAAGAAGAACTGATTGGACTAATTCACACTGATGTGTAAATGACTCATAGCCTCCATAATATTCTACAAAGCATTTGTATTTTTAAAAGAGGCTTTTTAAAAACCCAAATGAACCTCTAATTTGGGAAGCGGGTGGGGAGAAGATTTAAATATTGTAGCTATATGGAAAAAATGCAAGTAGTCTGATATGAGAACTAAGGATGTCACTGTAAACAGAGAACAAAGAGAATCTCTCCCTCCAGGGTCAATTTCTCTGATCCGTTCCCCAATTTCTCTCTGATCCTTCACTTCTGAACAAACCCACAGAGCCGTCAAGATCTTCCGAGTTGCGTTCTTTGTCTGTTTCTCAGTATCTCTCAAAAGCAGAAAGAGAAAGGAGAAGTAAGCTCTTAGGGCAAGGGCCACCTGAAGCTGATGGAGAGTCTCCTACTACTCTCCCCAATTCTCTCAATATTGTTTTTACCTAATCAGCTGGAGCTACTTGATAGAAAAATAGTTCGTCTACAGATCCAAAGATCACATTCTTACTCATCCTCTTTAATCAATATTTAGAAAGTGTTCACTAGGTGCCTGAGCACTATACTGGACCGCTAATACTGTCTGACGCCTATTCCTTCCACTTACAACAGTAAAAAAAAAACAAAAAACATAACACTTAGTGTGGCTTCAGATTAAGATTAGTCTATCTCTGACCTAGATCATTTCTAGCAGAAAATTTGATGAGACTTTGGGACTGAATGAGAAACCTTCAGGAAAAAAAAGCAAAACAATGAAATCAGAAAACGATGGTCTAGGTTATTTGGAGTTTTTCCCCTTTTGGGGAATCAATGACTAATGATAGAACTGATAAAGATAGAAGGAAGATTATAAACTCTAGAAGGGAAAATAAAATCCTGAGGGAGGGCAGCAGGGAGCAAATAATGTTCCATTTTTTCTGAGTCCCTAATATACAAGTTGGGTAGTCAATGTTCTTCTCCAGATTTGAGCAGTTTCAAATGAGAATGATATAATCAGGTGGAGGGTATAAAGTTATTGGGGGGAAAAAAGAATTCACCCAAATTCAAATTTCAGTGTCTAGTGATGGCCACATGAGCTCCACTAAAAGGAGGCACACCTACACCTAGCTCCCAAAATGAAAACATGCCTGAAATTCTAGCCTAGTTAGGTTTCGGTGCCACTTTGTTTTAGCATAGTAGAAATATTGGAGGGAGGACGGGAATAGGAAGCTATTAACCAACAATCACTTGGGGGCAGTGGCAATGTCTGACTCTCTTGGTTCGTACTTGGATGCTCTTGAAAAATTGTGATTTCATCAAACCATATGGCACGCTTGGTTGTATATCTTTTCAGAGTTTCAGAAGAACCCCACATAACTGAACGACCATGACCAAGGGAACACAGAGAACTAGGTCAGTTTCATCTTACTCCTGCCTCCCTTTAAGTACCAAGCAAATGTTGGTTTCTATTTTCTTTCTGGGTTTAAAAAAGTCATACATAAAGTCACTGTTTGCATTTCCTGAAGAGCCAAGGGCTATTTTATAAGCAAAAGGAGCTTCTTGCCTGACAAAGCACTGGTGGCTATGAAAGAGAGCTGATAGAGGAAGAGGAAAACATTTTCCAAAATTTTTTAAGCTTTCTTTTTATATATAAAGTGAGTTTGTACTTATGTTTTACCTGCCTCTCATTACCTAGAATGTGTTTGATATTATCTAGGTTGAACAAGGAAAAACATTTTTATGTGCGACAAGAACGAAAAAAAGAGGAGTAAAACAAGTGTTCTGCCCTCTCTCACTGGTTAGTGACTGATTTCTTTATGTTGAAAAAAAAACTTGAGGTTAAAATGTGTTATCTCCTACATATTGATATAAAATTGGCAAAATAATCCTGACATTTATTTGGGATAAAAGAAATGCTCCAAGGCAACGGTATTATTGGATTTTGAGATAATTTACATTTTATGGATACTGTGATAAGGACAAAGCTTCTGAAATGTAAATTCAAGAACTGAAAAGAAACAAGAATCTTAAAATAGAAACTTTTTTTTGAAACCAAAATAAAACAAAAGCCTATTCATAATTTGCAGATTATGATTCAGGTGAAATGCAAATGCAAAAAGACTGCCAACATATCACAAACTCCTCACCATTCAAAAGAATAAGACTCATAGAAGCTAAGACATTGATAGGTGAAGAAATTACATTTCACAAACTTGTACTCTCATGCTTTCTCTCCAAGGATTCTAAGTTATTAATTTGCCTAAATTCCTCATCATTTCTCTCAGAATCTGTCCTCTACTAAGTTATGAAGTTATCTCAATTTAATATATCGGGATCAAATGAGATGTTTTACATATATTTGCATTTTGTGAACACCGAAGCACTCTGTAAATATTAGCTATTATTATCTTAATTTCCATGATGACAAAGGGTGAGGAAGACAGGAGGGCTGGTTGTTTCAACCAGGGCTGGGATGTTCTGATTCTTGGATTTTTATTCAGGAACATCTCAGGTTTTATCCTTGTCTCTTACACACTCACTCCTTAGGAGTGTAATGCTGAGTAAATCATTAAATTATTGTAAAATACTGATATTAAAGAGCACCTACCTCACAAGGCTGTTATGAAAATCAAAAGAGATGATGATGATGATGATGATGATGATGATGATGATGATGATGATGATATGATGAATGCTTTGTAAACCATAAAATGCCATATAAATCTAAGTTACCATTATTATTAAACCGTTGTATAAATGTTAGCTGATATTATTAGTATAGCAATCTCATCTCATTCAATGGATTTCAGATCCTGACATTCTTTTCTATTTAATATTCTCTAGGCTGTTGAGCAAGTAGATAAAATAACTATATTATATATGAAGATATTATTATTATCATTAGCAGCATTAGTAATATTATTATTGTTGCCTCATCTTTTTTCAATGGAGCTTTCACAGAAATGGTCCTGGAACAAGTCCCCATCTCCTGTTGTCCTTTTATATTTAATGTTCTACAGATTTAATTTGCAGAGGATTCAAATGACTGCTTCTTAAAGCTGAATAAAAGTGTTGAGGTAAACCTCACCTTCTGTAGGCTCACTAAAAGCATTAATCATAATTAATAATAGTTATATTATTATGTTTTTCTAGGCAAGATCCAGCACATATGGGACACCCCAGTCATGAAACTTTGGCGTACAGCCTTAGCTCTAAATGATTTCCCTTGTTCTTTGGAAAAGTGAGGTCTGCTAAAGTAGAAAAATCCTTACAGATATAAATTGCTTTCCAACTCTAGTGAGAAGCCAGACTGGAGCTCTCAGTCTTGAATGTGACTGAGCTCTCCACCACCTGTAACAAAGCAGAATCTACGGAGAAAACTTGTAATGTCTTCCTAAGATCCCTTGGAAAACTGAAGCAGCTTGGTGGTGTCTCTAAATACTAATGATATGGCTTAATTTAGTAAGAGGCGTTTGTATTCTGGAAGCCCTGATAAATAATGCCAAAGCAGTAGCTCTCTCTAAGGTGCTTGTAACTAAAGAGCAGGAGCAATCCCTTTGGCAACATATTTCAAGTCAACTCCCCTCACCCCATTTTGTTCCTACAACATCAAAGGTAAAGTCAGATATGTTATGTTATCAAAGTCAATGTTATGTTATCAAAAAGTCAGTATGGATTGCCTATCATCTGGGGGGGGGGAAATTGTAGTACTTCTTAACCAACCAGAAACTAATTATTAAAACTCTGCAACAGACTAACTCTTTATGAAAAAGAGAGACCAAAACACAACTTGCATTACATAAACTGGAAGATTACTGAAATACTGAGAACACACTAACAATCTGCCCCCTAAGGAATTTCAGGAGGAAGTGAATTGATGGAGTAAAATCAACGCATTGGAGTGGAAGTGGAGGAGTAAAAACCTTGGGTTCCAGCTCTCTACCTCTGCCCCTGATAAGCTACAGATCCCAGGCAACATCACTTAACCTCAATGGCCTGTTTCCTAACCTTTAAAATTAGGGAGTTGGAGAAGCTGACATCAAGTTGTTTTTTTTTTTTACTGTAATCTTCTCTAATTTTATACATTTTTAATCTTACCAAAAGAATGAGATTACTTTTACTGTTCCACAAAGAGACTTCAGAGATTTGAGGCCAAATATATTTAACTAACTAAAACAAGCTGGGAACAACAGAGCAAGCCCTCCAAATACTGGAAAACCACCATCAATCAACCTTCATATATTTTTTAAAGACATTCCACCTCTGACTAGGTTTCCCCTAATCTACAAAAGCCATTGTTAGTTCACATGAAAGAAGCAAGTCCCTGATTGTGAATCGAGAAAGCCAAAAGAAGGGACAGGTATGCCAGAGAGAAATGAGGCATTGCCAGGAGCACAAAACCAGCTGAAGTGATGGGAAACCTGATGATGGAGTGTTAGCATAATTAGGGGCATTGAATTAAGGGCAAAATTGGGCCAGCACAAAGCCTTTATTTTCAGTTGAACTAGACAATCACCTGCACTTCTGGCGAGGAGAAAAAAAATCTATTTTCTTTATTCTATTTCAGCACTTAAAATAGACTGCCTGAAAATCTAGACTGAAAAGACTCATAGCACCAGATGATGTAAAGATAACCCAAGGTAGCCCAGACACTCCCCTCCCCTTCCCATAAAGTGAAAATGAACATAGTGTAAATTGATTGGTGATTTAGTCCCTTTCAAACAAGTCTGAAAACTTGATAAGCTGGCTCTGGTTTCTTGGTTGTTTATTTAGAAACCTTAAAGCTGGTGGCAGCTGAAACCATTTAAAGGAACAAATTGTAAAGGGAAAAGAAAATGGAAATACGTAAGAGGATGCACTTAAGTCAATAATACCTTTAAGAGTTTCTTCTTAAAAAAGGAAAAAAAACACATAAACTACATCATTTAATCAGAGTATTTTTAAAAGAAAAGCCTCCAGATTTAATTTGTAGATTTGATCCAGATCATGATAAGGGAGCGGTTTCCTATATTTTTTTTGCCTTGTAGACTTTATTCCCTGTTATACACTGAGCAAGTCTTATATGTGCAGAATTTGCCACCCACAACTGTTTTTCTGCAGAATCAATGAAAAAAAGGGGGGAAATTGATGATATGAAATGGGAAAGATCTGGCTGATCCCAGGTCAGGTGTTTGAAGGCAAATCCCCATTTTTAGAAGATTGCCTCTAAAATACTCTCACTGAAAACCAGTTTCCTCAACTTGTACTTTCTCCAGCGCAGAATGCAGTTAATCTCTAGCCAAGGGAAGTATTTTAACTGTTCCATAATAAAGAAGAACAGGGCAATACTTGACTATAGTTAATAAGCTTTCAACTTGAAGTAACAAAATTCTTCCAGGGCTTGGAGGTGAGGAAGGTAAGAAAAGGGAATTGACTAGCTCGTCGGCAGTAAAGGAGATTTGAAAGCCACTTGTGGCTGGGACTTTCGAGGCCTCATTTAGAATTGAAAGTATCAAGGGAATTTGGTTCCTGGTGACAGCACAGTGGGAATTCCCACTCCAACAACCCATGAAATGTTATTGCATAATTATTCACCTTCTGAGGCCCATTAGAACTTATCAGCAGAGAAAGAAATTTAATTTAAACTCACCCCTCTGTGCTAAAGAATTACAGAGCCAGGAGATCAAAGCGTGCAGCTTTGTAGCCCAGTGGTTTGCAACACCTAGCCACAATAGGGTGAGAAGAAGGGAGGGGGGAGACCCCGGAATTCCTATGCTTTGCAACTTTGTGGGGACTGGAGAGATGGCAGGATGGGGGAAGGGTCTCTGACTCACTGACTTGTTTGATGGAGAAATATGTGAATTTTAATGCTGGGAAGATCCTTTAGGTCTGTGTATCAGTTATATATTTGAAACCGCAGCTTATTTCTGGGGAACACAAATTCCAGTTTCTTTCTAGGAGATTAGAGGCATCATGCCTGCCTTACCAACAGGATGAGCCCTTCCTCTTCCTTCCCCATTGTTGTGATCCAGTGTGCCAGTGTGAATGGGTGCATGTAAAAACACATCTCAGATGCTGTTGGGGATACCAACTATACAGCTTGTGAATTTCACTTAAAGCAAGCCCTAAGATAAAAAAAAATGTTTAAGCCACAGTTTCACCATATTGTGACTTAAACACATACTCTATATGGTGTGTATATAAAAACAAACCATCACCACTTATTACTTTCCTTCGATTAAGTAGAGTCTGGTGCTACTGGCATACATAGAAGATATGGGGCTAATTTAAAAAGATAATTCTCAACAAATGCTACCAAGACTTGATGGAAAGATGACAATGAAAAGTCACTAGGGTCTTGATCAGCTGCCTTAGGTAGGCTGAGATCAAGAATGAAGAATCCAGGATCCAGTGAACATCCCCACCCTATCACCTGGCTCTGTCATATGCCTGGCATTGAGTAGAAAGTGAATAAATATATGCTGAATTGAAATCAGTGGAATGTCATGTGAATCTTTTAATCCAACTATCTCATTGCAGGCACTGGTTGTCAAAAAGATTTCTTCCCCAACCCCATGGCCTAGCAGTAATGTTATAGAAATGTTATTCTTCCCCCACAAAAAAAAGGAAAAAAATAAATGTAACATTGCTTAAGGATGAGGACCAATTCTGGTCTTAAAGAGAAAAGACAATACATCTCCCTCTCTCTTTGCAGAGGTGGAGGACTACAGGTATGGAACATTGTATACATGCTCACACTTCATTGATGTATTCATTAGTTTTGCAGAATTTTTTTTCTATTCATATTCTTTGTTACAGGACTGGTTACTGGGTAGGGGAAGGGAAAGGACATATTTGGAAATATACCTGATGTAAACATCAAAATATCGATCTTTTTTTTTTTTGGTAAAGAAATGCTATTTTTTAGGAATGTCTTAGGTTGCAGATGAAAAGTCTTGCTCTGGAGGCTACTTTGGGGTTGGAAGAGAACGCACCTTACAAAGGACTTCAGCTCCATTGCAACAAACCAAGCCCACACACACAGACACATATATGAAAAATTCTGACACACCCATATGCACAAATGCAGTGCCACATTTACAATAAATGCACAAATGGAATCACAAACACACTCCATTAGAACTCAAATACATGCTTTGCTTGTCTCTCTAGGCCTATTCTTTGGTTTCAGGAATCAGGAAGAAAAAGAAGGGGAGGAAAGAGGGATTGCTCCCCTGGGTTTCCCAGATTGAGATGAAAATGGAGACGAGCTCAGGTCAAGCAGAGTTGGGGGAAAACAGAGTACAAAACAGTAGGGAGGAGAGGAGAGAGGGAAAACTGGGGTCGGGATGGGTGGGCTGAGAGGCAGGCTCTAAAAGAGACCCTGGGATCTATTCATCTGCCAGCAGGGAGGTCTTGGGGTCAGGGCCCTGGAAGCCAGGCACAGGCAGCCAGGGCTGCATAGGGCTCTTGGCCCCCACAGCCTCTATGATTCCTTCCAGTTCTAAATCTATGATTTGAAGTATCTAGGAAGAGGGAGGTAGAGAAGAATGGGGGTTAAGTGAGAGCAGGGGCAGGAGAAGGAGGGTTCCTGCAGACTCAGCCAGGCGACAGGCAGGGCATCTAAGAAACACACAGTAGGGGGAAGGTCACAGGGAGTTGGAGCAAGGCTAGACCAAGGCAGGACTCAAATCAGCCCTTGGGAGTGCCCCAAAGAGTTGGAGACGAGAGGTCTGGGTAGAAGAAGGGTCACTGAGAAACAAAACTCATGCTAGCCCCTCAAGTGCCTTCCCCATGGTAGGGTTGAGGCCAGAGCACCCACATACCTCAAACACACCCACATAAACATAAAAACACTGACAATACAAGAGAATTCACATACAAACACAGCCATGGTTGGCATAAAGGTGGCAGCCTCCCCTACCTCTGCCTCCAGCTGCCCTGGCCTTCCACCCAGTCACAAGAAGAGCCCAACAGAACAAAGCTGAAGAGAGCAAATCAGACTGGACAGAGGCTGTGGCTGCAGAGAAGAGACAAGAACACAGGGTGGCGCTCTGTCCCCACCACAGGAGGGAGGTCACCAGACCAGCAGCAGCCTTGTGAAAGCATCTTGGCTGGCCTGCGCCCTGGCTTTTGTGTGTCAGGAGCCAGTGGGAGAGGTACGGGGGTGGGGGGAGTTGTGGGGGGAGAGAATCGATAAGGCAGCAATGCAGAAGGACCCAGGAGTCACTGTTCCCTGGGCCTGGCCTTTCCTTGTACTCAAGTTTGAATTCTCCAGCAATAATAAAATATTATATATACCTCTGAAATACCATGACTACAACAGCCCCCATGAATCTGGAATATTCTAAGGTTGACCAGGCAAGTCACCACCAGCCCCAATACCAGAAGCCTTAAAGGCAGTGCATGGGGTGGGGGAAAAAGAAAAAGGAGAGAAGTTCTAAATAGAAGGGAATGAATCCTTTCCCAACAACTCTCAATCATCCAACAAGAAGCAAAATCTTGAAGAACCAAGTAGTCTTTACTCCTGGATAAGGAGAGAATCACATATTGTTTTAAAGGCAAACTAATCTCAGGTCTTTAATAGAACCCAAAATCCAAAACTGAAAAATAGCAGTTGGGGGGGGGGGGCAATCACTCCCTGACTAAGCTTTGTCCCCTGCTACCCAACCTCGAGGTTCTTTCTATTCCATGAGTAACTGGAAGAAAATAATTCCCAGTGCCTACCATGGCTCTGCCCACAATCTTCTCAAAACATATGTAAATAAAGTCCCCTCTATCAACTGGAAAAAAAGAAAGTTGTCTACAACAAACATTCCAAAACAAGTGCAAAGAGTCAAGCAAGAAGCCTTCCAGGTAGCCATCCATTGAACAAAGGAATGATTTCCATGAACCCAGAACATAGGAAAGGGGGGGAGGAAAGGAGACAAAATGAAAAAAGGAAGAAAGCCAAAAGAGAAGAGAGAAAGAGTGCAACAGATATGAAAAATCATATAGTAGAAACCCAGCACCAGCTGCACGATCACGATCATTTGCCGAGGGCACCATCATCCCTCACCACACTCTCAGTCCATACCTAACAGCAATTGCATTCAATTCTATGAAAAAAAAATTAACCTCAAACTATTAAAAAAGAATGTCAGGCCACTAGGAAATACACTTTAATAAGACAGAAAGGGTAAACCTGCCTAGTGTTTCTTATGGGAGAAACAAACAAAGTCCTGCCTTTTCAGAAAGAAGGGGAAGATCTGTAGGAAAATCAGTAGGAAAACCTGTAAAGACAGGAGAGTGAAACTGAAACTACAGGCCTGCCCCAAATCAGTCCTTACTGGGGAACTGCATGGTATTAAATGAAACATATCACAGGATTCAAGAATTTCCCTTATCATAGGCTCTCTCTTTATCCTTTCTTCTAAGATCAAAAAGAATTTCAGTCCATATATTTTCTCCCTAAGTTTTGCTTACTCATTTCTTTTCCTACCTAAAAGACAGATCTAAGAGATAACATCTGACCTTTGTACTCATCCTAGAGCGGAGAAAAATAAAATCTGTTTCAAAGAAATTCTTACACAATGCCTTCAGTAATGTCCCATCAAACATCCTTGCCCAAAGGACACATTTGAAATTGTAAAAATGTTGTCAGCGCCAATATCTGAAGCTGCTTCCTAGGAATCTGACCGTAATCGATGTGATGGGCTAATTGTCCCTTTTATTTTTGCCCTACAGATTCAGAAGCCAAGGAGAAGGGTGGAGCAGAAGGAAGTCAGAGTTCGAGGTTTTTTCCCAGTTCGGGGTAGGAAATTATCAAATTAGGAAAGTGAATTGACTGCATGAAGTATCTTTGTCAGTTTCCACAATACTTCCACTTGACTAAAAGTCTCAGTTTCAACTGAGTGAAAGCTTATAATTAATAAAGAAGACAAGGTAAGGCAAGGAAAATACATGCCACCTTATGGAATATTAACCCCAAATTGGAGAAAAGAATGGAATCAAGAGACCGACAAAACCTCTGGATTGGTCTAGGATACCTTACAGTCTTCAGGGGACCAATTGATATTCCCTAGTTGGCCTGACCTCTAGGTCAACAACTGACCTCCTTATACCTTGATCTGCTCGACTGAATGCTAACTGCTGAGTTCAAAGGTAGCCGACGCCCCCCGTTACCTTACCAGAGAACCAAAGCCCTGGCTAAGGGAAGATAGGAAAGAGGGAAAAAACCTGTCCCTAGACAGATAATTGATATAGAGGTAGATAGATAGAAACATAGATGGGTGCCCAACTTCACCCCATAATGTTACAAACAATGCATTCAAAATCTAAACCTTGGATTTGCTCTTCTACAAACTGTTATAACCATCTTCTGGAAGCTATGATCAGTTGAACCAAACAACACAATGTTGGGGATGGGAGAAGAGACAGAAAGAAAGCGAAAGTTTGTTCCATCTGTACAACTCTAGAAAACCTGACTTCTGCCACCTGAGATAAATCTTTTCCAAGACAGCGTCTCTCCTTATTGTCACCACCTCTTAAATCAACCATCGATTCTGTGGCAATATGCAATGCAACCGATATTATAAATGTACCATCGCTTTCTTACCTGCCACCACATTTAACTCCTTCAGCCCAGCTTTCTCCGAAGCCCTCTGCACTGCAACTTTCAATTAAAAAAGAAAGAAAGAAAGAATGTTGATTTAATGGTGCTCTGGACATTACTCCTTAGAACAAATGGACAGAAAGAGGCAGTTTTACTTTTCAAAAAAACATCCATCCTATCTCAGGCTTCAGCCCCAAGAAAGCCCCAGCAAGCTGCTAACTGTTGCTTAGGTTAAGTGGGAAAGTTCTGTGGGGCCTCCCCTCAAACATATGCATCTCTGTGGAGGCAGCCTGCTGCTCGGGCAAGACCTCCTTTCATAATCTGTTTTTACCTCTAATTGCCATTTGACTCCTGAATTTGTAACAACTGGAACATTTAGCCTGCTTTTCCTTCCCCTGTTTCATAACCAGTTACTTCAATGGCAAGATTTCAGTTCTAGATGGAAACAAATTCTCAATGGTGGAATTCTCAATTCTCAAATGGAGAAACAAAAAGGAGCAAAACCTCTAAGAATCTCAGTTCCATAGGTTTGTTATTTTATTATTATTATTATAAGTCAACTTGGAAAATGGGACCTCTGAGCTAGCTATGAAGAAGCTTGATATCTGAGTCTGGGAACATCAAAATTACTTCAGGCTTAGAATTATCCTTTAAGAAATATTCAAGCTCACAAAGACATTTGAAGTGACAATCACTGATAGATATGTGAATAAAAAAAATGTAAATATTTGTTTTGCCATTTAATAGATCGAAGTTTAATCCTTTTTCTTTGGAGTCTCAAGGGGATTTAAAACAGAAAACTACACAATTTTTTTACCCCTCCATATAAACTATAACTAAAACGTCTAACGACAAAAGTAAGATTTTGTTAAAGTTACCGACCCCTCCCCCACCCAAATCCCATGCCTTCGAACCTCAAAAGTCATTCACAAACCTATATTTTTATTTAGATCTTATTGAGGAGTGCTGAGCAGTCTTACTAGATTCAGCCAATGGTCAAGTTTTGTCTTAGGTTTTGGTTTCGGGTGTTTTTTGTTTTGTTGTCAGGGAGGGTAGACTTAGAAAGAAAACATTTCCTAAGAACCGGTTAATTTGAACAAATTTTAAGCAGTCAGCAATTACTTCCTTGGAACGTAACCTGTTGGCACATCATGAATTCTATTGGATGGTTACCACCAAGCCTTATCTCCTAAATTCACAAAATATAGCTGTCGAGAGGATTTAGGGAACAAATCTTTAGATTTCCTTAATATTTTTTTTTTGAATGCGGTGTTTTGTCTTAGTGTTCTATTTGGTTTTCCTGGGAGTATTTAGCCAGAGAAAACATGCCAACTCCCCCAGATCTGAGGAACAAGAAATACGAATTAATCGACCTAACAATCATCTTTTCTCCGAGTTTATTAATACCATTTAAAATATTACAAATAAATCAATTACATCTCATGCATTTAAAATGCAAGTCTAAAATGTCCCAGCGAAAAACTTTCCATTTCAATGTGAAATATCCAAACGATTTCAACATTACAATGAGGAACTAGTTTGCAGAGCTCGCAAACCTTTGGAGTGTAGGGCAGAAGGGCGGATTAACAGTTAACAAAGGTAACCTGCAGGAAATACACATAGGCCAAAGTTCGTTCAGTTTCACTTGGACAAATTTATTTAATACATGGGTTTGAGGTCAAACCCACTTGTTATGAAATATAGGAGAACGTCCACTTTAACTATGCCTGAACTGCCGATGCAAATATAAGTACATGCTTCATTAAATTAAATGTAATCCAACATTTATCAAATAGCATCTTAGTTACAGTTTGATACCTATCTAAATTAATATCCGAGCAAAACTAGGTCCTGAAAGAGTACCTGCACGGCCACTTCCAGAGCAAGTCTCCAGAAACGCAGTTCACTAGGACTGCAACAATAACTCTGAATATTCCTTTCTTGTGACAAAAAAAAAAAATCTCAAGTTGACTTCAATATATTTTCAAATATTTACTGCAAGTATATACAAGAAAAATACTATACAAAATCGTCTTCTGGACAACTGCGGCTCGCACCTGGACACTGGTGGAGTTATATTTAACTGCTAACTAAACTAGAAGGATTCTCCAGTTGAACAGACCATTAGGTTCGGATATATTTTACAAAGATTTCTTCTTCTTCTTTTTTTTTGTCCTATTCCCCCTATCCCTCCCTTTTGGCATTCGGACTAAATCCTCGATTGCAAGCTAACCACAGCATCTTCACTTATTTAAAGGTTTAAGTCACACAGAGAATAAGAGAAATTTAATCCTAAATATTTTCAACCGGATTGCATGAAGATATAGAAACGATAACTCCACAAACGGGCGGCCGGGAGAACAAAAAGACTGGGAATTATTCTGGGGAGAGCTGGAGAGCGAGGTAGAAAAAGGACAAATTCAGAGATACTTAATCTGGTCTCGCCGGAAAGAAGGCCATTTTTGCATAAGAAAAAGACGCTTACCCTAAACCCCACTCCCACCCTCACCCCAGAAGTTAAGTTCAGGAGATCAAAATCACTTTGGGATCGATATTAACTGCACGGGTTCAAGAGAAAGACTTGCTATGCTCGAGGCTGTTGGAAAAAATGAGCTTTGTGACTGGAGAAGAGGACTTTTTGTTTCGAAAGCAATGCATATGTATACACATAGATTATATATAGTACGTGTATATATAATATATATGTAGACATACCCATGTGGGTCTGCGTGTGTGTGTTAAAGGAAGCTGCTGAGCACATAAACAGAGACTGGCCCCATTTTTCAAACTGTCGAAAGTTTGATTGGGGGGGTGGGGGGAGATAGGAGGGAGGCACCCAGGAAAGTTTCTGCGGCAATGAATTGTAACTGTCAATTGGGCCACTTTCTCTGCTGCCAAAAGCTGAGGGCGCCCCTCAAGCTGTCAGACTCAGGGGACCTCCGCTAGCCGGCGAGAAATACCGGAACCCTGCTCCGGGGTCTTGCTCCAAGGCGGAAGCGGCACAGGCCGGGATCCGGCCCAGCTAGCAGCCCTGTCCTCAGCCCTGAGAGGCCCTCCTCCTCACCTTTATCAAATTTGCCTGAGTGAGCCACCCCCTCCCACCTGCTGCCCCAAGATTCCCAGGTCTGGGCAGGCAGCCTCTAGTTGCCCTGCTTAAGCACACCACACACACACACACACACACACACACACACACACACACACACACACACACACACACACACACACACACACACACACCCCTCTATCAATCGGAAGTAAACCCTGGGGGAGGGGGGACAATTCAAACCCTAGAGGGGATGCATGGGGGTGAGGGGGCAGATTTGAACTCCTCGGAGAAAGAATGAAAGAGATCGCAAAAGAAGGAAAGAAGGAAGGGAGGGGCGGGAGGAAAAATGTCCAAAAAAGCGATACAAGTTACTTACACGTCCATGTCCCCTTTACAAAGTTAAGTGTCACAGAGAGAAAAGGGAGACCCCAAAGCGTCCCCGTCCCCGAGGGCCGAGGGGCGCAGACAGGTGGACAGCAGAGGGCTTGGCTTGGCCATCGGGGCCCCGGGCACAGGCTGCCGGGGCCCAGGCTGGCGAGCCAGGAGCCACGGACGCCGTGGTTCACTCCAGCCCGTTTCGGTGGCCTGGCTCCGGGGGCTGGAGCAGCTCCGGAGAATGGCACGGTGGGCTCCCGGCTGCGCTGTGCTCGCTGTCGGTGTCGCTGCCCTTCTTGCCGCCGCTGCCCGAGCCCGCCGAGCCGCCGCCGCCGCCGCCGCCTCCGCTGTGGGTCTTGACGTGCTTGCTGAGGTGGTCGCTGCGCATGAAGCGCTTGTTGCACACCGGGCAGGCGAAGCGCTTCTCGCCCGTGTGGGTCCGCAGGTGCCGCTGCAGCTCGTCCGAGCGCGTGAACCTCTTACCGCAGAAGAGCCAGTTGCACACGAAAGGCCGCTCTCCCGTGTGCCATCGCAGGTGCGCCTTCAGGTGTGACGTCTTGCCGTACACCTTGCCGCAGCCCGGGATGTGGCAGCTGTGCAGGCCCTTGCGCCGAAGACTGGCACCGGCCGGGCCCAGCCGCTCAGCCTCCTGGCAGTTGGGGCAATCGCAGGTGGCGCGGCCGGAGTAGCGGCGAGCAGAAGAGCGCGGGGAGCCCCCAAGGGGTGCAGATGGCCCCCCGCCGCCCAGCATAGAGCCGCCAGCGCCGGCCAGCGGCGACGGGGCCGAGTCTGGATAGGATCCCGGGAGTACCGGTTTGAAGCTGTCCATCAGGTGCTGCCCGGCCGGGCTGAGCAGGTGCGTCGAGGCGCCGCTGCTAAAGGCCGAGTGGCCCAGGCCGGAGTAGTCCGAGTTGTAGCCGCCCAGCGGCGAATGCAGCGACCCCTGCAGCCCCCCCGCGGCCGGGTGCAGAGATCCGGGCAGCGCGGCAGCCCCGTTGGGATTCTGCACGTCGATCCAGCCAGCTCCCACGTCCCACCAGCTGGAGGCGGCGCCTGTCGCGCCCACTTCGCCCGCAGCTCCCAGGCCGGGGTGCGAGGGCTTGAACCACGACTCGTACGGGTGAGCCATCCCCACGCGAGGGTAGATCCCCTGCAGGCCGTCCACCGACGTATGCACCTTGGACAGGAACACTGGCTGATGAGAACCGTCCTGACTGTGCGCTGCCGCGGACGAACTGCCCCCGCCGCCACCACCGCCGCCGCCACCCCCGCCGCCGCCCCCACCGCCGCCTGACACACCGGGGGCCTGGAAGACTGAGTAATCGTTAGCGAAGGGCGAGCCCGAGGCGGCTGCAGCAGCCGCGGCAGCCGCGGCTGCGGCGCTGCTGGAGGTGAGCGAGAAGGCGCTGGAGCCGGGAGAGCCTCCACAGCTGAAGGAGTCCGACACAAGAGCTGCAGCGGCCGCGGCTGCAGCCGCTGCAGCTGCAGCAGCTGAGGACGAGCCCCCGGTCCGGGAGGACCCAGACACCCCAAAGCCGGAAAGGCTGGAGCCCACCACGTTACAGCTGCCGGACGAGGAAGAGGAAGTGCGTTTCCAAGGGTGGAAGCCTTTGCCGAACGAGGACGCGCTGTCCGAGAGGGAGGAGGGCGACGGGCTGGGACTGCCGATCTTGTTACAGGTAGCAGCGAGCATGGCTAGAGGCGTGGATCCCAACCTCGGTTCTTCCTGCGGGAAAGAAGAGAGGAAACAGGGGACGGGGAAGGAAGGTGGGGGCGGGGAAGGGCATGTGGATGGGATGGGATGGGATGGGATGGGATGGGATGGGATGGGATGGAAGAGAAAGTGCATCAGTTCCTTGATAGCCTCTAAGATTTCCTACACACATTGCATCCCCATTTTTCCCCGCAGCGAGCCTCTACCAACTCACCTTTCACACCCACCAATAGCCCGGGAACCCGGCTGGCTTTCTAATCTAGAGAGAGGAGGGGAGAAAGTTTGACTGCTGGGCATCTGGAGTGAGAGGCACTCACTCCTAGAGAGACTTTGACAGGCAGCCTCCCTGAAAGCCAACGCACTCACACACACAAGGCCCAGAACAGACACTTTCGACTGGGAAAGGGGGGGGGGGGGGCTCAGAATTTCAGGAAGACGAAGAACAGAGGGATGGGAATCTTGTCTGAAAAAGAAATCCGCAAAAATCGTTGGTTTGAATCGAATTGAGTGTGTGTGTGTGTGTGTGTGTATGTGTGTGTGTTTTAAAGCAGCATTCGAGTGTCTTTCCCTGGCCATCCATCCATCGCGAGGTTCCCTACCGACTTCCAGTCCCCAGAAACTGATCCTTGTTAGTTTCTCTCAACCAAGAAAGGTAGGACCTCTGGAGTCCGCTGGTTCTCCCCCTTTGTCATGGCTGTTATTGTCATTTTAAATCACACCGACCACAGTTTGAGAAAACAAAACAAAACCATACCGAGGCGGGTTCCACGTACCTGCAGGATGCGGCGGGCTGCGGAATTTTAAGGGGGAGGGGAGCCGCTGCTGCCAAGTGCCTGGGAGCAAAAGAAAAAGCTGCCTTTCTTTCTTTCCCCCCTGAAACAGTCACATGGAAGATAGGCTGGACCAGCCCTTCTCCCCGGACGGCCGCAGCCGGACTCTGGGAGGTGATTCGAATAAATGCTCTTACAACCTTTTCTTGAGCTCAAAAAGAGTGACTCTGGCCCCCCTCCCGTCCCCCTTTTTCTTTTCTCCAAATTCACTTGTACTTAAGGGAAAAAAATCCTCAATAGAGAGACTGATAGCCCCTGTCCTGGCCGGGGCTATTTTAGCCCCCTCCAATCGGCGAGAGAAAGAAACTAATTAAACCAGCAAGAGAAAATCCTTAAACTCACCCCTAGCAGTGAAGTTGCCATCCCACCAAAGTGCCCTCCTCCTCCTCCTCCTCTCAGAGGATCTTTTATATATTGATAAATCAGAGGCAGTGTTTTTTTTAGAGGTGTGCAATACAATGATCTGGTCCGCCCCTTCCAGCACAATTGTAGCCCTCTCCGCGGCTTTGAAGTACCGCTGAGCCTCGGCCAGCCAATCTGCGGCGCCGCCGGGCCGCTCAGACACGCTGCTGCGTGAGGTCACCAGCCCCAGCCCCAGCGCCAGAGCCAGCCCCAACCCAGTGGAGCGAGCAAGACGCCGGGCGGGAGCGGGCGCAGGCAGCCGCAACAGCAGCCGCAGCAGCAGCCGCAGCAGCAGCAGCAGCAGCCCCAGTGGCCAGCTCCTATTCTCCAGAAGTGGAGAGACCGAGTGTGTGTTTATGAGTGTGTGTGTGTGTGTGTGTGTGTGTGTGTATGTGCCACAAAGCTTGCAGAGGAGAGCCGCACTGCCACTACGTGATCTCGCGCGCGCGCACACGTACGCGCGCGCGAGCACACACACACACACACACACACACACACACACACACAAAATCAGATTTTACAAGCAAGTCAAACATTGCAAAGTTAAGGGAGGTTGGGCAAATAAAAGATGTCGCCTAAACGCAGCTGCCATCCTACACCCTCATCCCTTGTTACCTAAAAGCTGAGCGCTGGGGTTAACTCCGCGGTGGGCTCTGTCACTTTCTCAGGAGAAGCTCACTAGCCCCGCTCCCCTCCCGTAGGACCCAAGTGGGGGAGGGTATATGAGGTGCCCTAGCTCCTTTTGCATCTAATCCTTTGGCCTCCCCCGCCCCCTGCGATGGTGTGTCTGTAAGGGTTTGGAAGTCCAAGTTTCCTTCATGCGGGAGGGGCAGTGTTTGCCCAGTTACTAAAGCTGTGGACATTTCAATACAAAAGGCATTAGATAGAGATGGGGGGGGGGGGGGGCGTTGATGGGATTGATTTTCCCCCGTGTACGTAAATCTGCTACTGGACTGCGAGAGGAAGGGAGAGGGGGAACTGAAAGAAATCTCTTAACAGATAACTCCATACTTCTTTGGGGGAAGACAAGTTTTATATCTCCCCCCTTTTCTTACCCTTCCCCCCTGTCCCCACCCTACATCTTTCTCCCATCCGTAAACCCCGTTTTCCGGGTCTCAAACCCTGTCCGGGGGATTCCATTTGTTAAATGACGACCCTTCCTCAGAGATGCCATCCCAAGTTCTATGCCGCAGCAAGCAGACAGAGCTTCAACCCGTCGGAACCCCAAAGCAAACTCCTGCACCTCATACGCCATGTTCCAGCAGCAATTCCAGCGTTTGGATGTGGCTCCCAGGGCTCTAGGAAGCCAGATTTGACCATGGAATTAGGGATGGGGCTCAGTTCTTTGGATTTTTAAAAATTTACCTGTTAAAGTCCTCTCCTAGAATAATCCAGCTTCGTGTAGCCTGCCTGCCTTTCCCGGGTTTTTCTGAGCTCCACTCTCAAGCTGGGGGGCTCTGGCGCGTCCCATGGAGCCAAGCCGACCTGGACGTCGGTTGGAACGAGTTTTTTTACCCTTTTTTATCTACAGTGCTGAGATATTGACTGTCCATCATATCTATTGATCGGGGCGGGGGGGGGGGGGGAGAGACGAAGAAGCTTATACTTTGGAGCCAGTGTGAAGTAAATTAATGAACTGCTTTCTTTCTCTGAAGGCTGACGCTTACCATAAATGTCGTGTTGCTCTCTCTCTCTCTCTCTCTCCGCGAGCCGCTCTGAATGATTTTAGCCTGTTGAGAAGGCGTGACAGGCCAACCCAGAAGGAGGAAGGGGTGGGGGAAGGAGGGAACTCCGTTTAACAAATAAAAAAGAATTAACTCCATTGCTTTGGTCTCCTTCTGTAATGATATTCATTTTACGGACCTAATGCACAATTGCTGGAATTTCGGGTTTAATTCCAATCAATAGTATTATCCACTGAAGGGGTGGGGAGGGGAGACGCCCTTTGTATGAATACTTATTAAGTTTATCTTTTTGTCCTTCTGTCTTCTTGGAACCGAAACTAAGCTAGTAAGTAAAACTTCAGATCTGGGACTCAGAGGAAAGGAAGGTTTGGATGTGGGCTGGCTCTCGCATGCAAAGAACTCACAGTTGAAGATAACATTGTTGAGCCCCTGTTACTTTGAAATCTAAAGTTTTAACAAGTTTATTTTTGATAAGTGTTTTGTACCCACTACTAGAGAACGATGTAATTATGTGTTAAGTAATACGGTGAAATTTCCATCTGCCGCTTTTCAGACTGTTTCTCACTCTAGAGTCTCAAACTGCGTGATTGTCTTTTGGTAGTAACATTATTTTAAAAATCAAACGAGATATTTTTGTGACCAGACACAAAGATGACAAATTTCTCTCCTCCCCTTCTCCACCCTCTCTATCCCCACAACAGCAACAAAAAGTTACCATATATGTGTTGTGGAAACCTATCTCAGGCTTTATGGAAAAGACAAAGGAAATTACAGGACTCTGTGAACACATGGAAAACTGGACTCAGAGAAGCCTCTCTGTTTCTGATTTCATGGAGACAGGCAGCAGTGAGTCTGAGACTGTTCCCTGCACCCTAGAGGAATGACCTGATCTTGGCTGAAACCTCCACCGGAGGTTACATCTGTAAGCGATTGTATACTGGACCTTCTGGGCAAGGGAGGGGCCGGGTGGCAAAAGTGCGCAGAGTAGTCTAGGGCCACCTGGGTTTCTATTCCGCTGTTCACCTGTGCGATATTAACCATAGCTAAGTCTACAGAGTTTATTCTAAAGAGATCCTGCAAGTTTGGAGGGGGGAGGAAATAAAGCCCAGATTTTCTGAAATTAATTATAAGTTATGTTTTTCCTTTCTCTGCTTCCACCCCCCATGAAGTTTAATGTACTGGGGCTAGATGGATGTTGGTGCCGTTTCTTGAAAACCTGTGGGATCCACTCTCAATGAAGCTTTTAAAAAAAATCTATTAGCATTCTGTATGCATCGGTAGCATAAATTTCATTTGAATTTCAAATTTAATAAACCAGGAGGTTTTTAATCATCCCTGGTTTTATTTGTTTGATATTAACATGCTTATTGACCGGGTCTGTTGACCGGTTTGATCATTACAGGACAGCAAAAAGTTAATTAAAACGACCACAGCTCCTTAATCATATCATCTGTCTCATCCATGTCGTTCCCTTTATTACAGGCGATGATGGATCGGCTCCCAGATTAATCTCTCTGTTTCTTCGATTTGGACAACAGCTTTGGGGGCCTAATTTACATCCTGGGAACAACCTGCTCAAGTCTACCGAACACCTTGCTACGACAATAGACAGCAACAACCTCCCTGCGAGGGGAAGTGGGAAAGCGAGCTGGCTGCCGGCTGAGCCCGATCCTCACATGGATCCGGGGTCCGAAAGGACGCCCTGGGGTCTCCGAGAAGCCCGTAAGAATATAGAAGCAGAAAAGCTGGGGGACTGGGGGTGGGGAGGAGAAGGAGGGGAAGCCCTTGAGGGCTGGGGAGGGAAAGAATGTTGTTGCTGTGCAGTTAAATAGCCTGCAAATATGTATACAGACCCACATTGAAATAAAGTCTTTGGAAACCATTAAGTACAATTAGTAGCAATTTCTCTTCTAAGCACCCAAGTTCTCTCGCGGTTTCCTAGGGCTCCTAAAGGTGTCTACACATTCCGAGGTTAGGTGTTAATACGTCCAGATGTTCTCCGAGAGAGATATAAACTGGATGTGAAGAGAAGGGGCACACGCCTCACAGGGAAGCATGCGTGTGTGAGACTGTGTGTGTGTTCGCAGAGTATACAGGAAATTAACAGCGTGGCTGTTTCTGCAGCATTCCCCTTTCCCAGGAAAGGTCCAAAGAAACGCGAAAAAGCCCAGAGGAGACTGACGTGAAGCTTCCCCACCTTTTCCCCCCTTCGAGCGAAGTTTTAGCCCTGGATGAGGGACTTTCTCCTTGGAGGGGGCAGAGGCTGGGGGAGCTTCCCTCTCCCAGTGGCTGCACTGGGGATTTACAGGTCCTGAACCGATTTGCTACTAAATAAACCTTGCGGGGGACTAAGGATGGGAGGTGCAAGGGTGAACAGAAGGAAGCTGGGGAAAGGAGCACCGAATGGAGGATGTGATGTGGGCGGGAGAAGGGGCGGCAGTGGCGGGGAGGTGAGGGGGTGGGAGAGTTTGGGGCGGGGGGAAGGTTGTCTCTGTATTAGCTTTTCCTTCCATAGCTCCCAAGTTTGAGCCCCAGGGTCAAAGCTTCTCCTCTGCCCTCCTTCCCTGGGAAAATCCAACGAGGCCTGCTTGTCTGTACCTGCGGCTCCCGTCTCACTGCCTGCTCCAGTCTTGGCCCACTCCCCTTCCCACCTGGCAGCAGCCTAGGGATAGATTAGAGCTGACTAGGCCCGGCAATCATCCTAGCCCCTTGCGGAGCGGCAGGAGGAAGGAGGGGTTTTTGGTTGATTGGGTGTTTTTCTGTTTGGGGGGCGTCCCTCCTCCCTCACCACCACCCACGACCCAACCCAACTAGGAAGCAGCTCTTCTCCTGACAGATGGTGAAGCTTTGCCTGGCGCGGTGCCCCCTTTGAATGCACCCTCCCACCCTAATCACCTTCTGGTAGTTTGGGGACATTGGTTCTTTATGTCAGGGTCATTTGTGAATTAGAAGGACAAGCAGGGATCTCGATGGACTGAGAAGTGAGATTTACAGGGCGGCAGGTGACACACAAGTCACTGCTCTGGAATGACCTCGGAAACTCTAGTGTATTTTCGCTTAGCTGACGCTGGTGACTGATTTTTGCTCTAAGTAGCAGTCCCCTGCTGTGGCGCGATAAGACCTTCTCCCCCCACCTCCCACGCCTTGATTTCCCATTCCACCTCCCCTTCCCCCAACAGTCCCTTCAGTCCGGCAAACACTTGAAAACACCCGAGCTTCTGGATCCCATACAAGAGGACTTTGGCAATGCCCTTGACCTTCTTGTCTATAAAGGGCAGTAATTCGAGCTGCGGCATTTTCCCTACTGGACAACTAGGACCCAAGTGAGACTTTTCCCCTTCGGATTAGGGAGAGAAACTCTACATCCCCCAAACTCAGTCTGTACTTAGGTGTGGCAGAGAGATAGATAAACTCGGGGCACCGTTCCCTTCTGCTTTTCTTGGGGGTTTGCTCCTCTCTCTGTGTGCTAATGAGAAATACCGGACAAGGGAGCTCCCTGTTTTGTCGGTATCTGGTACACATGTCAGTCACTCTGTGCTTGTGGCAGAGAACTGGGCTCACGGTAATTCTATAGGGAGCAAACTCCCGGTGTACCTGAGTGCACATGAGAATATCCATGTAGGAAAATCAAGCTTTGTCTCCCCCAATTCATCACGTCCATTTCTGAAACAGGAAGGGGTGACAAGGGAGAGACCAGTGTGCATCTTACTGAGATGTGGGATGTGTGGGGTGTGTGTGTATGAGAGAGAGACAGAGAGAGAGAGAGAGAGAGAGAGAGAGAGAGAGAGGGGGGGAGGGAGGGAGGGAGGGAGGGAGGGAGAGGGAGAGAGAGAGAAGGTATTTGTGATGTGCAGAGAAAGCCAAGTACTGAAAGGTCCCGGGAAGCAGAGGAGCAAGCAGCTTTCCTGCTCTATGGGCTTGCTTACAATACGTGTATATCAGTCGTGTTGGGGGGGGGGGGGGTAGGGTACATTATCTATAACTTGCTCCCTGCTAACATGCAGAGTTAAAAACTACTAAATTCTGATCCTCCATGTTATCGATTTCTTTTCATTCCGTTCTTTGACTGGAGAAGCTAAGGCGCCCAGATGACCCAGCGTCTCCTCCAGACGCTTGACAATTGCAATCGCAGTTTGGGGAAGATAAATGTTACTTTGGGGATTGCGTTTAATTACAAACGAGCAAGGGGCGGCTGGGGGACTTGTCGGAACCCACTGTGAAGAGAGAGCCCTGGCAAGGTTTACTAATGGTGCAGAAAGGTGGGGAGGGGTGCCGGAGGGAGGATACAGTAAGCATTTGAAAAATCGCTTGGGCTGGAAATGACAGTCCCACTGGAACGGTGGGCTGCTCAGTCAGGGCTAGGGAGCCCCGAGGAGGACAATGGTCCACTACCACACAGTGCCATTGAGGCCAGGCAGGCCAGAGCCTAGGAAAGAAAAACGTCCTCTGGAGTTCACCGTTTAGTCAGTGGTATAGAAAAGAACAGTAGAAACTGCTTTTCTTTGTTTGGGGGTCAAATAAGCACATACTTTTAGAAGAGAGGAGGAGAAGAGAAAGAGAAAAAATAAAATAAGAGATGAGAGAGAAAAGAGATTGAGAAAAGTGAGCTATGAGAGAGAGAAAAGAGGGAAGAGGCGTGAGAAGAAAGGATAAAATGAGGGAAGAGATGTGAGAGAAGAAAAAAGCAGAAAAATATGAGAGAAGAGATGAAAAGAAAAGAGAGGAGATCAGGAAAGGAAAAGGGGGAGAGAGAGAGAGAGAGAGAGAGAGAGAGAGAGAGAGAGAGAGAGAGAGAGAGAGAGAGAGAGAGAGAGATGGAGCAGTTACCTGTCCTACCCTAGGTCAGGTGGACAGCTATATTTACCATGTCCCTTCCCACCCACCCCTCACCCTTGAAATTCATCTGCTGCCACTTTTGTGAGTTTGTGTGTATGTGTGTGCTACTCTCTGTTCTTGTGGCAGCGCAATTAGGGGTGTGTGTGTGTGTGTGTGTGTGTGTGTGTGTGTGTGTGTGTGTGTTGCTTTTTAAATAGCCCGAGTGACGAGCAGAAAGGGGTTGCTCACAGGTTCTCTCCTCCTCGCTGACCCGGCGGGACGAGCTTGCAGGGCAGTCCTGAGCAGATGTCCCCATTTAAGGCCTCCCTTTCCCCACATGTCTGTCGGAGATGGTCGCCGCCGCTACCGAGGAGGAAGCTCGCTTCCAACCTGGCCCATTCCGGCCCATAATGGGCACGTTATTCTGGCCCACTGAGCACGAACAAAATGGGCTTCAGATCGCGTGCTTTCGGCTCATTCGCCGCTGCGTCCAGAGAGGAGGGAGTAGGGGTTGCTGGGGAGAAGCGGGAGGGGGTGGGGGAGTTAGGTGGCAGCGGGAGCTGGTAAGGGGGGTGGGGTAGGGAAGCCTGCCTGGCCTCGCAGATCCCATGGCAGGGACACAACCCTCTCCCAAGTTGGGTGTTTTCCCCGACTGCCTCCCTCCCTAGCCGAGCGCGGTATAATTTACGGAGCACCTCCAGAATTCGAGGGGCCAACGCCGAGGCCCTTCGCCTTGTAAACCACTCTTAATTACCTGCCAGAGCAATTAGCTGACTATCACGAAGAAATTAGATCGCTCAATGTAGCATAAATAATGCGAATGGTTTTGTAAGGAGAATGGAAAGCGAGCCCTGGTGATTCTTTATAAGGAAATAACACCTCGACTCTCAGCGGCTCTCGGTCCGCCCAAGTGACCGTCTAGGCGCGCCCCAAGCGGAGCAGGACGAGCAGGGAGTCCCTTCCGTGCCTAGGCTGAGGATCTGCTGGTAGGCGCTGGCCACCGTCGCCACCGCTGCTACAGCCCGGCCAGCTCGCAATCATTAACACCGAGCGCCGTCAATGGGAAAACCTGTTTTCCAGATGATTTTTACAATGCACTTTTATGTCTCATTTGGCAGTTTAAATGGCTGGAGTTGGTTCCTGGCTGCCTCGCGTCTCTCATCTGTTGAGCATATTTTTGCCGGGAATATTGAACGCTGACCAAAATTGGAGGGACTTGGGCGACGGCCGGAGCTGTAGTCAGTGATGGAGGACACCTACGGGGCAGATGGTGGGTGGGAGATAAACCGGATTTAGAGGCAGGAGAGACATGGGCGGGAATTGCAAAACAACAGTTTGAGCAACTGCCTCAGTTTCCTCATCTGGAAAGCGAAGATCAGAGCCCCTACTTCAAGGGTTGTTGGAATGCTCAAGGGTTGTTGGGAGACTATTATATAAAGTTCCCTACCATCTTTAAAGAACTATATAGAGACAAAATTCTTTAAATGGCCTTTCGTTGCGGGGACAGGTCTATCCTATTTCATCTTTCCATCTTTTTCTTGTAGGAGGATTTGTTTTTACAATAAACATTTGTACGCATGTATGTGTCTATGTATGGTATACGTGTGTATGTGTTGAGTGTGTAAGTTATATAAACATATATGTGTATATTAGAGCAGGGGGAATCTTGACCCAATTCTCAGCGGAGGAGATTAAGGAAAGGGCAAACCTGATCCATGTCGGACAGCTGGTTTCAGTAGGGATGCTAAATGAGGTACTTGCCCTGGGAAATAATAATAGCTAACATGTATGTAGCCCTTTAAGAAGATTTGTAAGTGTGATAAACACTATTTCATTCAATTCCCTATAACAGTCCTTTGAGGTAGATGTTGTTATAATCCCTCTTTATCAGAGGAGAAAACAGTCTCAGAGAGGGAAAGTGATGTGCCCTAGATCGCTCAGCTAGCAAATGTCAGAGAAGGAACTGAACCTAGGCCTTCCAGGCTCCAAATCCAGGAAGGAGGCCTCTCCGGGGAAAGGCACTATAGCCCACAGTCTGCTTTGAGATTTTTCCCTCCTCCAGTGCCTCCCCTATACAGCTACAAAAGTGATTTTCTCCAGGGGGAATCTCTGACTATATTATTGCCCTGTTTAAAAACTTTCAGTGGCTCCTTAATTTCTCTAGGTCTGGGGCCATATATGCGCTCTTCTGTCAGGTGTTTAATGCCCCTCACAAGCTACCTTTCTGTCTTTTCATCCATCACTCCCCTTCCCAGTCCAACTGTGCTTTCTGTTCTTCCACAGGGCAGTTTATCTCCCACCTTAGTTCCTTTACACTGAGTGTCCTCCATCTGAAAAGGACTCCCTCCTTCCCCTCAGCTTCTTAGAATCCCCTTCAATAGTCAGCCCCAAAAGCCTGCCTTCTACAGGAACTCTTCAGTGCTCCCTACCCCAAACACTCAAGATTGCTTTTACAGTCATGCTGTATATACTTAAATGTCTTATCCAATAGAAAGGAAGGTTCTTAAGTGGAAGGACTCTTTCGTTAGTGCTTAGAAGTGCCTAGCACCATAGTAAGTGTGTGTGGCAGAGATTCGAGCTGGTTCACTAATTGCTTCGCATGTCCTTCAGTGACTAAAGAAGTTTATCTTACATGCAAACTATTAGAGTCTAAGTATCCCCTAAGAGAACAGTTACACTCCTCACCAGGCTCCTCAGTGTTGGGAGTTCCAAGTTTAGCTGGAAGTTCCCACAGCTGAATGGAGCCACCAAAATTTAGGAGATTCTATCCTCTCCTACTTCTTTTCCTTGCAATTTGACACCCTTAACAAAACTTGAACAACTTCAGATACTTGGCCTTATAGTATCTCTACCCAAAGGAGTTCACCACTCCTTGATTTACTCAATGATCCTCTGGTAACTTTCAATTAGTCCGCTCAAAGAAATGCCTATGGGCTATTGCTCTCAGGGTTTTCACGAGAAAGATACTACGCTAGTTTGCCAGGTTCTTTTCCAGTTCATTTTACAGATGAGGAAACTGAGGCAAATATAAGTGAAATGACTTGCCCAGGGTCACAAAGCTGGTAAGTGTCTGAGGCAGGATTTGAGCACGAAAAGAGGAAACTTCCAGATTCTAAGCCCAATTCTTGTCCACTGCCACCTAGCTACCTTTTGGTTTACAGGCATCATTAACTATGTTATTTCTTCAAGGACAGGAAACATGCCGCTCAAAGATAGAGACACTTGCTTCTTTGTCTCAGAATACCAGTAGTCCTTTCAGAAACATACTCCACCCCTATTTCAAGTCTTCTGTGGGAAGTGAGAATGACAAGCAACAGAAGAACACCCCAAAAGTGCCACCCACTCTGCATCTCCAACTCTCACCCCCAATATAGAGATTTAAGGGATGCCCATGGGATGAGGCATTTTGGTAATTTATCCTGAGGAGTCATAGGTAGGGATCATACATATAGACCTGAAAGGGACTTCAGAAACCGACTAATTCCAACTCTTCATCTTACTGAAGAAAATGGCAGCCTCCAGCCAGAGTGACTGGCAAGGCCACATGATAGCAGAGCTGTGATCTGACCCCATGTGCCTGGACTCCCAAACCAGTGTTCCACCCACCCTTATTCCTACATGGCCTCCATTCTCTTCTCATTTAGAAGAGCAACTCAAGTGGTTTGAGCATGTTTATTTAAAAAGGAAAAAAATAAAAAGCAGAACACTGAGCTTACAGAGTTAAAGACCCAAACAGCAGTCCTGGATTTGTGGATGGAGTTAGCTCCCTTCCCTTTCCACATGCATTTTGGAAAACTTCAGAAATTCATTATCTAGCTTCTGAGTTTAAAGATTCATGTTAATACTCTCCATGACCAAAAACCCTAGAAATTCTTTAACCTGTTGGAAACTTTGCCTCCAAACCAGTCTCTGAACCACCTAGAAGCTGGAAAGTTGTGCTCATTTAATGCCCAACATACCTTGATTTCAGGAATCTAGAGGGAAGGGCGGAGGGAGAGAGGAATGAAAATACAGATACTTTTTGGGGTGTATGGATTTTGGAAAATTAATAGATCTTAAAGATCCACTTTTTGAGGGTGCAGATTAACAAGAAACTACCCCACACTGCACCCAAATATTTTAAGGTGCTGAAAATATGCCTTTTTAACTGACTTTCTTTCCTATCCCCTCTTCTTCCCCAGTTCAAAGTCTTTCCAACACCCTGGAAAGCAGAAAGCCAGGAAGGACAAAGACAGAATGTTCCCAACATGTGCATCCATTTCTGATCATGAGCGTGGAGGTGATGTCCAGGGAGGGGCCCAGAGGAGAGAGCCATATGCCATCCCCACACTGCAGGGACACCAGGCAAGCAGTCCTGTTTTTCTCGCCTTTCTTCCTATTTTAATGGGTCCCCCTTTTCCTCATACACTTGCATGAAAGGTGAAAGAAACAACTGGTGCTTCTGTAAGTGCTTGGGCACCTTGTCCCATGAAATCCCAAAGGAACACATTCGTCCTTGATCAAGGTCAAAGAGAGATACCTGCTTCTGCCTCTGAAGGGGACTGTCCACTACCTCTGGGAAGGCATACCACTAGGGAACAAGGCTGCTGGGGATCATTTCATTTTATTTTATTTTTGTTTGTCTTGGTCACATTGAATATGAATCAATATGGACAGAATGTCCTCATATAAGTGTGTGTGTGTCTGTGTGTGTGTTTATACACATATATTACAGAAGGTAAATTCATACATATCTTTTCCATCTAAGGAAATTAGAATAATGTAAACTGATCCTATCTGTATAACTGAACATCTGACCAGTATAACCTCAGGTATGTCGATTTGTTCATGAATGAGGAAATTCTATTAGATTTGTTCAATCCACCCATCCCAGAAAAATCTGCTCCTTGGAGATTGCGTGAATTACTGCAAGACAAAAATATTGTTGGCCTTTTTGGAGGAAAAAAATGAACTTGAAAAGAATTCATTTTTATGGGTCAAGGGAACCCCAAATCCAAGGAAAATCTTGTTTTATTAAGCTCATTGTAAGACACCTAGACTGTTGAATTGCAATGGTATTTTTTAAACATATTTATTTATTTATAAAATAGTGGCCCCCTCTTGTCCCTACAGAGGAATTTCAATTTCAAGATTAGAGCCAGTTTGGACTTTCATTTCTAGCAACTAGAGCTTGTAGGTGCTTAATTAATATTGCTGAATTGAATTAATCCTCCAATTGTTTTAGTTAAGATAGTGGTTGTGGGGAAGAGTGTATTGTGTTTCTCGTAGATAGGGGTGGGATAGACAGACAGAGACAGACAGACAGAGATAGAGAGAAATAAAGGTAAATGGACGAAATACTTCGTACGGCAAAAAGGCCTAAGTTGTATTTGAACAGGTAACGTTAGGAACTATTTCCCACGTCCCTTTAAGCCTCCAAAGCAGGTTGGACAACACCAAAATCATCCTTTCCTATTCCTGGACTCAAATTCCAAAAGCCTGGTCTTTGAACTCCGAGTGTCATCCACTCCCTTGGCGCGGAACAATAAAACCGCCCGGGAGGAATCGGGGAAGACTTGAAGGCCCAAAGTTTACAAGCGAATAGAAGCCATCTGGAGAGACACTTCGTTCCGAGGTTTCAGAACCAGGAAAGAGGCGAGGTGGGGGAGGGGAGGGTTCTTCAGATCCAAAGTTCAATCTAGCAGAGTTAAAAAGCCGTCAGGTGTTCCGCGGGTCGCCGAGGGAGCCTCGGAGAGAAAGTTTCTGCCCTTCCCTCCCAGGACAATGACTATACCGTCCTCTCATTTGGGAGCGGGCTGGCTGCTAAGTAGGAAAAGACAGAGCGCTCCTGGGCAACCAGTTAGTTATCCAGCCCGGAAATTGTTCCGAGGACTTCCGACGGTCCAGATTTGTAGGGTCGGAACAAACCTGAGGTATTTAGCTAAAAAGGCACTCGGGATTCTCCGCTCTCTGCATCGAGAAAGGTCCGCACTAACAAGGTCACGGGAGGAGTCAGGAGTAAGGGGTCAGGGGGTGGGGAGCAAAACCAGACCGGCCGACAGGACCCCGGAGGCCTCCGTGTCTCGCATCTCGCCGTCGCCTTTTGGCCGCCTTGCTAGAATCCCAGTTTCTATTTCAACAGGAAGCTTTTACTGACCCTCCCCCACCCCCCATGCCGGAGGTTATCTCCCATTTGCTCTAGAATATAACTTATTTGTTCCTAGTTTGCATGTTGTCTCCTCTGTTCGACGTGATCTCCCGGCAAGCAGTGACTTTCTTTCGCCTTTCTTTGTATCGTCAGCCCTTAGACCAGTGCCTGGTACCCAGGAGGTTTAATAAATGCTTATTGACTCGTTATCTTAGAGCTTTCCGTAAGCCTCTTCAGGCCCATCTTTCCTCTAAGACGTTGGGATGTCAAGAATTCCCCTCTTCCAGAGGGCTAGAAGCAGGCATCCAGCTTCGGGAGAGGGCCAGGATGAAAACTCCAGAAATGCCTCCACTGAGGACTTCCAAGGAGAGAGACTGCCTTTCTCCTAGGCTGGTGGCAGCCCGGCTGCAGCCAACTAGCTCCCCCGATCCTACCCCTTCGCAGGACCTGAGAGAACTTGCAGCCAAATCCCCTGCCACCTGCTCGTGGCACTGCTGGCCCCCCAAGTCACAGAAGGTCCCCCATTACCACCCGGCTGAGAGATACGATCCCACCAAAGGTAACAACTTCTCTCGACAAATTTGTCTTGGGTTCGAAGTCTGAGCCTGCTGGTGCTCCTGCTGGGGCAGCAGATGGGGAGATGGGGCTGTCGGATCGGCTTTGCCTGCACAGGTTACCCCCCCCCCCCCACCTCCTCCTCTTTGACTTGGGTTCCAAAGTGTGGGTCGGGGCTCAATCGGCCCTCCAGCTTCTCACAGCGTTAGATGGGGCTGAAGTCGCCTTAGTGGCCGCTGTCACTGCCCTGGGACCAAGGTCTTTCCTAGTGGGGACAGGTCTCTAGGAATGGCTTCCAGCCCAGGGGGCAGGACCCTCCCCATCCGGCCAGCTCTCGTCTCTTCCAGACTCCTGGGGCCAGGGCAACAAAAGCCTTTTTTTTTTTTCCTGAGCCTGGGAGAGACGGGACGTCTAGTGGGCAGCAGGTCTCCCTCCCCCGCTGCCAGCTCCCCCACCCCTCCACTCATCCTCCCCTCCGCCCCCTCCTCCTCCCGCCCGCCCCTCTCCTCCTCCTTCTCCACCTCCTTCCCCTCCTCCTCTCCCCCCGTGGGGCTAGCAGTGCCCGCAGGCGGGGAAGGAGCCGCCCTCGGGGCGGACAAAGAGGAAGGGACGGGGCGAGGCGGGGACAGTCCTCCCGGCACGCGCAGCAGCTCGCAGAGCCTCTTCCACCCCTTCCAGCCTCCGCGCCCACCCCTTCCAACCTCCCAGTCCACCCACCAGCGCATCCTCATCCCAGCCCATCCCCTCCCCTCCCCTCCCATCTCCTCCCCATCTCCATCCCCGGCGCAAGGACACCGGAAAGGACTACTACTTGTATTTATCGGGCTTATATGTCCGTGGGGTGTGTGTGTGTGTGTGTGTGTGTGTGTGTGTGTGTGTGTGTGTGTGTGTGTGTGTGTGTGTGTGTGTGTAAATGGTAGCAGCCTGTGGAACTGAAATGCTGCTGTATCCCAGAGTTATCGTGGACCTGTTAGGGAAATCCACACCTTTCCTAAATTGTACTTTCAAAAGACTTTCTCTTCCTCCTTTACCTTCTCCTCCTCCTTTACCTTCTCCTCCTCCTGATCTTCTCTCGACCCACTTGAAGAGGTTTAACTTCCTTCTCCTTCACCCCTCCCTTCGAAGCACACGTGCACATGCTGGCCTATCACCACGAAAACTTTTTCACACATGGGAGAGGGGACTTAGGAAACAAGAGTAATGGGGCATTCCTTGCTGGGATCCCAGATCCCTTTCTTTGGGGAAAGGGCATGACTCAGAGCTTCACATGACCCCCTTCGAAGCTGGTTGGCATCTGGCAGTTGCCAAGTTTCACCTGAACCTCTTTATTTGTACAGCTACCCCACAGGCACTGACAGAAGACGGATGCCAGGGGCAGGCCAAGGGGGCCTCTTAGTGACTGCAAAGCTGCTTGGATTGGCTCTCTGAGGAAGGATCAGGTTTGAGTCCTGGATATTGCTCACAACTCTGTGACCTAGTAAAAGACACTCTAGCTCCCTGGGCCTGAGTGTCCTTATCTGTAAAATGGAAGTGTGAGTGAGCTTCTTACACTTTGAGCCCCATTACACACTCCACAAACCAACTACTCTACCTTCCTTTCTGTTCCTCACTGAGCATCTTCCATGCCTTTGCCTGCATGTCTTCCATTCTTGGAAGACTCTCTTCCAGACTCTGCCTCCTGACTTCCTTAAAAACTCAGCTCAAATCTCACCTTCCTAAGACACTTTGCCACACTCCTTCTCCTCGAGCTTCAGTCTCTCAAATTACCTTGCTGCTTACGCTGTTTATGTCTTATAGGTACCTAGTCATTTACATGTGTTCTTCCCCATTAGAGTGTAAATCCCTTGTGGGCAGGGCCCATGTTCTTGCTTTTCTTTGTATCTCCAGCTCTTTGGGATAGCACCTGACACTTTACAGGCATGTCTGAAATGCTTGCCTAATGGTTCCCCAACTAGAGAGCCCCAAAGGTCTCTTTCAGCTCCACAATGCTTGTGGGGTGCTCTTTCTTTGCCTAAAGAAGGTCTTTTATATGCTATATTGACTGGAGAGGAGATGGGGCAGGGAGTCCTAGTCAGCCTGAACTCAAAAGAGCGCTATTTAACTCAGCTGAGTTGGGAAAACAAAACAGAGATACTCCCTTATCTTCTTCTCCCATCAAAGGAATTATGTTTATGGATTGCGTGAAATCTGTAAAAGGTGAGACAAAAGTAAAAGTGGTAATTAAAGGTAGCGGCTAGGGGAAGGGGACAGGAGTAGGAAGAATTAGGAAAGGCTTTTTTTATGTACTGTTTGTTGGTTGAACTGAACCTTGAGTGTATTCTAGGCATAAGGGTATATACAGCCTGTGAAAAGTCACTAAGAGAGGAGTTGGAAATATCAGAGGTGAGGAACAGCAGCCCTTCCTCTTTGCTTCACTAAAAATTTGAGGTGGCCTAATGGAGACAGTGCGAATCAGGAAAATGGGTTCAAATCCTGCTTAAGACACTTACTAACTGTAGGTCATTTAACTTGGGCAAATCACTGCCCTCTCACAGACTCCATTTCTTCACCTGTAAAATAGAATAATATGTATAAATAGATAAATAAAATAAAGTAGAATAATCACCTCAAAGGTGATGGTGAGTTCATAGGTGAGATAATATATGCAAAGTGCTTTGCAAAGCTTACAATCCTATATAAATATTAGCTATTGTTTTTAAGACTTCATTCATTCATGTAATATGAAGTACCTTCTGTGGGCCAGCTGGGCTCTGCAGAAACAGAACCTTCACTAAAGGCACTCACGTGTTAGTGATCCAGGAGGATCAGGGAGACAGGAAAAGCAATGTGAGTACAGATAGGTGAACACAAACTATATACACAATTAAAACAAATAATTGTCTGGGAAAAGACATAGGAAGGAAGCTTGGGGGAATCAGGAATGTGGGAGTGGGTACTTGAGGGGCCCTTAAGAGTTCTAAAGGTGGGATGAGGAAGGACCTCATCACAGGCACTTGGAGACATGGGAGATGACCGACAGGGGCCAGTTGGGAAGGAAAGAGGGAGAGTAGTGGGTAGTGTTATCCTGGAAAAGCAGACTGGAGCCAGATAATAAAGGACTTCATTCCTTCTATCTTTAGATGAGGACCTCAGATATCAAGTTCAGCTCCCTTATTCTATAGATAAGGAAACTAAAGCCCAGAGGGGAAATGAGTTGCTCAAAGTCCCACATGTAGTAAGTGGCAAAGCCAGAATTTGAACGTTCTGACTTCAGATCCATCATACACTTGGCTGTATTATTCTGCCTCAACTACATTCTTCTGTGTCTAAAGGAGCATCCTAAGTTCTCTGCTGCAGGATTTTTGAAATTTATTAAGAAGGGTTAATTGGGCTCCCCAGAGGGCTAGCTGAGAACCGGAACTTGGGCTGAGATGGCTCCTCATTATCCCCTCCCTGGGAGCTGAGATCTCTCCCTCATTCTTCCCCAGAGCTGAGATCTCTGCCCTCTAGACGCCAGCTCTGTGGGTGCTGGTCCCAGCCTCCTGCCCAGGAAGAGAACGGAAGAAACTCTGCTCCTCTGGGATCCTTCTCTCTAACTCAGCCAGAAGAGAACCAAGGCCTGGCCCAGGCAGGGAGCCTGGAGCCTGAGGGAATGATCCCTGGGAGCCACAGACCCGCAGCGCAGGGGGAGAATTAGCCAAATGGAAAAGGAGATTCAAAAGCTCACTGAAGAAAATAGTTCTTTCAAAATTAGAATGGAACAGATGGAGGCTAATGACTGTATAAGAAACCAAGAAATCACAAAACAAAACTAAAAGAATGTAAAAATGGAAGATAATGTGAAATATCTCATTGGAAAAACAACTGACCTGGAAAATAGATCCAGGAGAGACAATTTAAAAATTATGGGACTACCTGAAAGCCATGACCAAAAAACAGCCTAGAAATCATCTTTCATGAAATTGTCAAGGAAAACTGCCCTGATATTCTAGAACCAGGGGGAAAAATAAATATTGAAAAAAATCCACCAATCACCTCCTGAAAGAGATCCCAAAAGAAAAACTCCTAGGAACATTGTGGCCAAATTCCAGAGTTCCCAGGTCAAGGAGAAAATATTGCAAGCAGCTAGAAAGAAACAATTCAAGTATTGTGGAAATGCAATCAGGATAACACAAGATCTAGCACCTTCTACATTAAAACCAAGAATCACCTACCCAGCAAAACTGAGTATAATACTTCAGAGGAAAAAGTAGTCTTTCAATGAGATAGAGGACTTTCAAGCATTCTTGATGAAAAGACCAGAGCTGAAAAGAAAATTTGACTTTCAAACACAAGAACGAAGAGAAATATGAAAAGGTAAACAGCAAAGACAAATCATAAGGGACTTACTAAAGTTGAACTATTTACATTCCTACATGGAAAGACAATATTTGTAACTCTTGAAACTTTTTTCAGTATCTGGGTAGTTGGTGGGATTGCACACACACACACACACACACACACACTCACACACTCACACACATAGAGAGAGAGAGACAGAGAGCATAGGGTGAATAGGATGGGATCACATCTTTAAAAAAATGAAATTAAGCAGTGAGAGAGAAATATATTGGCAGGAGAAAAGGAGAAATGAAAGGGGGCAAATTATCTCTCATAAAAGAGGCAAGTAAATGACTTTTCAGAGGACAGACAAAGTAGGGAGGTAAGAGAAAAAACATGAAGCTTACTCTCATCACATTCAACTAAAGGAAGGAATAAAATGCACTCTAATTTTGGTATGAAAACCTATCTTACAATACAGGAAAGTGGGGGAGAAGGGGATAAGCAGGGTGGGGGGGGTGATGGAAGGGAGGGCAATGGGAGGAGGGAGCAATTAGAAGTCAACACTCTTGGGGAGACATAGGATCAAAAGAGAGAATAGAAGTAATGGGGGACAGGACAGGATGGAGGGAAATGTATATAGTTAGTCTTACACAACACAACTATTATGGAAGTCATTTGCAAAACTTCAGAGATATGGCCTATATTGAATTGCTTGCCTTCCAAAGGGAAGGGGTGGGGAGGGAGGGAGGAAGACAAGTTGGAACTCAAAGTTTTAGGAACAACTGTTCAGTATTGTCCTTGCAACTAGGAAATAAGAAATACAGGTAATGGGGTATAGAAAGTCATCTTGCCCTACAGGACAAAAGAGAAGATGAGGAAAAGGGAAGGGAGGGATGTTAGAAGGGAGGGCAGATAATTAGAATGCTCAGTGTTTTGGGGTGGGGGGAGGGGAGAAATGGGGAGAAAATTTGGAACCCAAAAATTTTTTGGAAATGAATGTTGAAAACTTAAATAAATTTTAAAAAAAAAGAAAAAAAAAGGGTTAATTGGGAAAGAGCTGTGATACTCAAGACATTATTTCATAAGAAAGTTATACTGGAAAGCTGGGAAATCTGATCCTTGGTGCTGAAAGCCCACCCTGGGCATTTTTGAACCCTTTCTGGCTGAATTCTCCAGTACTTAACACACAACTGGCCCTACCACCTTAAAATGTCCATTGTTTATATTGCCCAAGCATATCTAGACCCTTCTGGAATCTGGACAAAGAAATGTAACTAAAAGGCGACTCTCAATGAAATGTTTGATGAGTTTGTTCAATAAATGCTCCCTAAAAGGATAGCCAAACCTAGATTAGATGCAAGGCTAGACTGCTGTTTGTCTAGAAAAGATCTGGGGTGGGGGGGGGGGGCATTATATCAGTTCAAGATGTCAGATGGATATGAGTGAGCAGTGGGAGGTGTCACTCAGCAAGGCTGGTGCAATCATACACTGCATTCAGAAGAGGCATTGTTTCCAAGAACGAACAAGAAGGTAATCACCCACTGTACCCTGCCCAGCATAGACCCAATATGAAATATTGCATTCAGTTTGTGATGTCCCATTTTAGGAAGGACTTTGATTAGTTGGAGAGAGGAGAGCAGTCAGGATTGCAAAGGACCTTGAGACCTTGTCTCAGAGGAGGTTCATTTGAAGGTTATGGGCATATTTAGGGTGCAGGAAAAATAAACTCAAAGAGGACATAATAACTGTCTTCAAGTATTTGAAGGGTCATCTTGTGGAATAATAATAATTTTAGCAACATAGGAAAAGCTGGTATTTTTTAATAAAGGGCATTTGCTTTAAGGTGTACAAAGTACTTTACAAATTTTATCCTTACAACTCTGGGAGCTAATGCAGTTAATAATCTCCATTTTACGTATGAGGAAACCAAGGCAAACAGTTTCATTGACTTGCCTAGGATCACACAGCCAAGAAGTGTCTGGAGCCATATTGGAAGTCAGGTCTTCCTGTCTCCAGGTCCAGAGCTCTACCCATTGTGCCTAGCTGGTACAGGCAGACTGAGGGAACCACAGGTATTGGCTCCTGCTTCATTCTCACCACACTTGCTGTGGTACTACTGCTACTTAGTGGAGGGACAACCAGGATTCTACAGTTACAGTGAACACTGCAACAAGGATAATTTCCCAGGCAGAGCAGTCTGTCAAAAAGCCTACATATTTGGACATCAACACACTCCTCATACTGGAAGGCAATCAACCTGTTTTACTGAGCTCCACAGGGCAAATCCAAGAACAATTCCAGGAAGTCACAAAGAGACTAATTTAGACTCTATGTCAGGAAAATCTTGACAACAATTAGATGTGTGCCAAAGTGGAATGGACTGGCTTGAGAGGTGATGGATTCCCCAGTGAAAGCAAAGGCTGGGACATCAGTTCTGGTATGTTATAATGGGGCTTCCTTTGAGGTATAGGCTGTGTGAGACAAACACTGAGATTCATCCCAAATAAAAAATTCAAAGATCTCTTATGTTCTCTTACATATTTCAGTGAATTTAGGGAATGATAAAGATAGAGTCTACGGTTAGATATTCCTTTGGAAAACTCCCCACCAATAATATTTTTATCAAGGCTGCCTTCAATTCAGGTATAGATGACTTTGATAAAGATTTCATATGGATGGGAAAATAGGATTATAAGGAAGGTATATTGTCTGATACTTTTTTCCCAGTATTGACAAGGTCAAAGACTTTTCCACATTATTTGTACCTTTCTCAAATATGAGAAAGTGTTAGGAAACAGATCACCCATTTTACAGCTGAAGAATTTAACTTTTAGGGAAGTTGACTTGCCAAGGATTACATGACTTGTGAGTCAGAGGCTAGATTTGAACATGTCTTCGTATTAGCAATTTATCCAGTGTTGGGAGGAGAGGGGAGAAAAAGTTTTGAACTCAGACTTGCCCTTCTTAAAAACAAGTGCAAACTGGATCTCCTACAGCATCAGCTTGCTACACACCACACGCACACACACATACACACACACACATACACACACACACACACACACACACACACACACACAAATAATCAGGCGATGCTGAAGCTGAGGCCATAAACAGGAAGGTTAGCTTTCCTCTATTGTCAGTCCAATTTGCCTCATATTTTTAGAACTTAATTGTGAATGAAAGCTACCCCATCAGGGTTCTACCATATGGGCAAATTACAGCCACCTTTTTACATCTCCCAACTGTGTATAAATTGCAAGTCCTTGCACTGAACACCGTACTTTGGGCACTGAATATTCAATACAGTTAAATGTGTTTTAAGTGAACCACCCAAGGACCCAGGAAAATTTGCTTAATAATGACAATACTTTGCAATTCTATAGGGCCTTTCAGGCCAGGATCTCAAGTGGAATGCTCTTTAACTACACTGTACAGGAAACCTTGGGAATATTGGAAAGTGTTCACTTAAGGCCTATTGGAAAGGATCCTTAGTATAGATTTCACAATATGGCCCTGGGGAACAATGGGAGGCAGAATTCAGTTGTCTCAGGGGTATCATATGCACAGACTGGATGCCAACTGAATGTTTGCTTGGTTATTTTGAGAAAGGTTTAAATTGCAGAGCAACATGGGAAAAAAATCATTCAGTGATTACTTATTAGAGTTCCATTCAGGATATAAAGCCACTGCCTCCATTTTGTTTGGGTAGAAACTTAGATGCTGGTGATAGAGAGTGATGGTTGCTACAATGAACCCCGAAGGGAGATAATAATTTAAAAATAGCTGGGATGTGTACGGTACTTTGTTTGCAAGTATATTTACAAACATCTTATTTGATAAGAAGAAAAGATGAGCCAGTTAGGAGGTAAAGGCAGAGAAGGTGAGGCAGGGGAGGGGGAAGTACGGAGAAGGGGATGCAGCTCAAAGGCTCCTTAGAGTGTCAGGAACAATGATGGGAGGTCTCCAGCATGCTTGGTAGACCCCTTGTGCCATATTTATGAGAGGACATGGACAGAATGGGCAGATTTGGTTTGGAGATGGAAGGCACCTCAAAGGTAATGTAGTTTAATGCCTTTATTTTATAGATCAGGCAACTGGGCCCCAAAATGCGAAGTGACATCCCATGAGTCAGCTAGTAATTAGCGGAGGTGGGCTTCCAACCCATGTCCTGTGACTCTGAATCCTTTGACCTTTCCACTTTACTGTGATGTTGCTTGGGTTTTGTTTTTTCCTTCACTCTTCAAGAGGACCATGACATCAGGAAGATGATGCCACAACTTGCAAATGAATTGGATTTGAGTATGGGAGGGCTGTGCAAAGTCACCAGCTTCACTTTCTCCTCCAGAACCATCTGAGTTCAGTGACCAGATATAGATCAGGATGACTGGAGATGGCCCCTGTGATGTTGCTAAGTCATTGATGGGAAAACCCAAATCGTTGAGATCCTGGATCCCTTAGAATATCCTACTATCTCATTTGACCCTCACAATGACACTTGAAGTAGGTGCTATTATAATCCCTACTTTGCAGATGAGGAAACTGAGACACCAAGAAAGTAAGTGACTCACTCAGGAGGACAAAACCTGATTGGTGTCAGGGGCTGGATATGAATGGAGCTCTCTCCTGACTCCAAGTTCCACATTATTTCTATATGATAAGCTGATTCATATTTTAATTTTTTACTTTGTTGTCCAAATTACTCTGGATGGTCTAACCAAATTGCTGTAAGAGCCAGCTAGGTGGTCAGTGAGTTTGAATCCAGCCTCAGAAACTTTATATTTACTAGTCGTGTGATCCTGGGCAGCTCACGTAACCCTGATTGTCTCTCTCTCTCTCACACACACACACACACACACACACACACACACACGTGTTGTAACATATTTCAAGTAACATTTCAGAGATTCTCCAAGAAATGGGATGTGCTTTTCATGACTAATTTATATAGCACAAATAAAACAATGATTCAGACCACGAAAAAAACCATCAACCTACTTTTAGTCAATAAATTATCTGAATTATTGGCCCAGGTGTCGCATTCCCTTTACTAGTATAAAGTGAAGGACGGTATTGACTGTAGATGCTTTGAGTGTGGTCCCTAAGTATTTTGCATGATTCAGCCCAAAATGATCAATTAATTTGGGTGATTGTCAGTGTCCAGGTCTGACCTTTATGAGCAGCAGTGAGTAAACCTTCTGCCCTTTTCCTTTTTTTCCCTTCTGCCTGACTTAATGCTGTCCCATGGCTCTAAGAAAAATCCCTATTCCTGCCAGAATTAAATATTTTAACAATTTGTTAATTTTAAAACACTCCCCTGCAAGTCTGCAATATGGTCTTATGCTAATTACAAGTAATTATCTAAAGAAAATCAAGTGCATCTTTTAGCCTCTTACAAGTCCTTGAATTATTACATAACCCAACGTGTGATTTATCCCACTTTGGGAAACATGTATAATTACATACTTACCTCTGCAAAGCTGCTGTCTAATACTTAATATTCGCTCATTAGAACTATACTCTTGGCTATGGGATGCCAACTTCTAACAGTCGGGCCTTCCTGGAGCTCAGAAAAAAATATTCTAAGCAAAAGGAGATGAATTTTTGCAGTTTGTGAGGTGTGAAATTCATACAGCGTGATGTTAAGCCCAGTGGGACCCTGGGATTTCATGCACATAATTGCTTCCTTAGGTCAAATTCACTGCAGCTCAGATCCTTTCTAGGCAAATTTCATGTTGGCTTTCATTAATATGAAGTTCAGGTTTTGAAACATAACTTTCTCCTAAGAGAGCTTCAGTGCCCTAAAGCTCTACATCAGAGCCAAGCAAACCGGGTTGGTGGTTTTGTTAATCTCATTAGACAAAGCATAGCAGGGAGAAGAGATGTGTCCCAACCTTAAGTTCATGAACTTGTGGTTTAAAGGAGATGAAATATTGGTTTGGGGCACCAACTCGTGGCTTAAGATGGAGAGACATGCAGATCTCTTTCTTCCTGTGGCACAACTTGGTACCTGAGCTACGATTAGAGATTCTGGGGTGGAATAGACAGAAAGATAAGCATGGAGGACTCACAAATTCAGGGAGCATTTTTCTAGCACTTCTCCTCCAGTGCCACCAGGGCACAGACATCATGCAGTAGAGAGCAAGCAGGAACTGCCAGGCTTTGGATACAAGCCTGACAACAGAGAGTGCCAGCTTCCCAAGGACCACGGACCAAATGTGGAAAGGATCAGTACCGACACACTGTCCGCTGAGTGATGAGCTGTGGCTGTAGCCTTCCATGAAACAAAACAAGATACAAAATGGCCCTCAGTTCTGTGTGACCTCATCCTGCTGATGCTGTGACGGACAAAGGGTGTTGAGAATCCCTGAAACCACAATGTTTAAACATGAACTTAACTGTTAGTACTTTATCCAGTGACTGAATGGAATGATTTCTAGAGATCCATGAAGCATCTCAGTAGAGAGGAAGGAGAATTGGCTTGGTAGCCAGAGGGTCTGGGTTCAAAATTTACCTCTGATACTTCCTACCTCTGCAACTTTGGCCAAGTCATTCAGCTTCTGGTGGGGTGGAAGAGATAGCCTTTGAAGTCTTTGCCAGCTGATTTGTTATCCCATTTTAAAGAACTCAAAATATTTTACAGACATTTACTCCCTATTTGGGTATTCCAAAAGCCTTAATGTACTTTTAAGCTTTTAAAGCTTATATCTTCAACAGCTAAGAATTCTTAAAAGGGCACCAAGACTTTTGGGACAATACGTATGTATGTATGTATGTATAAAGGTAGGTAGAATGTGAACCTTGGGAGCTTCAAGCCAGGCTGGAGTAAATTCACACTCTAAAAAGTGGCACTTTTTTTTTGTCCTTTGGTGTAAGCTCAGGTGAAGGGGAAGGCCCTTGTATTATATTCCAGAGGCCATTGTTTCCAGTGATTTCTCAATAGGAGCCTCCCTTTATGAGAATCCTCTCCATGATCAAATCTAGGATTTAGTAGACTTGTGCGCTTGAAAAGGTGAAATAACTTAGTCAAGGTCACACAGCCAGTAAGTCTGAGAAGGGTGTCGGCTCTAGAATCAGATGACTGGTTCAGATCCCAGACTCTGACATCCAACACCTGTGTGGTCTCAGACAACTCACTTTTTCTACCTGGGCCTCTACTTTCCTCATCTGTAAAAGGAGAGGATTAAACTACATGGCCTCTGAGGAGCATAAGAGCTGTATATCCCTGATGATATAAAGAGTCAGTATTTTAAACCCAGGTTTGTAGGGCTCAAGCCTAGTCATTTCCTACTCTCCAGACCTGGAAGGAACTTTTCTGGGGTCCTGCTGTCATTGGTGATGACCTCTTGGTCCACTCTTCCAGGAAAACCCTGGCTACCAAGCTTCACTTAAATTTATCTTCTGCAGTCTCATTCACAATCTTGCAACTGCTTGGCTACCCTTTACCCCACTTCCCTGACCCATTCAGCTCTCCCATTCTTCATGACTGGAGTGTGTCTGTCAATCTATTTTCTCCTGGCCTCACGCACCCTCTATCACCGTTACTTTATGAACCAAAGAACCCTTCCTTAGCCTTACAACCCTATTCTTATCTCCCTCCAAGAGAATGGAAGCTGCTTGAAGCAACTCTCTTTGCCTTTGCATTTATATTTGTAGCAAAATGCTCAGCACACATTCATTTATTCACACATTCATTCATTCATCCTCCAGATCCGGCTGCCTGTTATGAGATACATAGTTATGAAATAAAGTGAGTGTGGATTTCACAGAATTAGAAAATGAAACTAATGCTATATATTTAAAATTATTTTAATTGAACTATTAATTTTTAACCTTTATAGAATATATATATGTATGTGTATGTATACGCACATCTCTCTCTCTCTCTCTCTCTCTCTCTCTCTCTCTCTCTCTCTCTCTCTCTCTCTCTCTCTCTCTCCCTACCTATCTATCTATCTGTATATCTATCTATCTACTTTAGAGCTTCATTTTTCATGGATGGTGGGGGCAGTTAACTCAAAAACCAATAAATATGTGAAAAATTTAAATCACTTTAGAGAGTGATGTGCCATGTGTCAGAGACTTATACCTCCGGGTATTTATGCTCAGCAGGTAGACTCAAAGAGTAAAATAAGGAAACTTTGAATAGATTATGGAAATTCCTATTCATTGATGATTTGGAGACTTTGTAAAATTTAGTACTCTGGATACCTGGGTTTTGAGGTGGATCAAATGAACGCAAGCCTTCGTTACACCTTCCTCTCCTCTTCATAGTCTAAAGCCCTGCAGGACACAACGCAGCCAACCAGCCAGATCGAATGCCACGAAAAGACAATGCAAGTAATAGCAATTTTAGGAAGGGACAGTTGTTGGCATTTTGCTCCAGTTATATGGGTAATTGCAATTGTGTAGACTCAGACCATGAATATTTCCCAATCCTTACAACTAATGGGTATTTTTTAAAGACAGCTGGCTTTTTTGGTGTGAAAATTTAAGAATAAATGAGGCTCTGTGACTGGTCCCATTCTTTCTTTGTCAGAAAGGAGCCCCTGACTACTTTGAAAGATCGTCTCTGCATCTGTCATCCCATTCACAAGGGTGGCCCCAGCCAGGACACTACAGCTGTCTGGTTCTTTTCAGTTCCTTCTGGGATGGAGAGGTGGGAGGATAGAGGAGCTGGCCACGGAGAACGTCCCACACCCAGCCGGGCTGCACAAACCCTTTGTGTGTGTGTGATTAGATTGTTTCCTCTGCTGTTTGTATTGAAAAAGTTTCCAGATTAAAAGGTCATTAGAATGTTTGTTTGACTAGGGGTCCCTATCTCATCATTTGAGTCTGAATCGCATTTGTTTCTAAAACAATGGTATGAAATTGTCAGCCTCCATTTGGGTTGAGGCACGCACGTGGCTGTATTTGCATAGATAGATGTGGTTAGAGTTTCAGAGACTTCAAAAGAAGAATTCCGGTCCCAAAGTCCAGTTTCAATCTCCTTCTGATTAACTGCAATCTGTTGACCTCACAAATAAGGCTTGTGGACCTAAGTGTTAGAAGCAGCAAGTTCTGCTATACAGGTAGGAATGACTTGACATACTGGCGAGGCCTGGGATTTCTCGGAGTTAACTTGTTCAGTTTGAGCCAGGATTGATTTAATCTAAAGGTCCCCTGGCCTGGCTTCCTCTTGACTGCCTTCCCAGGGGATTTCAACCAACTGGTCTTTATCTTAAAGACCCTCTTGAGAAACCTTTATGTCCTGCTCACTCATGTTCAAGAATTTCACTTGTTCTGGAAGGCTCATGGGCTCATGGGATTAGAGAGTCAGAGCTCCAAGGGACTTTAAAGGTCATCTACTCCAAGCCCCTCATTTTACAGATGAGAGAAGGAGGCCCCTGGGAGTCTTGCCCAAGCTCGAATAAAGAGTAAATGAAAGTGGTAGGATTTGAATCCAGGCCTCCGACTCGGTAGCCATCGGGCAATTTCCTCTAAACAAGGTGACTCTTGACAAGAGAGGAAATGGAAGGTTGTGTGTTTGTGTCTCTCACAGGGTCATGTGCAAAGGGAAGCCCCTGGAAAGAAAACTTCTGAACCCAGGGAGATCAGTGGCTGGATGGCTATCACTGACCAGCAGGGTAAGTGAGACTGTTTTCCTGACCCTCCACACACACCCCTCTCCTGACCAAAGTGTCTTTGGAAATATGACAGGCTGCTGAATACAGCAAAGGAGAGAGACAGGAGAGGAAGGAAGGAGAGAGAGGAAGAGAGACAGAGACAGAGAGATAGAGAGACACAGAGAGGCAGAGGCAGAGAGACACGCAGAGAGACTGAGATAAGAGAGAGACACACACAAAGGGAGACACAAAGTGAGGAAAACAGAGACTGTGAGACAGACAGAGGGAGACAGAAATGGACAGAGACACAAAGAAAGACAGAAACAAAGAAATAGGGGGAGGGAGGGATAGGGAGAGAGCTTTGTGGAGTGTGATTCCTGGAAGCAGTGCCAGTTGTTAAACATGAGGGTCAGTCATGGCAGTCAGGAGCCTAGCTACAGCCAGGAGCAGGTCCAGACCACCTGAGGATACCAGAAGAAAAGGACTCTGGGACCTTGTAGGACTGAAGGCCTGAGTCGCCTTGCCCAGGGTTCCCCTCCCTGCTTTCTTCACTACCATCATCCTCTAAGCCTGTGCCCACTGTCACTGATGAGCGAATACATGTGGGAGAGCTCTCCATAGCAAACTATATGTAATAGAGTCTTGCAGCTCAAGGCATGATGCTCTCTTTCTGTTTTACTTTCTCTACACAAAGGCTCATGGGGGGGGGCATTTATTAAGTTCAGAATTTTAAAAATAAAACATTTTTAAAAAGAGAAAATATGTTCCAGCTTTGTGGGACAATGCTTTGGAGCTATAACAGGGTAGAGTTGTGGACTGGAAGTCAAGAAGACCTGAGTTCCGATCAAGCCTCACTTCCTAGCTGACCCTGGACAAGTCACTTCGCCTCTGTCTGCCTCCATTTTCTCCACTGAAAAATGGGAATAATTACAGCACCTGCCTCCAGGGTTGTGAGGATGAAATAAGATCATATTTGTAAAGTGGGGAACACGGTATCTAGAACATTGTATATACATGGTAGCTCTCACTACTGTTCTTACTCAGCCAGCTTAACAAAGGCCTTTGCTGGGGACTAAGTGTGTCTATTCTCTGATTATTAAAGGTGAGTTCACTGATGAGGAGAGCAGTTTTGAGCTATATATAGTTTTAAAAACCCCAACCTCCATAGTTCTTTTGGTGGGTGACCCTCCTTTGGACCTGCGCAGCAAGGGTCATGGGTATGTATGTGTTGGGGCAGTTCAAGGAAGGCTGGTCCATTTGAATAGTGGCTATATTTGGTTTGATTTGGTTCAGTTTTTATCCCTGGTGTCCAACATAGTATCATATGCTTAGGATTATAGATTCAGACATGAAATCAATCCTAGTGATCTCTAGTCAAGAGGTGTCTGATACCTGACCCACTCAGTCACATGGGACTTGTAAAACTCCCCAGTGTCACCTGAATCAGATTAAAATGGAATTGGAAAATACTTAAGAAAATAAATAAAAATATGATAAAATGTAGATAATATCACATTTTAAATGTAAATTTAGTGAGGCAGCTAGATGGCTCAGTGGATAGAACACTGGACCTTGGAGTCACAAAGATCTGAGTTCAGATATGGTCTCAGACACTTACTAACTGTGGGACCATAGACAAGTCATTTAACCTCTGTTTACCTTAATCCACTGGGGGGAAATGGCGAACCACCCAGTACCTTTGCCAAGAAAACTCATTGGATGGTATTGGTGTGCTGCAATCCGCTGGGGTCACAAAGAGTCAGACATGACTGAACATCAACAACCACAACCATTTCAAAGATACATCAACATGTAGTGTGCAGGGAGCCTTATGTCTACATTAGTGGCCCTTGTTTTTACTTTAATTTGACATCACTGATCTAGTTCAACTCTTATCTTACAAAAGAGGAAATTGAGGCCTGAAGAGAATAAGAGATTTGCCTGAGGCTGGTATTGGAACTCAGTTCTTTTGACTCCAAATTGTTCATGCTTTTTTAACACTTTAAGAGATGTCCAATGGAATTGACTTGAATGATATGGTGGGAGGTAGCAAAGGCACTGGATTGGAAGTCAGTGGACCAGAATCCCCGCCCTACTTTGCAACCTTAGGCAAGTCTCTTCAATTCTCTGGTCTCACTTTCCTTATTAATAAGATAAGGACAGAACTACAGGACCTTCCAACTCTGAATCTACAATCCAATGTTATTAGCAGCACAGCACTACATAATGGGTGTGGGAAGCTAAGACACATCTTGGCTTTATGGGATCTTAAGACTCCTTGGAGCTCATATGTTCCAGGATAATGATAATACAACTGGGGTGGAGATCAGCAGGAAGATACCACTGTGGGTGGTCAGAAACAAGATGCTCAAAGAAGGTCATGGATTTCAGAAACTTAATATATGAGGTAAGGTTGGCTTTGCAGGTATATCTCAGCAAACCACTGAAAGACAGTAAATAACTTCCCCTACCTCAGTATAACTGACCACTCCCAAGCATGGAAAATAGACACAAGATACCATCTGAATGAGGGACAAAAGGAACACGCTCATCACCTGGTAGACCAGACAGCAAGATTACTATGATTAGGCCCAACATTTGTAATTAGTTTCTCTGATTACAGGACAAGAACTACTGGGTAAGGGGGCCTTAGCTGCTTGAGTACTGAGAAATTCTCAAAAGGGGAGAGAGAGAGAGAGAGAGAGAGAGAGAGAGAGAGAGAGAGAGAGAGAGAGAGAGAGAGAAAGAGAGACAGACAGAGACAGAGAGAGAGAGAGAATCGTAGATTTAGAGCTAAAAGTGACCTCTACTCTAACCTCCTCATGTTACAAATAGGGAAACTGAGGCCCTGATAGTTTCAGTAATTGGCCTAAGGTCACCCAGGTAGTAAGTGATAAAACTGGGGTTTAATCCTATTTCCTCTGGTTCCAAATCCATTGTTTTCCACTTCATTATGCTTTCCTTGATGGACTCTGGTGCAGAGGAAAGAGCTGGATTTTAATTCAGAACGTTAGAATCCTGGCTCTACCACCTACTATATGTGTGACTTTGAGCAGTTCACTTTCTCTCCTCTGAGCCTCAGTTTCCTCATCTGTACCATGAGGAAGCTGGTGACATCTGAAGTCCCATCTCACCCTAATCTATGACTTTAGGAATTCTTTTGGATGTCCTTGCATGCAAGAAATCAAAATTGGTAATACAATGCAGCCTCTTTTGTGTCTACAATGAGTCTATCCATTGCTCTTGGGAGGGAGATTTATTTTTTTGTAAGAGAAAAATAGACTTATGGGCAGATAATAATGAACTGGCTTTTTTTTCCTTCTACTTCAAAGTCAGGATGTGACCCAAAATGGAGAAGACAATCACTGTTGAAGTAATAGCAAGCAAGCTTGTCCACATGGTCCTATATCAAGAGATACTTGGGCCTGACACTGTAAGAGGTTGGATTACTAACCAAATACTGATAATGAGTCATGTGTCCAGCGGCTGGGCAGTGGCTGAACTACTTTTGGCAAAGGGATAGAGTGGAAGAGTGTTGTACCATGACCAGTGACAAATAGGAAGAACTCCAAAACCTATCAACAGATCAGTGAGCATGCATTAAGCACCAACTCTGTACCAGGGACTGTGCTAAGCATGAATGGGAGAGGCTTCCAGAAAGTGATACTGAGTAAGGAAAGAAGTAAAACTACCCCTAAGCCCAATCTGATCATTTAGTGAATCCATAAGCACTGACTCAAGCATCAGAAGACCTGGCTCTGCAACCCTGGTCACTTAACCTTTCTGTGCCTCAGTGTCCTCATCTGTAAAAGGAGCAGGTTGCACTAGATGACCCCTAAGTTTCCATCTAGCTCCAGACCTGTTATTCTATGAACAAATACTAGACTCCTGAGCAGTATGCTAGATCCTGGAGACAATAACGCAAAATGGTCCCTGCTCTCAAGTAGTTTCCGTTCCAGTGGCCCGAGCTAGGTATCCAGTAAGAATGTATGGTCATTCTGGTTTTGGTTCCATTTCCTTTGTTTGTGGAGTAACTCTGGACCACAACTGGAGCTTGGAGTCAAATCTGCCAACAGCATGTATTTAGTGAAGCCAAGGATGAGATCATGGCTGAGGCAAACACTGAAGCCACAGCTCTGAGTGCTCTGGGCTTCCTGCCTCCTGACATCAAGGAAGAACAGGCTGCAATTAGGTGCTTGTGGATCACCAAAGGAGGAAGGTTGCATCTGCTCCTTTCCCTCCTACTGGCAGCTTGGCCAATCATCTGAGCGCTTCCATGATAATTGCCAGTCTAACTTTCTAGGGAACAGGTTGATGGGACTGACCACTGAGAGCCATTGTTTTCTACTTCAAGCATGGCACAGAAAGCTTCTAATGGTTATCTCTAGTCTCATCAACATGTACAAATGAATCCATTAGGTGCCATTATCATGCACTATAATACAACTAATTCCTTAATAACCTCCTTAATTATATATTAAGCAAGACAAGGTAAATAACTTTGTTGGTTTGGGAAAGAGCTAACATTGATGCTCTAGATGACTCTGAAGCAGCTCTCCTCTGTCAAATTCAAATGGTTCCACCAACATTGTGGTAGCTGTTTTGTTGATTTAGTTGTGTCCAACCGTGGGGGACCCCTTTTGTGATCTTCTTAGCAAAGATTCTGGAGGAATTCGCCCAACTTCCTTCTCCCACTCATTTTACAGACAGAACTAAGGCAAAGAGGGGTAAGTGACTTGCCCAGGGTCATGCAGCTAGAAAGTGTCTGGGGCTGGATTTGAACTCATGAGGATTAGTCCTTCTGACTTCAGGCCCAGCATTCTATCCACTGCGCCACCCTGCACAAAAATAAATAGATAGATGGACAGACGGATGGATGGACAGAGACAGACAGACAGATAGATAGATAGATAGAAGCAAACCATTATATTCATTTTGCAGTTGAGGAAAAGCAAGAAAAGAAAAAATTACAACATTTATTCTTGGTTGCACAGGTATGATTCAAATAAAGACCATCTTAACCTAGAGGAAAAAGTACAGGATTTGGGGTCAGGAGAGGTCTGGGGCTGAAATTCACCCTAGTGTTTCTTAGTTGTATGACCATAGGCAAGTCACAAAACCTCTCCAAGCCTCACTTTGCTCATCTGTTAGATGGGATTGATAGTTGCATCCATCTCGTAGGATTTTTATGTGATATAAATGAATGAATTAATGAAATGGCACCAATACCAATTCAGCTCAAGCTCATATATTCTTTCTAGTTAAATATGTCTCAAATTATGTCTTTTAGATTATTTTTTGCACATTATAGGTATGGATATGATACTATCAGTCCATCGACATGCATTTATTAGGCACCTACTATATGCAAAGAGTTTTTATGGGTGCTGAAGACACAAAGATGAATACTGGAAAGTCCCTGTCTTCAGGGAACTTACATTAGCTTCACAGGAAACTTTCTTCAGGGCTTCCTTTGTACCATGTGTCTCTCCCTTGTTCTTTGGGTCACCCATAAAGTTTAATGTGTCTGAGGTCATGATATATAAAGATTTGCAGCTATATTGCCAATATGCAAAGGAACTATAACCTTATCAATGTGGGAGAGCTTCCAGTATGAGAGCCCCTTCACCAACTTAGATGATAATCTATCTATGGTTTAATAAGTAAGTATTAAGGAATTGTCTGAGGAGTCTCAGGATTAAATGACTCATCTGAGGTCATAAAACTAGTGAATTCTGAAATGGGAAATGTGCCAGTGTCTCGTTGACTCCAAGTGCAGAACTCTGTCCACTCTTAAGTGATTGTCTGCCTCCACCACGTAACATTATCAAAAAAATCTTGGTATTGGAAAGATGGGTTTTTGTTCCAGTCAGTGGCTTGGCATCATTGAAAGAATGGCATCATTTCCCACATACAAGCTGTCTGTCCCACATACAGGCTCTCTTCCTGTCCCTTAAATATAGGTCCAACTCATTGTCCAGCATCAATGCCTGACCAAGATCCAAGTATTATTGACTAATCCAGGGTAGAAGTTGCAAAGTTAAGTGGATTATCTTTTCTAGGAACTAGGGGTATGTTCTTCTGGAAATCTGGTCTGGTGGATGCTGTTCCAGGTAAGAAGGTAAAGGCAAAATGGCAAGCTTGTCAGGGTGGATGGATGACTGGATAGGATGGTGAGCATGATCAGTTTTGGAGTTGGCTAGATCATGTGAGAGTAAGACAGCTAGGTGGTGCAGGGGATAGAGCACCAGGTCTGGAAGCAGGAAAACTTGAGTTCAAATCTGGCCTCTGGCTTATTATCTGTGTGACCCTGGGCAAGTTACTTAACCCTGTTTGCCTCAGTTCCCTTATCCATAAAATGAGCTGAAGAAGGAAATGGAAAACTACTCCAGCATCTTTGCCAAGAAAACCCCAGATGGGTTAATGAAGCGTCACACATGACTGAACAACACATAGTGTGAACTAGCTGAGTTGAGCTTCACCAATCAACACAGCCAAGTCTCAGAGCAGGAGTTTCAAAACTGAAGGGATTAATTCCCTTCAGGACGCCAGAAGGGTTCTAGCTTCATCTTTGGAAGGAATCCCCACATCATTGGCATGACAGTTCCCTTTGAGACTCTCTTGATGATATTACAGGTTTCTCACTTGGATTCCTTTCTACTTAAGTAGGTTGGCCCAAAGAATCATGGTAGAGCTGATGCAAAGTGAAACACACTGTGCACAAAGTAACAGCAATATTGCAACATGATTTAGCTATTCTGCACAATACAATGATCCAAGACAACGCTAAAGGATTTAGGATGAAAAATGCTATCCATCCTCAAAGAAAGAACTGACGGTGTCTGAATACAGATTGAAATACACTTTTTTTAACTCTATTTTTCTTGAAGGTTTTTTGTCTATTTTCTTTCACAACATGATTAACATGGAAGTGTTTTGCATAATTACACGCATATAACCTATATCAAATTGCTTGCCTTCTCAATGGGGAGGGGTAAGGAGAGAGGAAGGGAGAGAATTTGGAACTAAAACGTTTTAAGAAAAATGTTAAAAATGCGCTTTTTTCATGTAACTGAGGGAAAAGAAAATACTAAACACATTTTTAAAAAAAGAATCATTGTAGAGTAGGTCTGTAACTATCAAACGCCATGGTTTGCTTGGTTAGGTAAAGCCTAGAAGGACATCAAAGCATATTGTAGCTTGCTGTGTGTTTGTCTATAAACAGAATTCCCCTTCCTTTTGTTGGACATTCTTTGTTTTTTTGTTTCTTTGTTCATTTTTAAACCAAAACGTATCATGGCAGTGTGGATAGAATGTAGTATTTGGAATCTAAGAATAAGGGTTTGAATCTCACCTCTATGGGATTGCGAACTGAGCACCAATGAACAAATCACCAAACCTGTTTGAACTTCAAAATGGAGACAATGTAGATCAGTAAGAAGAACATTTGGTTTAGACTTAGAAGACCCAGAATCCTGGGTCTGCCACCAACTACCTATGTGACACTGGATGAGTTGCTTAGCCTCAACAAATTAAGCTGTTGGGCTATACGACCTCTAAATTCCCTAAAACTATGATCATTAATCTTTTGTGGAATTCTAGGTAAAGAGCTAGCAAAATGGAAGAAAAAAAGCACTTAATGTGGAGCTAGGAAAGAAATGAGTTGGAATCATACCTCTGATGCTCATGGATTGTACAGCAATGGAAAAATCACTTGAGCTCCCCAATTCTCAGTTTCTTAGTTAAATGGGGTGGGGATGGGGGTGATTTAATAATCCCTATGGTATCTACCTCACAAGGGTTTTGTGAATAATGTACCTTGCAAACCTTAAATTACAGACTTTATAGGGTGTATATCCTCCTCAGAGGATATTATAGGAAGGTGCAGATGTGATTGAGACAGGCAACATATTATAGTGTCATGGGATAAGGTCAAAACAGCTGATGGTTCAGTGTAATTTTTCTCCTCTTTGACACATACATTTTTAGGATTAAATTATTTAGTCTGTAATTTCTTTTTACTCCTTTATTAAAAGTCACTTTGCTGAATATAATTTCTCTTGTCTTAAATTCAATAAAGGATGTACTTACTATTCTTACTTTTCTACATTTATTTGTAAAGTTTTATTCTCCAGTTCAGGGCTGAGTAAACCATGGCCAGATCCGGTCCACCACCTGTTTTTGTATGGCCCACCAGCTAAGAATAGTCTTTACATTTTAAAGGCAGCAGAACTTTATTTCATTTTAATTACTTTATTTAATTTTAGTTTTCAACATCCACTTTTATAAGATTTTGAGCTCTAAATTTTCTCCCCTCCCTCCTTTCCCCTTCTCCAAGATGGCATGCAATCTGAAATGTGCTATACATGTACTATCATATTAAACATATTTCCACATCAGTCATGCTATAAAGAAAAATTAGAAGCAAAGGGAAAGAGAGAGAGAGAGAGAGAGAGAGAGAGAGAGAGAGAGAGAGAGAGAGAGAGAGAGAATAGTGTGCTTCAATCTGCATTCAGACTCCATAGTTCTTTCTCTGCATGTGAGCATTTTCCATCATGAGTCCTGGAATTCTCTTAGATCATTCCATTGCTGAGAAGAGTTAAGTCTATAAAAGTTGGTCATCACCCAATGATGCTATTGCTGTGTACCATATTCTGATTCTGCTCACTTCATTCAGCATCAGTTCATGTAAGTTTTTTCAGGATTTTCTCAAGTCTGCCTGCTTATCATTTCTTATAGCATAATAGCATCCCATTACATTCATATACCACAATTTGTTCAGCCATTCCCCAATTGATGAACATCCCCTCAAGTTCCAATTCTTTGCTACCACAAAAAGAACTGCTATAAATATTTGTGTGTGTGTGGGGGGAGGTTCTTTTCCTGTTTTTATGATCTCTTTGGGTGACAGATTCAATAGTGATATTGCTAGGGTATGGTATCAAAGGGTATATACAATTTTATAGCCTTTTAGGCATAGTTCCAAATTGTTCTCCAGTATGTTTGGATCAGTTCACAGCTCCACCAACAATGCATTAGTGTTCCAATTTTCCAACATCTTCTCCAACATTTATTTTCCTGTTTTGTCATGCTAGCCAATCTGACAGGTGGGATGTAGTACCTCAAAGTTGTTTTGATTTGCATTTCTCTAATCAATGGTGATTTAGACCATTTTTTTCATAAGACTATAGTTTTAATTTCTTCATCTGAAAACTGTCTGTTCATATCTTTTGATCCTTACAACTTTATTTTAAAATTTAAAAATCATTCTTAGCTCACAGGCCATATCAAAACAAGTGACAGACCAGATTTGGCTTGCAAACTGTAGTTTGTTGACCTTTGCTCTAATACAAGGTCAATTTGGGTAAAGGAGCACAGCTGAGAAATATGTGTGCATGTGTGTGTGTGTAGGTCTGTGTGTGTGTGTAAGTGTATAAAATTTCCATTCATTTCATTATCAGAGAATTAGTATATGTAGTTCTTCTAAAACTTTATTCAGGTATGTCTTGTGTGTTTTCCTTTTCATTAAATTTGTCTAGTCTTAGACTGGGAATTGACATCTGGAACTATTATAGTTTTACTATTTCTTCCTTTATTTTGGTTGATTTTCCTATACTTATTTAGAAAATATGCCATTTGGTGAGCACATATTAAATACATATATATATTTGATATTAATATATTATCTATGGTTCCTTTACATTTAATATAATTACATTTTTTATTTCTATTAACTGGTCTATTTTTACTGTTGCTGCCTCCCAGCTAAGATGGAGGAGTAATTATGAGCAGAACTGTACAACTCTCATATTAGTATTGTAGTAAGGGGGGAAAAGCACATCAGATTGAAAAATGATCAAGAAATTGAAGGAGTAACTGCATTTTTCCAGCTCAAATGGAAACAAGGAGACAAGTCAGAAAGCTGCTGGCACTATGCGTTGTTAATGTATTTTTAATGGAATGGGAAGATCTTTCCCATCCTTTAAGAGGCCTAAGTGACCTGCTTAAGTCACATGGAAACCTAAGTCACATGAGTTTGAATTACATGAAGCCTATGGTGGGAGAAGTTTGCTGAACTGGTAGAATAGGAAGGAGTGGAGCAGAAAGGGTGGAATAGGAAGAGGTGGAGCTGGAGCAGAGCTGAGAGGAGGTTGGTCAGACTGGTTAGAGCTGGGAAGGACAGAGAAAGCAGGCAACTGACTATGAGTGAGAGAAGGGCATTGTGCTCAGGGGAACTTGTTTCTGGGAAGGCCTGATAATGTGTTTAGACTTCTCAGTTACTACGATGGATTTCTTTGTTGCTATGATAGATTTGGATTTCTGATGTTTGAATAAGTGTTTTGGTTCTGTCTTCCATGTGGAGATTCTGCTATGTTTTTTGATTCAGAACTATGCTGGCATATTCATAGCCTGTATAGGCACTGTGAATATCCCATTGGCACTACACACTACAGACAGAATCTAGGCAGAAAATCTAGCGTGGGAGCCCAGTGCATGGAAACTTTCATTTAGCTTCCAGCGATGTAAGTCAAGGAAAGCTACAGCTTGCAGCTTTGTTCCCTAACATCCTGAAGATCAGAGTGAGGACAAATGGCAAGCTAGAGATATCTGGAGCATGAAGTCATTTCTCTCTGATGTTGGAAAAGAGCAGAATGAGGTACTCTCAAAACTTAAGTCAAGAGGGCAGCCATAAACCATGGCCTAGGACTTCTGAAAGTTTTCAGCTTACTGTTAAAAGTTGCTCCAGAGGGCCATGAAAAATCCATCACTCCATATTCAGATAATAGAAATCAGGACCACATACAACAAGACCATTCCTTGCAATGGTACTGGACCATTGTATAAAATGAGAAAATACTTGTAAAATGCACATTTTACACGGTGCCTAGCATGTAGTGAATACTTAATAAATGTTTATTGTCTCCCTTTTCCTCCCTTCCAGAGGTATATAGAGCCTAGACAAGACACTAAGTCCCGATTCAGGAAAAAATATTGGAAATATGAATAAGCAGAGGAAATACTGATGTTAAAGAAATGTGATCAATTCAGGGATAGCTGTGACACAAACTCCAAAAAAGAGAATAAAAAATAGCTGTACATCCTTGGGGGGGATGTTTTGATAGAAGGACTACTAGAGTTCCAAGAAGAAGCGAAACAAGATAATTTTTAAAAGATATTTTAGAATGATTTCTTATATTATTAATATTTATTAAATCCCATATAATATATATAAAATATATAACATAATATATTGCAATAACATGATTAATATAGAATAAAGAATAGGTAGAAGATTAGGAGAGGAAGTACCGAACCTTGCTCAAGTAACAGAGTCCCTAAGAATTAGAATGGACCAAAGAGATGTCAGTGGTTCCATGAGATGACAAGAAATAGTAAAACAAATTCAAAAAGGATTAAGAGGGATGGATTTGTCATAAATAAAACAAATTTTTGTCATTAAGATGAAATGAAAGAAATAAAGGGTAAGATTCTATGACTGAGAACTGGAAGAGTGAAAAGAAGAGGGACTATTGAGTAGGAGCAAATAGCATCACGTATAGTTCACTAGTGTTGAGCACACTTCTCTCTCCCCATCCTCTTTGTAAAGAGAAAGACAATGATCAAAAAAAGGAAGAAGTATAAGAGGATAAGTTTGACAGAAATGCACAACTAAAATTCATTCCTATGAATATGAATGGGATGAATTCACCCAGAAAATGAAAGAGGACAAGCAGAATGGATTAGAAAGCAGAATACAAGGTCTGAATGTTTTTATTCTTATCTTTTCTGAGATCATGGTTAATAGCCTGCTTTTCTTTTTTTGAGATTGTCTAAACAAACTGATTTTGCTCCAACTTCTTATGGTAACTCTGTGTATCCTTATATTTCAATTGTATTTCTAAAACAAACAAATATGTCAAATTCTGCTTTGTAATTCATTTTGCTATCATCTTCTAGTTTATTGGTGAGTTCATGTCATTCATGTTCATGGCTATAATTATTAATTGTCTATTTTCTTCCATACAACTATCTTACACACCACTTACCACTATCACACACTACTTACCCATTCTTCTCTCTTTGCTCCCTTTACCTGTCTTAACAACAGCAAAATGGTCATTAAAGATGAATGTGTTTGGCATTTGTGGCATCATTTAAATAATCTACATCTGCATCTCTGCCGCCCTTTATCTATACCATGATCATAGATTTCCTTTCTTCCTGTACATTCTGAATTTTGGCTATGGAATGTGTGGAGTTTTCATTTTAGGGTTTCTTTCAGAAGGTAGCTGATATGCCTTTTCCTCCATTTCTAATAATTTGGGTTGTTTTCATTTATAATTTTTTGAACTGCAACATCTAGATATTTTTGTTTGTTTCCTTCTTTGTTTTGGTCATGGTACTCACGTAGTCAGTTGATTATTAAATTCCCTTTCCTTGGCTTATTTTCTAAGTTGCTTGTTGTTGTTGTTGTTTTAACAAGATCTTATATTTTGGTCTTTTTTTTGATCTGCTCAATTTCTTTTTCTCTTAAAAATTCTTGTCATTTCATGGAATGAGATTTTTGTTTTATCCATTATAATTTTTAGTAATCTGTTCCTTAGGTTAAGTTTAGTACATCCTCTCCTAAGCTTCTTTTTCTACTTCCCAAAGCTTCCTCTGGTATTCTTATTTCATCTACAGTATTTTTTTTTTTAAATCACTGGTTTACTTTGTTTTAGGAACTCTTATAGACCTTCTGATCAAGCATTTTTTTACTCATTGTAAAAAATAACTGATTATAGGTGTTGTGGAATTATTCTTCTGTATTTGAGTCTTGGATATCCCTGGATCCATAATATTTATTTATCATTGGCATATTTTCCACTTACTCGTATTTCTAGTCTTGCTTTCTCAACTTGAACTTTGTATTAGGGCGAGGCTTTTGTTGATCTTATATCCTTGGATAGAATTATATTTGACCTATATTATTTGAGATACTATTGCTGGCTTTCACTTCCACGGGTATCTGTGCTCACTGCTGGTTGGTTTAAGGCCTTCCTATGTCCCCTTGGTACAGAGACCCAAATTCTTCAAGGCCCTTGGGGCAGCTTAGGTCAGTGTGCCACGGATTTTCAGAATCCTTGGGATGACATGGATTGAGTAAAATCTTCCTTTTTTAGAACCTGTTCTCACATGTAGGGTCAGAGTTCTATGGATGTCAGATTGACCTTAGTCTTCTTCCTTGGAGCACTCCTATCTTCTTGCTCCATGGTATTCCAGTTGTCATTGGGCTATTTCGGGTCCATCTGAGAAGATCTAAGTGTAGCAAACCCCCACTTTTCTGGATGGACCTTCTCTTCAGCGCCTAGAGGTATAGATTGTCACCTTAGGAAATCTTATACTTGATGAAGGATGCAGTTTCTCTTTGGTTTTCTTGATCCTTGTTGGATTTCTTGTTCTCTGTTGATTTCTGCTGGATTTATGTGAGACCTGAACTGTTCTGCTCCAAAGACTCTCTCTTCCATCTCAACTACATGTCTAATGCTTTTCCTACTTCCTGACTCCTCATACTTGAACATGCAGTCTTAGAACTGCTACGGCCATGGGGGCAGTGAAGGATGGACCGCCATATTGATTTTGCTAAGGGTTGATAGTATATTGAGGCCACTTAGATCAGAGGATGTTCATCTGTTCTTCTCTCATTCTTGACAACCCCCACTACTGGCAAGGAATGTTTCATTCTTGCTTTTGCATCCCTAGCACTTAGCCCACTTCTGGGCACAGAGTGGGGAATTAATACATTTGTATTGATGGATTTAATCAGGATTTACTTAGTTCCCTTTATTTGCCAGGCACCAGGGATTCAAAAACAAAAATTAGGCAATCCCTGCCCTCAGGAAGTTCATATTCTTCTTCTACCCACTGAGGCCCCACAGAACATGTACTCTTCTCACACACAGTCCTTCAAATCCTTGGAAACAGTTATCATAAGCCTGTAAGGCTTGTCTTCCCCAGAGGCCCACCTCCATTGCATTCAATAGATACTCTAAAGCATAGCAAATCCTGGGGAGAAAATAGGTGGATAATATTGAGCAGTCTGAATCAGGGTTTAATATGTAGGAATTCCCTCTGGGGCTCTAGGCTTCCTTGGGTTGATTTTGCTGCCACTGGTGCCCACAAATATATAGTAGCTCAGACAGGAAATTTACATATGACTTCAAATATTATGAATAGGTTAGGAATAGAATTTTCAAAAGTTTTCATTGAAAATGCTATTTTTATACCATACAGAACACCTAATAATTAAAAGGGTACAGTAAATATAGTATTTTGCTCATTATATCAATATAGTAATAGATTGTTGTGACTTTGAAAGTGCGAAAAATAATTTATTAACAAGTAAGAAGGTAGCATGTGACTGGTATTCATTGAATTAGATCATGCAGTTTTATTATAAATGATAGGGACGTCACTCAGATTTTCATTCTAAAGTTTGGACTAAAATCAAAGGATAATGCTTTTAGCTGGGTTTTTTTTGACCAAACATATTTAATTTGCCACATGGGGTTGCTTGATTTTATCTTTGTAAAAAGAAGTTTAAAATGACTTCAGTCAAAAAAAAGATATTTAATGAAAAGGGGAATCTGCTCAGTGAGCTCCATGATTGTAATAAGGAGTTTTCAATGCTTCAAAGGTTACAAAGCACTTTACAGTTTTTATCTCATTGGATTCTCCCAATAGCCTTGTTGTGAGGGAAGAGTGATGAACTGAGTCCTCCAGGATGACAGAGCTAAGAGTCTGAATCAGAATTTAAATTCAGGACTTCCTAACTCTAAGTCCAATGGTCTTTACCCTCAGTCACAAACCTGGCTCAGTGTCTTGTGGAGATAATTATTTTTTTTGAGATTGATTTTATCTTCCCATGGAGGGTGTAGCTGTTAGTATCTTGTTAAGAGGACTGAGGCCATCACCTCGACCAGGAGTGGGGAACCTGTGGCCTCAAGGCCACATGTGGCTTTCTAGGTCCTTGGGTACAGCTTTTTGATTGAGTCCAAGTTTTGCAGAACAAATTCTTTTCCTATTGGAATTTGTTCTGTGAAGTCTGGATTCAGTCAAAGGGCCACACTTGAGGACCCAGAAGCCACATGCTACTTTGAGGCTATAGGTTCCCCACTCCCTTAAGCCTCCTCTAAAAACCTGGGGGCTCAGAAAAGCTCCCACTCAACCAAATGGTTTCATTCTCTATGGCAGTTATTTCTTGGGTCAGGTTGTTATACTACCTTCTCTCCATAGCTGAATGAATAGATAAAAAAAAAATTATTGATCCATTTAAGTGCTATGTGCTAAATATTCATGCTACAAATACAAAGATGACACAGTTCCTGACCTCAAGGAGTTTACTCAGCTATGTACGTAACTCTAAATGCGTTCTTACAGTACACATAGGAGAGTAGTGGCTAACAAGGAGCACATCACTTAGGGAGTCCCAAAGATGGTGAGTGGAGCCATAGGAGAGGCCAGTAATATGCCATTTCCAGAGGATGGCAGCTTTAATTTGATTATAGTAGTCAGAACTAGAGGTAGAAAATTGCGTGAGGTCTGTACAATTTCAGGGCAGAAAGTGACCATGGTAAAAAGGGCTGGTTCAGTAGAGGCTGGAGTTGAGTAACTTCACTCTTCCTAGGCAGAGTCTCCAAGGTGTCCCTGGAGATGGACCCAGGTGTGGAGGATAGAACAGTACAAGCAGGGTGGAAAATGTGTGGAGCTGAGACCAAGAACTTGGCATCTAGGAACTCAGGCTCCTGTCACTCTTTCCTTTTTTATTCAAGAGGTTGGGTCATGGGACTTCTAGATCTAGGGACATGAGGCTAGAGACACCCAGGAATTATTCTCCTCTCTCCACAGGGCTAGATGATCACACACTCCAGAAATTCTTAAACTTCTCCAGAAAGCTGGGACTCAGGAACTCTCTCCAGCCCAGTCACTGGCCACAGTTACCCTAGACACAGCATCCATATCTGAGTATGAGAAGTCACACCTCTACCTCTCTAAGGTTGAAAATAAGAACCTTGATTTTAAATACTCTAATTTGGGCTTTATATACAGGCACCTTGCAGCCAATACAGGTTTAGAAGGGATGGAGATGGATTGGAATGGTTAGGAGTAGGATAGAGTGTGTAGTTTCTCTCTTAACTCTAGCTTGCTCCACCACCAACACCAAAAAAATAAGAAAAAAAGAAGGGAAAAAGCAAACACACAACCATTAGCCAGTCAGGTCTGATGGCCCCTTTCTATAGATCCTACACAGAAGGGCAGCTCTCATCCATCAGACCAAACCAACCGATTCACCCCTAATCAATTCATGATGGGCTAAACCAATAGTCATTTCATCTCAAATCAGCAAAACTCAGTCTCTTAGGGTAAATGTTATACTGATTTTCAAAAATATTTTTTAAAAAAAGAGGCAATAAAACAGTCTTTGAACTTGACTTTTATTCTAGAATGAATCATTCAAGAGATAGTTGGTGAATATGGTGAGAAGAAAGCCATGATCATGTAGAACCCCCATAATTTCCAGAATGCCACATCATTCTAGATAGACGCTGTTCCTTTCTCTTGACAGAATTGCTGCACTCCTAGGTGAGGGGAGTACCAGGAACATCATTTACCTACATTTTACCAACAGATTTCATGAAATATCTTGCATTTTTTTCTGTGAAAATAATGGAGAGATAAGAGACTAGATAATAACACAGTCTGATGGATTCAGAAAAGGTTGAGCAGTCAGATTTAAATATTGGTCCTTTGTGGAGGAAGTGGAGACGAAGAGCACTTTCTGTGAAATGGATCTTAGCTCTGGAGATGGAAGAAACTTCAGAGTTCACCTAGTTCAAACCTCTCATTTTACAGAGAAAGAAACTGAGGTCTTCAGGAGGTTAGGTGACTTTCCATGGTCACCCAGGTGGTAAGAGTCATGGGCAAGATTGTGCCATGGTTCTCTGACTCTAGAGCGGCCATTCTTTTGATTGTATCACAGAGGTGAAGGTAATATGGGGGGAAAGGGAAGAGCCTAGGCATTTATGTAGTAGCTACTATGTGCCAGGCATTGCGGTAAATGCTTTTATAAGCATTTTCTCACTTGATCCTCACACCAACCTTGAGAGACAAGGGCAGGTACTATTATTATCAGCACCATTTTGTAGTTCAGGAAACAGAGGAAACAGATATTAAGTGACTTGTGCACGATCACACAGCTACTAAGTGTCTCAGGCTGAAGCTGATCTCAGGTCTACTTGGCTCTGGGTCATTGTGTTGCCCTTGGGGGTCCCACATTGAATATGAGTCAGTATTTTCTTTTAGCTACTAGAAAAGCTTATGTGACTTCTGGCTAAATTGAAGTCTATCAAAAAGTATAAGGTGTGTACATGTATGTCTATGCATACATATATATGCATATACACATACCCAACATATGTATGTTTACACATCCACACATAACAGATAACATATGTATATATACACTTCTTACACATAACATGTACATACATATCATATATACCCACATATAAATACATATATGCATGTGCTATATGTGCTATTATCTTTAAATGTTTATATATGGAGGAGCATGAAAATATAGTGGAAAGAAAAGTATTTTTTAACATGTAAAAGAGAGCAAAAAGAAGTTCAGAAGGAAACACAGGCAAAGAAGACAATGTGAAAAGAATGTGCTGAGATTATCGTATACAGTTAATGCACTGTTGGTGCGGTTGTGAACTGATCCATCCATTCTGGAGAACAATCTGAACTATGTCCAAGGGACTATAAAACTGTGCATAGGCTTTGATCCATCAATACCACTACGAGGTTTGTATCCCAAAGAGATCAAAGGAAATATTTGTACAAAAATATTTATAGCAGCCCTTTTTTGTGGTGGTAAAGAATTGGAAATTGAGTGGATGTTATAAGAAAAGATGAGCAAAATGTTTGCAGAAAAATCTGGAAGGACATACGAATTCATGCAAAATGAAGTGAGCAGAACCAGGACAACAGTGTTCACAGTAGCAGCAGCATTGTCACGATGGTCCGCTGTGAATGACTTAGCAGTGATCCAAGACAACCCTGAAGGACTCATGATGAAAAATGCTCTCCATCTCCAGAGAAAGAGCTGACAGAGTCTGAATGCAAATAGACCATAGTTGAGTTTTTTTTTTTTGCATGTTGCATCTTTTGCAACATGGCTAATTTGGAAATGCTTTTTGCATGACTCTCTCTTTACATATATATGTATATTACATATGTTTTATATGTATATTTAATATATTTGAGATATATATATATATATATATATATATATATATATATACACATAATTGCTTACCTGTTCAAGGGGGGAGAGGGAAAGAGGCAATTTGGAACTCAGTTTCAAAAAATTAATGTTAAAATTATTTTTACATTCAATTGGAAAAATATAAAATTCTGATTAAAAAAGAAATTGTTACATGCATTTTAAAAAGCAGGTGATGAAATAATTTCATGATTTCACATATAATCCTCTTTTCTATTTATATATGGAAAAAATCCTTTTTTTGGTGTTCATTACATTCAGAATAAAAAATAAATAGAAAGGTATAGCAATCCAAAGTAGAACACAGTTGTATTGTACTTACCCAGACTGCACCTGGCATATATGGTTCAATTCCAGGCTCTACATTTAAAGAGGGATAATGACAAGCTCAATGATGTCCATGGGAGTCTGACCTAGAAACTCTGATGCATGAGAACAGATTTTAGGAAATAGAGATGTCTACCCTAGAGAAAGGAAGCTTTAAGGGATACAGAGCAGCCACCCTCATATATTTAAAGGGTTTCCATGTGGGAAAGAGAGTTAATTATTCTGTAGAGTCCCATAGGGCATAACTCGCTCAGATGGGTGAAAGTTAAAGAGAGGTAGTTTGTGGTTCAATGTAAAGCAAAAATTCCCCCAAATTAGAGCTGTCCTAAATCAGGGGCGGGAAACCTGTGGCCTCGAGGCCGCATGTGATCCTCTAGGTCCTCAAGTGTGGCCTTTGACAGTCAAAATCACTAGTTTATTGCATACACTCATGCCTAAGTTCAGCCTACAAAATAAAGGACTTTTCTTTTATCTGCAAAAAAAAAGACAAAGGACCTCAGAGGACCTAGAGGGTCACATAAATCCTTGAGGCTGCAAGTTCCCTACCCCTGTGACCTAAAGCATAATAGGCTTTCTCTTGGGGTAACTGAGCTCCCAGTTTCTCACAGTGTTCTAGAAGAGGCTATATGACGACTGGTTGAGAACCCTAGTGATTTTTGCTTCCAGTAAAGTTGAACCTGATGACCTCCAAAGTTCCTTCCCAATCTGTGATTCTCTGGAAAATTCCCTTTGAGATTTATTTGTGCCAGAATACAGTCTTCCTGTTACTGTTTTGCCCTCTTCCTTTCTTTCTCCCCCTCCCGCATCTCCAGTAAACTTTGGAGTGAGATTACAGGACAAAGGAAATGCTGCAGTACCCAGTGGGTTCTAGTTTTCTTTAAACCTCGATGGTTTTTGGTGGTTCCTGTAGCCTTTGGAGTATCACATGCCCTTCAATCCCAGGAATAAAGATATTGCCAAAGAAAAATGTCTTCTATTTACATATAAATATCCTCATTCAGCATGACTGAGGACTTTTCTCATTTACAATGGATTGATAACAACCACAATACTCAAGTTTGAAGACAGCGACACTCCATTAAACTGACAGAGCATGTCTCGGAATCAGAAAACAATCTTTCATAAATTCCACCTGGTCCAAATGGATAATCCCTGCTAAAGCAACTTTGAATTGCTGCCACATTCCTCTCTCTGATTTGGCAATCCCACACAAATAATTCATGAGACTCTCCATAAGACGGGAGACAGGGTTGTCCCCTGCCTAGAGTCAGCAAGGGAATGTAGGTTTATTTTTATTTAACCCATCCTGGTTTGGAATTGTGATCAATAGTTCGAATTCACAAAATGACTTCTTTCCCCAATTCCAATGGATGCTGGCTTTCCTTTACTCTAAACATTGTCATGTCCAATACATTGTCTTAGGTACGGAGGGATGGCTCTCTGCTTTAACCCTTGCATGTTCTCAAGAAGGCAGGCAGAAAGACAGGAGGTCTTCTCAGTTCTGCTGCTCTTTCCTCTAACTGAGACTACTCTGTTATTTTTGGACATGGAAGAATTTTTTTTAATGTCTAGGAAATTATCATCATGCCAATAATCTTAATTTTACTGTTTTGGGACTGTTTCATTCCATTTCCAAGGCATAGCTGGCATGATTAGTAAGTTGTTTAGTTCCTAATTTACCATGTTCCTGAGAGATCCTGGAGCAAAGTGTCAGGAATTCCATGAAGGCAGGGGAGTACTTTACATTTTTTTCTTTATATTTATTCCCAGCAATGATTTTGCTGCCTGGGCTATTGTAGTTGGTTGATGTGTCTTTGTTGAGTGATTAGAGCTCAAAGAAATGTTTCAGATTATTTGGTGCAAGCACCATGTTTTATGAACAGAAAACTCTTGCCCAAGGAAGCTGTAACACTCAAACAAGTCACATAGGTAGTTAATGGTCAAATTAGATATTGAACCCACATGTCATGACTTCAAATCTAACTCAACATCCATTGTCCCCTCTGTTTAGGGCTTTCTTGTCTTCTAAAACCTCCAAATCTTCATTACCTTCCCCTACCTCCCCGCTTAGGAAAGGTATAATGTACTCTCCAAAAAACCAAGAGGAAATAGCTCTACTGTTGATTTTCCCAAAGTTTACAATACTCTAAATAATGCATTCAATGAATGATTTATTTTTTAAAGAGATGCCATAAATCTTTGCTACTGGGATGGTTTTTTTCATAATAGGAATATTAAGCAACATGATTTGAATGTGTTTGGAAGAGGGTTTATTCTGACTTCTGTGATCAAGTTCATTTTATCAGAGAAAGGATAATTTAAAAAATTGGACCTGCATAGTCATCTGTGGCTATTCTTTTGTTATTTGATGATTCCTGTACTCAAGGGCTCGCATGGAGGTCTGAAGAAGTGATGCGAGGACATTCTCAAGGTCTCTCCGCAGAATTTTGGGATTGATTGTGAGACATGGGAGACACTGCCAAAGGCCTACAACCAAATCACAGATAGTGCTGTGTTCTATGAGTGAAGCAAAATTACAATAGTTCAAAAGAAGTAAGATGTGCAAATTTAGAGCCATCTCCATTCCAAATGTTCATATGGACTATTTGCGCCAACCTATGTAGAGCCTTCTGAGCTCATGTTGGTCTGATCAGCCAGTCAGACACACCATATCTTGATTCCAATATAGTGATGGAATTTTGGTCCTCTTCAAGAACAAAGGACAACAACAGCCAACTCATATGCAGCTGTTAACATCTTATTTTTTTTAGCTACATGTGTGCTTTCATCATTAAAGGGACGCTCTCTACATGAATTTTCCTTTCCTCCCCAACAAAGGTCAGCAATTAATCTTAGAGCATTCACTGGGCACATTGAGAGGTTAAGTGATATGTCAGTATTTATATAATATTTACATTTATATGAAAGTCTGAACTTAAATCTAAGTCTTCTTGATTCCTAATGTGATCCCTGTCCTCATTCTACTACACCTCCATTGTTTTATATCCCATAAGTACATTGGGCAGAATGGCCATGAAGGATATCTATGAGAGAACATTGACCAGAATTGCCTAGAACCTTGAGAGGTGAAATCACTGTCTCAGGGTCACATAGACAGTATGTGTCAGGGGTGATATTTGAACATGCTTGGCCATGGCAGACCTACTCAAGAAGTATTTATGGCTTCATTTTATCTCTAGGATAAATTTTAATAGCTGATATAAGTGCTTTAAGGTTTGCAAAGTGCTTCACAATTCTCATCTCATTTTATTCTTACTACAACCCTGGGTGGTAGGTAATGTTATTATCCTCATTTTACAGTTGAGTAAACTGAGGGAGGCAAAGATTAATTGATTTGTCCAGGATTACTCAGCTAGTAATTATCTGAGGTGGGTGGGCTTTCTAGATCTAAAATCTCTTGGGAAAGTCAGAAATCAATCTAAATCAGAATTTAGACTCAGGTGTTCTCGACTCCAGGTCCAGCACTCCATTCACTGAACCATCCAACATCCTCAATAAAATAAAACTTATCTGTTTTATTAATGTTTAATTAAGTCTCTTTGCAACTGGCTCCAGCCTATCTTTACAGAACGATTACCTGTTATCGTCCACTCCACCCCCATGCACCAGCCAAACTAAACTACCCAGTCTTCCTCCACGGCAACATTCCATGGATGATAAAATTTACAAAGGAGATGAGGCAATCATTTAGATAAGGGGAGAACCAGGAGAGAGGAGAGTCACCAAAAGCTGGGGAGGAGAGAGAGTCCAGAAGGAGGGGATGGTTGACAGTGTGAATGCTCCAGAGAGGTAGGTCCAGAAAGATGCAGATGGACAAAGGGACACTGGAATTAGTAAGAAAGAAACTAGAGGTGACCTGGGAAAGCATACTTGTACCGGAGTGCTGGAGAATGAGGTCAGATTGCAAAGGTTGAGAACTGAGTGGATGGTAAGAGAGTGAAGATAGAGAATATATACATTTTTTTTCTAGGAGTTTAGTGGTTATAGGGAGAAGAGATATAGAAAAGCAGCTTGCATTCCAATCTCTGTCTTTTATTACCTTGAAGAGCTTGGGCAAGTCACTCAATTCCATATGTGTGTATATATACACACATGTATGTATGTAGGTAGGTATACATGTGTATATATGTGGTATGCATATATAATATAAGGTGAGAAGGTTGACTAGATGCTTGTGAAGGTCCCTCTACCTCTAGAAGCTCCTTGAAGCATAAATCTAGAATTAAAAGGACTTTAGAAGTGACTTAACCCAGAATCATTAATTTAGATGTAAGTAAACTGAAACCAACACAGGCTAAGAGATTTACCCAAGAGATGAAAGGATCTTAGATCCAGAAATTCCCTCCACCAAGGCCAGAGGACAGCTTCTCTACACTTAAAAGTCTTAGGGGGGCAGTGAGAGGCTTATGACTTGCCTAGAGTCACACAGTCTGTATGAAATCTAGGCCTTCCTGGCTTGGAGACCTGCTTTGTACCTACTACGCCATATGGCCTATGGCTTTATAGCCACAATGATAGTAGTTCTAGCTAGCATTTTTCTAACGTTTAAAGATTTGCAAAGCACTTTGTAAACACCTTATAAACACATAAACTTAAATTAATAGTTTGAGGCAACAGGGTGGTGCAGTGGGTCCAGCACAGGACTTATCTGTGTCACTTAACCACTTTGGGCCTCAGTTTCCTCATCTGTAAAATGAGGATAATAGCACCTAGCTCACAGAGTTGTAAGGTTAAATGAAATAATCTTTGTAAAAGTGCTGGGAAAATCTTTTCAGAACCACATCCGTGCTACTATTATACAGTCCTTTGAGATTCCTGAAACACTCTACATACTCAGGAATCTTAGAATGATTGTCGTCAACACTGTGTGTGTAACAAAAATATATACACTATACTACACACACATGTATGTGCATATGCATGTATATATGTGTGTCTATATACACAAGGCTTTACACTTTGGAAAGCAGCTTCTATATTTCGGAATCCTTCTGATGTCTCGCAGCGGGAACACCTCGCTGCTGGGTTCTCTGCAATGGAGGGAGCCACTTAGCCTGGGACAGCTCCCGCCCAACCTCAGGTCACTTCCCAGGGCAGGGCCGGGGCCTCGAAAGGGTTAATTGGCCCCACTGGGCTGACCTTTTTATTCTGAGGGCTCCAGGCCAGGCCAGGCCGGCTCCCGCAGCTCCAGGCCCAGGCCTTCCTCGGGTTAATTTTACACTCCACTTCCATTGTCTTAACAATGTCTGCTCGGGACAAACGGCTCTTCTTTCCCAGTAAGCCCATTTGGGGATTATGGTAATCGCTGCTGATTAAAATTGCCCGGTCCTGTCGCTTTGTGTCGCACCTTTCCCAGCAGCTGAATCGCAGTCCTGGGGTTTGGTTGCTAGCCCTGAGTCTGGGCCGGGCTGGGTGCGGGGCTTCCTGGGGGCCCCCCATGGCAGGGCGGTTCCTTTGTTGCGCTGGAGACTTCCCCGAGGAGAGGGCAGCGGCCCTGCCCCTGCTTCCTCCTCTCAGCCCCACACAGCTGGTTTTGTGCCCGGCGGGGGCTTTGTAAATAGCTGGCCGCTGGCCAGCGGATGGCCGCGGTTCCTTCAGAAGTGGGGCTGGCTCTCCTCGGGAGCAGGGCAGCCTTTTCCCTTTCTTTGCAGCTCTGGAGCTGGGCACAGCCGGCGCGGCGTTGGCGCTTCATAGATGCTCACTGCCTGACCGGACTCGGCCCCATGAATGAGGGTCAGAAGCCTCCACCAACCGGACGGAGGCTCTGGGTTTCTTTGTAGGGCCCGGGAAAAGGCAGCAGCGGGGCTGAGCATCCTCGGCATCCTCCCGCAGCAGCCCCGGGCTAGAGGCCGGGCCCCAAGGTCTGCACTATTTAGATAAGTGATTAGTTCCGCCCCTCCTGCAGAACACCTCGCTGCCTTCACCTATAATGAGCTCTAAACCGGGGAGCCGGGGAGGCCTTTTTCCTGTCCCCGAGAGAATCGTGCAGTGTGGAGGAGGGGCCCGGAGGCCCACAGCCCTGCCGAATCACTGGGGGAGAAGAGAAAAGAACTTAAGAGGATTATAGCAAGAAAGGAAGCATTTGGAGTCCTGGGAGGTGATGCCACTCAGCACCTCGGAATTGCTAAGAAAGGGGTCCCCCTCCCCCCAGGACCCTGTCCCCTGGCGCATTGGCCCCTGTGGGGGAGGGGGCGAAGGGGGACTTGAGCCTGTGCCTTTTGGTCTGGGTTCTCTTCCTTCCTCAGAACTAAGGGTCTTCTTCAGCCACGGGCCCGGGGGGAGCCTTACACCTAAGCAGGCTGGGGCACTGGCTTTTCACTGGGATTTGGGCTTGGGGGTGTCAGGGATAAGGAGGAGGTTTGTCCCAGGGATGGCCTGGGACAAAAAGGAGAGGAGGTGTATGACCCAGCCAAGGAGGGGAATGGGGCCGAGTGAGAGGCGTTCAGGGGGCCCTGCCACAAAGGAAGCCCCTCTCTCTGGACCAGGGCTCAGGCCACAGGCGTCTGTGAGTATATCCAAGGGGGTCTGCCTCACTCTCAGTGGGTTGCTCACTTTTTAAGGCACACTTTTAGAAGTACAAGGTGGAAGGATACTGTTGTAGCTACCCTAGCACTACACAGTGTTGGACATAAAACTCACAGTGGGAAGAGAAATGGGGCTAGATCTTGATTCTAACACTCCTCACCTGTAGGACCTTAAACAAATCATCTCACCTTATAAGGCCCTGGATTTGAAATCAGAAAGAGCTGAGTTCAAATTCTGCCTAAGATACTTAGTAGCTTTCTTGGTTCTGCCTGCTTAATTTGTGTAAGCCTTCCCAAGCTTGTGGGAGTTCTTCATATTAATTCGTTGTTTTTTATGGCACAGTAACATTTCATTATAATTCCCTCCCTCCCCCGCCCCCAATCAACAGGCATCTAATTTGTTTCCAGTTCTTTGCTGCTACCAAAATGGCTACTGTAACTATGGGAGTGGAAAGTGACTGGGGGAATGAGATCTTTCTGAAGTCTGCTCCCATCTTTGGTCATATTCTTCCCTTTGCTGGGTATGAAGTGCTGGGGTAGATCATTTTAAATTCTAAGTCTCTAAGTCAAAGAGGCAGTTGGGGGTAGCTGATCTGTGCCTTTATTTAAGGCATTGTATCAATATCCCCAGTAACAAAAGGAAATCGTACTACATCAAATAAGTCAATACAGGCCAAAGGAATGATGACTGAAGGAAGGTCTTCAGAAACATTTGGAAAGGAAATAGACAAAACTTCATTGTTCTTGAATACCTTGAATGGGAAGGCTTCTAAAGTGCTTGAAAACCAATGGTTTTCTTGTTTCTTGAGTATTTTCCTTACAACCTTATTTGTGTTCTGTTCTTATCCTGACTGGAAATTGTGGAAAATTGAGCAAAACCAAATAATAATGATAGCATTTATGTAGCATTTGAGGGTTTGCAAAGCACTTTGCAAATGTTTTCTCATTTGATCCTCTCAACAGCTCTCAGAGGTGGGTGTCATTTTGATTGCCATTTGATGGATGAGGAAACTGAGGCAGGAAGAAGTAAAGTGACTTACCCAGTGTCACATAGCAAGTAAGTGTCTTAGGTCATATTTGAACTCAGGTTTTCCTGGCTCTCAGCCCAGTGTTCAGTGCACTGAGGCTGCATCTCAGAGACATTCTAGTACTTTCTGAACACTTTTTTTTTTTTTGCTGGTTTATTTAGCAATTCATCAGGCAGGTCATTTGCATTGGAATTTTGTATGCTGTTCTTCTTATAACATACCTCATCTCTCACATCTGCACTTTTGCACAAGATCCCTCATTTCTGGGATCTGCTTCTCTTCACCAATACCTCTTAGTATGCTAGGTCCCTTCAAAGCTCAGCTCAGGTACCATTTCTTCCCTGGCTTGATTTCCTCAGCTGCTAGGACATCCTCTGCTAAACCATGGCCAAAGGGACTATATGTTCAAAGCCCAACTGGATGAGCTCTGGAGAATAGGACCAGTCAGGTTAGTCTATATATTGGTTTAGTAAACTTTATCCCATGTCTTGTTGGGGCTCCTAAGCTGGATACATTCTCTGGCACTCATTGACTTGCCTACCCCTTGCCAAACCCAGGTAGGGCTGCTGAAATGAGCTTACTGTACAATGGGAACCCATTTCGATACATTGGTTTGGAATGGCCCTGGGTTCTTCACTGTGCCAGAGGAGGGAAAGATGCAACAGGCTATTCTTAGGTGAGAAGATATCAGGTATAGTACTGGTGATGGGCTGTGTGTTTGATGCCTGAAGATCAGCCAAACCAAGCCCTGACAGGTTGGTTATAGGGGGATGACTTTTTTTGGCCATTGCAACTGTCTATCAACCAAGGTGCAGATGGGTTGCTATCTTCATCTATAGAAAGAGAACTTAAACTGATAAAGTTGCAGATCTTTGAAGTATTGAAATGAGGTGTTCTGAGAAGCATTAATTAGACTTATGTCTGAAATATCATCTTCTGAATTAGTGAAGTCTTAAATGAATGAGCTTTCACTGCATTCTCATTTTATGGCCTTGGAGTAGAGAAGCTAAGATTAGGATGTGAGCTCCTAGAGGCAGCTAGTTTAGCTCTTCACCACTCCTGACACACAGCTGGAACTAAATAAATGCTCATTGAAGGTCATTGGATTGGATTAGATGAGTGCCTGGCTCACAGTCACTGATCTAGTCAGCAAGAATGGTAGAAATACACCTACGGTCTCTAACACCGAGTTCAATGTCCTGTGATTGCTCATGCTCAATGCAGCAAGCACTCTGTGAAAAAAAATTGCTTTAATAATATTTCTTGTATTGAATTTGTTGGGTTTTTTAATGCAACGTTCTTTTCTTTCTGTAAGAGGGCACTAAATGAGACTTTAGTCTGGAGGAGGCTGAAGAGAAAGATATTAAAAGGTCAAGGCAAAAGCTTCAGATGGAAAATAAACATGCCTACCCTAGAAAGGCTGGGAGGTCTAAATACCTTCATTGCATATGAAGAGGCCATTCACATCTTTGTACTTAGCTGCTCATCTATATAAATTTCCAAAGGAAGTATGAGACAGGAAAACTAACCCCTCTAAGGCTTCATGATATAACTTATGAAGGGAAAGGACTTTGGAATGAGGAAAAACTTGTTGAAAAGATCTGGGTCACTGCGCTAGGTGAGGAAAGCAGTCTTTCCATCCCTACCCCACACCTAAGACCTCCCCCTAGTGGCTGAGGGTGGAAGAAGGCTGCCTATTAAAGAGCAAACTCAGAACACTAGCAAATTAATCTGTCTAGCTGAGACACCACACCCTGAGAATGGTTACCTTCTGGTTCAGACAACCACTTCAGAGCACCACAACCAAGAATCCTGCTGGCCCAGTCCAGCAGCAATTTATCTCTCCCAATGAAAACATTGCACTTTGGTAGAGGCAAGCTCAAGTGAGCTGTCAATTCCACAGAGCCACTCTGCCCTGCAAAAAGCCATACCTTGGAAGAGCTGGTCTCTCTGATCAGCGCTGTGAATTTTGGGAATTTTGTGAGAACCGTTTGGAGAAAGGAAAGATATTGAGGCTTTGTAGAGTTGTGTGTCCCCTACAAAGTTCCTCACTGCCATTTTACTTGGGTCTGTTGGTGAAGGGAAACACACGTGAGGGGGATTCTGTAGCAGCATTTTGGAAGATAGTCACTTACACACATCTAGGACCCTACAAGCAGTAGCGGTGACCCTTTCAAGGACCTAAGCCATTAGTGGGTTGGGCATGTGAGCCCTGACAGGGAGATGTTACATTCATTTTATAGGTATGTTTTATTGTTTTTATATTTTTGGGTGCAGATCTAAGCAATATATCTCATAAGAGTGTCTCATAAGATCATAGATTTAGAACTGGAAGGGACTTCAGAAGCCATCTACTTAAACCCATCATTTTTACAGAAATCTGAGACCCATAAGGCTAAGCAACCTGCCAAGTTTATACAGGCACTAAGCTTCTGAGGTAAGATTTGAACACAGGTCCTCTGATTCTAAACCCAACACTCTGTGTGGCTCCTGCTCTCTCAAGTGAGAGGAGTTTAAGTTTAGAACAAACAGTACCAGAAAAAGACTGTCTGCCACAGCTGAACAGATTTTATTTATGAGACATAATAATCTATTCATTGGTTTATGGAAACCAGATTCTCCAGGGGAATCACAAGTCCCCGCAACGTTGGAGCTTCTGATTTAGTTGACAGATAGTAAAATCCCATGTAGCTAAATGAATACCTTTTGGTACCAGAGCTAGAAGGGACAGCAAATTTTAGGAATTCCAGCTCAGGCTTGGAGCCAGGAAACACTCAGATTTTCTTTTAGAATCTTAATCAGTAAATCCATCAACATCCATCTATTAAAGGCGTATTATGTGCCAGACCCTAAGGACTATACTAAGTTCTGGGGAGACAAAAAGAGGCGAAAGACAGCCCCCATCCTCAAGGAGCCCACAGTCTAACGGGGGAGACGAAGAGCAAATCCACATAGACAAACAAGTTATACACAACATAAATTCCAAATAATTGACAGAGCAATGGTACTAGAATTAATAGGGGTTGAGAAGGGCTTCCTGCAGAAGATGGGATTTTAATTGGGTCTTAAAGGAAGCCAGGAGAGTCAGTGGGCAGAGATGAGAAAGGAGGAAAACCAGAGAAAATGCTTGGAGCCTAGAGACGGAGTGTCTTGTTTGAGGAACAGAAAGGAATCCATAAAATCTTACTGTTATTTTATACTAATTAATATGCCTTATTTATGAACAATGGCCATTAAAAAGTCTAAAAATCTTTTTCTAGAGAACAATGAGTCTCTTTTAGCTTTCAAGTTGGACTTTCAGGGAAATTCAGAGTAAGGACTACGGTCATTTCCTTAGGGATGTTAATTAAACAAACAAACACAACGTGGAAACATATCTGTGGATCTCATTAAAAAGTCACATTTATTATGAAAAGTTAAAGGCATGTGACTTGGTGTATCCTAGGGTAGCCTTGGAAAACCTTGGGCACAAATCCTGATTCTGTCCAAAACTACCCGTGGGAGTGATGAATATACAATGCTATTATAGTTCCCCATGACATTTATCTTCTCCAGGATAAAGATTCTCCCCTCATTCAACTGATTTTCATGTGGCAGAGACTTAAAGTCCTTTTTGATCTTGATTACCTTCCTCTGGACACTTCTAAACATATGAATACCCCTTCTAAATCATCACTCCAAGAACTGAATGGAGCTCTTTAGGTGTACTCAGACCTGGGCAGAGTACAGAGGGTCTATCCCTTCCTTATTCCCAGAAGCAATGCTTTCCTTAACTGAAGATTGCTTTAGCATTCTGTGGTATCATAATCACATGAGCCAGCAATTCACTCAAGCTCCAGGATTACTTTAAGAGGAAATACTATGTAGTTCTGTGTAGTGCTGTATACCTCCCCCATCTTGTATTTGTGGCAATTATTTGGACCTAAGCTTATGCCTTTACATTTATCCCCATTAAATTTCACCTTATTATATTTGGTATCCAGAGTTCTAATTTTACTCAGTATTAGGTATGAACAATGAGATACAATTTGACTCAAATCCGTTCCTGCTACCTAGTATATGGCCTAGCAAAGTTCATTTACCAAATGAGGACAACATCTTGGGTTTCCTTTATATACAGGACAGTTCATCTTATTCAGAGAAAACCTTTATCTCTAGGTTATAATGAACAGACTTCTCACGGACACCTGCCATTGGTCACTAGTGGTTCTGGGCTAGAGAGCCTGTGTGTTTCAGCACATGTTCTGAAAATGTTACTCCAAGCACATGTTAACACCTTTGCCATCTTCATCTATGTCAAGGACTAGCAGCAATCAACATAAAGGTTACCACAATCAATTATTTCCTCATTTTGTATTAGATAGAGAGATCTTCAAGATATTTCCAGGGAGGAATGAAATTTGATGGAGATCAGTGTAAAATCCTATACTTCTGTTCAGAAAACTAACTCTTGAAGTAAGGAATGAGGGAGGGATGGCTTGTCCATTCTAGTGAGAAAGTTATTAAGGTTGAAGTAGACTCCAGGGTTAATACTGGTCAACATTAGCATTGCAAGTGATAGCCAAAAAGGTAACATGAGCTGAGATTTCACCATGAGATACATAGTGCATTATATGTGCACGCGTGCGTGTGTGTTTGTGTGTGCGGGTGTGTGTGTTGATCTCCCTCGTAGTTTGCCCTAATCAGAGCACATCTGCAGCATATAGATTGTTCTGTGCAGCACATTTTAGAAAGAGCATTGCCAAGTGGGAACCAGGGGAGGCTCAAATAGGATAATGATGGGTCTTGAGATCTTGCAATAGCTAGCCTAGACACAAGAAGCCTAAGGAGCATGGAGGCATCTTCAGGTGTTTGAAGATCTGTCCATTTAAGAAGAGATCATCCTTCCTGTGGGCAGCTGGCTGGTACAGTGGGTAGAATGTTGGGACTGAAGTTAGGAAGACTTGTCTTCCTGAGTTCAAATCTGGTCTCAGATGCTTACTAAGCTCTGTGACCCTGGGCAAGTCACTTCACCTTGTTTGCTTTGGTTCTTCATCTGTAAAATGAGATGGAGAAGACAATGGCAAACAATCTCAGAGTCTTTGCTAAGAAAGCCCCCAAAATAGGATCACAAAGAGCCAGAAATGACTGAACAGCGACAAACCTTGCACTGCTTCATCTCAGAGGACAGAGACAGAAGTAATGGGTGGAAAATGCAGGGGCAACTATGGGCTGGATGTAAGCAAAACTTCCCAAGAATTGCAATTATCTGGAAGTCTAATGGGCTGTCTCAGGAGGTGGTGAGTTCTCCTCACTGGAGATCTTCAAGTGAAGGATAGATAGACAAGCAGACAGATGGAGGTGATACATAAGAAATAATAGAGAGGTAGATGGATAATAGATAGAAGATGACAGAGATCAATAGATGAAAGATGAGAGAAAGAAAGAAAGAAAGTTGACCTAGACAGGTCAACAGACGATCATTTGTTGAGGGTTGGGGAGGGGTTTGGACATGAAATCTATCTTCAGAAAGGGCTGGACTAGAGGGCTACTAAGGTCTGAGATCCTGGGAGCATCTCTAGAGTAGATCTGTTCTGTATTTGGTAGCCAGATAAGGAAAGGACAATGCTCTATCTTCTGAACTTAGACAACTAGATGGTTCAGTGGATAGAGTTAGGAATTGGAGTCACATCAGGAAGACCTGAGTTCAAATCCCATATTGGATACCAGCTGTGTCACTTAATTATTCTATGCCTCAATTTCCTCATCTGTAAAAATGAGAATGATAATAGCAGACACACAAATACCCCACCCCACTCCACCCTTAGGGTTGTTGTAAGCATAAAATATTTGCATAGCACCTTTCAAACAGTAAATGCTATGTTGATGATGATGATGATGGTGATGATAATGATGAAGATGAAGGAAGGTTGATCATTTCTACTTTGTAGGTCAGTCCTTATATGTACTTGAGAGGATCACTGATTGTTCTAGGAGTACTCTCACCCTTGGTCAAGGCTATCTTAGGTCTAGAGTTGGATGGGAACACAAAGTCCACCAAATCCAACCAACCTCCTCTTTTTATAGATGAGGAAACTGAGGCCCAGGGAAGTTAGGTGACTTCTTCAAGGTCACGAAGATAATAAGCATGAGGGTTAGGGTTTGAATCCAATGCTTTTGAGTCAGGGATAGCAAACACCTGATGAACCAAAGCAATTCTTAACTTGGACTCTGCGTATTTGCTCGATTTTTTGAAATAGTTTGATAACGCTATTTCAATATAATTAGTTTCCTTTGTAATGCTGTGTACTTTATTTTATGTATTTAAAACACAGGATTCGGAGATAATCAATCACTGGTTTCATGGGTCTGCCAAAGAGAAAGCTGTAGCTGTGGGAAGTCCTAGAGAGACTCTTCTCTGCCCCTAGGCCAGCAGAGCCTTTTGGCCTTTGAGCCATTGGACAGGGAGTCTATTTCCATTTCTTGGCTTTTTTTTTCTCTCTTTTTAAGTAAAAATTAAGAACGAGGTGCTTGCTATACAGTGGAAAACATTTTAGCCTGGCACTTATCCCTGGGGTGGTGTGTGTTAAGTGTCCCATTTATGGAGGCGATCTTGGCAGGGACAAGAACACTTTACTCTAAGTAGTGTTCTCTTCCAGAGAGCGAGGGATGCATTGACGCAGTTTTGACTTTTTATTCCAATTCCCGCCTACAGAATCTGGCTCAGTCCACATTTGCAAAGAAAGAGACTGTAGCAAGAAACATGTTCTTACTACACTGTTGAGAATCAGGTGCTTGGAAGCCTCATTTGAGGTCTTTTAATTTTTCTCAGGCTTTCCCTCTACTTGGCAAATATTGTCATAACTAAAAACTTGGGCAGGGTGGAGAAGGTAACTGTGAAGTGCATTTCAGTATCGTGGAAGGAGGGCGTGAAATAAATGAAAACAAATTCCTCAGCCAAATGGCTTTGGAATTGACACTCATGTTTTTGTTTGGGGGTAAAGGAAGACTATTTGATTCCACGCACTATTATCACTTATGTGTTCTTCCGGGGACTCATCCTCCTTTTCATTTGTTGATGTGATCTTAGAAAACACTTTATTAAAATACAGAAATGACTTTAATTAAGAATAAACAAAGACCTTCTGTATCATGGAACATTGCAGACTTTATGTGCTGCTTTCCATATTCTGGAAATGGATAGAGAGAGCTGTCCTTGAAGCCAAGAAGCATCCTCTGACACATCTTGGCTGTATGAGAAGTCAGCGGAGAAGACGCTTGTTCTAGGTAACCTCTCCCTGTTCTAGGTAACACTCTAAGGCTAGAATTCAGAGAAGATGCCAATCTACACTAGAAAGTGTTCCTGGTGCTAATGGAATCACAGGACCAATCCCTTTCCATCGATACTCACGATCTCATTTGATACTTATGACAACCCTATTCGCATCGTCATCCTCAATTCCTTTTTACGGGAAGTGTAGCTGAAGCTCAGGGAGGTGAGGAGCCTTTCCTAGGGTTCCAAAGCTGCTCAGCATCAAGGGAAGATTCAAACCCAGACTGTCCAACATCAAGGCCAGCTTTCCTTTGATTGTTCCACATTTCTTCTTAATCAGAATCCTAGGACTTCAGAGTCATCAGAGACCATCTATTCCAACCCTAACCTAAACAAGACGCTATCTACTACATTTCCCACAAAGAATTTTCTAGCCTTTGCTTGAAGACCTCTGCTGAGTAGGATCCCCCATCTCCCAAAAGAGCTCATTCCCCACTCGAGCAACTCTAATCGTTCTTCCCAAAGCCAAACCTATAGCTAGATTCATTAGTTCAGGATGGGTTAAAAGGGCCTCAGGGCCAATCTAGTACAGTCCTATTAGGAGGAAATGGAAGGCAAGTCCCAAGTGGGACTTGTCCAATGCCACACAGTAAACAATGGAGTTCTCTGACTTCAGATCCTGAGTTTTCTGCATTGTACCCTTTCCTCCCTCCACCTTAAGTCCATTTACAGAACATATGTCAATCATAATTGCTATTTTTTTTTGGAGTCTAGTAATATCTTGTATGTTGAAAGAAAGACTAAGAAAAGGAAAAGGAAACCAGATTGAATGGTGACTAAGGAAAGAGACTGCCATGGAAATACTGACAGTCAGACCATAAAAGTAGGGTTAGTCATTTGTCCCCAATTAGCTCTTTCCTTCTTTGCCTTGTCTGGACTTGAAGTACATTTGAAATGAGATTAGAAATCATAGGCTTCTATTCTCCTCTTATATTTCATCATGGAAAGAGATGAAGCAATAGAATGGTGAGAATGGTAAACTGGGTTCCAGGGCCCCGTTAGCAGCTGTACTGCAGAGGATGGAAGCAGGGCTGTCATTAAGGCATACAAGCTCCCTTGCCCTATGCATATGTGTCCTTGTGTGGCTTAGTCACACCTCTTTACTCCCTGGTGTCAGTTATGGATGGCCCTTCATTCCTGGGGATATGTGAAAGGTTCATATTTTTTCTCTAGTTGCTGACTGCTTCTTATAAGGTAGGAAAGAACCCAGAACTTTACATTGAAAGCCTTCAGAGGTGCATGTGAGATGGCCTAAAGCCTTGGACACAGCTGCCAAGAGAAAGGATAGGATCCACCCATTTTTTCTACTTATGGGCAACTCTGGCAATCTTAGCCTAAGGATAATTGCATAACCCAATACTGCAAGCAGAGTATTTTATATTCCAGCAATTTCCTATATAATAATATTTAATTGTCAGCAAATAGAGCATGGCACATTTCTGGGTTCTGGGTTTAAAGAAGTTACGACCTGAAAAGTACTTTGCAAACCTTAAAGCCCATATACATGCTAGCTATTATTCAGGGTCCTGTGAATGGGGTCTATCTCTTGCTTTGAATGTGTGAATTTAAGAATGGAAAGAGAAAACACAAAAGGAAGAGGAGACCTGATTGGATCAGTGACAAGGGGGCCTCACAGTTTATAGGATCCTTGATTTCCACCTGGAAGGGAACTCAGAGACCATCTAGCCTCTGGTTTTACAAAGGAGGAATCTAAGGCTAGTGAAGCTCAGTATATTGCTGCAGGTCACAAAGGTAGAAAGTATAAGAAGGAGAATTTAGACCCAGGTCCCTCAGCCTGCAGAGCCAAGGATTAGGAAGATATGGATCAGAGCTGGAAGGGATGTTGAGAACACTTCATCCAGCCTTCTCGGTTTACAGATGAGAAAAGGAGAGACTTTCCCATGGTCATATAAGTTAGTAAATAGCTGAAGGTTTGAACATAGAGCCCTGACTCTAAACCAAGAGTTCTTTCCACTGCACCAGGTAAGCTGTTTTTGGTGAAGCCAAGATGACAGAGTAAAGGCAGGAACTGTCCTAAGCTCTCCTCCAAACCCTTCCAAATCCATTTCAATAATGAATTGAAACAAATTCTAGAGTGGCAGAACTCACAAAAAGATGAAGGGAAACAAATTTTTAGATTAAGACAACTTAGGAGGTCATCAGGAAGGGTGTGTTGCACCAGGGTGAGAAAGGAGTGCAGGCCATAGACCAGGCCTCAGCAAACCAGGAGCAGACCTCAGGTGACTGAATCAGTGACAGCAATGATGGTCTCTAGACCTCTCAGTCTACAGATGACAAAGACAACTTAGTACTTGTCTACTTAGGTCAGCAGGAAGGGTCTGTTGCACCTGGGTGAGAGTGAAGCACAGTACAGCACAGACCTAGCCCCAGCAAACCAAGAGCAGACCTTGGGGGCCACTAAATCATCATCAGCAGTAGCTACTTTCTGGAGTTCTTAGCCCACAGATGGTATGGGGGTCAAACAATAGGTCAAAAGGAGATTATAGGGGTCTCTTTGCTAGCACTGAAAACAGACTTTGTTGCTTTGCCCATATGTGGATCTGGGTCCCAGTCATGGGGGGCAGTCCCAGGCTGAGGATGAGCTCTATAGCATACCAGAGCTTGTGGTCACAGTGGAGGGGGAGCCCTCCTCACAGTTCCAGGATAGAAAAGAGTATTTGTGGTCATTCATAGACCAGAACACAGGCCAAAGCAGGAATAAACACCTCTCCTTAGATTGTACCACCTTGGAAGGACTGAAAACTTACAGGTCCCCAGATGTATCTCTGAAAACAGCTACACAAAACTTGGAACAGTGTGCCCTCCACTCTGGAAGCAGAGCCCTGCTTTAACAGAGTTCAAAGTCAAGTAATAGATTGGGAAAATGAGCAAACAATGAGGAAAAAAAAAACCCCTGACAATAGAGTTACTATGGAGACTAGGAAGATCAAAACACATACTCAGAAGAAGATAACACAGTCAAAGCTCCTACATCCAAAGCCTCTAAGAGAAATATGAATTGATTTCAGGCCATGGAAAAACTCAAAAAGGAATTTGAAAATCAAGCTAAAATAGTAGAGGAAAAATTGGGAAGAGAAATGAAAGTGATGCAAGAAAATCATGAAAAATGAGTCAAAAATTTGACAAAAGAAGCACAAAAAAATGCTGAAGACAATAACACCTTAAAAAACAGACTAGGCCAAATAGTAAAAGAGATACAAAATGACAAAGAGGAGAAGAAAGCCACAAAAAAGCAGGATTGGCTAAAGGGAAAAAGAGGTCCAAAACCTCACTGAAGAAAATAATTCCTTAAAAATTAGAATTGAGCAAATGGAAGCTAATGACTTTATGAGAAATCAAGAAGTGAAACAAAACTGAAAGAATGAAAAACAGAAATCAATGTGAAATATCACATTGGAAAAAAACTGACCTGAAAAATAGATCCAGGAGAGATATTTTAAAATTATTGGACTACTGAAAGCCATAATTTAAAAAAAGCCTAGACTTCATCTTTCAAGAATTTATCAAGGAAAACATACCTGATATTCTAGAATCAGAGGGTAAAATAGAAATAGAAAGAATCCACCAATCCCAAAATGAAAACTCCCAGGAACATTCTAGCCAAATTCCAGGACTCCAAAGTCAGGGAGAAAATATTATGAACATCTAGAAAGAAACACTTCAAATATCATGCAGCTACAGACAGGATAACGCAAGATTTAGCAGCTTGTGCATTAAAGAATCAGAGGGCCTAGAATCTGATATTCTGGAGAGCAAAACGGGGAGGATTACAACCAAGAATCGCTTACCAAGTAAAGCTGAGTACAGTCCTTCAGGGGCAAAAATGGATATTCAACGAGATAAAGGACTTTCAAGCATTCTTGATGAAAATACCAGAGCTGAATAGAAAATTTGACTTTCAAATACAAGCCTCAAGAGAATCACAGAAAGGGAAGCAGGAAAGGGAAATCATAAGGGGACTTAATAAGATGATATCTGTAACTCATAAGACTCATTGTAGCTCATTATTAGGGCAAGTAGAAGGAGTATATATATAGACAGAGGGCACAGGTGTGAGTTGAATATGAAGGAATGATATCTAAAACAATAAAATTTTGGAGTGTGAGAGGAATGTACTAGAAGAAAGGGAAAGGAAAAGGTTAAACGGGTCACATAAAAGAGGCAAGGAAAACATTTCACAGTGGAGTAAAAGAGGGAGAAGAGGTGGGGGAGTGAGTGAACCTTACTCTTATCAGAACTGGTTCAAAGAGAGAATAATTTACACACTGAAATGGGCATAGAAATCTATCTTACCCTACAGGAAAGTAGGAGGGGAAGGGGATAAGAGAAGGGGGGATGATAGAAAGGAGAGCAGATTGGGGGAGAGAAGAGTCAGAAGCAAAATACTTTTGAGGATGGACAAGGTGAAAGGAGAGAGAGAGAATAAATAAGGTATTGTGAGTATGATGGAGGGGAATAGAATTAGCAATAGTAACTGTGGGGAAAAGTGAAGCAAGTTTCTCTGATATGAGCCTCATGTCTCAAACGTATAGAGAACTTAGTCAAATTGATGAAAACTAGAGCCATTTCCCAATTGATTAATGATGAGATAGGAAGTTTTCAGATAAAATAATCAAAGTTATCTATAGCCATACAGAAAGAATGCTCTAAATCACTAGTGATTGGAGAAATGCAAATTAAAATAATTCCAAGTTACTACTTAATACCTATTATATTGGCTAATAGGACATAAAAGGAAAATGACAAATGTTGGTGGGGATGTGAGGAAAATGAGACATGAATGCACTGTTGGTGGAGTCGTGAACTGATTGTATAGCAATTTGGAACTATGCCCAAAGGGCTATAAAACCATGACTACCTCTTGACCTAGCAATACCACTGATAGCTTTGTTTCCCAAAAGAGATAAAAAGAAACAAAAAGTAAAAGGATATAGATAGATAGATAGAAGACAGACAGACAGACAGAGAGATACATAGATAGATAGATGAGATGGGGCTAAGTAGCCCACAGGTAGGGCTACTGTAAGGATCAAATAAGATAATGAAAAGGAAAGTGTTTTCTAATTAGAAAATACAATATCAGCATAATTACTGGGGAGGGAGCACCTTTGAATTTGGTGTATATTCACCAGATGGTCTTTAAGTCACTCTGAGATGGTTTAAACAGAAACATAGGAACTGAGAAAGGGGAGGAGAGAGGGAGACAGGGTTAAACAGGGAGGGTCTCCTTTAGACAGAATTACACCATCTTATTCGGAAGGCCCTCAGAGGTCGAGCTACAACTAGGCAGGGGAGAATGGGAATTTTCCCCAGAGCATTGAAATTTTGAGGACACTTCAAGGGCTTTTCAGCAATGTTGAAACAACTTTGCTGAGCATCTAGTTAGCAATTATAAGGATAACGATTATCTATGATTTCAGGGTTATGAGAAATTGCCTGATGAGGACTTCCTCTACTGCTGCGGACTGGCATCTTCTGTGAAGTCTGAAACCTTAGAAAGTTGCACTGGATACTGAGAAACCACATGAGTTGTCTAGGGTCACACAATCAGTATATGCTAGAACCAGGTCTTCCTGCCTCTGAGACCAGTCCTCTAGCCACTGCACCACACTGCCCCTCTAGTGATAATCATCATTAAAATAGAAAGCTCTATGGTCGAGTGAATAGAGTGAATACCCTGGAGTCAGGAAGACTCATCTTCCTGAGTTCAAATCTGGCCTCAGATACTTACTAGCTGTGTGACCCTGGGTGTTACTTATCCTTGTTTGCCTCAATTTCCTCATCTGTAAAAGGAGCTAGAAAAGGAAATGACAAACTATTTCAGTATCTTTGTCGAGAAAACTCCAAATGGGTTTCATAAAGAGTCAGACACAGCGGAAAAACGACTGAACACATGACAGGCTAGGTCTCTCTCCCTTGTCCCTCCAACCCCTCAACTTTACTATATCCCAGGCCATCCTTCCACACCATTATCCCCCAACTGAATCTGTCATTAAAAAGTGGCTTTGAGAATGTCTTTCATTGTTCCTGCCTGGGCCCACTTTGTGAAACATGCCCTGGACTTGAGTTGATTTGAACTTTAGCCTTCCTCAGAAGTCATTTAGGCCAAACCATACCTGAGCAAACTTTTTTTACAACTATGATGGTGGGGGTGGTGTGGGGATGAGGCCTGACCAATGAAGACCTAGTCCTCAGAGCTTATGGAGATTTGTCCTTCCTGTAGAGACTTAGTAAGCTCACATCTGTTCATATGGTGATAAAGCATCTTACTGGCTTTGGAGGAGGACTCAAGCATACACCAAACATGTCAGTTGATTATTTCCTACTTTTTTATTTGGCAGCTTTTGTGTGAGATCTCACAAAAGGCAGCAGACCCTCTCTCCTACCAGCCTTCCCTCTGCCTGTGATGCATGGAAACCCTTTTGTCTCTTGTTTTTATTCTTTAAAAATCCCAGGTACAGGAGTACCTGGAGATGGAATTGACCATCACAAGTGACCTTGTGAGCTTCCAAATGTTGACAGAGCCCTCAGAGGGCCCCTTAGCAGTCAAAGTTGGAGGCAGAGACTACTACTTCTGGGGGTGATCTGCTTGACCTGCCCAACCAGTGCTATTTGGACCTGCCATTGCTGGAGATTATATCCTGCAAGAAGCCAGCCAGCTGAGCAAGAGAAAAATGGCTATTGTGATACCACCCCCAGAAGCAGGCTTGAAAGGGCTTCTTCGAAGGGACAACAGGACTCTCAGGGCCAGGAGACGTGAAGATCCCTTAGTCCCCCAGTTTTTCTAAATGTTAGCCTCAGTACTTTTCTACTTCAAATTTGGGCCCATTTTCCTCAGGAAACTTAAATATATACAGGACAGATAGTCCACCTCTGGTCTATGGAATATTTTTATAACTTCTGTCTTTCTTATGAATATCCCTTTAGAGAAGCTAATTGATATCAATGGGTTGATTGATATTAAGGGAGCTATATGGAGGGGTCATAAGAAGATACAACCCTTCAAGGTTATCCCAAGAACCATGAGGGTCAAAGTAGTCTGCCTCCCCCTTGGGACACAGCTCACCAGTGTGAGTGAGAGGTGGAAGAGTAAACCCAGAGGAAATGCTGCCCAGCAAATACAAGGAACCATCTAGCCTTAACATAAAGCCATCTAGTGAGGTAGACACTCTACTTTGGGATAACTTTTATTGACCTCAAGCCTGCACTCATTCCTAGTTCTACCTTCAGAGGGAAACTAAGCAGAAGACTTGTATCTACATCCCTTTTCACAGGACAGCCCTTTAACTGCCTTAATCAAACAGCTGTTGAACATTTTTAAGTGTCTATCATGCCCAAGGTGTTTTGCTAGGTGATGAGAATTGATAGGTATCAATGAAACAGTCCTCTTTCTCAAGAGCTTATGTTCTATCAGGTTGAAAGAGCTTGTAGATATGTAAGTAAAGCAAGCTTAATAAATCTTTGTTCATTTCCATTCTAAATATGATAATTTCCACGGTTGGGGAAGGAGCACAACCAGCTGGGGAAATCAGGAAAGGTTTTATGTAGCAGGTGACACTTGAGGGGACCTCTGAAGGAAGATAGGAAATCTAAGAGGCAAAAGACAATAGGAGAATGCATTAAAGGCATGGAGGACACATAGCCTGTGCAAAAGCATAGACAGGAGATTAAATATCAGATGTGAGGAACAGTAAGTAGGACCTTGGAAGTGGGAAGGGGAATTAAGTCTGGAATGGTAGACTGGGGCTAGGTTGATATGGACTTAAAAGGATAAATATATGTTTTTATTTTATATTAGAGGCAGTAGGGAGCCACTGAATATCCTTGATCAGGAAAGAAAAACAGATGTGGATTTTAGTAATATCCATTTAGCAGCTGTCTGGAAAATGTGTAAGGTTGGGAAGCAATTAATTTTTTTCAATCAGCTCCACTTCTCCTAAAATAACCAAGGATACAACGCCATTATGCCTTTAGTACATGGAAACACCTCGATTGAAGCTATCTGTCAATAAACTAGTTGGTCAAAACCATTGAACCATATATTCAGTTTGGAAGAGGCAAAATGCTTCCAGCCATTGCATGAAATCAACTAATATTACATGGGAAAGCATTAGGAGTGGTTGAAGAATTGGTCACTCCTAGGGGGCGGAGCCAAGATGGCGGAGTAGAAAGACGCTCATACACATAGCTCCGAACCCACAACCCACAGAACGGCTAGAGGGGACCAACTCATGGTGAATTCTGCACCCAGAGGCCACGGAATATTGGAGCAAGGGAGATTTCTGTTCCGGAGAGACCTGCAAACCTCTCGTGGGGGGTCCTTCGCTCTGCGGACTGGGTGCCGGGACTGGGAGCTGAGTGCAGCCCTACAGTGGCCGCGACACCGTGAGGAAAAGATCCGAGTGGGCTACGGGGGACGGGATCTCCAGCGGCCACACGGGTCCCTCCACCCACAGAGGGACCTGCAAACCTCTCGCAAAAGGTCCGTCGCGCTGCAAACGCGGAGCCCAGCCCAGACCTGCAGCGGCCGCGCCTCTGAGAGGTACAGATCCGAGCAGGCTTCAGGGACGGGATATCCAGCAGCAGCACAAGCCCCCCCACCCACAGGTGATGAGGGTCGGTGAGAGAGTCTCTTTGGCGGGTCGAGAGGGGAGTGGGGTGCCCCCGTGGCTCAGGCCCCCCCGGGAGATAGAAGCTGAGAGGCGGTTGCAGACAGGGGCTCTCCAAGCGGGCGGGAGCCTGGATCCATTGTGGAAGGTCTGTACATAAACCCCCTGAGGGAACTGAGCCTGAGAGGCGGCCCTGCCCCGACCTGACCATCTGAACTTAATTCTCACACTGAATAGCAGCCCTGCCCCCACCAAAAGCCTTAAGGCGGGAAGCAGCATTTGAATCCCAGTCCCCAAATGCTGGCTGGGAGGACCAGGAGGCGAGGTGGGTGTGAGAAGAATATTCAGAGGTCAAGTCACTGGCTGGGGAGAATGCCTAGAAAAGGGAAAAGAAATAAAACTATTGATGGCTACTTCCTTGGAGAACAGACATTTCCTCCCTTCCTTTCTGATGAGGAAGAACAATGCTTACCATCAGACAAAGACACAGAAATCAAGGATTCTGTGTCCCAGCCCACCCAATGGACTCAGGCCATGGAAGAGCTCAAAAAGAATTTTGAAAATCAAGTTAGAGAGGTGGAGGAAAAACTGGGAAGAGAAATGAGAGGGATAAAAGAGAAGCATGAAAAGCAGATCAGCTCCCTGCTAAAGGAGAACCAAAAAAAGTGTTGAAGAAATTAACACCTTGAAAACTAGGCTAACTCAATTGGCAAAAGAGGTTCAAAAAGCCAATGAGGAGAAGAATGTTTTCAAAAGCAGAATTAGCCAAATGGAAAAGGAAACTCAAAAGCTCACTGAAGAAAATAGTTCTTTCAAAATTAAAATGGCACAGATGGAGGCTAATGACTTTTTGAGAAAGCAAGATATCACAGAACAAAGAGAGAAGAATGGAAAAATGGAAGATAATGTGAAATATCTCATTGGAAAAACAACAGACCTGGAAAATAGATTCAGGAGAGACAATGTAAAAATTCTGGGACTACCTGAAAACCATGATCAAAAGAAGAGCCTAGACATCATCTTCCATGAAATTATCAAGGAAAACTGCCCTGAGATTCTAGAACCAGAGGGCAAAATAAATATTCAAGGAATCCGCAGAACACCGCATGAAAGAGATCCAAAAAGAGAAACTCCTAGGAACATTGTGGCCAAATTCCAGAATACCCAGGTGAAAGAGAAAATATTGCAAGCAGCTAGAAAGAAACAATTCAAGTATTGTGGAAATACAATCAGGATAACACAAGATCTAGCACCCTCTACATTAAGGGATCGAAGGGAATGGAATAGGATATTCCAGAAGTCAAAGGAACTAGGACTAAAACCAAGAATCACCTACCCAGCAAAACTGAGTATAATACTTCAGGAGAAAAAATAGTCTTTCAATGAAATGGAAGATTTTCAGGTTTTCTTGATGAAAAGACCAGAGCTGAAAAGAAAATTTGACTTTCAAACACAAGAATGAAGAGAACCATGAAAAGGTGAACAGCAAAGAGAAGTCATAAGGGACTTACTAAAGTTGAACTGTTTACATTCCTATATGGAAAGACAATATTTGTAACTCTTGAAACATTTCAGTATCTGGGTACTGGGCGGGAGTACACACACACACATGCACACATGCACACATACATAGAGACAGAGTGCACAGAGTGAATTGAAGAGGATGGGATCATATCTCAAAAAAAAAATGAAATCAAGCAGTGAGAGAGAAATATTGGGAGGAGAAAGGGAGAAATTGAATGGGGCAAATTATCTCTCATAAAAGAGGCAAGCAAAAGACTTATTAGTGGAGGGATAAAGAGGGGAGGCGAGAGAAAATCATGAGGTCTACTCTCATCACATTCCACTAAAGGAAAGAACAAAATGCACACTCATTTTGATAGGAAAACCTATCTCACAATACAGGAGAGTGGGGGACAGGGGCACAAGCAGGGTGGAGGGGAGGATAGAGGGGAGGGCATGGGGAGGAGAATGCAATCCGAGGTCGACACTCATGGGGAGGGAAAGGATCATAAGAGAATAGAAGTAATGGGGGACAGGATAGGATGGAGGGAAATATAGTTAGTCCTATACAACACAACTAGTATGGAAATCATTTGCAAAACTACACAGATTTGGCCTATATTGAATTGCTTGTCCTCCAAAGGGAAGGGGTGGAGAGGGAGGGAGCTAAAGAAGTTGGAACTCAAAGTGTTAGGATCAACTGTAATGTTCTTACCACTAGGAAATAAGAAATACAGCTTAAGGGGTAAAGAAAGCTATCTGGCCCTACAGGACAAAAGAGAAGACGGAGACAAGGGCAGAGAGGGAGGATAGAAGAGAGAGCAGATTGGTCACAGGGGCAATTAGAATGCTTGGGTTTGGGGGGGGAGAGGGGATAAAAGGGGAGAAAATTTGTAACCCAAAACTTTGTGAAAATAAATGTTAAAAGTTAAATAAAAAAAAAAAAAGAATTGGTCACTCCTGTCAGGCTTTTTCCAAAACAACAAGCTAGTCCAAGATTAGAAATACTGAGGGCAGATGAGTCTAAAGAGAGCAGCTTTAGTTAAGTGAATTGTTTTGAGGAGGTAGGAGAGAACATCCATCTTCTCCTGCATTCCTTTGATAAGAGAATGACTTTGTGAACATCAAATGGTTGGTACAGTTTGGACTTCCCATGGGTGACCTGCAGGCACCAGTGTGTGGTTTAATGACTAGCTCTCAAAATATATATGCATATAACACACTTTTAAGTTTAGTCAGGATTATTCACATTTTCTCTAGCACTTTTTTTAGGTAGACAATAAATAAAAGAATAAATCAAACTCTGATTTGTAGCATTTGTTGAATTCCACAGTGTAAAGGTTCACACTGAAAATTTAACAATTGACTCATGGGAGTGGTGTGAGCTGCCTCCAGCACACCCCTTCCTAGCAGTGGCCCTGGAACAGCAGTGGAGGATGACAGAGTCTGTACTGGGAGTCGGGGACAAACCAGATACACTGGGTAATGGCATTTTCAGGACTCCAAAGGTGCGCAGAAGAAAGCTATGCCATACTTAAGGGGAATTTCAAGAAGCCTCCAAGAAAACTCCATTAATCAGGAGCTGAGTTTATCATTTTCCTATATGAGTTTTTTAAGCTGGAATGTATTTTCCCATAGACTCTGTATTGTAGGAGAGTATGCACTGTATTTGTAGGGAGGGATATTTTAGGTTAGTTATTCTCACTATATCACCGTAGTAAATGCTCCTAACTAGAAGTTAATTAACACTGTTTGGCTATGTGAGAAAAAAATGAAATAATGTTTGAAAGTGTTTTTCAAAAGCCATATATAAAGTTTGACTATCAGTAAAGTTTCTATTGTTATCATTCTTAGAGTCTGTCCTCTTCTAGCTTAAAGTGTCATGTATGTGTGCATATACGTATCTCTCTGTCTCTGTCTGTCTCTGCGTCTCTTTCTCTGTCTGTCTCTATCTATCTCGTTCTTTCCCTTTAGACTATGGACTTAAACTTCCCTAGTCTTCTCACATGCTAACAAATCAAGAGGCCAGAGCAAGGCTCCATTTTCCCCTCCAGGTTCTAGGGTTACCCTGAGGGCATGTCTTTCTATTACTATGAACTCAATTTTTAACATTTATTTTAATTATCAATTAATCAGTTGCTAGTTACAGACACACTCTATTTTCATTAACGACATTTAGCTTTTGCTGTGAAGGTACAGCAAAAACAGAAGTAGAAACATTTCCTCCCAACATCTGGGATCACTCTGGCCTTGGGAAGAATGAGCTTAACTTTAAGGTAATAGTAGGTAACATTTATGTCAGCACTTCTTATGTGCCGGCCTATGCTAAGTGCTTTAAAATGATTATCTGCTTTGAACATCACCCCTTTGAAAGTGTACTATAATTAACCCCACCTCACAGATAAAGATACTGAGGTAAACTGAGGTTAAGTGGCCTGCCCAGGGTCACACAGCTAGTAAGGGTATGAGGCTGGATTTGAACTTAGGTCTTGATCAGACTCCAGGCCCAACACTCTATCCACTGTGTCACCAAGCCGCTCCAAACCATTCACTCCAGCAGGTTCACTTTCAGATGTGATGTAGCTAATAGCCAATAGAGTTATTCCCTTGCTTACAGGACCTGGTCTCTTGGCTATGGGGTTCATCCACTGCTGAGCAGGGTTCTAGTGCCTCCTAAGGACAATCCCGGAGAACTTGACTTGGCTGGTCTCAAACCCTGGCAGTTCCTACACCTCTGGTGCTTCTCCCAACATCTCAAAACTCATGAGGTCTCAGCCTACTACACTCCTTCTCCAGTGCTCCTTTGCCTAAGACAGGAAAATATAGACACAAACAGGGGCAAAACAATGGTAGGGTCATCCATTTGTGGGGCTTAGCACTTTCTTGGGACTTTAGCTCTCTCTCCACCCAGAGGCTTACAGCTGAGAGAGAGAGAGAGAGAGAGAGAGAGAGAGAGAGAGAGAGAGAGAGAGAGAGAGAGAGAGAGAGAGAGAGAGAGAGACAGAGAGAGAGAGAGAGAGACAGAGAGAGAGAGAGAGAGAGAGAGGAGGGAGAGAGAGGGAAGGAGAAAAGGAGGGAGAGAAAGAGAGAGAGGGAAGGAAAAAGGGGGGAAGGGAAGGGGGGAAAGAGAGAGATGGAGAGGGGACACACACACACACACACACACACACACACACACACACACACACAGACTCATTTTGGCCAGTTAATGCCTTTTGCACAATTCCAATTCAGCGACAATCAAAAGTCCATTTTCTTCACAATGCTAATGAAGCTCTTCTTGACTTTCTCCCCCAAGGTATTAGAGCCTGTTGTAATAAATAACATCATGATTGAAGTGTTGAGTGTAAATAGAAATGGTCCATTTTTATGTCATAAAGTACATTGTATTCTGAACCAGATTTTTGCATCCAAAGTCACCTTTAATAAAGTAAGGAAAGGAAAACAAAAAAAGGAGTCCATCAAAGCAATCAGTAATGCATGTATGTATGGCCAGAAGTGGAGCTCTAGGCCCCTTGTCATCAGGTGCTTCCAGAAGGCTAACCAAAAACACAAGCTCTTAGAACCGAGCCATTCAGCATTGGCCAGCTCCATTTTATATGCTTACCTAATCATATGGTGTATCTCCTAATAATATGAAAGCCTCTAGACAGCAAAAACTTTAGTAGTACAGGTAGTACTAGTAGAGGGAGAAGTAGTAGTAGTAGTAGTGGTGGTAGTACTAGTACTAGTAGCAGTAGTAGTAGCAGTTACACCCTTAGTGTTCAGCTCGATGCCTTACCCAGAATGAGTTGGAGAGGATTGAAGTTGTTGACTTTATATACGTTGATTCCCCTAACTATATGAAATAATGGGATGGATTTTCTTTGCTTCTTTTTTTCCCTCAACTCAAAATGTGTTACCATGGGGATTTGAGAACTGTGTTGACAAATGAAGGTGCTAACTTCCAGGGCCCTGAACTGCAAAATGTTCTTAGAGAAGATTCACAGAGAAAGAAGAAAGATTGCCCTAGGTAAGGAAAACAGAAATCTCAAGCTAAGAGCTCCCTGAATTTGCTTTCTTCCACTACGACTGAGCTAAGCTAGAGTTGATAGGGAGCAGAGTGCTCCTATCCAATCTCTACCCACTGTGTCATTTAAAGCTGCCTTTCTATTCCTGGACACTTAAGCAGAGTAATAGGTAGAGGATATTTTTGGAATGTGTGAAAGCAAAGATTAGGAATGAGCTTATTGGAAATATGAGAAGAGAATTGTGAATAATGATTGTTGATCTTTAAAACTGGCAATGTGCTTTAGTTACATGATCTTATTTGTGTTGGATAAGTGGGGGACCATGGCCGTAGAGTATTACCTCCTTGCTCAGACTGTGCCACAGACTCACACTCCTATGGGTCATTTGATTTTGCTTCACTGCTTTTCTTTGTTATGAGGGATGTTTGTCAGAAGAAGAGTGAAGAGGAATGCATACCTGGAAATGGCTGTGCTGTAAAAATTAAAGGTATCAACAAAACTTATTTTTAAGAAGGAAAATAAATAAATCACATAACTGTGAGGTAGGCATTATTATCATCATTTTACCAATAAGGAAACTGAGCCCCAGTGTGCTGAAGATGGGTTTTGTCCTTGGCTTTAGCTCCTAAATGTGGTAGCCAGGATTTCTACCCAGATCTCTGTAATCGGCAGGATCTACATTCTTTCTATTACACCCTTTCTAGTTTCCTTTTCACCATAATAATAGATTTAAAGTTAAACACATCTTTTTCACAAAATCTCTAAGACCTTGATAGGTTGATCTAGGACTGTGACTCTGGTCTCACATTTTGAGAAAGTTGGCAATAGATAATTCCAACCGTATTTATTTTCTTCATTTCTGACTAATTTTAATACATTTCTGGATATTCTCACTTTCAACTAACGAATTATAAATAACACACCAACTTTGCAAGGAAAATATTCATCACATCTGGATGAATACAATGTGTATTTTGTGCTGTTTGAGTTATATGGTCTGATGATCACTTTAGGCATTGGACTTGATTTATCTCATGGAGCCAAGAGTGTATTTAAATCCTTAGTTAATGGTATAAAAGTTGGCATTCCTGGACTGGGTGTTGTTCACCCTCCAACGGAAGATTGCTATCCATGTTCCCACTGGAAACATCAACATGTAAGAGAGACCAAGATTTGTTTCACAGAAGGATGATTTGAAAAGTCTGAGAATAGTGGACTCAATTCTTTTCTCTGAAAAAGTAAGGATGATATATATAAGGAGATAAAATATGGTTTTTATGATTTTGATAATGCTTCATCTGCTTTTAAGAGGACATAAAGTAACCAGTGAAATGATGGATTCAGGTATTGATCCATTTGTTGATGGGGCTTAGACACTAGTGAATTAATTAGGGTCTTGAGCTACCTTCATTATTTCATTATTATGTGGGTTATTACCATTTTTTAAAACTTTTGGAAAGGGACTCTCGGTGACAATAGATAAAGAACAATATGGTTGTGATTTGTCCATGGATTTAAAATACATTGTTTTATTTACTCTAATTTATTATTTAGCAGCTATGGCTAAATGTTTTCCTTCTCTGATGCAATATTTCCTATTAATTTATGTTGTCAGTATATTTATAAATTTTGAGGTTTATTAGACAGTAATTAAAAATGCCATAAATATGGATTTTTACTGATCTTTAAAGCAGGAAAAATTTCCAAATGGCCTATTTAAAACCAAGAACATTTAATGCACTGTGACTTTAATATTACATCTTGTAATATTCTCACCTTACAATCGTACAATAATATCATCCATTCAAAGAAAAGAGAGCTCATGAGTGATCATTTCTCAGTTGGGGGAATGGAAGCAGAAATTTAATGACTCAGTCAAGGTTGCCTGATTAGAAAGGATACCTGGTTTTTTAAATTCCATTTCATTTTGCCAGTATATAAAATACTTTCAGTGGAAGGAAAGTGGAATCAAAGAATTCTTTGGGGATCAGCATGATACAGATTATGGCTTTGGAATAAGAGGTCCCAGATTCTAAGCCCCACTCTGATATCAACTCCCTAGGAAACTTCTCTGAGGCTCAGTTTCCTCAAATGTAAAATGGGGGGATTGGGCGCAGTTGTCTCTGAGGTCCCTTTAGGTTATAAATCAGTAACACTGTAATCCTAGGAATGGAAGGGACGTACGAGTTTACTCAGTTGCAATTTGCTGCCATATATATCAGGTTCAGCAGATTACCTGGTGGTGGGGCCATGACTTGAATTCAAGATGGCCCTTGTGCTTTATCCAACTAATTCTAGGGGCCTTCTTTAGATCGTATTACATTATATCGGTTAGTATCAGAGTTATTTGTGTCCATCATTAGCCTTGCCTAGAACAGAAAGGGCATATGATCAGGCCTCTCTAAATCTAAACTTTCTATTTCCTTGAATACCTAGAACAGTACCTTGCAAATATCAGTGGGCACTTAATACGTTTGTTTATGTATGTGCACCAGATGATCACTTGTTCGGTATATGTTTATGAGGATTCATTTTGTGTATAGATTGAACTAGATAGCTCCTAAAGTTCCTCCCAATTAAAAAATGTTGCAAATTGATGAATACCCATCTTTGAAAACAGGCTAAATACTTAAGAAAATGAAAAAGAAAAATTCCAGATAGGAGAATAAAACTAAGGACTTGGAAAGAAAGAAATCTAATGGATCTTTTCATTTTTCATCTAATTGCAGTAAAAGGTTCAAAAAGAGCAAGTAATAAAATTAATAAAAAAGAACTTCCACATGTGAAATATTAGCAGTGAATGTGCAAGAGACCAAATAGCACAACAGATTCTGAGAGCTCTGGAATACTATGGTGAGGAGTATGCCTAGGGAGCACCTTTTACCCCTGATGCTCAAGAAGGCCAAGTCATAGGGACAGTTCTCAATGTACTATAATGTATATTTTCTTAGCACATAATCAGTACTTAATAACTCCCCAAGGGCAGTATAGGGCAGGGGAGTTCAGATGAAAAGCAGAAGCCCATATAGAGATAACTTTAACAAAATGTATTATTGCTCTTAAGATAGTTTTTATGGCTACTAGTAGGCATTGCTTCAGTGTACAGCTTCCATGCCCACTACGGGCAGAGCACAGTGGAGCAGGAGCGATAGCCGTATTACGACCAAAGTTCCAGAGCCCTCAAGGCTCAAACATACATCACTGGAGATAAAGAGCTAATATACCAGTGGGAAAATGCCCTGTTATCCATAGGACCAGTAAAATGAAGGCATTTTCTAAAACATTGAATAGAATGAGGAATAAGAGACAAGGGCATTGGGAGCTTAACCCTAATGGTACCCTCCTAAGAAGAGGGTTAAGGGCTGGGACCAGACCAATCAAACCAGAGTTCACCAGCTTACACCCAGGCAGAGCATATTTCCCCTCATGCCTCCAAAGTAGCCTGAAACTATTGTGGGTGTTGCTTCTCTACTGCCATCTTCTCAAGCCCCAACTGGGTGTGTCCTCCTAGTCCAGTGACTACAACAGTATTTAGGATTGTATAACTTTCTCAATGGATTGTTAACCTCAAAGATGTAGTAAGAACAGACACACATTTCCCTCAATTCCTCTGAATCGTATTCTTTCCCACATCGCCTTGGCATCTGGAGAAATAGAATCCAAACTTAGCTCCCTCCCTCCATAGCACCAATGAGTTCTCATTTCGATTAATCCAAAAGATCACAAAAACTCCTCAGAACATTGGTGCTGATATACTCAAAATACTCAATATGAATTCTGATTCCTGCATTCCTGTACCTCACTCACCAGGGGTCAGAGATTCCATTCTTTGCATTTAGAACTGAACAGATATATAATGGTGTTCTGCTGTAATAGTAGAATAAATTATAATAAAAAATAAAAATATATAAAAAGTAATAAAACATTATCCTTAAAAAAACTCATGAAAAGAAATGCTTCTTAAAGATATATCATTAAGATATAGACTGTGCACTAAGCAATTTCACAGCATCACAGGAGCTCAACGTGGAAGGGACCTTATGGTAAGACTTCTAGTCTAACCTATGCCTGAAAGAGTTTGATTTGTATTACACCAGATGAGTTACTCTGTAGACTTTGCTTGAAGACCTCCAGAGGAGGAGCCCACTATATCCCTAGGCAACCATCTCCATTAGGAGATAGCCCTAATGATTACAATGTTTTCTTATCTTCCAGCCTAAATGCTTCCCTTTCCATAACTCCCTTTATTCCTAAGTACTGCCTTCTAGCTCCATGGGAAACAAAGCCAGTTCTCCTACCACTTTCTGTTTCATTGCTTGAAGACAGTTATCATTCCCCCATATCCCAACTATTCTCTTTTCCAGGCTAAACATCCCTAATACCTTTAGGTAATCCTTGGATAGAACCTTCTTCTGGATGTTCTCTCTCTTACCAAGGCCCTTCCTGAAGTCTGGTGCCTGAAACTGAACAGGACACTGCAGAAGAGCTTGAGTTCCACCATAGGAAAGTAGGCTTATCACCTCACTAGACCTGGACACTGTACATTCTCAGATTTCGTTTGATCTCCTCATTCTCTTGGTATGTGGTTGATATTTCACATCTTTAAACCTGGTACTAAGCAGGCTCTTACTGTTGAGATAGAACTTTAATCCCTTAATTACAATTCTTAATATAGCATCCTCTAAAACAGTGAATTTTAATCCTCTGAAATAAGCTTTTAGGTCAAGTTAATAATTATAGCATTTTTCTTAAAGTACTTTGTAGCATTCTTTTAGTGTCATATAATTCTCTCAAAATAGAATATAAACATTTCCCTGTTTCATGGATGTGAAAACTAAGGCCTATAGTATGAAACAATTTTTCTGCTCCTGTGTATCTGATTCTCCTATACCCTAATTCTTCCTTAATATACCCTTGGATTTATCTTGATCTTAGTTCCCCAAATCCTTCCTATTATACTGGTCTATCCTGTTAAGGTTTGACCTGCTTCCTTAACCAGATTGGGTTACCCATTCCAATGATCTATCTACCCCTAACCCAGAATACCTCACTTCCAAATGATGTGATTTTCAACACTGCCAGTTCTCAACTCTGGATGACCTACCATACATTCTTTCTCCTGGAGTTCTGACTTCTAAAATTGAAAGGACTCAGCCACCGGCTGGTTGTGTGGGGTAAAGAAGGAAGAGTGAAAGATGCCTGTAAGACCTGGTTGTCTCAGAGTACAGTATAAATAGGTAGTATAAATAGCCAGAGGTACTTTAGGAGGATGTGTAGGGTTTCTTTTGTTTGTTTTGTTTGTTTTGTTTTTTCAGGAAGATAATGAGTTCACTTTGTTATTTGCTGAGTTCAAGGTGTCAGGGGCAAAATACGGTGGAGCTGTCCAGCAGATAGAACTTTATATAACAATATTCTCATCTACACAGAGCAATAAAGAAGACTTGCCATGGATGTGGCCAGTAGGGAGAGGAAACAAAACCTAGGCAGGAATTAAAGATGTGGATCCCAGTAGAGGAAGTAGATGCTGAGATATCCCAAGATGTTTACATTACTGAAATTGTAGCTTCTGAGATAAGGAAACAGCCCATCACTGCTAGGCAGAGCTAGACAGAGGAGGAAAAGCCCTAGCAGACAAAACTGGTATCAAGGGTTAGGGTTATTAAGGGCCAAAGTGGGGGAGGAAAGGAGGAAGTACCTCTAGGTGCTTCAGGACCCTTTAAATTTTCCATCTTGGGACAAATTCCCATCTGCTTCCATGTTGCTTACAGTTTTGTCAGGCATTTCAGATCAGAAAAGAGGTAGAAAGTGGAAATACATATTGGGAATCATCTCCATGGAATGAGCAAGGAAGCAGATGAGACCACCAAAGGAGAGAGATTAAAGCAAGAGTTCTTTGCCTTTTTTGTGTCATAGAACACAATGTTTTGTTTTGTTTTTATTGATTACTTAGGATTACAAAGGAAACCAAGTATATTTAAATATACTTATTAAAGTATTTATAAAAAAAAAAGTTTGCAGAACTTGGGTAAACCACTGATACAAAGAGGACAATAAGAAGGTCAAGACCAGACTTTATAAGATGCTCCCATTTAAGAGAATGATGAACCAGGAAATAGTCCAAAAATGTTATGGCTTAGAAATAGGAGAACCAAATATGGAGTGCGACCAAAGCCAAGTAGGAGATATTGTCAAGCAGGAGTAGATTGTCCACAGTGTCAAAAATGACAAAGTCAAAGATGACAAGGGAATAAAAGGCCAGTGGATTTAGCAGTTGTTCCAGTAAAGATATTGTGATATAAGCCAGATTGTGAGACAGTGAATCATAAATGAGTGGAGGGTAAATGGAAGCAGATTAGCAATGAAGGGGATGAGTAGATAGGACAATAGTTTGAGGAGCTGAAACAGACAAGAAAGAGTTTTGTTTATTAGATTGTGTATTTGTGTGTGTGTGTGTGTGTGTGTGTGTGTATGTGTGTGAGAGAGAGAGAGACAGAGACACACCAAGAGAAAGAGAAACAGAGACAGAGAAAGATACAGAAACAGAGTGAGAGAAAGAAAGACAGAGAGAGACACAGAGAAGTTTGAGTACATTTGTACACCTAGAATAAAAAACCAGTAGAGAAGGAACACTTAAAAAGGCTTGAGATGAGATGACTGATGAAGTTAGGTCAGAAATGAGAGTATGAAATCAAGAGTTTTATTGTAAGATTTACAAAGTACTTCACACATAATAACCTTGTAAGGTAGATAGTGAAATATTACTACACCCATTTTATAGGTGATGAAACTGAGGCACAGAGCTGTTAAATGGCTTGCCTGAGATCACACAGCTAATAAGTATCAGAATTGAGAATGAATGCAGATGGACTAAGTTTAGTGGAGAACACACTCTTTACCACAACATGTCTCCTAGGTTGGTGCAGTGAGAGAGGAAACAGTTTTGGCAAGAATGATGGCCACCTCTTTCTGTGGGGCTTAACCGAACAGCAAACAGGCGATCCTAGAGGAAGGGAATTGAGAGACCTCTCACCAAAAGGCCTTCATTTTCTCCATAAAGCAGCTCTTTTCTTTGAGAAGAAAGTTAAGAGGTATTTGAATGAATGAAATAAAATATAATTTTTAAGAACTTATTACATGACAGCACTGTGCTGAGTACTTTGTACAAATACTAAAGCAAATACCATCCCTGTCTTAAAAAGCGTAGATTCTAATAAGGGAAAATTATAGACATAAAGAAATCTGGCCAATGAAGATCACTTTGAGTTCTGAAAGTTACAGAAATGGTGAGCAGGGCTTTAGTAGAGTAGAATGAATACCTCAACTCAAAATAAGAGCAGAGTTGATTTGATCATGGATCTAGAATGTGTATGGTGTGTTGCAAGTCAGAAGAGATGACTAGAGAGGGTAAAGCAAAGTTAAGCATGTCTGGAGACAGTTACTAAATGGAGCAATGAGATCCTAGGGTAGTTCTGAACATAAAAGGGAACTAGCCAAGGGAGGAACAAGTGACATCAGAAAAATTATGACAATTCACTTTAAAAGAGAGAAAATCACTGGGTACCTGTGTGGGAGTCATTTCTAAATCAGTTGTCTGTGTATAGACAGACCACTGAACTGGGGGAGCAGAGATCAAAATAAACATCAAGCTGGAATAAAAGAGAGATAAAGATGTAGTGTGCATTTGAGGGAACTTCTTTAAACACACAAAAGTGGGAAATGCATAAAAGGACAGACATTGACCCAAACTATTACCATTTCCTAAGGAAATTTAACATTAATCACCATGACAAAGAGACCCACAGAACCTAGAAACCACCTCAGTCAGAAAATACTTAATCTTGCAAAGCAGCATCTTGTATAGCAGCCACGGATAACACAGATTTGGAGTACAAACTAGTTTGTAAGATTTTGTTAAGAAAGATGGAGTGGAATTATGGTTAGCATTGCCTTAGGAGACAGTGAGAAGCAATGGAGTGGAAATTTTTTTTTAAGAAAAACTTGGCAAAAGAATCATCTAAGGAAAGACATCCTGGGAATATTTAAAGATAAAGTTTGAAGGAAAAGGAAATGGAAAATGGAAAAGATGAATAAAACAACTTTTCATCATCAATTGTGAGAGAAACCATGTTTGGATTCCAACATCACAGTCCCTCATTTGTTACATGAGGAAGTTGAAATGATATTAAAGGGGGAAAGTTTCAAAGAGTAGTCACTTGACCAAGAATGCAGGGAAAAAATCAGTGCTCGATGATAAACAACTTTGAAGGCTTTGAGTCATTAACTCTCAAAGTCAATAGGTCTGCAAGAAGAAAGCATGCTAAGAACTTGAGGGAAAAAAAAAATATGGACCTTGGTATCAAAAAGAGTGATATCAGAGAATATCAATCACCTCCGACACTTTTGTCTACCTTCTCAATTCTAGAAAATTTTTATGAGACTCATATTCTATATACGTTGACAGAATTCTTTGTATGAGAAGGGAACAGGAGAAGTTTTTCAAACTATATTCTATAGTAGACCACAGTTTTACAGTCACAGAAATGACTGAAAGTACCAGTGGATTTAAGTTCTCATTGCACTTTTTTTTTAACCACATAAAGTATTAGATTTTGGTAGGGCAAAATATCACTTAACTAGGATTACTCCTCCCCCAAGCTATCTCCCAATACAGATATCAAATTTTTTCAGTATTTCTTGAAGGATCTAATGGGGAAAATTTTGTTTGATGATCCATTGATTATGAATATCAAGTAAAGCCCAAAATAAGACAATATGTACTTGCAGGGCATTTGATCCTAGTCAGGTCCTATAGGTGCTCCAGTGTGTCAATGACACTATGCTGATGGCATTCAGCACTGGAATATTGCAAAGCTTACTAATTGAAACCTATGATGGCACTAAAGAGCTTAGTCTACCCAGTCACACAGAATTAACAAAAGGGATGGAGGAGGACCTGTTATCTGGACTATCACATGCCATCTCTCAAACTCAAATCTTCAGCCCTCTTTCCAAATCCATTTTGCACCCAAATGACAATAATCCTCAAAATGCATATATTCAGTCATGACATTCATCTGCTCAAATATCGTCAATGGCTCCCCAATTTCTGGTATTCCAGACTTCATCACTTGGTTCCAAGCTTCGGGAAGAAACTATCCCTTGATTCAGACTCGTCTCATTTCCCTGACAGTGTCTTCATGAATCCCTTTTGACTCAATGTCTAGCCACAGGGTTTCCTGTCTGTCTTCAAGAAGTGCAGTCTTCCCTAGGGCCACGACTTTGTTTTTCTCTCTGCTTCCTATGTATATAAAATGAAATCAACAAATGTTAATTAAGCACCGTCTCCATATAGTTCAGTGTGCTTGGTTTTAGGGACAGAAAAAAATTGAAAACAATCCTTGTTCTTAAGAAGTTTGTGTCTTCCTAGGGCATTGCAACATATATACAGATGAAGTAAATACACAGATACACAAATTGGTACAAAGGAATTTTAAGAGATAGAAAGCATAGACTGGGGAGATTAAGAAACATATCATGTAGAAAATGGCATCGGAGACAAGTTTTCAGGGCAACAGGAAAATTCTATTAAGCTTAATATCCAAGGAAGTAGTACATTCCAGGCATGGGGAACACTCTGAGCAGAATCTAAGGTGGGAAGTGGAAGGCTGGGATGCTAATGGAAAACAGCTAGCATGTCCATTTTCCTGAAACAGAGTGCATATTATGGAGAGCAACATGATATATAGAATATATATGGGAAGGTAGATAGGAGCTAGATCACATAGGACTTTAAATGTTAGACTGAGGAATTAGTATTTAACCTAGAAATGATTGTGAGTCACTGAAGATTTCTGACTCGAGGAAGAACATGGTCAGATGCATGTTTAAGACTCTAATGGGGTAATGGGGAGCAGTATTGGTCTGTGTTTAACACTTTGCACCTATTTATTTACATGTTGTGTCTCTCCTTCCCTCCCTCCAATTAAACTGTAAACTCCCTGAGAACAGGAATTACTTTTGCCTTTCTTTGTTTTCCCAGAGATTAGCCCAGTGGCTGGCGCCAAGCAAGTGCTTAATAAATGCTTGTCAGATTGATAGATTGGCTTGGACAGCAGCTGGACATGACTGCCCTCCATCTTCCAGTTTTAAATCGGTGAGGTGCCCACTTAAATTTATTTGGTGCCCATGGTTAGGACTGATAGGAGCAGAATTGTTAAAGCATTTGTTTCAGAATCAATTTTCCCTTCACTTCTTCCTCATTCTGGTTTCTACCACCACCAAGGGCTTGTTAAAAACCAGCAAACAAAGAAACAAGAAACCCACACCAGTGAACAAGTTCACTGATTCATCGTTAATATTCTGTAATGTGGCTGGGCGAATTTCTACCCCGGTCAATGCAAATCTTTATCTAGCTCAGTGTTTCCAGCATATTTTATGCAAATAGTGTTTAAGAATAAAAATTCTAATTTCAAATGAAGAAAATTCATGGCCTGCTTCCTGGCTGCAGTTTAATCACTGGGATGCTGGGCAGGTATTGACAGTTGTCCCGAGTGCCGCTCCGCTATTACTGTTCCTGTCCAAGGTTAAATGAAATTGCAGTTTATCAGACCAGCATTGAGAAAATAAGGGAATCTGTTCATGGCTTTTGATTAATGCCAAGAGTGATCAACACAAGGGGGTTCATTAAGCTATACATCATGTGGGTGATTTCACAAGTCGGCGGGCCTGCTGTCGGCCTGAACTCTGCACACAGTGCCCAGTGTCAAACTTGTATCAGCTCTGCGGGATGAGAAGTTCGACACCAGAGAGTTTATCTTACTTGGGTTGGCATATATTTATTATGATTTCTACGTTTGCTCATTTTTCAGGTCCATCGTTGGACAACATAAAATCACCCATATCATGAATCTGGATTTTGAGAAACTCTGTCTGAAGTGGTTTCTGTAGGTTATTCCCTATAGAACCTATAGGAGCTAAGAGATTAGAAAACAATCCCCCTTCTGAGATTTCTTTTCTTCATAGAAATAAACACCATTTTTAAAACATGGCAGGGTACGGAAAGGACTTCACTGGAGTTGAAGTTAACCCAATCCATGACACATTTTTTACTTGTGTTATTCTGTTACTTGGTGGTTGTCCTATCCACCCATTAATTTATGTGAAGTGGATTGGATGTGACTTCTATACAGAGAAGTGTGCAGAGAAGGTCTCTTTCCCCCCTTGTCTCTTATTTCTGCAGTATTAATTTTCGAGTTGATCTTACTGGGGCAAACATCAGCTCGAAGTTTGGGAATGACTGCTAAAGAGTTGCCTATTTAATTGAATGACCACTGTGGTAGAGTGATGAGCTGGGCCCAAACTGAACAGGATATGACAGCAAACTGGATTGCCTTTAGGAAATTGAAAAGGGTTTTTTAAAGACTCTAGACTTTCCCATGAAACAAAGACCATATTTTCAATATTAATATTCATTTTGCAATATTATATGGTTGTGAGTCACAGAATACTGGTTTCTTAAGACATTAAGTTGAAGAATGAATGAATGTAGGAAAAAAGAATTTATTAAATGATTTTGATTGCTTAGCATTTTGCTAATCACTGGAAATACAAAGACAAGAAGCGACAGTCCCAGTCCTCAAGAAGTTTACATACTGAAGGGGGAAAATAATATATAGAATGGCTTCATGTGTAGCAAAATAACTTAGAAATGAGCAAAAAGTAATGTGGAGGCATGGCTATGGACAAAAGAAAAGAAAAGAATCTTACTTCCGAGAGTCAAGAACAGTCTCAGATTTAAAGACCTTCATTCCACTGGAGGGGGCCAGTTATTGAATATTCAGCGAGAGGATTTGCACCTTAGAAATTGACATATGATGATGCAAATCAGGGCTTGACTTATTGTTATGTTAATTATTAAGACTTAAGAAAGTGATGAAGAAAAATGTTAATAATCTAAATTAAACTTAATTGTATCTTGTGTTTTTGGAGATCCAGTTGTTAAACATTTAGGATGTTGTCAAGAATACAGGTGGCATTGTTTGGAAAAGGACTGGAAGATCACCCAAAAGGCAATGAGGAGATACCCAGTGGACATGTGTTAGTTACCACACATTATAAACACAGAATTCTGAAGGAGATGCAGAGTAAAGGATGTCATCAAATAAATGAATCATTAAAGAAAACCAAGATGGGCTGTTCTCATAGTGAGAGGAATTAATTGACTGAGGACAGACAGCATACTCCATTGGGAACATGATGTCCCAGAACGTAAGACCCTTATTATACTGGGTGGATTCCTTGGGATATATGAAAATCTCACAGAATGGGCAGGGATTGGTGAGTTCCAGTCTACTTCACTGGAGAGAGCTCCTAGAGCAAAGAGATCTCAAATCCACTAGAGCAAAATATTGGAGGATGCAGGATATTGTGACTGAGACAAAGTGGATGTGAACAGGCAACTACACACAGCAAACAGAATTACAAAGAAAGGATATTGTAGAGAATGTCATCATCAAAAAAAAATCAAAAGATGGATTGGCCGTGTTTCTATAGTGATGGACAATTGATAGGCAATTCCTAAAATAGTCAAATCAAAGATTAATTGAAACACTGCAGTGTTTGAGTGTGCAAGATCTTGTATCCAACACTAGGAAGGTAGAGAGAGAGGTAATTTTGGTTTGAGTACCCATTTCTGTCTATATACGATGGGGGTTACTGTTCAATGACAGCCCAGTCCCTACAGCATACTCAGATTTGCCTTTAATAGTGGCTTATGCTAAGCCTATACAGATATTCTTTGCTTGGTTCCAATCCAAAGTGTGGAGGCTTGGTGTGTGTATTTCTGGCTGTGAATGACTGTAAGCCTGGACTATGTGGTGACACAGTCTTTTATCTGGCTAAGGATCGATGGCTCACGAGTTATGGAGATGATATATTGTATGGCCGTACACTCTGGCTACCTTTTTTTTCCCCTCCTGGCTTCAAGTGAGGCAGAACCACTGTGAGCTACTGGGTGAGTAGAAAGGTCAAGCCATCAGCCTGGTCTACCACCATGTCACCATGTGTCTGTAACACATTTCACCATTGTTTCTTTTGTTTCTATTCTGTCAGGAAAATGATCTCAGGAAATGATCTCAGGAAATTGCTTTTGTTTTGGGGGGAGGGGAATACCCAGGTGAATGAGAAAACCATCAGAGCCATTAGAATTAGGATTCATTATAACCCTAATTAGAGATACCCAAAAAAACCTTATCAATAGCCAAGACTGTGAAAGTAGGAGTGTCTGATATCGAAGGAATTTCCTGAAGACAGAGATGGACTGACCCTAAGGTTGGCAAGTTTCTGGGAGCCTGACACCTTGTAACAGAGGGAAATTCTAGCTGATGTCTGTAGGAAAGCAAAGATCCTCAGAGACCAGCGGAGAGTTAGACCTAAGGGGAACCTCATAAGAAAGGGAACTCCATGAAAAGAGAAAATGATTTCCCGGGCAAGGAGTCACAAGGTACCACTGAATCCCACTAACATCATAATTTAAGTCTGAGTCCTGTTTTCCCATGGGTCTTGCATATGTAGAAATAGATTGCAGTGTGTGTGTGTGGGGGGGGGGGAGGTGTTTTTTTCTAACTCTGGTTCTTGTTATACGTTTTTTAGTAAATCCTTTTAAAAATGCTAATAGAGTTTTAGTGGTTAATTAATAATGATGAACATAGAAGATGGGGACCCAAAAATGACAATATTAGAAATTCTAGTGCTACAACTTTATCCTGAGAACCTTGAATGGGTAGAGTACTCATTGCCTTCCAGGCACCCAGAGTAAGAGTTTGAGAAGCAGTCCTGGAAGATAGGCTGAAAATATTTATTTGGTATTCATGGTCATATTTGGATGTAGACTGGGATTGAGTTTCATCAGACAAACACTAGAATGAAACACCATACTTCATGGTTTTGCTGAATAACCACTTCTTTATGCTGATTTCCTTCTAAGAGAAAGTGCAATCAGTGTAATTAATCCTTGGATGTTGCCCACTACATCTAAGCCAACTCTAGCCATGTTTCACTGTATTCCTTTACCATTCTCTTGCCAGTCACCCTCTCCCCCATCCCTTCCAGTTTTGGAACCATAATTACATCAATAGTCTCATTGCTACTGGAAAGGTGGGCCAGTTTATCCCTGCTATGGTTCCAGTTACCATCCCTACATTAAGTAAAGGCTGATCAATGAGTACATAGTCCTTGACAATATTCAGATTTGCCTTTCCTGGGGTGGGGGGAGAGTCATACAGGGCATTCACAATATTCCCTGCCTGGGTCATTCCAATATTTGAAAAATTTTGAACCAGTTTCCATCATGATGAGGATTCAAAGTTACGACCATGTCACCATGAAAAGTCTCCTTTTTGGTGAAGGATTCAAGACTGATGGATGACGCAGTACAGCATGAGCTGGGACCACATTGCATATTCCAGTGGTATCTCTCACTCTTCTTCTCTGGATGACCTTCAAGTGAAGAGGACTGCTGTGAGCCTCCAGGTGGGGGAAGAACCAGCAACTGCTTTATCTCCCCACCCGTCAGCCAAGTGTCCAGAAACAGGAAGTGTCTCTGTTTCTTTTGTGTTTATTCTTTGCTAATCTTGAAGAGTATCATGAATACAAAATTGACCTGGGAGTAGCTGAATCCTCTTTACAATCCACAGAGCTGCTGAACGTTCTGCTCAAATCAGCACAGAAGGAGACTGATCCATCAACTAACCCAGCACATCCTGGAAGGAACCAGCCCAGCTGAGAACAGGAGAATTTGGTCCCAGTGTGGACTCCTCAAAGAGAGAAAAGACCTCCCTGTAGCCTTATGTATTCTGTACACATGTACCTTGCTCCTTTTGTGCTTTGCTAGTTCCCACTTGGACCCAGGAACCATACATGAACAGAATGGAGAGGGAAATTCATGGTCTGGGGGACTGCTTTGGAACTACTGCTCCAGCATCTCTGTAAATATCCTTTCATAAAAGCTAGTGTATGCCAGCTGGTTGATTAACATTGAAAGGAACACATTGAATGGGGGAGATCATAAGCAATAATAATTAAAACCTCCAACCCTCTGGAAACCCATCCGGCTCATACACATTGGGGTTGTGAGATTAAGCCCTGAGGGGTGCTACACTTGTAACTTTGCAAGCGAAAATACACACATGCTCCTCCACCACATCTTTATATATCTCATCTCTCCCTATTAGAGGGTAAGTTCCTGGAGGGGACCACATCTTCATTTTCATTCCCAGTGATTAGCACAGTACATACTATGTGCTTAATACTTTTTTCACTCCTTCCCCTATTCATTTATTCATTGACACTCATTTTATTTCATCATTCATTCATTCATTGAAACTCTTCTCAGTGTGTAAAACTAACTTTGTTACTCTTTTGCAGACTGAAAAAAATCCCCACAAGTCCTTATGTTAAGAAATCACCATCCAAGACAGAGTAGGATCTCTAGGGTTCTAGGAAGATGCCACTACATATTTCATCTCTTTATTTAACCTGGGGAATTCAGTATAATCATGTTTATCACTTTCACTTAAAATTAGGATATTCCAGCAACCAAAGATTTATGCTTTGTAATAAACTAGAGGCCAAGCTCTTAGTCATAAAGTCAGAGGGGGAGATATACAGGAGATACATACACAGAGAAATATGGATGAATTTAATGCTCCATTAGTATGGAAATTGGTCATGTTACGGAGTCAAAAAGTTCACTGTTCTCCTTCCCGAGGCATCTTATAAGGGTCTAGGTGAACAGACACCATTTGAAAATTTCTTGACATTTGTGGAGTGGTCTTCCCCTTATAATACCTAGGACTGAGAATTTGTGGAGATGTTGAGAGATCAGTGATGAATGCTTTATTGCATGACTCACGTTTTTTGGGGGGGATTTAGCCTGCTTGTTTAAAAAGGGTCACTCAAAAACACTGTCCTGATTTCTGAGTGGATAGAAGCATGGCACCAAGCAAACCCTGGCAGAGGAAAAAGGAGGGACAAAAGAAGTGGCACAACCAACTCTCCTGTGTAAAAGCTGTGGGTTCTTTTGGGGACGATTACAACTTTTCACCTTTGTTGTTTCTGGTGTTAGAGGGCTCTGCAAGTGAAGGTACTGGAATGTGCCAGGATTTTCAAAGCACACATATAATGGAAGTGCTATTTTAATTTCAGTCAAGTGATTTGTGACTTGGGATTCACTACATATACCCTTGAAGTAAATTGTTTGATTATTTTAATTTGGGGTTTGAAAATACATTTAACTAGGTGAAGGACCAACTGAGAATGGTACCCAGTAGAAGCAAACATTGTCACAAGTCATAAAAGTGAGTTGTTTCCTTTGCTGGTGGGGACTGACAGGGAGAGGGGTGATGAGAAGGGGGAGTGAAAGCTTACCTCCAACCAGCATCCCCCATTTGAACTAGGTGATAGCTTCCTTCTGATGGCCAATGCCAAGGTCATCCTTAGATTCCCAGGCCAGGCCTTAAGTGCTTTAAACACACACATATACACACACATACACCCCCCACACACAAACCCACACACACACACACACATGCAGACTCACAGCATTGTTACCTACTGCCCTTAATTACCAAGTGTTTATTTACAAGACAATTATTAATTATACCTCTGGGAAGCCCCAAGAGTCAACCATGAATCAAAGCTAGCTTGATAAGGAGCATGAAAGTCTCCCATAATTAAGCAAGGCACTGGAGACCAATTGTTTATGGAATGGTTTTGCTGGGGCTAATTGACATTAATTGTTTAATCTGATTTCCTTCTTCCTTAGCTCTTCTATAGATTTCAATGACTGCCACCAACCAACCAGAGAGGGTTGAAAGGGCTAGCACTCTCCTAGTTCTGGATAGATTTCATCAGGATTTTCAGGGAGGTGGCACAGTGAGAGTGGAGGGCATGCTTAACTTAAAAGTAGGAAAAGTTGTTAGGACATAAATTCCTCTTCTGACAGTCATAAAACATTATTGTTTCTGCACAGTCAAAATTCAATCTTGCTAGATGGGCGATGGAGAGGGGTATGATGGGTAAGAGTAGGCTCATCAGAGGAATGGCACAGGAGATGATGCCAGAAACAATGTCGCCAAAGAGCTCGAAGATCTTGAAAGACTGATTGATTCCATAGTGGAAACAAGAGATAACTAATGAACAGGATCCATTTGTTACGTGACAAGAGAATGCATAGAAGCTACTTGCAAGTAAAACTGACTCCTAGCAGCCAACGTGTGAGGCCACATGGAGCAAGCCCATGGAATGGATCGGCAAACCCCGAGGGGCACAATCTTGGGTTTGGCTGGGAGTAGCACAGGGGGAGATGACAGATCTGGTGGAGTATTATGATTCTCTGTGGAAACCGCTGTCACTTTTTGCACCGTAAGAGGCTGGGCTCCTTAAAAGTCACCTTTTGTCATTTCCTAATTGGCCTCGGTGTGTTATGTAAACAAGCTCTGGGGAAAATGAACAGATGATCAAAGGTAAAAGGCATTTGAAAGTCAATATGAAAAATATATGTAAATAGCAGATGAATTATACTGAGTTGTTATCCTTGGGTTGGATTCTCCTGGAAAACTCCAGCATCTCTTCAACTGTGGCCCCGCAGGGCACCCTATTTGTTTTAAATTGTTAAGTAGTTATATTTTTCACTCAGTTTCATTTCAGTTTCAGGGGAAAGAAAAGATATTTTGCATTGGGCTCATGGCTGTCACTCTATTTTTACTGCATGAGCTAAAGTATAGGCTTCAGTGTAACTGAGGACAAAAAAGTACGTCCACTGTCTGTTGGTACAGGTGGACAGAGACATAACCAGGATGGGTCTCCATATGGTAATGAAAGGTAACAGCCACAAAACAGAGGGTCTTGGTGGGGATAGTGTTGCTATAATTAGGAAGACCTAGGTTCAGATCCCCCCAATTCTGAGGGAATGAAACAAAAGGAAGAGATCAGACTGGGCTGCTTTGCCCCTTGGGAAATTGGGCAATACTTGTAATACCTCAGATCTTTTCCCTGAAATAGAGACTCATCTTTGAACATCAATATCCTGGTGACACTATATTGCTTCAAATGCTAAAATTCCACATTCTTGGACTGAAGGTGTCGTTATACTGAGGACAAATAACATTCATTTTATAGCTGGGTGTGAAGAGACTAGGATCCATTTCCAATGGGGGAAGAATGAATTTGCATTAGTTCATCAATTAATTCAACAAGCATTTCTGAAGTGCCAGGGATTATGCACAATGCTGGGGATGAAACAACAACAAAAAAGCAACCTTGTACTACAATACCTTTCATTCTATTGGGAGAAAATGTGTACATTGAAAACTCTTAGCACTCACACAACTACATTTCTTCATTCCCAAATCCCCACAATTTTCTCTAAGCATTATTACTTCAAAAGACCTATGTTTTCTCCAGGGCACCAACCACACAGTGTTATCTCCTTGAAACTACATGTGTCAGAAACCACGGGACCAGGCTGCCAATCCTTCCTGGTGCCTGCAAACATCCTTCTCAAACCTTTTCCACAAAGAATAAAAAACCAGTAAGATACGTAATTAAACTTCTGTCATATGCACAGGTTTTTAAAGTGTGTGTTATATTTAACAAAATAGTAACAACACTTGCTTGTATTAACTTCAGAATTTCCTTCTGAACTTTTCTGGGTTTTTAAAAAGATTTCATGGCACAGCTGGGTGGCACAGGTGCTAGACTTGGCCTTGGAAAGCCTGAGTTCCAATCTATCCTGAGGCATCTACCTGCTGTGTGATCCTGGGTGAATCACTTAATGTCTCAGTCTCACTTTTCCTCATTATGTATTAGGAGTATCCAATGAGACAGATATGTAAAGAAGTTTGCAAACCTCCAAGTCCCATATGAATGCCCCTGTTGTTAATGTTATTAACCTCATCTTTTTTTTTAACACCATGATCACTGCCCACCCATACCCCCCACCCAAATAAAAGCTTCACTTTATTTTTTTTTTTCCATTGGGGAACTTATTTATTTTATTTCTTTTCAGTTTTTTTACAATCACTTCCATATGTCTTAGATTTTTTTCACTTCCCACTCCCTCCTTCACCCCTTCCTCCCCAGTCCCTCCCCAAGATGGCATGCGATCCTATATGGATTCTACACGTACATTCCTATTAAATATATATTGCATAGAAGAATTAAAATGAATGGGAGAAACCATAAAACAAAACAAAACATAGCACAAGAGAAAATGGTCTGCTTCATTCTGTGATCCAGTTCCATAGATCTTTCCCTGAATGTGGAAGGCATTTTGCCTTGAGTCCATTGGGAATTTTTTAGGTCCTTGCATTGCTATGAAGGACTAAGTCTACCAAAAGCCTCACTTTAAAAAGATAGTCAAACAAAATCCATCCACATATTGTCCCTGTCTGGTAACTCAGGTCTCCTGCATCCTGAGTCTGTCCATCACCTCTTTGTCAAGAAGTGGGAAGCTGCACTTCCTCAGCCTTCTGAGGCTCCGTGTGGTCATCAAGCCGCTCCTGCTGCATAAGTCATTCAAAGTTGTTTTCCTTTATGTGACTGCAGCCCTCCTCTACATTTTTCTGCTCATTCTGATCTCTCCACTCCACTTCAGTTCACAGAAACCTCTCCAGGTATTTTGATAGCACTCCCATAGCTGTTGTAATGCATCACTCCAAGCCTGAGGGTTCAGATAAACAATACATTTCATAAAAAAATAAAAAATAAAAAAAACCCCAACCCAGCACCTTAATATAATCTCAGGTAAAAGCTGTTCCCAAGGATGTTAAAAGCAGTCCAGAAAAGTAAAAGCTAGTAAAAGCCCTTGGCAAGGAAATTGAAAGCAGTGTTGAAGGAGGCTCCCTGGGGTCTGAGGACTGAAGTCCTAAAAATCCCTTTTATCCTGCTCAAAGGGCTCAGCTGGCCCCACATCAATCGGTCAGGGAAAACAGTTAACTCAAACTGCCCTAGGTCTGCGCCAGACCGCCTTTGTTCACAACGGTCCAGGCTGGTGTTGTGGGGGTGTCCCGGGCTGACACCCACCTCTAAAATCTCGCCAGCGTTCCATCCCTTCTGCCCTTTCTTATGGCATCGTAATATTGTATTCTTATCTCATGATTAGTCTGTGCACTTCCCATCGAAGGGAAGTCTACAATTCCTTAACGTAACAAAAAAGTGCGCTTAGAAGTTTTGTACCTATGAATTCTTTCCCTTACTTCTTTGGGAAGTCTGTATCTAGTAACAGTATTGTAGGGTCAAAGGAATGTACAGTCGAGTGACTTTTTAAGAACTTACTATGTTCCAGATATTGTGCAAAGCACTAGGTATAGGGAAGGTAGTGGCTGCCTTTAAGAAGCTTCCAACTAATGAAGGAAGCACAGAAAGAGGAGCCAGAAAGAAGGGTTGGTTTTTCGTGGTAGCACGGTTCAGAAATTGTTCGGAGATGATGTGGAGGCCTGGTTCCAGACAAGGGAAGGTTCTTATATAAGAGCCCTAGAGCCCTGGGAGGTGGGGTGGGAGGAATGAAGGATCTGATGGGAGGAGGATAAAGAGAGGGAGGAATATGGCTGGAGGGCAGGGGGCATGGATTGCCAAAGTCCATGATTATATCAAGTGCTGATTCATACAGATCGAAGTCTCATTTTCAGTGGCTGAATGGGAAAAAAGTCCAGTTTGGACTATAAAGCCAATACAAGCTTTCTTCTTGACTGCCCCTTCCTCTAGTTTGTCTACTTTTTCTGCCACAACTATCACCCCCATGACCATGTTCCAGTCAGTTCTGATCCTTAGCTTCCTCATTTGTAAAGTGATGCCAATGTTACCTGTGAAGCCTAGTATCTTGGATTTCCACTAGGACCCAAGGATTTATGCATAGAAAGTGTTCTTGAGCATATAAAGGGCCTCAAGTCATTCTCTGTACTCCAGCTATTCTGTGCTTCCCTAAGCAACCTCCATCTTTCTATGGTTATTCATCAGTGAGAGTTTGTCAGTCTGATTTATCATGAGCAGGAACTAAGCTGTAACTAAACTCTTCAATTAAACTAGTAAAATGTGTATTCTTGAGAGTAAATTAGAATTTTTTTTCCAACACAAGGCAGCTGTATCCTTGTGGAAAATATAAAAATTGAAGACAGAAAGATTTGTTGCTCTGAGTGATGACTTGAGAATACAGAAGTAGAGCAGTGTGAATTTTGGAATAGCCACATTTTCTACAAGGAAGAATGAAGTAGAGAGAATTGCTGGATTTGGAGTCAAATGGGTTCAGGTCTTTCCTTTGTCACTACCTTACCTGTGCTACCTTGAGCAAGTAGGTAACTATTCCGGACTTTAGCTTCCTCATCCAAAAAGTGGGGTGGGGTGAGAGACTGTGGTTAGAAGAGGCAGCTTTGTGCAATGGAAAGAGAGCTGGATTGGAAGTCAGAGAACTTGAGTTCAAATTCAGCTCTGTTATTTAATATCTCTGTGCCATTAGGCAAATGACTTCACTTTTCTTGCCTGGTTTCTTTGCTTTGAAGATGCGGTGTCTTCTAAGATCTCTTCTCAATCAAGAATCCTCACTCATTGTACCCCATTCATATGAGAAAACATAGTGAGAAAAACACTCATCTGGTACTTAATAATAAATTAACTTTCCCCCACTCCTCTGCTTGTGTCTGAGTCTTTTCTCGGACCCTTTATTGCCTCCCCAGGATGATGAACTTCGTAGCAATGAGTGGTTGTTGCCCTTCATCTTCAAAGAGGACCAAAATGATATCACCATTGTAGCAATGAGTATATATATATGGAGGATCCAGGATTTCCTAATCCTGAGGAGTTCTGGGGCGAGAATGCTCTCTCCCTGATCCCAGATTGAACCCACGAATCAACTAGGAAGTCCTAGAAAATTTCCTGAAGTCCAGAGCAGTTAAATGAGTTACTTAGAGTTACACAGCTAGTGAATGTCAGGAGTGAGATTGGTTTTGTGGAGACTCAGTTTTATTTATCTGTTTGTTGTTTCTTTAGTATTCTAAGAATTGCAAACTCCCTTTACTATATCATCTCATTTAATGCTCATGACAGCCCTGTGCGTTGATGGGTGCTGTTGGACTCATTTTACCGAGGAGAAAATGGAGATAGAGTGGTTAAGTCGATATTCATTTGGTTCTTTTTTTCTCCAGTCTGTGAATAGTCAGTGCGGATCGGCTTCCTCTACCAATGCAAATTAGTGCCTACTTGTTTTGCAGTCTCAAGTCTTAGAGGGTTCTCTGGGTGTTGAAAAGTTAAGTGACTTGCTCAGGATCACACAACTAGCATGTGTGACCTCTGTTTGCTCATTTGTAAAATGGGGATAAAAACTGCACCTCCCTCCCAGGGTTGTTATGAGAGTCAAATGTGCTAGTCATTATAAAGCAGTTAGCACAGTTTCTGGCACATAGCGAGCATTACATAAATGTTATGTGTCAGCGGTAAGACCCAAACCCAGGACTTTTTAATTTAAAGTCTGTTCTCTATCTGCTATGACACACTGCCTTATTAAATGCATTGTTGGTGTTTACATACCTAGTAAGGGGCTAAGGCAGGATTTAATCAAAGGCCTCTCTTGAACTTAGTCATCAGATTTCATTATTGGTAAACAAATATCCAAAGGATTGCATGAAACACCTTAGAATAGTCTGACAAGCATAAGAGTTACTCCCCTTCCCCACATTGTTCTAGACATGACATTCTCTTTGTACGAGTTTATATGAGTCTCATATTTTTAAAAAAAGACTGTTACTCCTCTGTACCTAGGAAGGTGCTGACATTAGTGGGAATTTCTTTTTTAGTTAAAACTTCCACCAGAGAATCAATGAGTAGATTGGAACTATACTCTCTATGATTATAGGAGTCCTTTCTTTGGAATGCCTGTTTGCTTATATCTGTCATCATTTTACACACAAGTATTGGCCTTCTAGAACCCTCTGTGTCTCTAGGCACCAGGAAAGGGCAAGTGGAATGGGTTAAAGGGCCTGGCCTTGTTGTCTGTGTAGTAATAGCTGGTACTTCTGCAATGCTATTTTTTTACATTTAATTTTTATTTTATTTTTCCTCAATTACATGTTAACAACAATTTTTGACATTCATTTAAAAAAATTGTTTGACTTCCAAAGTCTCTCCCTCCTTCCTTTGCCTCTCCCCTCCTAGAGAAGGTAAGCAATCTGATATAATTATGCCCTGAAAGGCTTTATGAATTTCGAAGTGTTTTATCTGTGTGATGGGTGATAGAGTCCAGTCCTTGCAATGTTCATAGCTATTGCCTCCTTGGTTTTGGACACCTTATATCATTTTGGGGACCTGTTTCCAGCCATGTGTGACTGAGGGGCTCATACCAGGTGATGACAAAAAGTATTTTCTTTGGCTGCAGATTGAACTAATGACTTAGGAGTTTCTGAGCCAGAACTAAGTGATCTAAAAGGCTAGACTTGATACTGACTCAGGTGTTTTCATACTGTAATGGGCGTTTCCTGGAACCATGGCTGCGTCTAGGACTTTGTACCTCAAAGACAAATTCTTTTCCTCTATCATATTCTAATGGCAAAACAATCCATTTAGCCAAACCTATAACTAGCAAATCTGAAGGAAAGAAGACCCTGGTACATCATCTCACATGGGAGTAAAAAGAGGCAGCTGGATATATTGGCCTTCATGGGAGAATTCCCTGGGAGACATCCAGTTATAGCTGGGGTTGAAGTAGGGTAGAGTAGGGTGGATCATGGAAAAGCTCAGTTGGGCTATGCCAGCCTTGAGAGACATCATGGCATCCTATTCTTCCTATTTTAACTAATCGGTATTGGTAACAAGATGGTGGGCTCAATCATGCTGAAGACTGTAGAAGACGTTCAAGGGCTTCTGTTGCACACAGGAACAAAAGCTCAGTTATCTTCCCCTAGTTCTTTCATATGATTTTTTTAAATTAAATTTTGTTCTTTGTTTTGAACTTAATCATCAACAAACAATTCAATTTACAAAGAACAAGAAAGAAGCTTATCTAAGAAATACTAAACTTCAGTACATATTTGCTTTCTTTTCTTTATAACCTGTCCCCTCCTCTACGATCCAACCATGGTTACTGTTTCTCTATCATAATGTTCTTTTCCCCTTCTCAGCACTTTTGCAATTGCTGCTTTCCATATTTGAAAGCTTTTCTGCCTTTCCCTTGCTTGTAAGACCCCCAAATCTGCTTTTCTTCAAGACTCAGCTCAAACACTAACTTGTGCAAGAAGCTTTTTCTAGTTACTCCCAAGTACTAGCACCGTACCTTCTAAGATATATCTATCTATTCTCTCTGCATTTCATATATTTCTATGTATGTACATGGTGCTTTCCCCACCAGCATGAACACATGTTCCTTTAGGTTAGGAATTATTGTCACTATTTTTTTTTTTTTTTGTATCCCTAGCATTCAGCCCATGCCTGGTGCATAATTCTCAATAAATGTTTGTGGATGGTTTGATTCAAACACACAAATACTAAATTAAACAAAGGAATAAAGCAATTGCTTGGCTTGTTGGTATCCCCCTTTTGAACTTCACCAACATCAATCTGACAGAGTACGAAAACCACTCGGATCCTCATCAGCCTCTAACCTTCGGCTGTTCTTCCATGTCAAGTTTGGAATTGTTCATGACGTGCCATAATGAATCACTCCAATGGCCTTCCAAGAACCTCCACTTTAGACTGGATAGTCTGCACTAAGCAAACAACTTGGGTTATTGCCAGTCCTGCCCTTTGTTTGGTACTTCAGTTGGACTCTCATGCTATTGACCTGAACTAGTTCATCCACCTTTCCCAAACATTCCATTTATCCCACAGAATACCTTAGGTCCTAGTCACATTTCATTCAGGATTTAAAACTCCTTTGAACTCCACTAGGGAAGGGGAAAAAACATTAATAACGATTGAGGGGAAGAGTCTGAGGTTTGTAGTCAAAGCACTGCTGCTCAGTCCCATCTCAGCCACTTAACAAACTGGGTAACCTTGAACCAATCATCAAACGAGCATTTCTTATCCCCAGCCTCCTCCACTGTGAAGTAGAGGGTGGGGCTAGATGGGCTAGATGACCTCAAAGGCCCCTTTGAGCTTAAAATCTGATCCTATGAAGTTTGTGTCTCAGCCTAATGCCACCAGCACCTTCTTCGCTCAGTGAAAAGTCTTTGGGGGAAGAAAAATAATCAGAATTCAGAACTGTATTTTATTTGTAGTGTTTACGGTATTTATCTGGCATTATGCTACTTTGCAATGTATTGAATACCAAAAGTTAAAGGCAATGAATACATTTTGTAAATGATCCAAGGAGTTGGAGAAAATATTACTCTATTAACTTTCTGTATAATAGAGTGCCCAAATTTATATTGTTTTGCCCTTACTGTACATGCCATTTTTTTATTGTGTAAATATGACAGAGGTCTATCGATCTTTCCCCTTAAGTGCTTAATCAAACTCTATTAATACAGCTCACCATAAACTAGCTAACTGAAAGTCACGACTTGGAAATGTTTGCATCTATAGATCCAGCTTAAATGGAATACTTCATCATGAGGCCATTTTTTTTCTGGGCCCATCAGGAGCTCATCCTAGATAATGTGTGTGTGTGTGTGTGTGTGTGTGTGTGTGATTATTAACTCTCATGTTGGTTATGTCTAAGGCTGTGTAATGTCTGCTGATTTATTAGAAAGCACATTCCACAGTAAACTGATAATTGGATGCTGTTGAAAGAATGAGTTTCATTGATCTACTCAATGACCACAGATATTACTGGAGTAAACTTCTTAACAGTGTTGGGGCGTATTTGGGTCATGATCAATGTTCGGGATTCTTCCCTTGTAGTTTTTTGTTTTATTTAGCACTCTCAGCATTGATTTAAACCTGCAGCAAATTTAATATGCTTAATTTATCTTGACCAAGTTTCATTACTTTTCAGGAGATGCAAACTTTTCTTTGTTTATTATAGATTAAAAATCTTCTCTGACAACATTTAAGAATAATCTATTTGTACTTGTAGTATCCCTGCGCACTAGTGGTGCTTGCATTGGAAAATAAGTAAAATGAAAAATCAAAGTGCTGCCCTGGAATAATTCAATCGAGCTTATTTTCACTCACCGTCAGCGTATACTTCAGGGTATCACTTCATAAAGGACTTGGGGCTTTTCAGAGAATAAAGGGTAATGTAGAAAAGAAAGCCTAAAACTTTGGGGTTGTGAATGTTTGTGAGCAAGAAGAGTAAGGCAAGTGATATATTAAGAGATTCATTGGGAGCTGGTTTTAATCTCTGCCTGGGCTCCTCCCCCCAACCAAATATGTTTTTGTCACTGAATTTTCACTCTTAGTTGTATCACACTCCCTCCTTTGCTATGTTCTCTCCTCAGATACACATAGGTTCTTGGTATCACTGGCATAAGTGTATATTAAAATACATAGCTCTGAGTCCCCATTGATATAACTATTTTTTTTTTTTACCAAATCCAGACAAATAACACAAATACACAAGGTAAAAAGATATTTAATGGAAAAAAATAGCAGATGACGACAAACAATTGAATCAAGTGTTAGGTGCTCAGAGCTCCCATTTCCAATGCTCTGCCTCTTCATACTTCTCCCAAGATCACCTATCTCAACTCCCATGTGACACTGGGCTCAGCGTAGATTACAACCATGTCTGATGATCCTTTGCTTTTTACCCTGTCCCACCCAAATGGAAAGAGGAAGGGGGGACTCATGGAGCTTTTACTCATCAATCTCTGTCTCTGAATGTAGAGTCCACCTTCCAAAGGTGCCATCTGCCGCCATGAGGTGATTTGAGCAGCATCTCACATTTTGTATGGCTGATATTTTGCCAATTTTATTCCCAGATGTTACTGTGGGTATTCTGGTCACATAGACCTTAGGTTAAAAAGGCCAAGGTCTTCCACTGCATCTGGGGCCATCTCCAGTCATCCAAATCTATGTCTTGCCGCTGGACATGGTTGGCTCTGGAGGAGAAAGCGAGGCTAGTGACTTTTCCCAGCCCTCCCTCACTTAAATCCAATTCATTTGCAAGTCACTTTCCTGATGCTATGATCTTCTTTGAGAATGAAGGACAAGCAGAATCATAAGTAGTATACCTCTTTGGGGACCCAACTGGTTAGTTCCAATTGGGCAGAACAACTCTTTCCTTCCTTCCTTCCTTCTTTCCTTCCTTCCTTCCTTCCTTCCTTTCTTCCTTCCTTCCTTCCTTCCTTCCTTCCTTCCTTCCTTCCTTCCTTCCTTCCTTCCTTCCTTCCTTCCTTCCTTCCTTCTCCCTTCCTCCCTCTTTCCTCTCCTCTCCTCTCTTCTCCTCTCCCTGATGTTTTCCTTTCCGCTTTACTCTCCCTCTGTCCACATAAGACATCATACCTTTACCTGTGGGTGCTCTGCCCAAAGGAATGTAAATTTTGATCACTGAAACTTCACAAGATATTTTTGGATTTACCAGCTAGATTTCTTTCTTGAAGACCATGCCTTAAACCCAAATCTCTCTCTGGCCCTCATTGATTGCCAACAATAGGCTCCAGTCCAAGACTCATGTGGTCATTGTTTGGGTCCTGATGGCTAAGAGTGAACGTAAATCACAATTGTTTCTGTTTTGGCCATTAACCCTGAGGGTCTTCCCTTTCCAGATTAATTTTTTTTTTTTTTACTAAGGAAAAGAGGTCATTCTTTACCTCATTTCTTACCTAGTCTTAATCACTGAATGAGTGTTGCCTCAGTCAAGTTGAAACCTAAAAAAGACTTTAGTTTTTAAAGGTCACGGTCTCCCATTGCATTTGGAACCATCTCCAGTTGTGCTGATCTATATCTTGCCATGGGATCCAGATGGCTTCCAGAGGAGAAAGTGAGGTTGGTGACATTGCACAGCTGTTCCTCACTTAAATCCAATTCACTTGCAAGTCATGGCATCACCTTCCTGGTATCATGGTCCTCTTTGAGAATGAAGGACAAGCAGTAAGAGATTTCTAACTGCCCTGTCAAGTCCACATCCCAGGAAGAAGTTCATAAGGCTGAAAGTTTATACAACAGAAAGAGAGGGTAGGGTCGTGGAATTTGGAGGGTTAATGGATAAAGAATAAATGTGATTATGTTGGATAAAAGCTCCATGATTGACTTTGAAGAGAGGTTGGCATGAGGTTGGCATATTTCCTCAGCTTGCTTGGTCGGTTATATAGCTCACTTAGTGATCACTGGTCTATACAATAGGTATGTTTCATTCATTTCATTTTTTATACATAGATCACTAGGTCTGTATTTTCTTAACAATCATAAATCTCACTGAGAAGGCTGTAAACTTCTATGGAGCTGTAGACATCAACATCAGGAGAATGCATATGGTATGGGATAGAGCAATGACCTTCGAGTGAAGATCTGGGTTTAAGCCCTACTTCAGATGCTTGGAAAAGTTATTCAGGCTTTCTGGGACTCAGTTTCCCCTCCTTAAAATGACAGGATGGTATTCATTGACCTCCAAACTTCCTTCAAGTTCTAAATCAATATGAAGCACCTCTCCATCATCCAATCTGGACTGACACTATCACAATTGGAGTAGATAATGTTGGTAAGCATACACCCAAGATGCATTCTGAATCCAAGTGTATAGTGCAGCAGGAGGTCACTCAGCTCATTCTGCTGTGCTCATGGGAGTCTGGGCATGTTCCAGTATGCTCAGACCTTGATTATTGCTAACTTTCACAAATTTGATAGCATGGCAATTGTATTTAGCTAAATGATGTCTTTTGTTCTGGCGAGTTGGGGTGTAGATAGTGGTGTGTGTTGAGATTAACACCTAAATGAATAATTATATGGGCTTTAAAATTACAGGGTACGAATTGGAGTGAAAAAGCAAATAATATAAAATGATATGCAATACAGGAATTTGTTTATAGGGAATCCTAGAAGCACGTGTGAGGAGAGGCTGGTGATAGTTTAAAATTCAGCTGCTAACATTCTCCATCCCCTTTGTCTTTCCAGTCTTTCTACACTAATAGTCTCTGATCCAAAAACACTGGCTTTCTTTTGTGTTCTTGAACAGGACACTCAGTCTCCCTACCCTTAATGGCTGTTCTCTAGGTCTAGATTGCTTTCCCCACTCATCTCTGCCTCCTGGTCTTCCTGGCTTTCTGCACATCCCAGGTAGATCCTTTTCTAGAGGAAGCCTTTCCTGATTCCCCTTAATGCTAATGCCTGCCTTCTATTGACCTTCTAGTTCATCTTCTATGTACTTGTTTGCACAGCTGCTTACATATCATCTCCCCCATTTGAGTGTGAGCTCCTAAAGACCAGAGACTTTCTTTTGCTTTTCTTTGTTTCCCCAGAAGGTAACACAGTGTCTGGCATATAGCAGGTCTTTAGTAAATATTTACTTTGAGTGTCTGTTTTATCCCTGATTTAGAGATAAAGGGGACAATTAAGGGCGTCAGAGACCCCCTTTGTTTTATTTACTTTTGCCTGAACTCATTTTTGTTCTTTTTTCATTTGTTGTTCCACTCTTTACTAAGTAATGTGGGCAGTAGATAGAGTGCCAGGCCTGGAGTCAGGAAGACCCATCTTCCTGAGTTCAAATCTAGCCTCAGACACTTACTGACTGTGTGGCCCTGGGTAAGTCCCTGAACCCTGTTTGCCTCAATTTCCTCCTCTGTAAGGTATACTGGATAAGGAAAAGGCAAAGCACTCTGATATCCCTGCCAAGAAAACCCCCAATGACATCACAAAACTTCAGTCATGATTGAAATGACTGAACAACAACGCTTTACTAACTTCAAAAATGAGAATCGCCATATACACACAGCAGAAAATGGGGATTAGATGTGCAGTCGCAACTCTCTCTTCCCTACAGTACACGTATCGAGAAAGAATTCATAAATCCAACATTTACATCAAAGATGTAGTCCTTTTCTCTATATTTTTCTCTTCTCTTCTGTGCCTTTAAAAATATTACCACGACATTTCCGGTTTTTTTGCATCCTTGTCACTCGTTCCCCTCTCCTTCCCAAATCTCCAACTCCTAATTCAAAAAAGAGACAACTCCCCCCTTTCATGACTAAGCATAATGAAGCTCACCAAGGCCACCCTTGGCCAAGGCCACATCTGCCTATTTCAGCCTGCCACTCAAACCCCCCACTTCTGTGCCAGGCAATAACATACTTCATAATAGTCCTCTGGAATCATGATTGGTCATTACTTTGTCAAGAGTTCCTAAGTCTTTCAAAATTTTTTTCTTGACAATGTTATGGTTACTATATACATTTCCTGTATCTTCACTCTTCATTGATCCATGCAACCCTTCCAAGATTTCTCTGAATCCTTTTATTTTGTCATTTTCATTAAACTCCTCAGTTGATGGGTCCCCCCTTAGTTTCGGGTTCTTTCCTATGACAAAAAAAGGTGTTACAAATATTTTTTCCTTCTTTTCTTCTTTCTTTGATCTCTTGGAGGTGTAGGCCTATTAGTGGTAATGCTAGGTTATAGGGCATGCACAGATTGTCAGCTTTTCTGTAAAATAAAGGTAATAACAACCTCTGTCTCCAGAGCTGTTGTTTGAATGAAATATGCTAGTATTTATAAAGCACTTTGCAGACTTTGCTAAATGAATGTTAGTTATTATTTTGGGACCCAGATACAGATTGCTTTCCAGAATATCTGTACCAATTCACAAATCTCCCAGTATGGCATCAGTGTGCCTAGCCTTCCATATCCCCTCCAGCAATCGTTATTTTCCTTTTTTTCTTGTCATCTTTATCCATTTGATATAATACTCTTATTTCGTAGAATGAAAAACTGAGTCCCAGAGAAGTTAAGTAAATTTTAAGGTGACATAGTAAAGAACAGAGGAGGCTTGCACTTAAGGTCTCCTAACTCCAAAGCAAGCACAGAAAGATAGAGTTGTGGGCCTGGAGTCAGGAATACCTCAGATAGTTACTAACTATATGACTATAACTATATGACCCTGAAAGAGTCATTTAACCTGTCTCTGCCTCAGGTTCCTCAGCTGTGAGATGGGGATCATAATAGCACTTAACCTAAAAGATTATTGTGAGGATCAAACGAGGTCATATTTAAACCCTTGGCACAGTGTAGCATGTGGTAGGTGGCTTAGTAAATGTTAAAATCCTCCCCTGTCTCCATCTTGTACTGTCTGTTTCCCTTTTTCCCTCCTACGCCATCCCCTATACCCCCCACCATTAATGACAGACTGTGTGACAAAGTAAAATGTAACTAACTGGTGGGTGTCAAGATACAGACCTCTTGAATATACTTCTCTCTAAGTCCATCTAAGTAATTCAGATTAGTTGAGATAAGCACAACGCAAGTATGGGACTGCTTTTCTTCTGCTCTTGTCCAGTGCTCATCTTGTATGGAGATGAAGTATGATGTAGTGAAAAAGGGCACAAGCTGAGAAACCAAATTGGGTCCCAGTTCCAGCTCCAATGCTTGCTAGCTATGTGATCATAGGCTTTCCCACTCAGCCTTAGTTTCATTATTTATAAAATGAGAGAATGAATCTCCTACTACTTGCTTCACAAAGTCTACTTTGAGGAAAGAACTTCATGAATATTGAAGCATTCTAAGAATGTATGACTTACTTTGGGAAACCTATGGATAGGGACTTCTCCATGGGAATTGGGATGATCCAGCAATGTGGTCTTTACAAGGCAGTGATCCACATGAGAGAAATCCAGACAAGCATGACTATCTGGAAAATCTCTGGGAAAAAGGCAAAATGAGAGGCAAGAGAATAACCATGATAACCTTACGTAAATGAGCACTGAGATCAGAACTGAGATTCATTTGATGGCCAGTTAAGATTCTAGAAGGCAGATGGTAAAACATTCTTTCCTCTTCTCCATAGCATCGGTAGGCTGTGGATTTTGGGTGGTACATATGCTGTGAGACATGGTTGGCCTGTTTATTTGGCTTACCTGTTTTTCTTTGTTTCAAGGGGAGAAAAATGATTGGAAAATGAAAACTATTTTTCAAAAAGCATTGATAAAGCATTTAAAAAGAAGAGGGGCAAAATGAACATAAAGGAAATGCTCTTTTCTGTAAAGAATTTAGAAAGGGGAAGAAGGGGGAGAAGGTGGCTTTGCTCATGAGACAGAAAGACAGTCCAACCTAAGTCATAAAAGTTTAGTTTGTTCTGGAGGCCTGGACTACTCCTCCCTCTTCCCTTCTGGTTCTTAGAATATGAAGACTTCTTCAAAATTCAGCACAGACTTTCCTAATGCCTCTAAATTCTAGTGACTTCCCTCTGTTGATTTTTTCCAGTTTATCACGTTAATCCTATGTGTGTTGTTTGTACACAGCTCTTTTCTTGTTGTTTCCTCCATTAACTGTGAGTTCCTTGAGGGAAGGAACCATCTCTTTCTTTGCATGTGACAAGTACAGTGCCTGTCCATAGAAGGTGCTTAATAGAAGATTGGTGATTTGACATATGCAGGCTCCTGGAGCAGCCTTTTCTGGTAATTCAGTTCTTTTCATTTGCTCTCTCTTTCTCCTCCTTAAATCCTTATTCATTCACTTATTCATTCATTCATTCATTCATTCATTCATTCATTCATTCATTCATTTATTCATTTATTTATTTATTGTATAGCCCAGTAGAGTGTCAACTCTCTGAAGGCAAATTCTATAGCAGGGAGAAGGAGTTTATATTCCCAGCACCTATCATAAGGTCTTGAACACAGTTGGCACTCATAAAGACTTGCTTGTTTGAATGGGAGATTATCAGAATGCGTTGCTGTTTTGGTCCCTGGGAAGTTCCCGGATTGCCCTAGTCCTAGTGTTTATTACCCGGTTCCTGAAGTTGTCTAGTGCCCAGCCTCGATTCCATTAAGTGCCAGGCTGAGGGGTGATCAGTTAATTTCACAGCTGTTCTAAATAGTCATATCGCATATCAGTCAAGGTGATGTCCGCCTCCAAGTCCTTTGGAAAGCACCCAAGGACAGAGGCCAGAAAATACCGTCAAGCCCGACTGGGAAAACTACTAATGAAGTAGGTCAGGGAACTTTCCTTTGAAAAGGCCAAGAAAATAAGGAAATAATGGGGTTGGGTCTCTCTCTTTTCCTTTTCAGAATGCTTTTAGTATCAGGATCTATTCAGCCAAGGGGATTTAGGAATACGGTAACAATGAGTGCTTCTGTGTTTTGCATTCGGCATTTATTAAAGTGGGTACCTACCGAGCTTTTTTATGAGATTAGAATCACCAGGAATCAGAGGGGAGAATGAGAGGAGGTTATTGGGTTTGTAAAGATATTTCTATTCAGAAAATGGACAATTATCGAAGTTGTACTGGGAGGTAGTAAATGGTAAAATTTTTTGCCTAAGAAATTGAATGGAGATAAAAAATAGCAGAGAAATATTTAGTAGATGGGTTCTAGGAATACTGCAAAGAGCTTTCAGAGAGAATATGAAAAGGGGAATATTAAGAAACACATAGAAACCAAGGCATTGCTAAAGTGATGAGACTTGGAAATGACATTACATACTAATGTCAGATTAGTTTGTCATTTGATTACAGAGACTTAACAGGTTGGAGTAGCGCATTTGTTTGTTTTTAAATCACTGGTTCAGGAATTCCTATTTTGGGGTGGACATTATACTCTCTGTGTCAAATCTTGGCACACTCCAGGGAATCCTCAATAAAATTCCCAATCACTTAAAAGACATCCACCTAAATGATTACATAAGAAAAAGTGGACAGAGAATGTCATTTGTTTGGATTCTGATATGTAGATGGATAGGTAGGCAAGAGGATGGAATGCGATTGAAGATGGAAAATGTGGTAGGCTCTGAACTAAATAGAAAGAATAGAATGGCTCTTGGGAAACTGCCCAACCCTTCAAATGAATGATCCTAGGTTGCTCATTGGTTTAAAAGTCTTTCTTTTAGACACTATGTTCTTCCAGTGATGCCATGTGACTGCAGCTCATGGTACACTATGGTCTAAAGAAATTGCAATTGTCCTCTCAAAGGGTGGTGCAAAAGTATGTAGAGAAGGTAGGTAAGCTACAGAACACCGTGAGGTCTGGCTGGAGAGTTAGAAGTTACATGAAAGAAATCACCCAGATGAAGCCTGTGTGGAAGAGTAGGTGGTGGCCATATCATAAGAATGATGGATGCTGGATGGGCAGCCTGATGCAATTTGAGAGGTTGAGGGACCCTTCAAGGATGAAAGTACAGGAAAGGGTCATTTGGAATTAATTTGCAAACTCAAGCAATCTTTAAGTCAAATTGGCAAAAATTTATTGTAATGCTGATATAGTAGGCTGAGTTCCATAAGAAACTTTGCAATCTAATAGGAATGATGCTAAAGTTTATATAGCGAAAATAATGGATTATGAAAGAAAGACATAGAAGAACCAATGCTTACTCTTGCATGTAGTCAGTGTGTGCTAGCTCACAGCAATGTGAATTCAGAGATGAAAAAGAGCAGCCTTATCCAATTTCTTCATTTTACAGATGAGCAAACTGAGGCCTGAGGAGGCTAAGTAACTTGCTCAAAGTCACACAGGTAGTAAGTTGCAAAATAGATCTTCTACTCTAAAATAAAACACTCTTTCCCCTGCTCACACAACAGAATCATAAGAACAAGGTAGGTGGGCACCTATCACACTGTGGGTAATAAATGATTGTTGAACTGAATTGAATTGAACAGTCCTTTTTAACTCTCCTCCCTTTCTCAGACAAACTCTTTGAAAAAAGCTGTCTACAGTCACTGATTCCATTTCCTTTCCTCCTCCTTCCTCCTCACTTCTTTGCAATCTGACTATGGACTTTATTCCTCAACTGAATCTGTTCTATCCGAAGTTACCAATGATCTCTTAACTGCCAATATTGAGGGCCTTTTTTTAATCCTACTCCTCAACTGCTAAACTTGACAGTTAATCATCCTTTCTTCCTGCATTTTTTCCCCTGTTTTCAAGACACTACTTTCTTCTGGTTCTTCTCCTATCTATCTGATCCCTCTTACATCTTCTCTGCTGATTTATCATCCATTCTACTAACTAAGGACATTTCCTAATGCTGTGTCCTTGGTCTTTTCTCTTCCCATTCTCTCTTGTTGACCTTATAAACTCTCATGAGTTAAACTAGCTCCATGCTGAAGATTCTTAAATCTATTTATCTTGTCCTAGTTATTCTTCCCCTGAGCTCCAGTTCCATATCATAAACTGCTTATGGGACATGTGAAGTAAATTTTCCATAGGCATCTGAAACTCAACATGTTAAAAAAATCATCTTTGATTAATAAACCTTACTTTCTTCCCCATTTATCTATTGTCCTAGAGGGTACCACCATCTTTTCAGGAATCTGGGTTCACAACCTCAGTTTTATCCCTGACTCCTTACTTCCACTCATTTTACATATCCAATCAGTTGGCAGCTTTATCGTCTCCACATTTCCTTTATACATCTCTTCCTCTCTACTTGTGTAGTCATTAACCAGTTGAGGCTAGAATCATTTCTTGCCTGACCAACTAGAATAGTTTTCTAAGTGGTCTCCCTACCTCAGGTTTTTGCCCTCTCCAATCCATTCACTACAAGCTTCCAAAGGGATTTTCCTAAAGGGTAGGTCTGATCATGCTGTACAACCCCTACTCAATAAATTCACTATATATTCAGATATAATATTCACATATAAACTCTACTGTTTGCCATTTAAAATTCTTTCTAATCTGGTCCTAACTATCTCTCTAGTCTTTTTACACATTACTTTTCTCTTTGTATTCTACAGTTCATCCATACGGGCCTGTTTGCTGTTCCTTCACACATGATATTCTATCTCTCCACACTTTGCATGGCATTTTCTGATACTAAGAACACATTGCTTCCTCATGCCCACTTCTTGGAATTCCTAGCTTCCTTGAAGACTCAGCTCAAGCACTATCTGACAACTTCATGCAGCTCTGCCTTGCTTAAATCCAATTTACACACAAACCAAAAGACATCACCCATACCATTTCACTACTATGCCTCAAAGTCCTGTGGAGACAGGCAAGTGATGAAGCAGCAGGTGCAGATACACTGGGAGCTGTGGTCACAACCCTGCACACAGGTGGCCCAGGCTATAGGGTCGTTTCTCACTGGAAGCAGCAATGGAACTAGGCAGCTCCCTGGGTGTCTGAGCAGCCTTTTAAGGATCATACTGCCTGCCTCCTGGTGTGAGGAAGTGGGCTAGAAAAGGTGCCCTAAACATTGCCTGCTTATCCAACCCTGGCCTGATTACCATGGCAGGCAAGGAATCCCACTATGTGCTTGAAACACAAAAAAGTGTATGAAAACATCTGCAAAGATGATTCCACTCACCATTGGCACATGGAACATGTGCACACTAATAGACAACACAAAATCCAATAGACTTGAAAGAAGAACTGCTCTTTTTGCAAGAGAACTCAGCAGGTATCATATCCAAATAGAAACCCTGAATGAAACAAGGTTGGCAAATGAAGGCCAGCTTACTGAAGTTGGAGCTGGATACACCTTTTTCCGGAGTGGGCTCAGTGAAGGGGAGTTCTGTGAAGCTGGCCTGGGTTTTGCAACCAAAACTAATCTAATCAGCAAGCTGGTATGCCTGCCAAAAGGCATGAATGACAGGTTCATGACAATACGATTGCCACTCGCAGAAAAATGTCATGCCATCATCAGTGCCTGTGCTCCCACCATGACAAACTGATGAAGTCAAAGAAAAATTTTATGAAGACCTAGAGATGCTTATCATCAATGTGCCAAAAGAGGACAAGCTTATAATTCTGGGTGATTTTAATGCTAGAGTAGGCTCAGACTACCAGACTTGGCAGGGAGTCCCAGGGAGGAATAGAGTTGGAAATAGCAACTGCAATGGTCATTTACTGCTAAACACTTGTGCATCTCACAACCTTCTCATCACTAACACTGTCTTCTATTTACCTAAATGCAATAAAACTTCACAGATGCACCCTTACAGCAAACACTGGCATCTAATAGACTATGTGATTGTAAGGAGAAGAGACAGACAAGATGTGAGAGTGACAAAGGCAATGGGTGGTGCCGAGTGCTGGACTGATCATAGACTTATCCTTTCCAAGATAAATATTCTCATTCATCAAAAGTACCGCCCCCCAAGGCAAAATGACTACCAGAAGAATTAATGTTAACAAATTAGAGCTCTTCTCTGAGAGTGAACAGTTTGCTGTTCACTTGGAGGGAAAGTTGAGCCAACACACAGTTGGCAACAGTGGAGCAGAAAAGGAGTGGGCAGCTCTCAGAGATTTGGTGTATAGCACTGCATTTGCTCATCTGAGTCAGAACACTCACAAACACCAAGACTGCTTTGATGAAAATTATGGGGAAATTCAGAAGCTGTTAAATGAAAAACGAGAACTCCACAGGATTTACCAGCAAGATAGTTCATCATTCTCTTAGAAGGCAGCATTTAATTCCATCAAAAGCAAAATACAAGCAAAGCTTAGAGAGATGCAGGCTTCCTGGCTCAGTAAGAAGGCAGATGGAATTCAGTTTTATGCTGACAGTAACAATCCAAAGCACTTTTATGCTTCCCTTAAAGCTATTTATGGACCAAAAACCTAGAGTGCATCACAACTACTCACTGCTGATGGAGCCACATTGATCAGTGATGACATGATCTTAGAGAGATGGGCTGAACACTTCCATAGTGTTCTCAACAGACCATCATCAGTCAATGGTGAGGTCATTGACTGTTTACCTCACGTTGAAGTCAATCTCTCCTTAGCTGAACTTCCAACTGAAGAAGAAGTTTTGAGGGCCATTAGGCTCCTTTCATGTGGCAAAGCACTTGGTGTTGATTCTATTCCAGCTGAGATTTACAAAGTAGGGGGACCATTGATCATACAAAAGTTGGCTGAAATTTTCCAGGTTATATGGCAAGAAGAAGTTATCCCCCAGGGGTTCAGGGATGCCTCCATTGTCCATCTCTATAAGGGTAAAGGGAATAGATTGTCCCGGGACAATCACAGGGGGATCTCTCTCTTAGTCATTGTTGGCAAAATTCTTGCTAGAGTCCTCCTTTATCTTCACCTGGAAGATGGGCACATATCTGAGAGCCAGTGTGACTTCAGAAAGGGCTAAGGAACAGTTGATATGGTGTTTGCTGCCCAACAACTCCAAGAGAAGTGCCAGGAGCAGAACGGAGGTCTGTATACAATGTCTATAGATCTGACCAAGGCCTTTAACATTGTTAGTCGTGAGGACTTATGGAAAATTATGTCCAAATTTGGTTGCCTGGAGAAGTTCATCAATATTGTACATCAATTTCATGATGGCATGTTTGTCAGGGTTCTGGATAATGCACAAAGCTCTTGTGCCTTCCCAGTCACCAGTGGAGTGAAACAGTGCTGTGTACTTGCTCCCATGCTTTTTACCATGATGTTTTCAGCCACATTGAGAAATGCTTTCAATGAGGATGAACATGGCATCAAGGTCAACTACTGTACTGATGGTAAGTTCTTCAATTTGAAAAGGCTACAAGCCAAGACCAAAGTGGAGGGAATGTTGGTGCATGCTTTTCTATTTGCAGGTGATTGTATACTCAATGCAGCCTCTGAAACTGAGATGCAACAAAGTATGGATCAATTCTCTGCTGCCTGTGCCAGTTTTGGCCTACTAATTAAGACCAAAAAAAAACCACAGGTGCTCCATCAGCCACCACCACACCATCCATACGTAGAACCATTGGTTACAACAAATGGAGAAGTTTTGAATGCTGTGGATAAAATGACTTACCTTGGTAGTGTACTTTCCAGGGATGTACACATTGACAATGAGATTGATGTATGCATTGCCAGAGCTAACTTAGTGTTTGGGAGGCTTTGAAGAAAGGATTGGGAGAGAAGAGATATTAGACTGACTACCAAATTGAAGGTCTACAGAGCCATTGTGCTGACCTCATTGTTATATGCTTGTGAAATGTAGACAGTCTACCAGTTCCATGCCAGGAAACTGAGTCGTTTCCATTTGAACTGTCTTAGGAAGATTCTGAGGATCACCTGGCAGGATAAGGTACCAGACACTGAAGCCCTTGCTCAAGCTAAACTGCCAAGTATTCAAACTGTGCTTCAGAGAGTGCAACTCCAATGGGCTGGCCACATTGTTCTAATGTAAAATGTAGGCTTGCCAAAAAGACTATTTTATGGACAACTTTCATGGGGCAAGTGATCACATGGGGGCCAGAAGAAATGATACAAGGACACTCTCAAGGTCTCTCTCAAGAACTTTGGATTTGACTGTGCATCATGGGAGACACTGGCACAGGACCGCTCAGCATGGCGTGCCCATATTAGAAAAGGTGCTGTGCTCTTTGAGCAAAGCAGAATTGAGACAGCACAAAGTAAATGCAGGATGCACAAATTTGGATATCCACCCCAAATGTTCACACAGACTATCTGTGCCTAACCTGTGGTAGAGCATTCTGAGCTCGTATTGGTCTGATCAGCCACAGTTGGACACACTGAAATTTCACTTTACAATGGTGATGTCATTTTGGTCCTCTTTGAAGATGAACAACAACCATTTGTCATTTAAAATTCTTTCTAATCTGGTCCCATCTATCCCTCCAGTTTTTTTTGCACATTACTTTTCTCTATTTATTCTACAGTTCAGCCACACTGGCTTATTTGCTGTTCCTTCACACACAATATTCTACGTCTCCACACTTTGCATGGCATTTTCTGATACTAAGAACACATTGCTTCCATGCTCACTTCTTGGAATCCCTAGCTTCCTTGAAGACTCAGCTTAAGCACCATCTTCCTTGTGGAGCCTTACTATCCTGTTTCTAAGGCTCCCTCTCTCAAAACTTCTGTGTATTAAATTTGCATATACTTGTACTAAATCTACATGTAATGTATAAATATGTGCAAGTCTTTCCATTAGAATGTGAGTCCCTTGAGGGCAATGATTGACTTTAGTTTAATGTTTAGCATAATGACTTACACAGAATCAATGAACAAATGTTTTTTGCTTTATTGTTTTGGGTTTTTTTTTTTTTCAATTCTGGAGGAACTATGGAAGAAGCAAGGACAGAAAAACACTTTGAAACATTAAGTGTCAAGAGAAGATCAGTCTAGGCAAGAGGCCAAATAGATCAAAACTACTTTGTGAATAAATTCAGAAGTTTCTTATTCTAAAGAAGAGTTTTCTAGACTGTAGGGTGCAAACCCATTGGGGCGTACAAGACCTTGGATGAGTCATGAAGCAATGGCCCACATGACTGGATATCTTGAGTACAGCTCCTGAATAAATGACATCAATTTTTTTCAATGAAGACAAAGTTTAAATAAAAGTCAACCAAAGAAGATGAACACCAAAATTCACTCCAACTGGCAATAGATGTGATGTAATGATTATTTAATACGTTCTATTCAAATGAGGCCAAATTTGAATTGGCATTTGTCAGGCACTTGAAATGGGCTCCATCTGCAATAATGGCCCTCTGGTATGGCTCAGATGACTTCAGTTATTGTGTCAATGCTCTCTTTATGTGCAAAGTGTGTTAACTTCAAGTCAAATAATGGTTGTATGGAAGTTAAAAGTGCTTTTAGGATTATTCTGTTTCTCAACATGATTCATTTTGGTCAAGTGCAATATATTTAAATAAAAGAGAAGGTAAGAAGATGATTTTCATAGGCTGTTTTCTGAAAAGGAACATAGCAATTTTTATTTTTGTAAGTGGGACACTGCAAAGTTTGGAAGCCACTGTCCTCAAATATTGTGGTTGTCATGTAGAGAAGCAATTTTTCCACCTTCCTTCCCCTATTTGACCATCTTCTTCAATCTCTGGGTGTAGTGAAGAAATGCCACATCTACAAATTTGCTGAGGGTCTTGGATGCCTAATTGATTAAAAAAGAAAAGAACACAAACACACACACACAAATACACATACCTCCTGGTAAAGTATAAAAAAATAAGTGTCATATAGAGTTGAGAAGAATTTTCAGTGACACTTAAAGCAAATCTAAAGCATTCATTTAAATGCCTCTCTTCTCCCTTAAGAAAACTGGTCAGGGAGGGGAAGCCCCTCCCCCAAGGCTACAGCACATCAGAGACAGAACCAAAAGGAGAACCCTACTGTGTTCAGTTCGAACAGCATTTCATTCCCCATGTTTTTCTTACTCAGAATAATTTGATGTATTGACCTTGATGATGCATCAATAAAGGGATGATTATATTTAGGAAAAATTGCCATATTAATTAATTATTTCTGATTTCTCAGTCAGATGTGCCTGAAGAAAAGATCTAATCATTCAACCCCAGCAGCTCATCTTGTGGTGGCCCCCTGAGCTCTGGGTAATGGCTTCAAAGGGCTCCCTGTCATCAAAGGGCTCTGCCTGATCCATTAAGTCTATTTCAATGATTTTAATGCATTTTATCAATATCTTTCATTTTTACACTACTGAGAAATACCCCTGTCTTCTTTTCCCCACCCCCATTCAGAGCCATTCTTTTAAATATAAATAATTTTTTTAAAGAAAGAGAACCAACTTCAACACTAACCAATATTTTGGGGAAAGTTTGAAGTGGTTTATATGAAGTAGTCTACACCCATGGTCTCCCATCTCTGGAAAGAACATGAGTTGTCAAGTCAAAAAGCATTTATTAAACATCTAATATATGTCAGGTAATGTGCTAAGCAGTAAAGATACAAAAAAGGCAAAAAAGTATATAGTCTATGGTATCAAGGAGTTCACAGTCCAGTGGAGGACATAATGTGAAAATAGAAAAGATATATGTGGGATAAATTGGGGGTAATTTCAGATCAAAGTCAATAAGATTAAGGAGGCCTGGGAAAGGCTTCTCACAGAAAGTAGGATTTTAGCTGAGACTTGAGGGAAGGCACAAAAGCCAGACAGTAGAGATGAGGAGGGAGAGAGTTCCAGATCTAGATGACAGGCAGTGAAAATGCCAGGGAGATGGTAGAGGACAGAATAGAGTGTGTGGAGTGGTGGTGGTGGTTGGGACTTGAGGCAAAGAGAGCAACCAACAGGCTATTGTAATAATTTTCAGCAAAGAGAGCCAGCACCAGGGTGGTGGAAGCTCCATGTGGGGGAACGGGGCATATATATGGGAGATGCCATGAAGGCAGAAATAACAGAGCTCAGTAACTGTCTGAACATGAGGAAATGGTGAGAGAGCATGAGGATGACTCCTAAGTTGGAACCCTGAGTGACTGGGAAGACAATAATAGGAAAGTTTGGAAGGGAGGAGGGCTTAGAAGGAAAGTGAATGAGTTTTTCTTGGGACATTTTAAGATGTATACAAAACAGTCAGCTCAAGATGTCTTAATAGACGTCTCTTTTTCTCTCTTCTTTGGGAACAAGCTTGGTAATTATACTTTCATTCTTTGAATGTTGGGCTTTTTATTCTAAGCTAAACACCATGTAAAATGAGAATTGTCATTTGCACTGTACCAAAGGAGGGAGTTCCTGTAAAGGTAAGACAATTGATTTTTTGAACCTTATCTCATTTAACAAAAAATAATGATTCCCAATCAATCAAGTTCAATCATAAGCCTTAAACTAAGTGAGAACATTTATTTGAATTGGAATGACTCTCCTAAGAATCATGTTCAAATGGTTCTTATCAATGGATAAGATACTCTTATTTTCTGAAACATTTGACCATACCCCAGTGATCATCTGTATATTATCAATCAAGCTGAGAAGATTTTCCTTCTAGAAATTAGAGCAAGTATGATGTTCCTGAAGTAACCCCTCTGAGAAGAAATAATTTGGTTTGGGTTGTTGGGTTTTTAGGGAGGGAAGTGGAAAGAAGTCTTAATTTGACTTTTGGTCTCTCTCCCTCAGCCTATTTTTGTGGAGGAGGATCTTGAGGGTTCTCGAATGTCCATAGAATGTTGGGCATCCAGTTCTCCCATCCACATCCTTGGATAAATTGAGAGCATTGCCTTCATCAAAGCAAGGACAGCCTGGACACAGACATATCATGTTTAAGCAGAACTTCTAGATCACCTCAAAAAGAAGGAAAAAACTTTCAACAACCAGCAACTTTGTCGCATGTGGTGTCTAAGTTTGAGTTCATTTTTCCTGTAATTTCTGTGTGTGCTTGTGGTTTAGTTCATCAGACTTTTGGGGGAGGGATCTTTTGTACCAACTGTACAATACCTTTTCTGTACAATACCTTTTTGTAAAAGCTACTTAAGTCTCACTAACAAGATTATTTTCAAATGATAACTTTGGGAGAAGTATGCCAGTGGGGGCCCAAGCTAATGACATTAGATTATTAGCCGTGCTTTTTTAAGGCTATCCTTAGGAGCAGGAGAAGAAGAGGTAGACAAGCTCATGAGACCCATATCATCAATATGATTGGAAATTGAGAGAAGATTCCTCAGAGTTTATATGGGTTGTTTCTATTTTTAGCACCTCTATCCCTAGACTATCATCCCTACTACCTTCCTCCATAAATTAGAAAAAAAAGAATAAAACCTTTGTAAAGAAATATGCAGAGACAAGCAAAACAAATCCCCCCATCAGCAGTGCTCAGAAGCGTGTGTCTCCTTCTGCATCTTGCTCTCTGTCAGGAGGTGGGCAACAGGGTGCATCCTTAGTCCTCTGGAATCTTCATTGTTCATTTCATTGCTTGAAGATAGACCACGTTAAAAGTTGTTTTTCTTTACGGTGTTATCATTACATAAAATGTTCTCCTGGTTCTCCTTACTTGACTCTGCATCAGTTAGTCAAGGCTTTGTTGCCAATGTAATTCTTTCCATATCCATTGTTGTAATTACAAATACTGTTTTTCTCCTTCTGCTGACTTCACTTTGCCTCAGCTTCTCGAATTCTTTCCAAGCTTTTCTGTACTCACCTTTAAATAGAGATGTCCCAGTAGCATTTGAAATACATTATTTACAGAAAGAGTTGGTTTTTCTCTATTGGAAGCATGTATCACTTATTGAGTCCTACCTCCTTCCTGAATATACTCAGAAGGGAAATGCTCCCTTACTGAGGAGAGCATCTTTATTCTTCTCTCCCTGCAGCTACACAGGGGAACAACCAGCCAAGAGTATTCACTGTGACTGAGTGGGTGTCCTTTGGCTAAGTTCTCAGCCCTTCCCCAGAAAATGTCAGTGATATGTGGCTGGGAAGCATTTAGGACTATTTTCTGTTGTTGTTACTGTGTAGCAGAGATAAGTAAGCTAAAAGAAATATCTGTGGCACTAAAATTCTGAGCCTTAGGGGAGGAAAATTTAGGGTTATCTGTAGGATTGAATAATCTATCTTTACACTGTTACTTTGAAAAGTTAAATGATAAACTTGAAGAATTATACTTTTCAACCCCAAATCTCATAGTTGGGGGGTGGCAATAGGGCAAGATTACAGCTTTAGAGACAGTAAAATAGAAATGACCAGCTTTAGAGTCATAGATCACAGAATCATGGAAGTATAGAATGAAATGGATCCTTGAGGTTGAACTAGTAATCTACTCCTCCATCTAAAAATGAGGAAACTGAGGCCCAAAGAGGTTTAAAGTTATAACTAACTTCCCACCACTGAAATCTTATTTCCATTCCTTTGCCATCACCTAGAGATGACTCTGGATTCTGAAAGGATATTCCAACATAATGTCAACTTGGACAAGTCTCACCAAACTTGACTCAAATTTCCTCAAAGACCATCCTTTTCAAAGATGGAGATGTTCATCATGAGGTTGGTCTTGGGGAAGTTTTCAGCTACAACTCTCAAAGACTATCTTCCAAAATACCTGTGACCATTTCACCACTTGACTCAATAATAAATTCCAGTGGATCCCTACTACTTTCAGAGTCAAATGTAAAGTCCTTAGTTTGTCATTTAAAGGTCTTCACAAACTGTCTTCTTATCTTTCCAGTTTGCTTACTTACTCCCTTTATAAACTCGATGGCACTGTTGTCATATTGACCTCCTCACTATCCCTTACGATACTCTGTTGCCCACCTTTGTGTCTTTATGCTCGTTGTTTACCATGCCTGGAAAGCTCTCCTTCACTTCTGCTTCTCAGAATCCCTAGCATCCTTCAAATCTTGGCCTAAATCAAACCTTCCACAGAAGACTCTTCCTGGGCCTCTTAGCTGTTCGTGCCATCCCCCTAATGTTATCTTGTATCTTCTCTCAATTTATGTTGTGTATACTTGCTTCCTTCAACATTTAAATATAAAATTCATGAAGGCAGGAACCATTTTTGGTTTTTCTTTGTGTAGCTATGTGTTACATTGGGAAATTAAGGTAAATTGAGGGACAATGGTTCAAATATGTTCAATTTGTTACTTAGTCTTGCAATAACCAATAAACCGGATCAATATTCTTGTGTACCAATTAGCAAGATGGCATTAAAATCTTGAGCAGCATTTCTTCTGAGTGGCTGTCATTGACATAGCCAGAGTTGAGGTTACTTCACTTGGATTGCCCCTTCTGAAACCCCTTTAACTACAGTCTCAGAAGAAGACCCTCTGCTCAGTGAGTATGTCTCATATCTCTAACAGGACTGCCCAGAATGTGAAGGAACGAATGAGCTGCAGTCTCAGCACTGAAGTTAATCACATCGCCAAAGTCACAGATTCACTAAAGTATTGACAAGTATAAAAAGATACCTCTCGTAAATACAAACTTTTCCTAGCATCTCTCAATGCTGGTGCACAGATAACAGCAGAGATAGAATTAGAGCCAAAGCTAAGATGCTCGTACTTGGGGCAACACCATTCAGCAGAAGGAGAGAGTAACAGGGTGGATTAGAGTGTGACCCCAGGGGCATTCATGTGGGAAGAGTGGGTAGCCCATTCTCAGCCCAGAGAGTATAATCCCTATTTTCTGGGAACAGGAGAGTAAGAGGCAGCCCTGGGGAGCCTCATCAAGGCAATGAGAAAGGGAAGCTGGTTTAAATGGTGGTATGGGAGAGCAGAGGAATTTGAGATGAGGTGTGATGGTGGGAATGAGTTCAATTCAAGGCACAATAACTCTCATCCACCTCTGGAAAGCTCATCCCCTCTCATGTTAATGATGGTGATCTAAGCTCCAGTTACCCTGTGCTCATTATAACTCTTGATGAAATGCATGATTTGTGACAAAAATGTGTTTTTTCATCCATTTTCTTGGTTTCCTATCAGCATCCTAAACCATATTTAAAAGACCAAAGAAGACATTGAACAAAACCCATATTTGAAGGAGAGGGGAAGGGGAAGTTATGTAACTTTAAACCTATCTACTTTAAATTGTGGATTAAACTCCTCCCCCACACGACATAGCCACATCTGATAAAACCATTACAAAGTCATCAGAACAAATGCCTATCTAAAGATAGATTACCTAATCCTATAGCTAACCTCAACTACCCCCTGAACATGGGGGCTTGGAGTGTTCAGTCCTGCCATAGAACAGCTGCCTGAAGTTCTTCATTGAGTTTTCTTATGCTTTGTTCCCATGTCTAAGCCTGCCCACTCGTACCCGCCTTAGTGGCATCCCTGAGCTGTCTCTTTAACTCTTGGAAAAAGTTCCCTGCACAGCTGTTCTAGGGCAGAAGTTTCATCCCTTGGATGAGCTCAGATCGAAAGCAGCCTGGAGCAGAGGAAAGAAGGCTGTATTTGGAGTTGGAGACTGCGTTCAAATCCTGACACTGCCACTCATTACCTATAGGCCATCGATCAAGTCATCCCCATTTCTTTGACCTCAATTTCCTCATCTGTAAAATAAGCTTTGAACTGAATAAATTCCGAACCTCTTTCTAGCTCTAAATTTATGATCCACAGAAGAACATACTTGAGAAAAGAGAGGTTATAGGTTATTTCTTATGCTACCCAAAGTCACATTCAATTGCACTGTGATTTCTTATTGGTTTATTCTCAGCTTTCTACGATACCTCAATCCTATCTACTGATACCACCTGTAGTTTCTGTGACAAGAAAAGCTTAGTGGGAGAAATACTGAGTTTGAACCTCAGTAGCATATACGCATGTACTTCAGAAGGCAAAGACAGTTTGGAGGGGGCAGGCTTGCTTGAGGAAAGAGAAATTTATTCCGTGCTTTTTTATAGCTTTCCTGCAGATAAATTTCATTCGTATTGTTTGCCACTAAGTAAGCAACATGTGACAAGACGGAACCTTCTATTGAGCAGTTGATAGTGCTAATAGCTTAAATGGTGAAATTGCAAACCATGAAACAGGGTGCAAAGAATTTCAAAGCAAAATGTCAAAGTCATATCTCAATATTAGCTCATAATTCAAGTCGGATTATTTCATGTACACATGTGTGGATGTAAAGTTTGCTTTTCTTTGCTTCTGCTGTTTCGTAGAAGAAAAGTGTCTAGTGAAAGCAGTGCTTTGTGGTGTTATTTTAGACCTGTGTGAACAGTTGGAAAAAGCCATCAGCACTGAATAACACAAGCAAAGCAAAGCGACCGAAAGAGAAAACACTAATTCTGCCCTCCTTTTCGTGAGCTCCCTACAAATCCACTTTCCTTTACACATCAGCCAGGCTAATGCAGGACATACAAAGAGCAAGGGAGAAGTAGGGGACTACACAGGAAGTCAGGAAGACCTAGCTTTAAGTCCCACCTCCTTCCCCCAGACATTAACAAGCTGGCTCAGTTATTTCATGAGTCTAAGCCTCAGTGGCATCATCTCTAAAATGGAACCAAGGATAGCACATGATTCCTGTGAGGATGAATTGAGATAGGCAAATACAGGAGTCTATGTGCAGGTGAACTGTCTTTTTATTATGATACATTTTTGAATTTTGAGCATGGCATACCATGAAAGGCAGCCCCAGGGGCAATACACCTAGATAAGGAAGTGGGCTAGTTTGGTAGAGAACCTGTGATAAGATGCAGTTCAGACAGTGTCTAGTATTGACTTCAGAACACTGGTGATGAAGTGGGGTCCTGCCTCACAGAAGTGGGGGACTGGAAGTGCCAAGCAGGGCATACATTTCTAGTCACTGCCCATGTGTGACTGTGCTTTGTTTGACTTCACTTTTGGTTACAAGGGAAGATTTCTATGGCGAAGGAAGTGAATTAGGGGGTAGTGATGGAGATGCTAAACAAAAGGGAAAGAGCGGCATTGGAAAACATTCAAAAAACCCCAGCCCAAAACAAGAAGTCAGAAGGGGATATAAATAAACATTTTGCTATTACTTGGTTAAATTGATGCACATACATATGATATGTATAGGTATAGAGATATGTGTAGACATATATGGATGCTAGACTTGGGGTCCAGAAGACCTGAGTTCAAATCCAGATTTAGACAGTTACTAACTATATGACTTTTGTCAAATTACTTTACTTTTATCTGCCTCAGTTTCCTTAAATCTAAAATGGGTCTAAAAATATCATTTTGCTAACCTTAAAAGCATTATATATAAAAGTTTGTCATTGTTCAGTCATGTCTACCTCTTTATGACCTCATTTGAGGTTTTCTTAGCAAAAATACTGGAGTGGTTTGCCATTTGCTTCTCCAGTTCATTTTACAGATGAGGAAATTGAGGCAAACAGTGTTAAGTGATTTGCCCAGGGTCACACAGCTACTAAGTTTCTGAGGGCAGATTTCAACTCAGGTCTTCATGACTCTATGCCTAGCATTCTATCCACTGAGCCCCTAGTTGCCTACTAGGCAGAGGTTAAATGATTTGCCCAAGGTCACACAGCCATTAAGTATCTTAGGGTACATGTGAACATATGTGTGTATGTATACATATATGTGTATATATGGCATGTATATGTATATATGGGCACACATGTGTATACACACATGCACACACATACTGTGTGTTTCTATATGTACACATGTTTATACATGCATGCATGCATGCATAGCTGGACCTCTGTTTCTTGGGGTTTGAGAGCTGCTCTTGGTCAGAAATTCTCTCCACTATGGCACATCACCACTTTCTCTGTAATTTTGAGTATTAGAAGAACGCCTAGTGAGCTAAGAGGTCAGTCCAGTTGCCCAGAATCCCACAATTCTTATGTGGAAGAGACAGGATTTGAACCCAGAGTTTCTTGACTCTGAGGCTGGCTGTCTATGCACTGTTACTTCTCATTTAATTGAACACACATTAAACTACATAATAAAATTCATAGTTTCATAAACAATCCTCCTTTTTGTTTCTTCTTATTGAAATGTTTTAGAGTTTTCTTAATGAGAAAAAAAGATGTCTTATTCTGCTATTATATGGAAGAAATCTCTTTGTTAACTATTTACCTGATATAGATCTCCATTGCTGCGCCAACATGCCATGCTCTTTTAAAAGAAAATATGTAAGAGCCTTCGCTTGCTTACAATTACTGCAGACAATGACCTCCTAAGAGAGTTCCAATTTGGAAAAGGCGGCCAGATGAGCCAGGAATATAAAGCTATGGTTTAGGGAAGCCAGCTTGACTAGATCACAGATCTGTTTTTTTCTTGGGTCTTAGTCTCTGAGCCCAGAAAAGCTTGTAGTTTGGGGCCTGTACTGGGTTCATGTTGAGATGACTCCTTCCCCTTGACAGTGAGATTATAATCCAGTCCAATCTAGCCAGCAGTGCTCACTCTTCTCAAATGTGGTACAGGGCAAGGGGATTACACAGAAAAAAAAAATAAAAGTGTGTCTCTGCTTTCAAAGATCCTATACTTCACTTGGAAATGCAGTACGCATGTAAATAAATAAATATAAGTTAATTCAAGGTTTAGCCTTCTTTCGCTAAAGAATGAGGACTCGTGGGTTATGTAGAGCTCATTATCTTGAGAGGAAACTGGTGAAATGCATGAAATGGAGCAGAAGCTAACCCCAACCACAAAAGGGAAAGTTAGTTCAGTGAATGACTGTTGGATTCCAATCCCGGCTCTATTATTTTCTACCCATGTAACTTTAGGCAAATCCTATATACCTTATGGGGATCAGTTTCCCCATATGTAAAATGAGAGGGTTTGACTAGGCAACCTCTGAGATCCCTTCCAGGTCTTAACCCATGTTACTCTTTCCAGTAAGACCTCGGATTGGAGAACTGAAAAGATTCTCCTGTCCAATTTCTTCCCCTGAGGCCAGCCTTACATGGGAGTAACCTAACAGGTTTCAGAAAGCTAAATTATCATAGTAAGAATGGTCATTGGACTGGTAATCAAAATACTGGAATTCATTTCCTTTTTCTGTTGCTGCCTATCAGAATGGAGGCAAGACAGTTATATGCTTTAAATTTCAATTTCCTCATCTCTAAAACAGGTGGGTTTGACAAGATTATTTCTATGATTCCTTCTATCTCTCAGTCTTAAGTCCTAGTCAATCAGTCAGTCAATCAGCTGTGTTAAGAGCTGAGTCTATAAAGAATATTTTGAACCCATACCCTCAGCTTCTGAAATCATCCTCCCTCTGGCACCTTCACTACTCCAGTGTGATAGAGCTAGATGTAAGAGCACTAACTCTGAAACAAGTCCTGTGCTAAGCACTGGGGATACAAATACAAGCAACTAAGACAGTTCCTGCTCTCAAGGTGCTTATATTCTAATGGATAGAAGACAATATTTGAAGGGAAGCTAGATATGGTAGGTTGCTAGGATACAGCATGGAGTACTGGTTCTGCAAAAGATGAGTGAAAATTCACCTACAAGAGGCAGGGTGGAATCTAAGGTCGTAGTGGAGTGTGAGACATGTGAGGATGATGGCTGGAGTTTAGATATCATGATGAGGAGAAAACCAAGAGAGGAAGATGGGAAACAAATAGAAAGTCACTTCCTCCAAATGTTTCTCTTGGATCTTTCCAATTAAAGCAAAAGAAAGGTTGAGAGTCATTCTATGATTCCAAACTCCACCTCAACATCCCTCCTTTCACTCAGGCTCTGGACATCTGCCACTTGCTTGTCCAGCCACCACTGTTATAACCAGAGACAGGATGAAAATGAAACAATGCATAGACAATGTTCTGGGGTATGGCGAAGGCCAACTGAAAGTCATTGGAAGGGGAGGAGGGGGGAGAGCTTGCCTTCCTCGCTGTATTCATATGTGTAAAGTGAAATTAGTAGAAAGGTCCCTGAGCTGTTCCACAGGGTGTCTATAGAAAAGAAAGAATCAAAGGAGCTACAAGAATTCACGGGGGTCCGGGGATGTGGAAACAGATTTGATAGTGGAGAAGTTAATTTCCCCAGTGACCCAATTGATATAGGATAGTTTTATCTTTTTCAGAAAATTAAGAGCAAATTGTCTGGTTCAATGACTGTAACTGACTATGCCCAGATAAGTATTTGGGGGTGTTTATTAAGTTGTTGATATAGTATAGTAATACGAGTGATTTAATAAAGATAAGGATCTCGGTGAAAGTGAGCTGACTTCCCATTATGCAGCTGGTTCATTTCAAGCAGTTGAAACAAATTAAAAGATAAAACATGTTCAGTCATATGATTAAGAGACAAAAATTGATCACTGTGAAAAGGACACATTTCAAATGGAAAAGGAACCTTTCCATTTTGTTCCCCCCATGTATATATGTGTGTGTGTGTGTGTGTGTATACACATACATATATATGTGTGTATACACATATACGCATATGTATGCTTATATGTATGTGTATATTTGTATGTATATGTATATATGCATACATATGCATATGCATGTGTGTGTATATCTGTGGCACAAATGAGCAGGTCTGTCATCTGCAAGTTCTTTAAAATATTCTTTTATCTTGAAGGCAAATGATTGGAAATTGTGAATGTTTTCTAAGTGATTGTCATAATGAGATGCAATTAACTAATGCATTCCCTTTGCAGGCAAGTAATATTTATGTCCAGTATCATTTACTGTCCAAATAATGGGAATCTTTGAATCACAAATAAAATAAATGCTGTCTATTCTGCTATTTATCTATCTCCACATACATCAAGGTGATTCTAGCATGATGCCTTTGGGCCATGAAAAATGTGGTGGCTGTCATTCAAATTTAGAAAACATAAAATGGAACTGTTTCTGACCCAGTCTTTTCCATTTGCAAAGCATGGGAAGAGCAGAAATACTTTTCCTTCTCATTAGGACTCTGGGAAGTAAGTAAGCATTTAAAAAGTAGCCTGGATATTGGCAATGCCGAAAATCAAACTGATTCAGAAAGCCATGGCATCTATGAGCTGGAAGGTACGTATGTAATTGTCTTTGCTTACTTGATGAGGAAGTTGAATAGTGATGTGTTCTCTGTGTTCTCCAGGGACCTTGGGACATGAATACAGTACAAAGGTCAGGACTCTACCACAGGAGGAGGATTGGTGTCAGTTTCTAGGCAAATACTTTCCTATTTCCCCCTCCCTCCACTCCGTTATCCAATGTCTTGTGATTTCTACAGCTATTAGCACTATCTTTTCCTTAAGATTATTTTATATTTCATCATGGTCACTTACCTCTTTCATAAAATGTTAGCTCTTACAGAGCAGGAACGAAACCTTTGTAATCAACAACCATATTTAAGCAAGACAAATGCGTACATTGGCCATATCTGCAAATGTATGTCTTATTCTGCCCTTTGAGTCCATCACTTTTATTTCAGGAGGTGGCTTAGCTGCTTCATCACCAGCACTCTGGAATCATTGAAGGTCATTGCATTGATCAGTTCTTAAGTCTTTCAAAAGTATTTTTCTTTACAGTGACACTGTAACTGTGTAAGTTGTTCTCCTGGTTCTGCTCATTTCACTTTGCATCAGTACCTATAAGTCTTCTCAGGTTTATCTGAAATTGTCTCTTTAATAATTTAAGTTTTAGTCATTTTCCATTATATTCATTTACCAGAATTTGTTCACCATTTTTCATTTGGTGGCATTGTCTTAGTTTCCAGTTCTTTGCTACCGTGAAGAGCTATTATAAATATTTATGTGTCTTCTTGATCTATCTTTGATCTCTTCGGGGCATAAGTCTTAATAGTAGCATTATTGCTGGTCAAAGGGTATGCACAATTTAATAAATTTTGGGGGTGTAGTTCCAAATTGCTTTTCTGAAAGACCTGAATCAATGTAATTCACAGCTTCACCAGTAGTGTATCAATGGGCCTGTTTACTCACAATTCCATCTGCCTCTGTCATTTTCCTTTTGGGGGGGCCAATTTAGCCCATCTGATGGGTATGACATAAGATCTTTAAGCTGTTTTAATTTTCATTTCTCTGGTTATTGATTTGTAGCATTTTTTATTCATATGGCTATTGAGAGTTTGGATTTCTTATTCTCATAACTATCTATTTATGTCCTTTGAACATTTATCAATTGGAGAATGATTCTTTTTCATATAAATATGATCAATAAAATATATATGAATATACACATATATGCATACATATATAAATGAAATGAGGCCTTTATCAGACAAATTTGATATGAATTTTATTTTAAATTTATTTTTTTGTCAAATGAACAGCCATTTATTAAACCCTTACTACATGCCAGGGACTAAGCTAAATTAGTTTTGTTTGTTCAAAAATCTTTTAAAATTTGAATTTTATGTCATCAAAATTGACCATTTTGCTTTCTGTGATCTTTTCTGTCACTTGTTTATTCATGAACTCTTCTCCTTTCCACAAATCAGACACGTAGTTTCTCCTTTATAACTTTAATTTGTTTATGATATCACATTTTGCATCTAAATAATATACCTATTAAAGTTTGTTGTAGTATATAGTGTAAAACATCAGTCTATCCTTACTTTCTGCCCAATTGCTTTCCCAGAGATTTTTGTTACCCTAATACCCTAATTGCTGAATCTTAAGTTATCAAACACTAGGCTACATCGCTTGTTTGCTTCTGTGTACTATGCACTAATCTATTTCATGATCTACCTCCCTTTCTTAACCAATGCTAAATAGTATTGATGATAACTGTTTTATCATATAATTGAATATGGGACATTTCTGGTGTCACTTTCCCAAATTTATTTTTTCATAATTTCTCTTGAAAATGAATTTTGCTACTACTTTATCCTACCCTACTAATGTAACTGTTTGATTTTCTTGATTGGCATAGCATTGAATGAATAGTTTAGTTTAGGTGATAATAAATTTTTTTTTTGTTATATTTAGCTAGTCTAATCATGAGCAATTAGTATCTTTTCATTCACTTAGATCGCAAATATAAATATTTAAAGAGTAAGTTTATTTTAAAGTTTTGAATCGAGGCATTTTAGACATTGAATATACTGTTGCCTGGTCTATTAGGAGATGTCCTAAGAGTTGCACATCAGCGTTAACATTAGTATTCTACTTTCTATCCACTCTACTCTAGAAGGCTCCAGACTGGATGGTGATAGATTTTCAGATGCAAACACCCTTTCCTGACCATCACTTCTTTATATATGTTGTCTTTCCCCTATCATAAATAAGCTTGGTGAGGGCAAGAATTATCTTACTTTTTGTTTTTGTATTCCTAGCATTTGGCACAGTGCCTGACCCATGGTTAGGGTGCAGTGATCCTACAGGTTGGGCTGCCTTGACCCCAAATCCTAATCTCAGCTCATACAGGGTGAGTAATGATTTCTGCTAGGCAGTTCCACTTAGAGGCAACTCCTGATTTTAAATGGAGTTAGAAGACATGATTTCTAGTTGCTGGGATGTCACAAACTGGCTGTTGTTCTCTCCTTTCCCCACTTGCTCTGACTTCTTTCATGCAAGATATTCTTGGAAATGCACTACTTACTTATGCCAACAATATTTCTCTCTGTTGCCCTTCAGGCCATCTGCCATTTGACTCCTCAGGGATTGCGGTTCCATGTCAGTGGTGTCCTACAGTTGTAGCCATGTGAAATTACTGGGAGAAAGTTGGTATTTTTAAAAGTTGGATCTTTGTGTCGAGTAGTTTGGAACCATTGACAGCTCTATATAGTTTCTAGATCTCATCTTTCTATTTAGTTCAGCCCACTGCTCATCTCTGGTGCCTGTCCAAGATATATGTGCTAATGAACTTAATCAGTGCATAGTTTATCCAATTATATATCACAGTCTGCACAGCAGGATTATTCTTCTACCTAGTTTTTCTTGTGGTTGTTGTTCTTTTGGTTAGGCTGAACAAGTGTGCACTCTTGGATTTCACTGATGATGCTGTGTAGCATTCTGGACTTAATTTGATCAACACAATGTCATCCCAAAGCAGAATCATTTGTGGGATCTCACTATTTCTGGATGTGTAAATATAATGTAACACATTTATAAGATAATACTGACACAGTAATGAGAACCTAATGAGAACTTGCGTGTGGAAAGCATTTTTGACCATGAGTTTTTCATGATAGAGAGTTTTTCCTCTGAGAAGTCTGATTTTATTGCTGTAAAGTCATTGAAATATTTGCAGTCATTTGTATAATGACCAGGAAATCCAACTCTACTCTTGGTAGGATAAATCTCAATTTTTCCTGCTGTTCACTCAATAAATACCTTGCTCATTGTAAGTACGTGTGCTAGGAGGATGAGTTAATGTGTCAGTCTCCACTCAGTAGAATATTGTTCCAAATCCCAGAACTTGATTTTCTAGGTTTCTTTTATTAGTAGTAGTATTAAAAGAAAAACAAAGAGGAAGAAAATGGTTCCAGAAAAGAGGAAATCAAAGCTGAGCCCTCTCCTTGGTGCTGACTTTTCAAGGTGATTGCTACAAATTTTCATCTTTAAAAAAGTCATGTTTAAAAGCTGGTTGGGGAGCCTTAAACACATAAAAGCATGCTTATCTCTAAAGATCTTGACATGAGGATCAGTTGAAGGAAAGGGGATGTTTAGTTCAGAAAAGGGGATGATTTTGGGGTGACATGATATCTGTTTAAGTACTTGGAGGTTTGTCATGTGGAAGGAGTGTTAGATTTGTGTGGGTTGGCCCTAAAATACAGAACTAAGAGAAACAGGTGTTTCTGTTCGTATCAAAGAAAATTTGATACAAAATATCAAATTTGTATCAAAGAAAAATTTGGGTTTAATAGAGCCATCTAGAAGTGCAGTAGATCATCTTGGGAGACATAGGTCTCCCCTCACTGATGGAGATCATCAAACTAAGGCTGACTGACCATTACCTAAAATAATTTTTAGGGTAATAAACTTGGAGGGATTAAGCAGAAGTGTTCATGTTCAGATATGGTCCCTTAGGTCTCCTCCAGCTCTGAAATGTCTGTGATTTTATGGTTATTGACCATTTCCTCCCAAGCATCATGCCAGTTCAGAATTTCAGCAGACAAGAAAGAGTGTCTTTTCACCAAGCTGTAGGAAACTGAGAAGGGTTCTCAATAAATCATTTGACAAACACAACTCACCAAAATAACACTCTTACAAAAAAATATAGTGTCTAGAAAATTGGAAGAAAGAAAAGAAGACTGCAAAGGCAGGCGTGAGAGTCCACCAGTGGTTAGAAAGTTGAAAAAGGCAATAAAGAAAACCAAATACAGATCGTTAGAAATCATTTTTCAGGTAAGATCTATAGAGCGTCTTTCCCTTTAAATCCTCATTTGACAGTATCCTTGCACATGTGTTGGCTATTAATACACCTGGGTCACCTCTGGGAGTAATTCAAAAGATAGTTCTTAAGACATTGGCATTCTCTTTTCCAGACCCATGAGTCACATTGGACATGGAGATTGACTTTTGAGGTGGTCCCTTCTGTGATAGCGAGCAGTTGATAGAGGGGACATCATCAAAGTACAGTGATTATTCATCTTATTGATGAGCTTATCTTTTACCTTTAAAGTTGCTTTTCAGTAATCGACTTCCTGAAGGGTGAAGGTGGGGAACTGAAAGAATGAAGGAAGAAAATGGCTACTCTGAAAATGGCAGCCAGGGTCACAGCTTCTTGACTCTCTTGCATGTGTGAAAAGGGATAAGGGAGATACTGAGTCAAATTGTCAAAAAGTATTTATTAGACACCTACTGTATGTCTGGCATTGTGCCAAATGCTGGCCATAAAATAAAAGGTATGAGGCAGTCCCTACTCTCAAGAAACTTATAATCAAACGAGGGAGACAACATGCCAACTTTAAACATATTATATATATATATGTGTGTGTGTGTGTGTGTGTGTGTATGTATATGTGTACATGTGTGTGCATGCATGTGTTGGTGGGTGGTTGTCCTTCATTTTCAAAGAGGACCAAAATGACTTCACTATGTTAGAGTCCAGTTTTTGTGTGTCTGACTGTGGCTGATTCAGTCAATATGAACTCAGAATGTTCTACCACAGGTCAGAAACAAACGGTCCACATGAACATTTGGGGGTAGATTCTCTGAGTTCATGCATCTTGTTTTTCTCTTGAGATATTTCAATTCTGCTTTGCTTTTAGAGCATAGCACCTTCTTTGATGTGGGCACACCATGAGATAGATAGATAGATATAGATTTGTGTGTGTATATATATGCATGTGTGCATATGTATATATACACATATGTGTGCATATATACATACACATACATATACACATTTATTGCATACATGTATATATACGCATGTATAAGTACATGCGTATATATGACAGTCAAAAGAGGGAAGGACATCATTAAGGGAGATGGGGGGATCTTGTAAAAGATGGGATCTTATTTAGGATTTGAAGAAAGTAGATAGCTACCTACTACATCAAAGATTAAATTAAATTCATGCAACATTTTCAATGTTGTAGTGCAATCCTCTCCTTTTATGGTTATTGGATATTTGGTACCTGAAGGGATCTACTGGGATCATCTAATGAGATGGATGTGGGAGACCTTCCACTGAAGCCCAGATCCTCAACTTGCCAGCTTACTAAACCTGACATGTTCAGTGGACAAGGCTGAGCTCAGCATCTTCACTTATAAAATGGAGCTTCTGATAGATACTGTCTTTCCCACAGAGTTATTGGGAATATCAAATGAGACCGTATCTGGGAAAGTGTTTTGTAACCACATCACACTTTAGAGAAGGAGGCTACAATAATGTCACTGTTTGTACCTACTATTCAAATTCCAGAAGCTTCCATCTCATTGACAATATCATCTCTGTAGGATTTATGGGAAGATATACACAAGACTTGTCTTACTGGAAAGAGCTTTAGATTGTAAGGAAGATTATAAGGAAGAGGCTTTAGGTTCAAATCTGCTCTGCTACTTCTCTGCCACCTTGGCAAGTCCCTTCTCCCTAGGCCTCAGTTTCCTCATCCATAAAGTGAGAGTTTGACCTATTCAGCCCGTCTTAAACTATGGATCATGATGGCTATAATCCACAGTTTAAGAAATGCTGAGTAGGTCACAAGTGGAAAAAGTTTAAGGACTCCTGACCTAGATGATCTTTAGGTAGAATGTAAGCTCCTTCAGAGTAAGGACCTTCATGTTTTGGTCTTCACATGCCCTAGTATCCGTGGTAATGTATGACCCATACTGGTCACTTAATAAAGGCTTATTGAGTGATTCCCTTCCAAAGGGCAGTTCTGTGAATTGCACCAGCTCAGAAGGTTTGAGTGGGTGGCCCTCTTCATTGGTGGAGAGAACAGTAGCTAGAGCAGGAACTTGGAGTCAGGAAGAACTAGATGTGAATCCTGCTTCTGTTGCTTCCCAATTGTGTGACTTTGGACAAGCCATCAAGAAAACATTTATTGAGCACTTATTGTACGTTAAACACCATGCTAGACGCTGAGGATGATAGTTTGGGTCCTCAAAGAACATATTATTCTCTCAAGGAAAAATGTCTCTCTATAAGTAGATATAAAAGAACTGCAAAGTAAATCACTTTGAACTTCTTGGAGCTCAGTTTCCATACCTGTAAAATGGGGAAATAACCAATAGTGTCTACCTCATGGTAGTCCTGGTAGTACAAATGTTAGCATCATGGTGGTCTGTGGTAGTCCTACAGAAATGTTGTCTGCTAATATCATTGTAATAGAAACTCCTTGAGAGTAGGGAATTGCTTCATTCTTTGTATAAGCATAGTGCCTAGCACATAGTAGGTCATTAATAAATCCTTATTGATTAATTGATTGTCCTTGAAATCAGGTATCCATTCAAAATATTCACTTTGCTCCTACAGATTCCCCTTCCCCCAAAGTTCAAGAACTTGCATGGAGGTTAAGAGAATGATCGACATAATACTAAGCGTCCCCAAATGGTATGTGTCTTTTCAGAAGATGAAAATAAAAGGGGAGTATATGGATGGGATAGAACATCCATTTCCTTTTCTTAATTGTTTTCCTTGCCCCTCCAGGTTCTAGGTCATTGAAGATTTCCATAATTGACTCACTGAACTCCGGGAAGCAGCGGGGCTTGCCTCCTAGGACATTCACTGCAAGAGCAGATGGTATAAACAGCCTGACATATGCTTTCTGCATCAATGTTTTAAAATTGCCAGACAGCTGTCTTCTTAGCTATTGTACCTTGTGGCACCACAGGTTGATTAGGGCTGACGGTCACAGAAAATAACAGGGATTTCACTTTCACTGGCTGGAGACTGAGATAGAAGTCCTCAGTTTTAACGTCTAATTTGGTCATTTTTTCCCCAGTCTGTATTTTTATGAAGAATACACTTTCCAATGAAATTTATAAGCTTTTACTTAGGAGGCTCAGTTTTCCTAATCTATACTTCCTATACCCATTTGAAAGCTCATTTTAGATGCAGAAATCTCTTCCTACCCCCTGGAGTTTTAATCACCAATTATACTGCATGGTTTTCCAAATCCTGACGTTGGACGTTGTATGAACAAAGCTATGGGTGAAAGGTGAAACAGCTGGAAGTTGAAACTCTAATTCTGACCTTGATTTTCTGTGACAGAAAAGAACCCAGAAAGAATCAGTGAAACCAAGGCAGGAAGCTCCAGGGTGGAGTCTCAGGTCCTCCCATGTAGCCTTTCTCAGGTTATAAGATCACTGATTTACAGAAGGAACTTTTGAGTTCATTTATTTCAACCTCCTCCTCTTACAGAGGTGCAAACTGAAACCCACAAAAGGCATGTAATTTGTTCAAGGTCACTCAGCTCATAAGTGATCAAGGCTAACTTCACAGCCTCTATTTTCCCTTCTGGCAAATAGGAATGGAGATGCTTATATTATCTAGGTTTGAGGATTATTGAGAAAATCAAATGAGATACTGGACACAAAGTAATTTAAAACCCTAAAATGCTATAAAAATATGCATTATTCAAAGAATTCTCTATTTAATCTTGAATGAGGCCAGACCAATACAAAAAGTACCTCAAAACTTAAAATGGGGGGAGGGGAAGAAGAAAAGTATAGTCTACAGTATTTGTGATTTTGCTTTTCATTCTTTTTTAAATTCCTAGTGAGAAAAATTTTTCTGCCAGTGTAGACTAGGCCCTGCTCTGACACTCAAAGTCTTGGAGAGTTGTCTGTAAGAGAGAACTGAGACATCTTCTATCCATTACGCTAGGCTGCCTATCTTACAAGCCAATCTGTACACTGTATATAAAAGAAAAGGAAAGTCAGCCCAGTGGGGTGAAGATTCAATGCAAGGTTTGACCATCCTTACGTGTGGCTGAGATGGGTTCAAGGAACAAAGGTTGTGGGAGATGAGGAGGTGGATAAATGGGCAAGCAAGGCTATTTGAGTGAGAAATCGATGGAGATATTGATATCCTTCCAAAAAAGAGCATGGATTGGAGTGGAGATGAAGATAATGAACCAGATGCCAAAGCCCTTGAGAAAGAAGGGAGCTGGTGGAGAATTGCCACACATGTCTTATCTATATGAACAGCCCTGAAGACAATATTTACTCAACAGGTATCTGTTGGTATTTAAATGCTACCCACTCTCCCAACATAAAGCCTGTTCTAAGCTCAACCCACGAAAAATGCAAGGTTGTTTTGTTTTGCTTTTTTTTTTTAAGCTCATTGACTGTCTTCTTTTCCTGTTTTAAACAACAGAGCCGAGAAACCCCAGGCAAAAGAGGCTGTAGTCCTTAGTGAATAACTAAAATGGTGTTTTGGTGGAGTTCTCACTGGGCTTGTGGAAATTGACCTCCTGCCAGGGACTGCACATGGAAATATATTGTTTAAGAAGAATTCTTCCCTTTGGGAAGGGCGGGGGATTAATCTGCAGAAATGTTTGGGGCCACGGCTGGGCATGTGTTGAAATTTGTCAGGGAAAAGATAAATGGGCACTCCTTGAAAAGTAAGTCACACCGTGGATAATCCCTTGGGAAAGCCAATGCATTGTTACCCAGCAAAGGCAACTTGGGAGAACAAGAGCCTATCTCTCCTTTTTAACTTGGAAAAGAAGATGGTGAAGAGGAAAAAACAGGCAAGATGTGAATGCACTACTTTTGGAAAGGTTGTGTATGTTTTTTCTTGAATATGTGAGTTTAAAAAAACAGCTCCACCAAGATATCTATATTTTGGAAGCTCCTCTCTAGAGAACCATTTTGTGAAGTTTTCAGCTTTTAAAAATTATCTTGTATGTCTATATTATATATATATATCTCCATATATACATATATGTGTGTATGCACACATGTGTGACTACATATGACTATAAAGGACTACATACATAAACATATACATGTATGTACATATATAGTCATTTCTTTCTCCTCCTTGCTAATAGACCAAAGAGCTCCCTCTTGTTGTGAAAGAGGCTCAATTATGTTTAATTAATCATTGTCTAAGCTTTTCCATTGCAGACCAAGTCTGACGGTAACCACCGTCTTGGACACCGACATCCCATTCCTCCTTCCAGAGAGGGGAGGGGGGGTACTTCATCATCTGATCTCTGGCCTCGAGACAGCTCTTGGCTTTCAAATGCTCCATGAATCTCCGATCTCCTAGATGCGATTATCTCATCCAAAGAGAAAGATTGCAATGCACCCACACCTGCTGATTCCATGTAATAGCCTCCTCTGAGTTCACACAGACATTTGGGGAAGCATTCTTGGTTTATCTTGATACTGAAAACGTACCAGTTGGCAGTTAGTTCAGGTGGTGGAGAGAGTGTGCTGGATTTTGAGTCAGAAAGACTGATTTAAATCCTGCCTCAGAGGCTTGCTAGTTGCAGGAATCTGGGCAAGTTAGTTAAGCTCTTAGCCCCAGTCTGCAATATGTAAAATGAAGCAATTGGACTTGGTTCCAAGTGTTCCTTCCAGCCTTAAGACTATCAGCCTATGAGGACTTGTTCTTAAGGAGCTTACCATTTTATAAAGGTAACAAGACATGTGCCCACAGGGAGAATGGGAATCACCCCTCAGTCTCACTGGGTAACTGGTAAACCTTTTTTCTGCTCCTGCATTTCTGTGCTGACACCCTTTATTCTGTTAGCGTGTTGTAGCCTTACTCCAGTGAATGAGTAAAGCAGTAAAACAGTCATTCACAAGGTGCCAAGCAAGCATTTTGCTAAGTGCTAGGGACACAAATGAAAACAGCAAAGATAGCCTCTGCCCTCAAGAAGCTTTTATTCTAATGGGAGAGACAACACCCAGAGGGGAGTGGTGGTCAAAGGAGGGGACTTTGGCCAAGGAAGTTGGTCAAGAATATTGAGAAGGGCCAGAGGGGCATGGATGGATACAGTAGATTTTGGCACTAAACTCTGACCATGGGTCTAAATTGTGGGTCATGGTTATAGAACTGGAGGACACAGAAGAATGAAAGGCACATGAATGAAGGCAAGGCAGGAGGTAAGGCTGAGGGAGAGATGGCCTTTTTGAGTGAAATATGAAGAGAATACAAAGCCCTATGATGCTTGTGGTTTCTCAAGTCTTAAAAGTGTTTTATTCAGTAGAGAAAAACTTTGCTTCAAGATCATTCTCTAAAAATTTTCTCCCATGCATATGTGAAATTCCTCAAAAGAAATATGTGTGTTCGTCCTTTGTTGCCAAAGAAGACCATGCCATCAGGGAAATGATGACATGATTTGCACTTGACTTTGTTTTGAGTGAGGGAGAGCTGTGCAAGTCACCAGCCTCACTTCTCCTCCAGAGCCATCTGAATCTGGTGACCAGATATTCATCAGGATGACTGGAGATGACCCAGGATGAGGCAACTGAGGTTAAGTGATTTGCCCAAGGTCACACAGCTAGTGAGTGTCAAGTGTCTGAGGTGGGATTTGAACTCAGGTCCTCTTGACTCCTGCTCTATCCACTGCACCACCTAGCTGCCCTCAAAAGAAATAACCCTAATCCTAAAGTATTTTCTAAGTATCACTTATATGTAAGGGACTGTGCCTGAGTTTGGACTACAAACACAAAACAAAAAAGTCCCTGCCTTTAAGAATTCTACATTCTACTGTCCTTGTGAGTGTATTATCTCTTTGGAATGGCTCTCCTCTAATGATGCAGGTCACAATCCATCCCCTGCCTATCCACCCTGGATAACTCTTGCCAACATTCTCTCAAGAATTCACCAGAGGGGGTCCAGTCAACTTGGAGGAGGCCTTTTGATATCATGAGCATTTTAGGGGAGTATTCTGGCCATCACTTACTCTCACCAGTTCAACTCATCCTTTCATTGTTATTTAACTCTTTGATGATGTTATTTTGTTCTGTTTTTCTCTGAAGTCCCTTGTTGGATGTGTGTCACAACCTGCTCCCACCTGCAGTGGACCTCTCCATGGTCGTCTGTGTCATGCTCATGCTTGTTTCCTTAGAGGCAGTACAGTTCCAAGTCTCACAGTCATACAGCAATGCCAGATAAAAGTTTTGTGTCCAAAAGATGGGCCTTTGTGGTTATGGAGAGCTTGGGATTTTTAAAGAGCCTGCAAATTAGTCAGAATTAGTTAAAACTTGCAAAGCATGCAGATCCCTTTACAACACTGGGACCAACTCATTGCCCCTCTCTGCTGCCTGTCCAGGATTCACACACTTATGGACAAACTCTACAGAGTATTAGGTTATTCACTGAGATACAGGCTGAAATACTGGAAATATATGTTGTCATCCATTTAATCTTTCTTGTGTGGATGGACAAACCAGACTCCTTTCAGTGATTGCACATTTCTTTCAGGAGGCTTTGCAGTGTCTTGGGTCTTGTTCTAATAAAAATACTCTCTCGTCTGAATCTCCTCCATCACCATGGGGAACAATTTTGGCAAATATACCCATCCCCATTTTATCTTTTGCCTGATGTTAATGATCAGAAAGTCAATGAGAAGGAATATTTGTTGTCACATCTTCCAAAGAATCCTGAATGATCTTGATGTGTCCATGGGATAAACTTTGTTGTAAAAGAGCCTGTAAAGTGGTATTTTTGTTTTATGAAGTCACAGGTTTTTGCATAATCAATAAAAATAACTACAGTGGGAGTTTATATTCTTTACATCTTCCAGTTGGCCGTAAGATGGCAAAGATGTGGTTCTTTTTAAGTGTCTTTTGGTCCATTATGAGGTGGTAAAATGTGGTCCATTGTTGAATATCGCTTGTGAAAACCTGCTTGTTTCTTACTAAGACCCTCATCAAGGTTATCCTCAATTTGCATATAAAGGACCCTCACAAAAGAAGGGTGGGCAGAAACATGGGTCATTGTTGATGTTCTCTTGGCCATTTTGAGAATTGATAAGGTCTGAGCTTTTCCCCACACCTTTGATATCTTCCTCTATTTTAGATATATTGTAAATTCTTTCCTCCACCTCCTAACCATTTTCTTGCCTTCAGCACAAATTTTTTCTTTAATGCCTCAAAAACCCCATGACTTTTATTCTAAAGTAGACTAGCATCACTTAAAATTTTGTGGTGTGAGGAAAATGGTACTAGAATTGCCACCAGGAATGTCTGGGTTTGAATTCTGCTTCTGATACAAACTATGTGCCCTTGAGCATGACATGTATCCTCTCCTGACCTTCATCTCTAAAATGTTCATAATTGTACCTATCTTCCTAGGGTACCATGAAGTGCAAATGAGAATCTATCTAGAATGGGTTGCATACTTTAATGTGCCCTGTACATGGCATTGCCACTCATTCTGTGGCTACTTCATTGGACCTGGTATCTAACTGAGAGGCACAGACTGTACCCCATCTTGTGTGACTCATCCCAACAACATATTCCAGTTGTAGATTCCTAATGAATGGAATCTAAGTGGAGTAGATAATGTACAAACAGGGAATGTTGTGAGGTGGCAATTACAGGGGGAAGCTTGAGTGAGATGTCAAGGTCTCTTCTCATCTGGTTACCCAATCAGTCAGGAAGTATTGATTGCATTCATTCTCTTCCCTTTCGCTATCTCCTAAGTGTAAGATTCTGCATTAAACACTAAGAAGAAAGGATGAACATAGGAGTTACCTGAATGAATTGAAGGAGCAAGAAGTTCCAGCCTTTGTGAAAACAAGGTGTTCTGAGCAGAGCGTGTGGTTCGAAAAACTCCTTTGATATGTGGTTAACACACACATACACGCACAGACACACACGCTGCCTGACTCATTTTTTCTGGTTTGTTTAAACTAACGTATGGTTTCTCTGAGAAAACAACAAAAACAAATTTACTGAAGTGTCATCTGAAGCAAGGAAAGATGGCTTCTGGCTCTTTTTATGGCTTAGTGAGACAAGTGAGACATTTTTATGTCTTTTGGATCTCATTCATTGCATTTGGATATGGGAAAGACTTAGAACTAGAACTAGGGCAAGGTAAATGGGACTTTGACCACAGCTTGGAAATATGCAAGGTATCAACAATTCTAGTAGCACAAAAACAACGAAGTTTAGCAGCTAGTTAGAAAGAATAATTAAAAGTTAAAAGAGGAAGGTACCAGGTGGCATGCCTCCCACTCTTTATTCCCTCCCCTCCCCCCAGGTCAAAACTTCCCCAGTAATAGTCTATACTGCCCTGGGGTATCTTCCACACCTTCTTCTCTCTGCCTACCCCGTTGCTCTACTTACTCAATTTGTCTTAGAAAGTTGATATGAGAATGTATTTTATGTTGCTTTGCCAGGCTGCTCCCCCACCTCCCTCCCCACCCCATGCCCTAACAAATCACTGGTTTTGAATCTGGAAAAATGTAGAGAAAAATAGAATGCAATAAATGAATAAGCATTCATTAAACATTTATTATGTGCCAAGCATATTCCAAAAATGTAATCTCCATTAATTCCCAGGGAATGGGTACTTCCCTCTTCTCTACTAGACTAATTTGAAGAAATTAATATAGAATTTATATTTAATCTTATAAGTGTTAAAGCAAAGAAAGATATTAATCTGGGGTGTGTAGGAATAGGAAAAATAAGGGAAAATAAACCTTTAGTTGAATTGCATGAGCTACCAGGACCTGACCATTAATTAGTTTTATAAATAAATGGTATTTAAGAAGAGATTTGAGGGAAGAAATACGGCTTTAGCTACCCTCCTCTCTCTCTCTCTCTCTCTCTCTCTCTCTCTCTCTCTCTCTCTCTCTCTCTCTCTCTCTCTCTCTCTCTCTCTCTCTCTTCCCTCCATTCCCTACCCCCCCCCCCCCATCTCTCTCTCCTTTTCTCCCAAGATGTCTCAATAAATCTTCCCAGCTTCACATTTAGCTTCAGGCTGTATGTGAGATGGGGTTACATTTTTTAAAATCTTTCATTCCAGTTCATTTTGAATTATATTTGTGTGAAAAGGAGGTTTGATCTCTTTTTTAACCTTTGAGAACATAATTCAACAACTGGAAAATTTATTTTCCTCTAACTTTCCAGAAAATATAGAAAAATCTGTTTCCCAAGAGTGCAGGCTTTTGAAAGAAGTCTTTAAAATTCGCCTAAAAATAGACTTTTCTTTTCTGTTCTTCTATTCAGCTCTTGAAGATTGTAACTCTAAAGCAGGGATTCTTTTTTTTTTCAGAGAATCAAACAGAAGTTTAATTTTAAAGTGAGGGAAATGGAGTGCAAGCAAAGAGTGGAATTAGACTCATGTGCCTGGATCCGTGTCAGGGGACTAGAGGTGGTGTGGGGAGATCTTCATACCTATACCAGTGGCAATACAGTGAGCTGTAGCCCTGAAAACGAGGGATAACATTAACGATGAGACCAGTTTGATTCCCAGCAGGGCTTCATGACTGGAATATGGGCACTTGTCCAAGCTGGTCTAGTTCTTGTCTGAGCTCAGACCAACACCTGGTACTGGTTAAAGCAATACAATAATTCTGTGAAACAATTGAGCTATTTTCCTGTGGCTGAGATCATCCAGAAAGTGAGTGCAAAGGATTGTTGTTATGCCAACCTCAGGGCACAAGCTTGCTTTCTGGGCCTTAGCTCTGGATGACAGGGTGTGTCCTAATATCATGACCTTTCCCCCTTTGTCCCAAAAGAAGGGGGTCTGAAATAACGCCTACTCTTCTAGTCAATAAAGGAGAGACAGATATAAGCCAAGATGCCATGAGAGGCCAGTTGGGCCAGGACACGATGTTGAGTTGAACAGATCTTGTCTGGCCATTGTTTGCTTGTAAGTAGAAAAGAGAAGGGGGCCAAAAATGTAGAAGGAGAAAATGCCAACTCATACTTTAATCAAGCTCTTGGTGGTTGGGCACATTAAAAAAGGATAGGGGAAAAAAAACTAGGACAGTATACTTAGCCCTCATCCATAATCTTGGGACAGCTGTTTCATCTGGTAAAGCAAAAATTCTTAAACTGGGGCCTGGGAAGTCTTTTTAAATTTGCTAACTGCATTTCAGTGTAATTGGTTTCATTTGTAATCTTTTAAACATTTAAAATGATTATTTTGAAAAGGGTTCTTGGGCTTGCCTACAGTGTCAAAGGCACTGACTACTACTTTAGAAGCACTACTTTAAAATGTCTTGCTAAGTCCGTGAGTTTGTACAATAAGAATAAGTATGTTATAGAACAGTGAAGGTAAATATTAGGGGAAAGGGAAATGAACCAAGGGCCTGAGAAACATGGCAGTGGTTCCTTTAGGCAAATAACCTTTGCACAGATACCTCTTCCAAAGACATATTCAAACTAAGTTGAACCTCCTAGCTAACCAAATCTTATCCTAGTCCCTCATCTACTCACAGAATTATTTCCCATAAGTTTATCTGTTCGCCAAAGTCCCAGTAGAATTTGGTCTTATTTTTATTTCAATTCAGTGGAATAGTATGAATTTCAAAGTTCTTAAAATCATAGTTCTTTGATTATTAGGGAGAAAGGCTTTTTTATTTGTGTATCTTTTAAATATGATTTGTTCATAACCTTTGTAGGACCTTACTCTGGTACTTGTTATGGTATGGAGATGACTTTGGGTTCTCAAAGGCAGAGTACAGGCTTTCCTAGATATTTTACCATGTTGCAAAGGCTTTGGGTCTGCTCCCAATCAGACATTATATCTGCTTTGTGAATATTTGCTTAGTTAAGAATGAGGAGGCTTGTCACCCATGTGTCAGTTCACAGGGGACAAGTCTCCTCATTCTCTGGCCCCAGAAAGCCATGAAACAAAGGAAAATTAGAAAATGAAGATTTTTCATCCTGGGCAATCCCCTCTTGCTCCTATGGAGGACAAAGATGATTCTAGGAATCACTGTTTTTAGAATATCCATAAACATTCATTTAGCTGATGGTGCTCTGAATGAGAGATTCTTTTCTAGTCATAAATGAGTGAATTTACTATTGGAGAAAATTCAGCCCAGAAATCCTGACATTCCTAATCTGAATAAAATCAAAAGAGAAAATGAAATTGAAATGAATTGATTCCAAGACCTCTTTGGAGAGATAAATGAATTGGCAGAATTGATCTTCTCATGTGTCCCAAGGCAACAAGAAATATCATTTTCTAACCTACCAGGTCATCTCATTTTTAGTCCTCATTTGCCAAAGGAACACCATGAATGTAACTGGAATTTTTGTATCAACATTTATTGAAGAAGGTAGAGAAGAGAAATGCTATGAAAAATTTGATATCGTTTTCCCAAACTAAATCAAAATAGATATGGTTACTTAATGGCTTCAGTGTGAAAATGGGTAAAAGGAAGATATAAAAAAATACTAGAAAAGATCTAAGAAGTGAGAGATAGCAAAGGTTTATTAAGTGTAGAGAAATGTTACCAGCATATCATGAATGCTTTCTTTGAGAAGAGAGGTGGGAGGCACTGGGAATGGCAAACACCAAATAATTTCACAGAAAGCAAAATAGACTATGCTCTAAAAGACAAGAAATGATTTGTTATGGATGTGAGTCATTTGTGAACCAACTTTCTATGTACAATCTGAGCATTGATTTGTTGAGACAAAGAATAAATCAATAGCAAATTGGAAGAAATAACAAAAATGTGAATATATGGTATGTAATTGGATGACTCCCATCTGACTTATTTGAGCAAGTTGTTGATGTCTAAAAAGTGGAGGGAAGAATCGATAAAGGAATAGACAGCAACATGGACTATAACTATTTCATAGGAAATTGGAATCATTTTCTACAACAAGATCAAAAGACCAAGAACCTAGAAACACCTCAAAGCAGAAAATATTTAACCTTCTAGAAATAAGTGAAGAAATATGGTAACTAAGGACAATGGCAGTTGAGAACACAAATGCATTTTAAAATCTTAAGAATAGTAGAGAATTATGGATAATATCATATCATGAAATGGCAAGAAGGAGCGAAGGAAAAAAACAAATTTACAAAAAGTTTGGGAAGTGGCAAGTTATCACTAAAGTATGTAAGGGTGAAAACAGAAAGAGAACAATGAAGATAAGAAAAGAAAAAATTCTGTAAATGTCTCTGATAAATTATTTTGAGCATAGTGGATCTTCTTTTACCTTCTTGTATATATCCTGTTCTGTTGCTTGTTTCTTTTTTCTGTTTTTGATGGGACTTGTGATCTCACTGGCACAGAGGACTCCTCTGAAGGAAACTCCTGCTAGGAATGGAGATCATTCATTTGCTCTACAGATGAAATCTTACAGCATTTCCTGGGACACTGAGAGGTTCAGTGAGTTATTCAGGGTCAAACACCCAGCATGTATCAGAGGTAGGATTTGAATTTAGGTCTTTCTGATTCAGAGGCCAGCTCTGGTCCCCTGCACAACCCTACCTCTCCCTATACTTTTCTATTCCTCTATTTTAAAAAATTTCTTGCAGATCAAGTGCTGATGTCCTTTCCTATGGGAAATCTCCAACCCCTGAAGTCCCTATGCCAATGAAATTGTAAGCCTGGTCTAAGATAGGAAAAAAACCAAGAGAATTTATTAAAGGAAAGAGTTTTGTCTCAGTTCCAACAATTGTTTCTAGCTGAGACCTCATTCTAGCCTGGCTCTCCTACTGTCCTGTCTCATCCAAGCCTTCACAGATTCCTTTGCTGAATCTTTACTCAGGTCACCATTGCTAAAGGAAGTTCTGTCCTGGGCCCCCTTCTCTTCTTCCTATGTACTACTTCACTGGATGATTTCATCCGCTTCTGAAGTTTTAATGATCATCTCCATGTTGATTATATTGACATCTTGATATATGTTGATATGATGTATGTTGATATCTACTTACCCTGTCTTAACCTCACTCTTGAATCCTATCTCCGGCCTTTGAGACATCGCAAACTGGATATCACGTAGACATCTTATTCTGAACACATCTAAATTTGAGTTCACTGTTTTTTCCTCCCCAACTTTTCCCCTTCTGTACTTCTCTATCCCTGTCAAGGGCACCATCATCCTTCCAATTATGCAGGCTCAAAACTTAGGTGTTGTCCTTGATTCTTTCCTGCCTCTCATCCTCCACATCCTGTTGCCAAATCCTATCAATTTAATATTCAAAATATGTCTCACTTGCTCCTCTTTTCTGATCTATCACTGCCACCCAACTCCTCCAACACTGCAAGTACAGATGTGCATCACTTTGTGCCTGCATTAGAACTAGTTGGTCAAGACTTTTGGTTCTTCAATACTCTTCTATTCTGGTCCATCTTCCACTCAACTGTTCAATTAATCTTACTAAAACAGAAATTTTAACGTATCCCCTCACCTCTATTGAGTAAACCTTAGTAGCTCCCTATCATCTCTAGGATCAAATATAACTTTCTCCATTTGTCATTCAAAGGCTTTCACAATCTGGACCTCTTCTGTGTTTCCAGTTTTTTGTTTTACCCCTTGTTTTCCCCTTCAGTCCCTCTCTGCTGTTTCTAGAACAAGACACTACTTTCCAGATTCTATGCATTTTCACTGACTTTTCCACATGCCTGGAATGTTTCCCCTCATCATCTCTGCCTCTTGCCTTCTCTGGATTCCTTTAAAGGATCCCACTTTTGCAAGAAACCATCGATGATCCCAATTAATGTTAGTGCCTTCCCTCTATTAATTATGTCCAACTTATTCTGTATGTATTTTGTTTGAACATAGTTGCTTGCATGTTGCTTCTCTCCTTAGACTGTGATTTTCTTGAGAAAACCAGACTGTCTTTTGCCTTTGTTTGACTCCTATCTCCATCTCCTGGCACACTAGGTATTTAATAACGACTTATCGAATGACTGACTAACCTCATTTCAATTTGATGTTTCCATCAGTCCCTGAACGTAACCTTCTCTATCACCCAATATAATGGTTCACTTGGTAATATCACAGCTATGGATCCCCAAATCCCCTACGTCTCAATTACTGTCCCAAAGAGAACTAGAGGCTGATAATTCTCAATACTTCCTTGACCCCTGAAATATGCTACGAAGATGCTTTGAACAGAAGGAGCCTGCTACTTCAGTGGGATACAGATGGCTCTCCAGACATGTTGAAGCTTGTTTTGACTTGATTCATAGTGATTATTACTCAAGACTTCCCCACAATGTCTGTTGACGGATACATTTCAGAGCTCTCCCTTTAGGACTCAGCTCAAGTTCTAGTTTCTATAAGAGGTCTTTCCAGGGGCTAATGTTTTCCCTTCTGACATTACCTCCCATTTCCTTAAAATACTTAGTTATTTATATGTCATTTCGCCATTAAACTGGAAGCTTCTTGAAAGCAGGGGCTCAGTTTTTGTTATTCTTTGCATCCCCAGCCCCTAGCAAAGTGCCTGGCACAGGATAATGATATAATAAATGCTCATTTCAGTTCTAACAATCTAGGAGTGTGCTTTCTGATTTGGAGAAAGGAATATACAATGAACTGCTCTTTCACCATTCTCCCCCCCCCCCCCCCCCCCACCTCACGACACACATGAAGACCTCCCTAATGTCCTGGAGCATAATAGGACTTGTCTTGTAAAATTTCCACATTTGAAGAGGTCATCTTACCTGCCATTTTCTCTGTGAAACTTTGAAAGAGGTCAGGAATTCTCATTCTCTCCCAAAGCCTGAGGGTCTTGGCCCTTTTAAGGGCCAGTTTGCATTACTCATTTCACTGGGGACTAAAGCTTTCCCATAAATCCATTTCAGAAAAGTCATTAAAAGAGTAAATATCTCCTGGTAAAGACTTGAGCTAAAAAGTGGGGCTAGCTTTCTCCATCCCCCATGATAAATGGCTGTTTGCTTCTCACTGCCACCTTCTTTGAAAGCATTTGAATGAGAGGAATTTTCTCTTAAAGATTACTTTTTCTCTGACAAACAGTAAGTACAATGGGATGCGTAGCTATATCTTTTGGCCAATTTGAGGCCTATAAAACTGTGGTTTGTTGTACAATATGGTTTACAAAAGCCTGCCTCTTCCTTCTTACACTTTTATCAAGGATACTCTTTCTGGTGTATGTAGATGATTCTCATACATTTTTAAGTAGGTATAGAGATGAAGGTAGGCAGTTATTGATTGATCTGTTCTCACAGAGCAACAACAATGCCGTAGGTTTTGGGGTCCCCCTAATTCTTTGGTATCCTGCTGAAAATAAATCATTCAAGAGCAGTAGTTGTAATGAAGCCATCTGATTGGGAGGAAAAAAAGGTTGATTCCCTAACACAAGTGAAAGATAAGCAATGTGCTGTCCATATATTCCATTGGGTCTAGGCAATGTCAAGACATCTAGAAGAGGTATTTTTAACCTGGGATTCCATGGATAGACTTCAGGGAGCTGGTAAAGTTATTTAAAAAAAAAACCCCTGTATCTTGATAACTGCATTTTGGTATAACTGGTTTCCTGTAAAATCCTATGTACTGAAACTATTTTATGAATTTAATAGCAATATTTTGAGCTAGACTTAGCCCCTTAACCAAAGGGGTCCAGAACACAAAGAAAAAAAGGTTAGGAACCCCTTGATCTAGAATAAAGGTGATCCACAATGAGGTGGACCCCCTGAGAAGCATTTATTGGAGGACATGAGAAAAAAAATCATACAAGGTATCTAAGCAGAGTTGGTCTTGGGGCTGGTTGCGCCATTGCAGAGAGTGTCCGCAGGGATGAGACCATACTTTTATAGAAGATCTTTAATTGATGCAATATTTGAAAATAATTAAAGGAAGGTCCCCTGTTCAATAAAAGCCATATTTCCAAATCAGCAAAACTGGCTTTGATTCAAAGATAAACATCTTATGCTCAGCGATAAATGAAAGAGATGATCCTCTAATTCATTCAATCCAATACACATCTAGTACGCCCTTTCTTCATGCCAGGTGCTCGAGACACAAAGATAAGAATAAACTAGTCTTTGCCTTGCAGGAGGAGTGTGTTACTGGTCCCATAAAGGTATAACTGGCAGAGTAGTCCTCACCCAGGACTCAGAGTCTGGTTGAAATTCTAGGAAATTCCCTTGAACCCCAAGACTGAGTTCAAGGGTCTGAAGCACCTGGTAACATTTGGATAGAGCTGTGGGCCTGGAGTCAGGAAAATCTGAGTTCAGATCTGGCCATGGATACTTATTTCCTGTATTTCCCTGGGTAAGTTAAGGTTTGCCTCCATTTTCCTCAGTTTTCTCAACTACAAAATAGTGCTAACAATCACACTCAACTCGTCGGGGTGTTGTAAGAAACAAATAAGTAAATGTTTGTTAAAAAACGCTTAGCAGTGCCTGGCAAATAATAGGTACTATATAGATCCTTCTTCCCCCTCCAGTTTTTCATCTTATTTTAAATTCAAATGTTTTCCCTGACTATTAATGTATGACTTTCTTCTGAAGTACACCACTTTCACTCAGCCTTTCCCTCCTTTGTTCATCTGTAACTGTGTTGGCCATAGGTCCTTTCAAGTACAGGTGGAGCTCCCTTTCCTATTTCTCTGGTCTTGGCTGCTCACTGAGTAGTATTCCAGTCTGGTCTCAGTTTCTTCATCGGTAAGATGGAGGAGCTGGACTTGATGACATATAAAGTCCAATGATTTTATGCCCTGTAAAGTGAGAGGGCTCTAAATCTCGTACTCTGGTATCCAGAATCTTCTTCAGCTGGCAAGTTTCCTAGTTAAGCTTACAGCCGTTAAGATCTAAGCTGCTTTCTCAAAACACTTAACTTGTCCCTGAAAGGTGAGTTCATCACTCACCAAGTAGTGGGATCTTTTTAACAAGTCCCTGTTTGGCTCTGAAATTCAGTTCCACATTACCTCTGATTGTCTCAGGTGCCTTCCTGCCCAGACCCTATCTAAGTTCTCAAAAGGAAACTTAAGAGGTCAGCCAGTCCAGTTTCTGCCTTCAGGCAGTACTTGGGATGGATGGTTGCTTGACCTGTTTCTAAGAAGAGACAGTCTATCCCCACACATGCCCTTCCACCCCCACCCCCAGTCTTACTGGTGTCTTACAATACTCAATCATCCTTGTAGTCTGGAGAGTCTTCCTCCTGGCTAATCTGAGTTTTTGAAACTCATTTCCTCTTGCTTTAGCCTCCAGTCCTGTCCTCTGTAGACAGGAGGTAGTGATGGTCAGACCTTCCATGTAATAACCCTTCTCCTCAATGGCAAATAAATCCAACCTGCCATCCCCCTGCTCCCCACTAGATTAAATTGCCTGTTCTTTTCTCACACAATTACTAGTCAAACCATTTCACCATTTCTATTCCCCTTGACTTTCACTAATTTCTCCTGGTTCCTCTTTTGATATTTTTTTAAATTCTGAATTTAACAGATAATAAAAATATATCTATATATAAAGTAGAATGGAAAAGGAGATGTATGAAGTCACAAATCTCAATTACATACAGTTTGCTTTCTAAAAGAACATATAATAAATTCAATGCTGTTTTCAAAGTTGTATTTAGTTGTCTTTCATTTATTTTTGAAAGACATCAATAACTGTTTTCATTCTCCTTTTTTTCTGGCATTACTATTTCTAGCTCTCATTTCCCTCAATGAATTCTTCCCTGATAAAAAAGCAAAACACAATTCCAGTAACAAATATGCACAGTCAAGCAAAACAATTCCATATATCTACCATGTCCAAAAATGTATGTGTCATTCTGCATCCCAAGTGCATTGTTTCTATGTTAGGAGTTGGGTAGTATACTTCATCACAAGTCCTCTGGCACCATGGCTGGTCATTGAAATGATGAGAGTTTTTAAATCTTTCAGAGCTATTTTTCCTTACAAGGTTACTGTTATCATCAGAATTGTTCTCCTCTACTCATTTAATTCTGTATACGTTCATATGTTTTCCCAGGTTTCTCTGAGTCCATTCCTTTCTTCATTTCTTATGATAAAATAATTTTTCATCACATTCAAAGGCCAAAATTTGTTCAGTCACTCTTGAATTGTCAGGTACTACCTTTGTTTCCAGTTCAGTGCCACTACAAAAAAAAAGCTAGTATATAGTTGTATGATAGATAGATCGGTACACACATACACACGCACATATCCTTTTTTGTGTGTTGGTTTGTTTTGTGTTATGGGCCTACTAGTGGCATCAGTGGGTAGAGAACATTCAAAAACTTTTGACTACAGTTCCAAATAGTTTTCCAAAATGGCAGAACAACTCCATTCACGATGTGTTAGTGTGCCTATCTTCCCACAACTCCTCCAGCAATTGTCTGTGTTCCTTTATTATCACCTTTACAAATATGTCAAGAACAAAGAAGACCATCAAAATTGTTCCAATTTTCATTTCTCTAATTAGTTAGTGATTGGGGGAATAAGTTTGTTTCTCTTCCTTTGAAAATTGTTTATTTGTATCATTTGTCCATTTATCTATTTGAGGTTAGTTGTCTTTGTTATGTACTTGGATCAACTCTTTGTATAACTTAGAATTTGACTTGTTGCCAAGATTTTCCCACTTAACTGTTTGCTTTTCAATTTTAATGGCTTTGATTAATTTGTGCAAAATATTTTCCATTTGATGGTATCAAAATTGTCTATTTGTTCTTCTTTTATCCTTTCTATCCCTTTCCTGTTTATGAGCACTATCCTTATTCATAATTGTGAAAGATGTTTTCTGTTTAATTCCTCTGAATCTGTTTCTTTTCTTGAAAAATGAGAATAACAAAAAATTTACAGCACAATGGTTATGGGGGAAATCCTTTGTAAACCTTTCAGTGGTATGAATATTTATGGAAATATTAGTATTAATAACAAACCCATTAGCCATGCTAAGAACTGACTAGGTTCAGAAATACTCTGTTTCTGGGAGAAGCTTGATTTTGTGAGGCAGCTTTATCCAACCCATAGTGCTAGATCTTAGGGAATACAGGGCTACATTCCCCTTTACATCCCATCATAATGTGCGCAAGTTGAGCCCAGAAGTATTTGATTGCTTGTTTTACAGACCTGAAATGGATGTAGAAAGAGCATTTCTTTTCCTTTTTCTTCCATCATACTTGGGAATTCTGTAAAAGCATGAGAAGTTAGCATGAATCAAGGAGATAAAATACATGGATTTTAAACTTCAGCTCCACCACTAATCAATTGTGCCAACTTTGAAAAGGCAATTGATGAGGCAACATTTATTTGTTGTGACTGCAAAATGCCAGGCACTCAGCTAGGTGCTGGAGATGCAAAGACACAAAACGTCCTCACCTAAAGAAGCCTGGATTAGTGCTCACAGTGGTGGTGATGGGGACAACATGTACATATACAAATGCAAATCCCTATTATGATAATTAGCTCATTTTAAACCCAGGGGGAATATAATAGGCCCATGCGGTTTCTCTTCCATTGCTTTAGGTAATTTACATTAAAAGAAAAGTCAGATATAAATTTATAATAACTGAGTCCTAAGAAAAATTCCCAACATTTAGGTAGAGATCTGGCACATACACACACACACACACACACACACACACACGTGTATTTTATAGGTATATATGTATATTCACGTTTATTTTCACATTTACATGTCTGTGTATCTATCATGTTACATGTATTTATTATAGTATAAATGTTATGTGGATATGTGTGCATGTGCACATGTGTGTGTATTTATTTATTTCTAGTTAACCTCTGTGGTCTTTGTGGTTGAGGCAAATTCAAGTTACAGCAATCATTTGAGTAACACAAAAAGCAGAGTATATTCCAATGCTTGCTTTTTAAAAGAAGGCACTGGGAGGTGAAGTTAGGGAAAAGGCAGATATATTCCTTGGAACTTTTCTTAGTCCTTGAAGAGGGTTGTGACTCTCCTGCTTGTTTGTTCTTTCCCATCCTTGGATCCTCATGGTTTTCAGTCTTTTTCTCTGTCCCTGAGTTCCATAGAAAAAAGGCCCTACACAAATACAGGGCATTATTGAACTCAATTCCTTGGCAAAACCTCAGAGAACATGGCATCAAATGAAACACTGACTTGGTACTGATAGATCACTTGGCACCCCTAAACAGAGAAGTGTTTTTCTCCTACAGTGGTATGTTTTTACTGATTTTTGTGTTCTGATCTTGGAGGCATACAAAATTCCCCAGAGGCAGATTAAAATGCAATTGTACATGTTTTTTTTCCAATTCATCATAATTCTATGCAACATGACTAATGTAAAAATGTGTTTACTAGGAATGCATGTGTAGAGCCCACATCAGATGGCATGCCATCTTGGGGAGGGAGAAGGAGGAGGTAGGGGTAGACAATTTAAACTTCTGAAAGTTGAATGTCGGAAACTAAAAATAAATTAATAAACTAAAAGTGTAAATGTTATTGAAAAATGTTTAAGAAAATAAATTTATTTATTTACATACATACATACATACATTTTTATATTCATACATATCTATATACACACATACATATATACATATATGTGTGTATGTATAATTTGTGGTTTTCTAAGTCAATATACACCAGGGATCATTTTGATTTGAGTTTGACAACAATGTATAGGATTTGGCCCATTATTATAATGCTTTAAGCAGATTGTTGAAATTCTTGAGTTTTGGAGGGTCCAGAGACACATTTTTCTAATAATTCCATCCCTTCCTGGTCTATTGTGACTTTGGTTTTGTGCAGTCTTAATGATTTATATGTGGCAATGGAGAGAGGGCAGGTCTTAGAGTTGGGAAAATCTGGTTTCAAGTCCTCATTTGGATACATCCTAGCTCTGACCAGTAGCAAATCATTTAACTTCTCAAGGTCTCAATCAAATCTTTAAAAAGTTATTCAAGCTCTTTTCTTATATTGTTGTCAATTCCTAATGATGGACCTCCCACACCCACAAAACTTTCATTTTAACAAAAAAGGATAGTTAGAAGTTATAGCCAAGATGGCTGAGTGATAGAGAGACGAAGGTTAGGGAAAATTGTCTTAAACAGTCTAAGTTCACAACTAGCTATCTACACAAGAAAGAGGAAAGAGTGGGAGGAGTGCGAAACACATGAACCTTATTTTCATCTAAACTAGTCAAAACATGAAAGAATACATACATTGTTGTGTACAGAACTACATTTCATTAAATGGGAAGAGGAGGGAAAGTAGAGAAGAGATATGGGGGGAGAAGACGTAGGGTTAAATTAAGGGAAGCATTAGTCCTAAGTAAGACAAGAAGTTATAGATAAGTTGGTGAGTTGTTTGAAGGAATTTACACTGTGATGAAATCATGATTTGACCAAAAAAATTATTTCCAATATCTTTCTTAAAATTGTAAACTCTCAGAAGGTAAAGATGCTATTTGCTATTTGTTCTGCATATTTATGATTTAGACACTGTTCAGAAAATGTTACTGATTGGTATTCCCTTCAAGAATTCCAAGAGTCATATAAACTATTTGGGAAAATAGGCCAAGAAGGAGGTCTTCTAAATTTCTTTTATGACTCAAATATAGTGCTGATAGCTAAATCAGGAATAGCAAAAACAGAGAAAGAAAACTATAGATCAACTTCCCTAGTGAAGATTGATGCAAAAATTCTAAAAGAAAAATACTAGCAAGAAGATTATAGTAATATAACACATAGATCATAAACTATAACTGAGTAGGATTTATATAAGGAATTCAGGGCTGATTCAATATTAGGAAAACTATCAGTATAATCGACCATATCAATATCAAAACTAACAGGAATCATGCAATTATCTCAATAGATGCAGCAAAAGATTTTGACAAGATATAGCACCCATTCCTATTAAGATCATAGGAATAAATGGAACTTTCTTTAAAATGATAAGTAGTATCTAAAATCATCAACAAGCATTATTTGCAATGGCTATAAGCTATAAGACTTCCCAATAATATGAAGGGTAAAGCAAGGATGCCCATCATCACCATTATGACTCAATATTGTACTAGAAATAACTATCACAAAAGAGAAGAAAAATAAGTTGAAAGAATTAGAATAGGCAATGAGAAAGAAAACTATCATTCTTTGTGAATGATATGATGGTATACTTAGAGAATTAACTGAAAAACTAGTTGAAATAATTATCAACTTTAGCAAAGTTGCAGAACATAAAATAAATCCATATTTATCGATCCTCATTTCTATATGTTACCAACAAAGCCCAGCAGCAAGAGATAGAAAGAGAAATTTCATTTAAGATAACTATAGACAATATAAAATGCTTGGGAGTCTACCTGCCAAAAGAAATCCAGGAACTAATTTATCATAATTATAAAACACTTTTCATACAAATAAAGTCAGGCTAAACAATTGGAACAATATTCATTGATAATGGGTAGGTTGAGTCATTATAATAAAAATGATCATTCTATCTAAATTAATTTACTTATCCATTGCCATACCAATCAAACTACCAAAAATAATTTTATTGAGCTAGGAAAAATAATAACAAAACTAATTTGAAACAACAAAAGGTCAAGAATATCAAAGGAATTAATTTTTTAAAAGATGGTTTACCCATACCAGATCTCAAACTGTATTATAAAGTGATAATCATCAAAACAATCTGGAACTAGCTGAGAAATATAGTGATAGATCAGTGAAATAAATTAGGTATATAATACACAGTTGTAAATGACCATAGTAATCTAATGTTTGATTAATTCAAAGATCTAAACTTTTGGGACAAGAACTCAGTATTTGACAAAAAATGCTGGGAAAATTGGAAAACAACATGGAAGAAACTAGGTATAGACCAGTATCTCACACTGTATACCAAGACAAGGTAAAAAGGGCTATACTATTTGGACACAAAGGATGATTATAAGCAAACTAGGGGAACATGGAACAGTTTACCTGTCAGATATATGAATAAGGGAAAAATTTTGGGCCCAACAAGAGATAGAAATCATTACAAGGTCATTACAAGGTGCAAGATGGATAATTTTGATTATGTTAAATTTAAAAGATTTTGCACAAACAAAACCAATGCAACCAAGATTAGAAGGGAAGCAGAAAATTGGGGATTTTTTTTTTTTTTTTTACAGAATATGTCTGGTAAAGGTCTAATTTTTCTAATATATACAGAACCAGGTCAAATTTATAAGAATGAGAGGAGGGAGGTGGAGCCAAGATGGTGGATTAGGACAGACCTGTAGAAGCTCTCCCCCCACAGCCCATAAAATACCTTCAAAAAATGACTCTAAACAAATTCTAGAGCAGCAGAAGCCACAAAACAGCAGAGTGAAAGAGATTTCCAGCCCAAGACAGCCTGGAACGGTGATAGGAAAGGTCTGTCATGCTGGGCTCAGAGGAGAGCACAGCCCAGCCTTGGCCAGGCTATGTGAAAGGGACAGGACTGGAGCAGGCTTCAGGGTGCAGTCACAGGTAGCAGCTGCAGTTCCCAGATTTCTCACTCCACAAATGCCAAAGACAGCTTCAGAGGTCAGTGAGAAAGCTCTTTCACCTGGGTAAGAAGGGAGCAGGGTCTTGCCCTACTCCTGGCCCACGGCGACCCCAAGTGATGGCAGCATCCACTTTTGGAGCCTTCAGCTTAAAGACCCTGTGAGCTACCAATCTAAATCTCAGTCCTGAGTGGTAGTCCTGGGGTGAGGAAGAGAGCTGGTGTGGTAGAGCTGGTGGAGGCTCTGGAGAGGGAATTCTACTCACAGATCCTGGGCAGAAAAGCTTGTGGTTTCTCCCAGACCAGAGTGCAGGCCAGGAGAGGAGCAAATTCCTCTCCCTTGATTGTGCCACCTTGGAGGAACTGAGAACTTACAGGTCCTTAGAGTATACTTTCCTCTTGACAAAGGACTCAACAATCAAATAAGTGACTGGAAAAATGCCCATAAAAGGGGAAAAAATAATACTATAAAAGGTCACTTTCTTGGTAAACAGATATTTTCTTCCATCCTTCAAGATGAGCAAGAACAATGCATACCATCAGAGGAAGACATAAAAGTCAAGGTTTCTGCATCCCAAACCTCAAAATAAATATGCAATGGTCTCAGTTCATAGAAGAGCTCAAAAAGGATTTTGAAAATCAAGTAAGAGAGGTGGAGGAAAAATTGGGAAGAGAAATGAGAGCAATGCAAGAAAATCATGAAAAGCAAGTCAACAGCGTGGTAAATGAGACCCAAAAAATGATGAAGAAAATAGTACCTTTACAAATAGACTAAGTCAAATGGCAAAAGAGGTTGAAAAAGCCAATAAGAAGAAGAATGCTTTAAAAAACAGAATTAGCCAAATGGAAAAGGAGGTTCAAAAGCTCACTGAAGAAAATAGTTCTTTAAGATAGAATGGAGCAGATAGAAGCTAATGACTTATGAGAAACTAAGAAATTACAAAACAAAACCAAAAGAATGAAAAAACAGAAAACAATGTGAAATATCTCATTGGAAAAACAACTGACCTGGAAAACAGATCCAGCAGGGACAATTTTAAATTTATGGGATTACCTGTGAAAGTCATGATCAAAAAAGAACCTAGAAATCCTCTTTCATGAAATTATCAAGGAAAACTGCCCTGATATTCTAGAACCAGGGGCCAAAATAAATATTGAAAGAACCTACTGATCACCTCCTGAAAGAGACCCAAAAAGAGAAACTCCTAGGAATACTATAGCCAGGTTCCAGAGTTCCCAGGCCAAGGAGAAAATATTGCAAGCAGCTAGAAAGAAACAATTCAAGTATTATGGAAATACAATCAGGATAACACAGGATCTAACAGCTTCTATATTAAGGGATCAAAGGCTTGGAATATGATATTCCAGAGGTCAAAGGAATTAGGATTAAGACCAAGAATCACCTACCCAGCAAAACTAAGTATAATATTTCATGGGAAAAAATGATCATTCAGTGAAATACAGGACTTTCAAGCACTCTTGATGAAAAGACCAGACCTGAATAGAAAATTTGACTTTCAAACACAAGAACCAAGAGAAGCATGAAAAGGTAAATAGGAAATAGAAATCATAAGAGACTTACTAAAATTAAACTGCTTACATTCCTACATGTAAAGATAATATTTGTAGCTCTTGAAACTTTTCTCAGTATTTGACTAGTTGGAGGGATTATCCATATATACATACATATAAATATACACATACACACACACATATATACACACACACATACACACACACAGAGGTCACAGGGTAAGTTGAATAGGAAGGGATGATATCTAAAAAATAAAATTAAGGGGTGAGAGAGGAATATATTGGGAGGAGAAAGGGAGAAATGGAATGGGGCAAATTATCTTTCATAAAAGAGGCAAGAAAAAGCTTTTATTGGGGGGGTTGGTTTTTTTTGGAAAAGCTCTTTCAAAGGAGGGGAAAATGGGGGAGATGAGACACAAAAAATGAAGCTTACTCTTATCATATTTGACTTAAGGAAGGAATAACATAAACACACACTCAATTTGGGTATGAAAATTTATCTTACACTAAAGGAAAGTAGGGGAGAAGGGGAATTGGGGGGATGATAGAAGGGAGGGCAAATAGGAGGAGGAAGTAATTAGAAGTAAACACTTTAGGGGAGGGACAAGGTCAAAAGAGAGAATAGAATAAATAGGGGGCAGGATAGGATGGAAGGAAATATAGTTAGTCTTTCACAACATGATTTATTATGGAAGTCTTTTGCATAACTACACATGTATAGCCTATGTTGAATTTCTTACCTTCTCAGTGGGGATGGGTGGGGAGAAGTAGGAACTCAAGGTTTTAGGAATGAATGTTGAGAGTTGTTTTTGCATACAAGTGGGAAATAAGAAATACAGGTAATGGGGTATAGAAACCCTACAAGAAAAGAGAGAAGATGGGAATAAAAGAAGGGAGGGGTGTGATACAAGGGATGGCAGATTAGGGGAAGAAGTAATCAGAACGCATGGTATTTTGGGGTGAAGGAAAGGGAGAGATGGAGAGAAAATTTGGAACTCAAAATCTTGTAGAAATGAATGTTGAAAACTAAAAATAAAGAAATTTAAAAAACATTATAAGAACATAGGCCATTCCATAATAGATAATTGGTCAAATTATATGTACAGTAGGTTTTTCAATCAAATCTAACTACAGTCATATGAAAAAATATTCCAGATCACTATTGATTGCAGAAATGCCAATTAAAGTAACTCTGAGGTACCACTTCACACCTGGCTGATATGACAAAAAAGGAAAATGATAAATATTGGAGAGGATGTGAGGAAATTGGGACACTAATATAGTGGAATTATGAACTGATTCAACCATTCTGGAGAGCAATTTGGAACTATGCCCAAAGGGCTATAAAACTATGCATACCATTTGATCCAGCTATACCACTACTAGGTCTGTATCACACAGAGATTAAAAAAGGGGAAAAGGACCTATTTGTACAAAGATATTTATAAGGTCTCTTTTTGTAATGGCAAAGAACTGGAGATTGAGGGGATTCCCATCAATTGAGGAATGATTGAACAATGATTGTGGTGTATGATGGTGATCGAATAGAATTATGCTATAAGAAATGATGAGCAAGATGCTTTACGAAAAGCATGAAAAGATTTACATGAACTGTTGCAGAGTGAAGGGAGAAGAACCAAGATGTTAGTACAGTAACAGAAATATTGTAATGATGATCAACTGTGAATGACTTAGCTAATCTTAGCAATAAAATGATTCAAGACAATTCCAAAAGACTCATGATGAAAAATGCTTTCCACCTCCAGAGAAAGAACTGATGGAGTCAATACAGATCAAAGCATATTATTTTTTACTTTATTTGTTATGCTTTTCATGTATTTTCTTTCATAACATGACTAACATGGACATTTGTTTTGTATGATCGCATATGTATAGCCTATATCAAGTTGCTTCCTATCTCAGGGAGAGGGGAGGGAAGGGAGGGACAGAATTTGAAATTTAAAATTTTTTAAATGTTAAAAATGTTTCAGATGTAATTGGGAAAAATAAAATATATAAAAAAGACTTCCAAGGGTCAGGCAGAGTGGACTGCTACAGGGGAGGCCGAGGCTCATTGAGTTCTGAACTGCAATGAGCCAAGCCCATCTGGCATCCAAGCTCAGTACAGCAAAAGACAAATATACAAGGGCATATTGGTAAATATTTAACATCTGGCTTTTGAAAAAAAAGTATCAAAGACACACTTCTAAGTTTAATCAGCATAATTAATCACTCCAACCTTTCTTAAGTCTACACAATCAACGAAACAATAAAGTAAGCCCTGATTTGTAACATTATCACTTTTCTAGGTATAAATCCTCATATTGGGAAGAGGTGGGGAAGGAAACAAATATTTTCATAGGCCAACTATATGCCAGGCACTGGGATAAGCCCTTTTATTATCTCAGGTGATCCTCACTGCAACCCTGGAAGGTAGCTGCTATTATTATCCCCATTTTACAGCTGAGAAAACTGAGGGTAAGTGACTTGTCCAGGGTACCACAACTATTAGGCATCTGAGGCTGGATTTGGATTCAGATCTTCCTCACTCCAGGCTTGTGTTCTATCCACTGAGTCACCAGCTATCATCACTCAGTAATCACTTCTCTCTCAAGCCAGTTGGAGCCAAATCCACCAAATCATTGCCAATATAATAAGCTTCTAAGAGTGGAGGGACACAATAATTCCTAAGGAGGGGCAAACCATGTCAGACTAGAAAGAAAGCACATCAAAGCTTCCCCTCCCAATCAGATATGGGATCGAGCTGTGAGTGGTTTTCCACCTTGGGAGAAATAGGCAGATGCATTCTCTCTCTCTCAGAGGAGATCACCACCTACACCTACACCTGGGAAAGACTGACAAAATTGAACAAGACAAATGCCCTGGCATGGTGTAAAAATGGAGAGCAGGGAGAGAAAGAAAGCCTTCCTTTTACCCTTCTTCATTCAGTTTATGATACCCACACTGTGGATGAACAGTGATTTTCCCTCTCAAGACAGCAGAAAACCACACGCTGGAAAGAGAAAGACTGTCCCAGGGTGGCAGTTTTTAAAGACACAGCCTGTCAGAGGAGTCTACTCACGCTCATGGTGTAGGGAGAATACCTGGAATCAGATGGCCTCCAGATAAGTTGCTCTGGGCATGCCCAGCATTTATACTTAAAGAGGTGGTGATTTCATCACGGTGGAGACTCACTGCATTAATGTAGACTTATTAGGCAGTTTTTAAGAATTACCCTGAACCTCAAGAAGCACTCTTTGGTCAATCTAGTGATGAGCTTCTCTAAATATCTTTGAGCCTCAGTTTCCCCATCTGTAAAATGAGGTGATGGAACTAGTTGATGTCAAAGTTTCCTTTCAGTTCTAAATCTGTGCGTCTATGGCCATAAGATGAAATTCTACTTGACTAAAGTTGCTAAATGAAAACCCAGCTTCTTCATTATTTTCCTCTGCCTCTGTGTCTTCCCTAAATTTAAATACTGAGAGTAAGTAGGCTTAACTTGCATGTGTCTCCCAGAAATCTGTTTATGCCTAGAATTAGTAAATATCAAAATGCCTCTTTACACTGACAGGCAAAAGCTGCAAAAGGGAAATATGTAAACAAAAAAGAACTCATGGTGGGGGGATGAGCATACACGAAAGAAGATTAATTTGCATAATAAATAGTTCAATATTCAGTAGATTATAAAACAGCAATTATTCTTGAGTTGCTATATTAGGGCTTGCTAACAAAAAGGCATTTAAAATGTAATAGTGTGCCTTTCAGAAAAAAAAATTTCCCTCAAGGACCCTATTTTGATTTGGATATTTCTTTTAAAATGTCCCATTAATTCTTTTTTTCTCCACCACTCACCTCCACCCCTAAATATTGATACAATATTCCTAAAATATGGGCAGCTAAGTGGGGCATTGGATAGAACTTCAGGCCTGCAATCAGGAAGGCCTGAGTTCAAATTCAGCATCAGAGACTAGCTGTGTGACCCTGGACAAGTCACTTCACCTTGTTTGCCTCAGTTTCCTCATCTGTAAAATGAGTTGGAGAAGACAATGGCAAACCTGTCCAGGATCTTTGCCAGGAAAATTCCAAATGAGATCCCAGAAGTCAGATACAATTGAAGCAACTGAATGACATCAACATTTCAAAAATACAAATCTAACTCCATCTTTCCTTCACTTAGAGCTCTTCAGTAGCTCCCTATCGCTTCTAGGAATTCCAAAATTCTCAACTTGGCATTTAAAATGTTCTTCAATTTGGTGCCCATTTTCATTGCAATCTAGCTAACCCTGTAGACTACCTCCTACCCTAGGTCTTTGCATAAGTGTTCTCTGATCTCTAGAATGTTCTTCCTCCTTACCTCCACCCCTTAGAACCATTGCCTTCATTCAGATCACATCCCAAGTCCCATTTTTTCTTTTCTTTTCTTTTTCTCAATTATGTAAACTTTAAGACCTTTTTTTAAAGTTTGAGATTAAATTCTTTCCTGCCCTCCTTCCCCTTGCCCTCCTTCAGAAGGCAAGCCATTTGATACAGATTCTGCATGTGTAGTCATGCAAAACATTTCCATATTAGTCAGGTAACTACCGCCCCAGAAAGTAAAAAAGTATGCCTCCAACTGAATTCAAACTTTGTCAGTTCTTTCACTGGAAGTGAATAGCATTTTTCATCAGAAATCTTTTGGAATCCTCTTGGATCATTGCTTTGCTGAGAATATCAAAGTCATTCACTTGATCATTGTTACAATGTTGCTATTAACATGTAAAATTTTCTCCTTGTTCTGCTTACTTCACTTTGGATCAGTTCATATAAGTCTCCCAAGGTTTTTCTTAAACCATCTTGCTCTTCATTTCTTATAGCATAATAATATTCCATCACAATTATATACCACAACTTGTTTAGACATTCCTCGACTGATGGGATAATCCCTTGATTTACAATTCTTTGTCACCACAAAAAGAGTTTTTTTGCACATACAGGTTCTTTTCCCTTTTAAAAAAAAATCTCTTTGGGATACAGATCTAATAGTGGTATTGTTGGATCAAAGGTTATGCACAGTTTTATAGCCCTTTGGGCATAGTTCCAAACTGTTTTCCAGAATGGTTGGATTACGTCATACTTCCACCAACATTACATGAGTGTCCCTATTAGTTCACATCCCTGACAACGTTTGTCATTTTCCTTTTCTATCATATTACCCAACTGGATACATCAGAGTCATTTTAATTTGAATTTCTCTGATCAACAGTTATTTAGAACATTTTTTCATGACCATAGACAGTTTTGATTTCTTCTTCTGAAAATTACTTTTTCATATTCTTTCAAGTCCCATCTTATATACAGGATCTTTCCAGTTCTCTCCAGTTGCTAGTATATTCTCTTTCTCGAAATTACTTTGTTATAACTTAGCTGTGCACATGTGTTTTCCAGTAACTTGTAAGCTTCTCCAATGCCTGGCATACAATAAGTCTCAATAAATGTTTGTTAAGATCCCCAGTTATTAATTCTTAAGCTCCTGTAGGAGAAAAGCAAAAACATATTAGAAGAAAAACAGTAATAAATAATCCATGTTCTAATTGCTTTGAATTTGAGTGAACTTACAAGTTGACATGACATCCCATCTTGAAATAGATTAAATTAAAATATCTAATTAAATGTTTGTGCATTTATGTACATATGCAAACACCTTAAAATTGCTGTGCAAAATGATCCATTAATTCTTATCTTTAGAAAAAATGTTGTGGCGCTATGTTTTTATCCTACTTCCTCCTCCTCTCCCTTCCTCCACCCTCTATCCCCCCTCCATCCTAGAAAACCAGGCTGGATCTAAAAGCCTGAGAGCTGGAGAGGATTGAGAAGGAGCTGAGTCAAACTGTGTCAGGAGTGGGCGGCCCACTCAGGCGGGGGGTAGAAAGCTGAAGTCATTCCGTGTAAAGATACTGCTGCCTAGTTATGCTAATAGGTGGGTGAATTCTTTCTCAAACACCATCTGGGTTTTTAAAAGGACTCAAGTGCTGCAGGTATTGTGTGCCTGTGTGTGGTTCCTATATGTTTACAGTCACTTGTAAGTATTTAGCGTCAGAAACTAAATAGGTCTCATTAATTTCATGTATTTTCTTCCTGCAATAATTCACAGCTAAAAAAAGGCTGTAAAATGTTTCAATCTTTTTGTATAAGATTGAACTCAGAGGTTGAAATGGATGCATCATTTGGAACTAGATCAAATTAAGACACCCAATTAATGCTCAAGTATCCCTCAACATATACAAATTTCTTTTTTTATTCTCATAAGGTAGAAGAATTTAAAACATTTTAATATGGACTATACAAGCAAATTACCACAAGGAAGTATACAGAAGATGATTTTGAACCTTGAGGGAAAGCCTTATTCAAGGTAATAACATGGTAAATGCTGGTCCAGTCCATCACCCACTGTGCGGATTCAATGTAAAGGATCCTTCTTATAGAAAAAAACAAGTTATATGACTTTCTTTGAAAGCTCCCTTTGCCTCTAGAATAATGTGCAGCTTGACATTTAAAGCCTTTCCCAATAGGGCCCCCACCTGCCTCTCCAAGCTTATTTCTTATTATTTTCCTTCACTTACTCTGCTCCAGGCAAACTGGAGTTTGCTATTTCTCATAGGATGCTCTCCATTTCCTATCATGACTGGAATGTTCTCACTCTCTACCTTTGCCTCTTGGAATTTCTAGCTCCTTCTACCTCCTAGAAGAGACAGTTCCTATTGCCCTCAGTTCTTGGTGTCTTTTCCTTCATGAAATTTATGTAAGTGAACTTTGTGTTTATCTACAGACATGTTGTAAACCTCATCCCATCCTCAACTGAGAAATCTGACCCGTACAATGGCCAACTGAAAGTCCGGAGCCCCAGTGCTGAAGTCTGCTACCCAGATCCTCACAGAGAGGAGGTGAACTCACAGTCCAGAATAAGATGAGTCCATAGAGGACACGACCAAGATGGGGATTTGTCTTGCTAAACTGTGTATGTGTATTGTTTCCTAAAACGCAAACTTCTTAATGGCAGACATGGGTCTATGATGGTGCAATGGAGAGAGGGCTGAGTCTACAATCAAGAAGACCACAGTTCAAATTTTACCTTTGATGCTTCCTAGCAGTATGACCCTGGGTCTGCCTCAGTTTCCTCCACTATAAAATGGGAATGACAATGGCACCTATCTTCCAGAGATGTTATGAGATAGTATTTTTAAAGTACTTGGCAGCATCTACCACATAGTGGTACCTGCCCTTCTTTGTATCACCAGCAGATAGCATAGGACCTATCATATTTTAGGCATTTAATTAATACTTAATTCATTACTGGATGGAAAGCCCACTTGAAACCTTATTATTGGATTGAATAGCTGTAGTTTTTGAATTTTCATGAAAAATGCTAATAAAATTCACACATTTATAAAAAAAATAACTTCCTAAGTAGTTACTGTCAGAGCTGAGGCACACAATAATCCATGTCTTTCTTGGATCACCCAGAGAAATTGTTTAGACAGAGGAAACCTTAAAACATAACAAAACAAAAAAGCAATTGGCCCGCATTATAGTCACCTGAAAAGCCAGCCATGTCATGGTGCTGAAAAGGATTTTTGACATAGAGGGCTGTCATTAACCGAATTATTCCATCACTCTCCTATATTGATTCAAATTTTCATTGCCCAAGATAATGCTAGAATGGGAATGAGATACAGCGAACTAGGTTACATTGAGGCAAGTGTCACCTGCATGAGCAGATCTGACGGAAATCTATCCACTCCAGCCACCCCCAAAGCATACAAGTGACCAAAATTCTCCCTCCTACTGGTCTAGCAAAGGTCCTCCAATTCAAAACATGAGAGTCACCTCTGGATGTCCAGGTACAATTTCCAGAACGACTGTGTTTAAGATAGAAATATAGGGTTCTAGCATCAGCCATGCCCTGTGGCATTATAGGGGAAAAACCCAACAAGCAAGTCCAAGTTTTGATCTTTCTCAAAAGTCAGTGGTGACTAAATCCAGTCCTGTTTTATGGCAGAGAAGGCAGCAGAGGAAGAGAATATATGGGTAGGCTTGGTTCAAGGGGAGATATTTTGAGCTGCTTTAATTACTCAATTTCAGGCATCCATACTATTAGATGGAATAGACTACATGTATTATATGAAGAGGAGTGAATGTTTCCAACTTTTGTTCTGAGCCTTTATGTAACAAAGCATTTTGGAAATGATTGGTATGACCCTTTAAAGTGTTGGCAGATTTGGCAAGCACTCGGACACTTCAACACCTTTGTGCAAAAGACTGAAGATACAAAGATGAAATAACCATTCAATAAGTATTTATTAAGCATCTACCATAACAAATACACTTGAGAAAGGTTATCTCTCCATTTTTATCCACCCCTCCCCATTTTCTGGACTCTTCTGTGCCTGGAATTTTCTGTACCAGAAATCCCCAGCCTCCTCCATCACTCCTTGCCTGTGACTTCATAGAAACCAACCTACAGAAACACTGCCCATCATTTCAAGACACCTGGTCCTCTTCTGCATCACTGAGCCCCTACTGTATGGGAAAGGACCATACAGGCCTGCAAAAGACTGGAGAGGAGGAAGAAGAACCCAGAGAACCTGGACACCAGGCCAGGAAGACACTTTCTGTATCATTTCTGTCCTTTCTCTTTCCACTAGAGACTAAAAATCATAATGGTCAGGGTCCTGGCCCCAGGTGTCTTGTTCCTTCTGGAGATTCAAGACTCTGATCTTTATGGGAACTTTGACTTTTCCCATCCCATGTTCTTGGATACCCCAACTCAAGCCATAAGTCTTCCCTTCTAAGTTGAAATGTGCCCGTAACAGGCCACATGCTATGCATTTGTGGCTAGTCTAGTACTTCTGCAAATCCCTCTATCAGCTCCAAATGGATTGAAATCATATTCAAGCCACAAAAGATGGATGTTCAAAGAGCATTTTAGCCATTCTCTGTTTCTTCCCCAAATGACTGCATGCATATGAGAAGCAGAAATCAACAGTAATTTTGAAAAGAAATCACTTTGTGCCTCATTTTACTTTCATTTCAATCATAACAAAGGAATATGCTTAGGGAGGGACCTTTTTTTTTGCAGTCCTCTTGAACCCAATGTCCCAAAGTCTGAGGACAGGAAATAGCCCTGACCAACTTTCTGCACATTTCCCTGCTTCGAGGACTTCTTGTCCAGCTCTCTGTTGGATGACGACGATGTCACCATGTCCCTACACCATAATTTCCCGGAGCATTTCCCCTGATCCTTCATCACACAAGACACTGGAAGGGTCAGTGACCTTCTGGGCCGCCACTTCCATTTCCTCATTATCAAAATTGACCTTGTTTCTGTTGTTTGAAAGGGCTCAGGCCACTGTCACTCAGCCTTCACGACAGCAGAACACTAATAACAGTATAGTCGGCCGAAGGCTCCGGCAGCTGCTGCCCGGCATTGTCCTCTCCTCCCAGAATCCATTCGGGATTTCTGGGCCCAGACAGCAGGCCCTCTTGACTCTCTTTGGTGAGCATTATAGTTTGCTATAATCCTCTCCTCATCGTTAAGCCACTTAGTTGTAGGAAAGCATTGCACAGAATGGTAGGGACGTTGGCCATGTTTCTCCACCTTTTCTGGCAATCTCTTGCATACCTCATCACTCAAAATCATACCTGAGCCTCTGAACACCTCTCTGAAGAAGAGGAAACCATAAGTTGTACATTTCTGAGTGAAAGTCATCTTTACTTCATGTGAGGAAAATGACCCATTGCTCTATCATACACACGCAAAAACAGCAAGTCTTCTCCTACTTTCCTATTCTTTAGGGAGCCTTAATCCCACTAACATTTAACAGAGGATTTCATAAGATAAACCAATCAATTAGGCAGTCAAGAAATATTTATAAAGTGCCTACTATGTTCTGAAGATACAGAAAACGTAAAAGACAGTCCCTGTCCTTGAGAAGCTCACAGGGTGGAAGTATGTTCAGGTGGTTTTATTCATATCGGACTCTTTGTGACCCCATTCATAGTTTTCTTGTCAAAGATACTGGAGTGGTTGGCCATTCCCTTCTCCAGCTCATTTTTACAGGTGAGAAAATTGAGGCAAATAGTGTGAAGTGACTTGCTCAGGGTCATACAGCTGGTAAGAGTCTGAGACCAGATTTGAACTCACAAAGATGAGTCTTCCTGACTCCAGGCCCAGCACTACCCACTGTACCACCTAGATGCCCAGCTAATCTAACTCCTTCATTTTACAGTTGAGAAAACTGAGACCCAGAGAATTTGTATCTTGTTCATGGTCATACAGGTAGCAAGCATTGGAGGCAACAGTTGAACCCAGGTCCTCTTGCTCTAGAATCAGGACTCTTTTCACCACCACTGGAAGGAAGAAACTAGAGCTACGTTTACGTAACCAAAACGGACCCAGGACAGAAGTCACGTTTTCTGCAGATGAAGTAACTGAAGAGAGAGAGACAGAGACAGAGACAGACAGAAAGAGAGACAGAGACAGAGACAGAGAGAGAGGGAGAGACAAAGAGACACACAGAGAGAGACACAGAGACAGAGACAGACAGAGACAAACAGAAACAGAGACAGAGAGACAAAGACAGAGATACAGAGACAGAGAGAAAGACACAGAGAGAGAGATGGGGAGGGGAGGGTACTGGCCCAAATTCAGAAATGTAACAAGTAGCAGAGTTGGATTTCATTTAAAACTTGATTCCAAAATGTTCTACTTATTCTATGACTCTTCCAAAGGCCTGCCTTCCTTCTTTTTCTTTTTTCTTTCCTTTTTCCTCCTTCCTTTCTTCCTTCCTTCCTTCTTTCTTTTTTCTTTCCTTTTTCCTCCTTCTTTCTTCCTTCCTTCTTTCTTTCCTTCTTTCTTACTTTCTTTTCTTTCTTTCTTTCTTTTTCTTTCCTTCCTTCCTTTCATCCTTCCCTCCCAACTAGAAATATGTCAATTAACATTTCTAGGGTGTTGAGACACACATTTTCTGGGGTTTTCTCTCTTGATTTTGCTTCCTTTCCTTGCAGCTGGGCAGGGCAATAGGACCTTGGCTCCAGTCTGGTTACAAGTGCCACTTCTTCCATGAGACCTTTCCTTACATACCCATCTACCTCTAAGGGATCTGAGGCCCAGAGAAGTAACATGACCTGTCCAAGGTCTTGAAAGTAATGAATGCAGCTCCTCTGTCTCCCCAGCTGGGCTTTTAGCTCCGTATCTCTAAGGTCCAAGGCAGCTCAAAGACTACCACAGTGAGTCTCATGTTCAAAAGAAATCAAAAGCATACTTTGACATGAACTGATTTGATAGTTTAAATGTTTTTTTTAAGTCCTTCTAATTTTCCATAACTTTTTGAAGTTTTAATTGCCAGCTTTTATACAATGTTTCTCCAGCTGTCAATTGTGACCTGTATTTATAGGTAACTATTTTTATTTCATATTCTCTTGATAAAAATCTGAAAGCACATTTTTAAATAGTGAAAGAGAGTCTAACTTTTCAGACATGGACTGTCATTGTGTTTGAGGTTTGGTGGAAAAGGAAGAACTTTCATTTTAAAATAAGAACCAGTTAATTTTTTAAAGAATAGTTTTTTCAAAAAGGTTTAAAGAGGGTTAGGTCAGTCAGTTTTACCATCTGTGCCTCCATACAGTTGCCAAATTAATATTTCTAAAATAACACCTCTGACCATGATGCTCCTCTGCTCAAGAAACTTCTATGGCTTTCTTTTGCTTTTAGGATATCTCAGTCTGGAATTTAAAACTCTTCACAATTTGATTCCCACTTACTTCTCCATAAACTTCATACTACTGTTCTCCATGCATTCTATATTCAAACCAAACTTCTCTCCCTCATTACAATACAAGCTGCTGATGGGAAGCGACCTTTTTTTGACCTTTCTATGTATTCTCAGCACTTAGCATGGGTCTCTGGCACAGAGTTAATACTTAATACTCAATCAATAAACATTTATTAAGAGCTTACTAGCTCTCGGGTGCTGTACAAAACATTGCAAATACAAAGAAAGGTAAAAAAAAAAAAACAAAATACAAAATCAGTCCTTCCAATGAATTCTTGTTAACTGATGGATTATTCATCATTCCTCTATCTTCAGATTTCCTCCTTGGCATAAGCTGTGTCCTGTCTTTGGTATGCACCCCTCTGTCTCTCAGAATATCTACCTTTTACAAGGCTTACCCCATATTCTCCCTCCTCTGGAAAGCCTTCCCTGAGTCAGCCAGCTCATTAGCACTTTCTCTTCAAGCCTTCTTGCATTTCTCCATGTTGTGTCTGTCCAGGAAAACGTAAACTCCCTGAGGGCTAGGGATGTGATTTAGTTATAGTTGTTGCTGTTTTCTTTATGTACAGAACCTGGCACATAGTAGGTGCTTAACAAATATTTGCGCACAGATCAATTCCTTAAACATATCAAGTATATTTAAATTCATGAGCAATATAAAAATATAGACACTATTGTTTTATAAATATTAATTGAACACTCCAAGTTGAACTTGACGTGAGCTAAAATAACAGTTTCCACATTTACTGATGCCACCACCAGTTCCTGAATTTCAGAGAGGCATAGTGCACAGCCTGCATGAAGGGGGATGTCAAGTTCTGAATCAGGATGAGGAAGCAGACCAGTTTCTAATCCATCACCTTTCTACTGAGGGGGAGGAGCCACATTTCATCTGCAACTCTCTGAGGTCATGAGTGCTCATTGCCTCGGTCACACTTTCGATGGCTTTTTATATATGTTTTTAGTTTTCACCATTCACTTTTTACAAGATTTTGCGAGTTCTAAATTTTTCCTCTTCCCTCCCCCCCAAGAAGGCAAACAATCTGATGCTGGTCATACATGTACAATCATATTAAACGTATGTCCACATTAGTCATATTGGAAAGAAGAATCTGATTCCTTTTAATGGTGCTTCTTTTGCCTGACCATAGTTTATCTGTTTATCTGGTTCATCTCCCTTCTTTCTGAATCAGTTTATACAAATCTGCCCAAGTCCCCTTGAATTGTTTATATTTGTAAATTTCTTATGGTGCAATACTATTCCACTACATTCGTATCTCACCTTCTCCCTACTGGTTGTAGTTCTTCCCTAAGACAAAAAAGTGCTACTCTTGACTATTTTTGTTCTGTCTTTGACCTTCTTGAGGTGTATATGCCTTGTAAAAGTAGAACTGCATCAGTGGTCACATGCACTTAGCTGCTTGTTGATCATAATGCCAATGAACTTCTGAATTACTTCACAACTTCACCAATGGGGCATAAATACTCTCTTTCCATTGCTTCTCCAACATTTACCATTTTCATCTTTTGGTACCTTTGTCAATCTGATGGGTGTCAGATGAAACATCAAGGTCATTTTAATTTAATTTTTCTCTTCTTAGTAGTAATTTTGAGCATTCTTTCATCCAGTCAACAAGCATTTATTAAGCAGTTATTATATTGCCATCAGGCACTGTGCTAAGCATTGGGGATACAAAGCAAAGCAAAAGACAGTCTCTACTTTCAAGAAGCTCAGTCTAATGGGAGAGACAACATTCAAACACCAATATACAGCCAAGATAAACTGGCATTAATCTCCAGGGGAAGGAACTCAGACAAGAGGCACTGGGAAAGACTTATTGCAGAAAATGGAATTTCAGACAAAACTTAAAAGGAGCCAGGGATATCATTAAATGGAGATGAAGAGGGAAAGCCCTCCAGGGGGACAGCAAATGAAGATGCCCAGAAACTGAGGGCTGGAATGCTAGGAATAACAAGGAAGCCAATGTCACTGGATTGAGAAGTATGAGAAGGGGAGTAAGATGTAAGAAGACTGGAAGGGGAGAAGGGGTTCATATTACGAAGGGCTTTAAATGCAAAACACAGGACTTTATATATGATCCTGGAGGTACTAGGGAAAGCCCTTTAAGCTTATTGGATGGGAGGGAGAGGAGTGACATGGCCAGACCTGCACTTTATGAAAATCAGTTTGACATCTGAGAAGAGAATGGTTTGAAGTGAGGAGATACTTGAGGCAGGGAGATCAACCTATTGTGATTGTACAGGTGTGAAGTGATGACAGAATGGACCAAGTGGTTGCAATGTTAGAGGAGAGAAAGGGGAGTATGGGAGAAATGTTTGGAAGTTAGAAATGATAGGACTTGGCAATAGATGGGATACAGGGAAGAGAGAGTAATGAGTCAAGATTGACATTTAAGTTTAAACGTGCACTTGAGTGACTGGGAGGATGGTGGCACCCTCAGCAGTGATAGGGAAATTAAGAAGAGAATGGTTTGGGAAGGAATATAGAGAGTTCAGTTTGGGACATGTTGAGTTTAAGATGTTTATGTGACATCTTATTAGAGGGATGTGGTAGGCAATTGGAATGTGAAACTGCAGGTTAGGAGAGAGGTTAAGGCTGAATGAACAGATCTGAATCATCCACATAGAAATGATAATTGAATCCATAGGAGGAGGAAATCAGCAAATGAAATAGTTCATTTCATTGCTGATAGTTTGAATGCCCTCCTTTGAGAATAATGTACTCATATTCTTTGATCCCTTCTCCATTTGGCAATGGCTCTTCTTACATATTTATATCAAATACACACACATATATCACAGATATGATCATTTTATCAGAGTTATTTGCTATAAAGATTTTTCTTAATTGACTTTGATGCTGGCTGCACTAATCTTGTTCATGTAAAAGCTTGGTAATTTTAGTTAATAGAAATTGTCTATTTTAGTTTTGAAGCTCACCTCTGTTCCTTATTTGACTAATAATTTACTCCTTGGCCATAACTATTCAAAGTATTTCCTTCTATTCTTCTCAATTTAAAAAATGGTATCACATTATATGTAGTTTGCATAGACATTTGGAGTTTATCTTGGTACATGGCATAAATTGTTGGTGTAGACATAATTTCTGCCAAACTGCTTTTCAGTTTTCCTAGAAGTTTCTGTCTCCTGGGTAATTTTTTTCCAGACAAACGATTGTTTGGACACAATTTTTTCCTATCTCATTTTAAAGTTGATTATTTGAATCCTGTGTAAGATTTTAGCAGTCTATTTTCACTTCCCCACTATGAAGTCAGTTACAGCTCCTCTTCAGAATCTAGGGATATCCCTGAAGGGTTGAGTGTCTCTCTACTGCCATCCCTTTGAACCCCATTTCAGTATGTTCTCTCTCCTGTAAACCACCATTGCTTAACTTCTCAGGTCCATTGACCTAGTTAACATTGATTAACCCTCATAAAATAGTTGGGTTTTTTTTTACTTTGAATATATAGCAAGAACAGAATTTCAAACATTTTTTCTAACACCTGGTGGGGCACACTGTACCATAAAGTACTTCAATGCCTGTAGAAAGGTGGATGAGATTTACTTCAAATTTCATTCAGATTTACTCCATTTGACAAAACTGCTGAATGTGTCTGCTTCTCAGCTACTGCTGGGCTGTATGGTAAGGGTTATACTTTGGGGCACAGATACTAGAGCAGTTGGTCACTAAGCCCAGAATGGACTCTGATTCCATACTTCTTGGCAGATCATTCTTTTGACCTTTAGAAGCTTACAAGGTCATAGCCATCCACAATCCTCTTCACCTCAAACAAGAAACAAACCCCACAAAATTTTAAAGAACAGACAAATGGGTCACATCTACTTTGAATGAAGAGAGCCCAAAACCTTTTCTCCTGTCACTAGCATGCAGCCCAGTAAGAGACAGTCACATTTAAATGATCTGGCCTTGGATGACTAGTACCTTTTGAATGTACCCCTAATTCCAGCTCTATGGTTAATCAAAGAGCTTCCTCTTCATCATCTGCTAGCAGAGCAGAATTAGTTTCAAATATCTACATGTGTTCCAGATCTCTCCAAGTTATTTCTATTACACATCATCATGCCTTTAAGGAAGCAGCCACTCTCCTCCCCCAGTTTCTCCCCTGAGGGGTATTGCATCATTGAAGAACACCTGCTCACCAGCCCCTCACTACACCTGTAATCTCTATAATATGTAACAGTATTAGAGTCAACCCAACATTCTAGCATGTGAAGAGCCCTTTGATTTTGTCACACAGAGTTCCCTCTCCCTCCCAACTTTGTGTCAACTGTAAATATGATGAGCATGTGACCAAAGACTTTATCCAAGGCCAAGATAAAAATGCTAAGTGGCTCACAGGTCAGACATATCCCTGGGGCACAACAGTAGAGACTTCCTTCTAAGCACCATACAATTACTGTTGCCTACTTATTGGATCTGGACGTCCAAACCATTTCTGAAGTCTCTTAGTATTATACTGTGGCTTCATCTTGTCCATAAGGAAAACAGGAGCCTCTGTGGAATGCTTTGCTAAAGTGTATGGAAACTGTATCGGTAGCATTGCTTTGGTCTATTAGCATAATAACCTTCTTAAAAAGGAAAATAATCCTAGTCAGGTGTAACTAAAGCCACATTGGCCTTGGTGAGCATTGCTCCATTTTTCTAAATATTCGTTAACATTAATCTCTTTAAGGATCAGTTCCAGAACTTGAGTTCCAGAATAGTTCCAGGAATTGCAGTTGGCAGATTCTACTCTCCTTGTTTGACAACTGGGACCATCTCTGCCCTCCTCTGGTCCTATAGCACCTCTCCAATCCTCCACAATCTTTCAGAGATAACTGATGGTGACTAGATCCTCAATTCAGAGATGGGAGGGACCTTGGGGGCCATCTGCTCTATCTCCCGCATCTTCTGGATGAGGAACCTGAGACCTAGAACCATACTGCAAATGTTCAGTATCAAACGAAAAGTGGCAAAGGCAGAATTTGAATCCACAGCCTCTGATTCCAAATCTAATAGTGTTCTTTCCATGGTCCTCCACTGCCTCCCTAGGATGTGGTTCCTATGGTGCTGCTGAATGAGATTTACCTAGAAGAGCTAGATGTTCTCTCATGCTCTCCTTACTTATGGTGGCTTTTGATTCTTTATTCCTTTCTTTTGTTCCCTCTTTTCCAATCCAAAGACCATTGCTCTTGAAAGGGCTGGGTGGGAGTAAAATAGAGTTTGTCCTCCTTTCCCTTGTCTGTTATCATTATCCTACTTACTCCATGCTATACTCCCATTCATTCACTGGTCTTCCTCTTCTCCACAATATTTCTTTAAAAAAAAAATCTACAAAACCCCTTTTTTGTTATCCAAATGAGTTATTATCTCATCAGGAATGCCCAATCCCAAACGAATTAGAAAAAGAATGGCAAGTACCTTTCATAGTCTAGTTCATTGACCTGTCTCCTCCCCAGCTCTAAATGTTGTCTTTGCAGTATTTTTTGAGAGTGGGGTAACTAAAGACATTTGCAAAAATCCTCTGCCAAGGAGGTGCCGTAACAGAGTCAGCAGAGAGTGCCGAGCCCCTATTTCACTACAAAGAACATATGAACTCTTTGTCCCTGACACTTTGCACAATATGCTCCCTGGCTTTAAGAAAACACAATTCCATGTTCTCCCTCTAATCAGGCTTGTCTGCCAGCCGCAGAACAGAGAGGTCCATTGTTAGACACAGCTGTCATTTGTTCCATCTCCTTGCTCCCTCTGACTCCAATATCTCTGAGGTATTTAGGGAAAGTAATTTTCAGTTGGAAATCTTCTGCCCTTTGGGTAAGTGCTAGCCTAGCACTTCATCAATGGCCAAAGAATTCCCAGCTATCTGGGATGTATCAGGACAGTTGATAAAACCTCACAGAGCAACCTATGATAGCCCGTCCCATCATAAATTAAAAAAAAAAAAGGCAGCAGCAGCAGAAAGGCCTTTGTCAGTGTTTATCTGTGGCGCTTTTATTCTTTGCCCTTGATTTCCTCTTCAGAAAATTGATGCGCCCTTAAATTGAAGCAGGAGACTTGACAGGTGATGGTTAGTGTGATAACTGCTCAGATTTCATCAGCCAGTGTTTTTCTCGCGCGGCAATTGTCGGGAACTTTCAGCTAGATTACCTGTCATCCAGTGCATCAGATAAAAGAGGGTGAGTGAAAGAGGCCTCTGCCCCTGCCCCTCAGAGGAAATGGGAAGTCCAGGTGAGGCAGGGGCTGCCCAGAGGCAGAAGGGGCCTCCTCAGCAGGTGATTCCTTCCCAAGTGCCAGCCTAGAGCCCCTGCCCTTATTGGACCACATCCTCTGAAAATCTATTGAGCTAGAATTGATGGGGAAGAAATGAAGGCACCCCCAACCCCATGTGCGGCATAGGGGAGGCAGAGGTGAACCCTCCCTTAGTGAACGGCCCCATTTGTACCTTTGAGACTGCCGTGGTTTAATTTTAGAGAGGCGGTCATGTGTCCCAATGTGCTGATGGGGAACTCATGTTCTCATCTGATGGGTTTGTTTGATCTGAAGGGTTTCATGACTTTATGGAAAAGTTGTGAGTGTGGGGGTGGGGAGGAGGAGGAAAGTTTTCAGTTAGAATAAGAATAGGGGAAGAGGATTTTTTTTTTTTTATTAAATTTATTTATTTAACTTTTAACATTCATTTTCACAAAATTTTGGGTTACAAATTTTCTCCCCTTTTATCCCCTCCCCCCCCAAACACCAAGCATTCTAATTGCCCCTATGACCAATCTGCTCTCTCTTCTATCATCTCTCTCTGCCCTTGTCTCCATCTTCTCTTTTGTCCTATAGGGGCAGATAGCTTTCTATACCCCTTTACCTGTTTTTCTTATTTCCTAGTGGCAAGCACATTACTCGACAGTTGATCCTAACACTTTGAGTTCCAACTTCTCTTCCTCCCTCCCTCCCCACCCCTTCCCTTTGGAAGGCAAGCAATTCAATATAGGCCATATCTGTGTAGTTTTGCAAATGACTTCCATAATAGTTGTGTTGTATAGGACTAACTATATTTCCCTCCATCCTATCCTGTCCCCCATTACTTCTATTCTCTTTTGATCCTATCCCTCCCCATGAGTGTCGACCTCGAATTGCACTCTCCTCCTCATGCCCTGCCTTCTATCATCCCCCCCACCCTGCTTGTCCCCTTATCCCCCACTTTCCTGTATTGTGAGATAGGTTTTCCTACCAAAATGAGTGTGCACTTTATTCTTTTCTTTAGTGGAATGTGATGAGAGTAGACTTCATGTTTTTCTCTCACCTCCCCTCTTTATCCCTCCACTAATGAGTCTTTTGAGTGCCTCTTTTATGAGAGATAATTTGCCCCATTCAATTTCTCCCTTTCTCTTCCCAATATATTTCTCTCTCACTGCTTGATTTCATTTTGTTTTAAAGATATGATCCCAACCTATTCAATTCACTCTGTGCACTCTGTCTCTATGTATGTGAGCGTGTGTGCATGTGTAATCCCACCCAGTACCCAGATACTGAAATGTTTCAAGAGTTACAAATATTGTCTTTCCATGTAGGAATTTAAACAGTTCAGCTTTAGTAAGTCCCTTATGACTTCACTTTGCTGTTCACCTTTTCATGGTTCTCTTCATTCTTGTGTTTGAAAGTCAAATTTTCTTTTCAGCTCTGGTCTTTTCATCAAGAATACTTGAAAATCCTCTATTTCATTGAAAGACCATTTTTTCCCCTGAAGTATTATAGTCAGTTTTGCTGGGTAGGTGATTCTTGGTTTTAGTCCTAGTTCCTTTGACTTCTGGAATATACTGCTCCATGCCCTTCGATCCCTTAATGTAGAGGCTGCTAGATCTTGTGTTATCCTGATTGTATTTCCACAATACTTGAATTGTTTCTTTCTAGCTGCCTGCAGTATTTTCTCCTTGACTTGGGAACTCTGGAATTTGGCCACAATGTTCCTAGGAGTTTCTCTTTTTGGATCTCTTTCCGGCGGTGTTCTGTGGATTCCTTGAATATTTATTTTGCCCTCTGGTTCTAGAATCTCAGGGCAGTTTTCCTTAATAATTTCATGAAGGATGATGTCTAGGCTCTTCTTTTGATCATGGCTTTCAGGTAGTCCCATAATTTTTAAATTGTCCCTCCTGGATCTATTTTCCAGGTCTGTTGTTTTTCCAATGAGATATTTCACATTATCTTCCATTTTTCCATTCTTCTCTCTTTGTTCTGTGATTTCTTGGTTTTGCATAAAGTCATTAGCCTCCATCTGTGCCATTCTAATTTTGAGAGAACTATTTTCTTCAGTGAGCTTTTGAATCTCCTTTTCCATTTGGCTAATTCTGCTTTTGAAAGCATTCTTCTCCTCATTGGCTTTTTGAACCTCTTTTGCCAATTGAGTTAGGCTAGTTTTTAAGGTGGTAATTTCTTCAACATTTTTTTGGGTCTCCCTTAGCAGGGAGCTGATCTGCTGTTCATGCTTTGACTTCATGTCTCTCATTTCTCTTCCCAGCTTTTCCTCTACCTCTCTAACTTGATTTTCAAAATTCTTTTTGAGCTCTTCCATGGCCTGAGCCCATTGGGTGGGCTGGGACACAGAAGCCTTGATTTCTGTGTCTTTGCCTGATGGTAAGCATTGTTCTTCCTCATCAGAAAGGAAGGGAGGAAATGCCTGTTCGCCAAGAAAGTAACCTTCTATAGTCTTATTTCTTTTCCCTTTTCTGGGCATTTTCCCAGCCAGTGACTTGACCTCTGAATATTTTCCTCACACCCACCTCACCTCCTGATCCTCCCAGCCCGTGTTTGTGGTCTGAGATTCAAATGCTGCTTCCAGCCTCAGGGCTTTTGGCGGGGGCAGGGCTGCTATTCAGTATGAGATTATGATCTGGTGCTGAGATCGGGTCAGGGCCACCTCTCAGGCTCAGTTCCCTCAGGGGGTTTATGCGCAGACCTTCCGCAATGGATTCAGGCTCCCGCCCGCTTGGGGAGCCCCTGTCTGCAGCCGCCTCTCAGCTTCTACCTCCCGGGGGGGGCCTGAATTATGGGGGCACCCCACTCCCCTCTCGACCCGCCAAAGAGACTCTCTCACCCACCCCTGTCACTTGTGGGTGGAGGGACTTGTGCGGCCGCTGGAGATCCCGTCCCTGAAGCCTGCTCGGATCTGTTTCTCTCGGTGCCGCAGCCGTGGCCGCAGCAGGTCTGGGCTGGGCTTTGTGTCTGCAGCGCGACGGACCTTTTGCGAGAGGTTTGCAGATCCCTCTGTGGGTGGAGGGACCCGTGTGGCCGCTGGAGATCCTGTCTGTGAAGCCTGCTCGGATCTTTTCCTCTCGGTGCCGCGGCCGCGGCAGGGCTGCACTCAGCTCCCAGTCCCGGCGCCCAGTCCGCAGCGCGAAGGACCCCCCGCGAGAGGTTTGCAGGTCTCTCTGGAACAGAAATCTCCCTCGCTCCAATATTCCGTGGCCTCTGGGTGCGGAATTCGCCGTGAGTTACTTCCCTGTAGCCATTCTATGGGTTGTGGGTTCAGAGCTATGTGTATGTGCGTCTTTCTACTCCGCCATCTTGGCTCCGCCCGAGGATTTTTTTTTAATAGAAATCACAGATGTGCAAATAATTTCCTCACAGAGCATTTTTGGAATGACAAACCAAAACAAAGGAGCAAAGACCTTGGATAATAGATTCATTTTCTTTTTTGCAGTAATAATTTCTGCACTTCTTTGTAACTGCAGATTGCACCAAATGAACTCCTTTCCCCTTTCAATTCCTTCCTCATGCTATAGAGAAACCAGTATTTAAATCTAACTATGACTTTAGCAAAATTGTGCCCTTCAAGAATAATTCCATTTAACAAATATATATCAAATGCCTACTATGTGCCCTGCACTGTGCTGGGTGCTGGAGAGACAGACTAAAATGAAACAGACCCTGCCTCTAAAGGGACTACAGCTTACATCCCTTCAGGGATATAACTTTGCCACAAATAAGTAAACGCAAGATTCATGCAAAGGTAAGACATCATTAAGTCCTTAGGGCATCAGCAAAGGTCTTCTGTAGGAGGTGGCAACTTATCTGTGCATTGAAGGAAGTCAGAGATAATAAGAGGTGGAGGGAAGGAGGAAGTATGTGTTAAAGATAGCAGAGAACCCGTGCCAAGGTGGAAGATGATCTAGCATGTAGAGAGAACATACACCTGCAAAAAAAAGAATGGAGAACTGGATAAAGAAAGGGTATGGCTAGACTTTCCATGCCCAGGACAAAGCACATTGGGCCTGGCACATAGGAGGTGTTTAACAAATCCTTGGTGGTTAATTGGAGTGAAGGAAACCAAATGGAAAATAAACAAGCCAAAACGGCCAACGCAGTTCGCTAGCAGCTTCCCTTCCCACCGCAGTAGCCGAGGGTCTCTTAGAAGCTGTGTTGGGTCTTAAGTTTCTACCACTTCTGCTCCTGTTTAATAAAGTGAGTTACTGATGCACTGTGCTTCACAGGCAAATTTGACAGTCAAACCCTAGGCCTGAAGCAGAAATCACTATTTGGTTGTTTCCATTTAACTTAATTCAACCCAGTTCTATTCAACAGATCACCAAAGTATATGTTCTGCGAGTATAGTCTTAAAGAGTTATCCAGGGTACTTGAGGTGAAGTGACTTGCTTAGAGTCCCACAGTCAGTATGTCAGATGCAGGACTTGAACCCAGGTCTTCATCACATGGAAGCCACCTCTCTATCTGTGATATCAAACAACCTCAATCTTGCAACACAGTGGAATTCAATAAATGCTTCTTGAAGTTCATTGAAAAAGAAATTCTATCTGGTGCTTCTGTCCTGGCCACCATCACTTGGATAGTATTCTTCAATATGCTTGCTTAATATGCTTAGAACCTAGTAGTTGTCTTGGCAGTTGGCTAAGAACCAGATGCCATCTTGAGACAGTCCCATATGCAGCCTCTTTTACCAGACGTCTATTCTCCATCTTCTGAAATCACCATGTACATTCTTTACTTCACACCTTTCCTTAGGTCTTGAATATCATCCCCACTCCTTTCCACCTCTCCAGATGTACTCATCCTTCAATGCTCATCCCAAGTCCCATAAATGGCAGAGTAGATATTTGAAACCAGGTCTTCTATCCTGAAGTCTAATGTTCTTTGTATTATACCCCTGCCTGTCAAGAAGGAGTTCAGAATAACTTGTTACCAATGAACCCATGCTGGTTCCTAGTAAGCACCACTTTCTTTCCTAAGTGCTAAGACCCTATGTGGTTGATAATCATTTGTATAATTCAACATGCTCATACTGGCTTCAGATCCACATTGACAAGTTAGGTTGTTGTTGTTTTTGTTCTTTTCAGTACAAAATGTAATTCATCTGAACATGAAGACATCCATCATTTAGTGTAGCTAGACACTGTCTTGCTATCTCCTTGGTCTCTGATTCTCTCTTAATTGTCCTTCTACATTCATTCAGTTCTTCCACCAATATTTATCATTCAGCTATTTGCTAGACTCTGGGAGAAATAGTGAGTTTAGATAAGCCATGGTCTCTCCTTCAATTAATCAATCAATCAAAAGGCATTCATTAAGGTTTTACTGTGTCTCAGTCAGTATGCCATATCCTAGGGATACAAATACAGAAATGAAAGATTTGCTGCCCTCAGGGACTTTACAGTTTAACTTCAAGGTGCCTAGAGGAACAACCATGGAGTGTTCTAATTCATGATCTTATGCGATAAGCGTATTAGAGAGTTACAAGAATAATGGTGAGGTTTTATGGGGAAAGTTATGCCTGATATAAAGCAGAGAGAAAGGGGAGTGAAGCCTTCCTAGAGGAGGAGGCCTTGGGATTGCACTTTAAATGATGGGTAAGTTTTGAACCAGGGCAATGTGCAAAGGAAGATTGTGTAGGCATGGGGCCATTCTGAGAAATGACATGAAGGCAGAAAAACACATTTGAAGATGATTCCCCTTGATGGAAGACAATTGAATGGTTCTGTATTTTAGCTGTCCCAGATTACAAAGCCCTCTTTATCTCTTCCCTCCTCTTCTTATTTTGAAGGCAGTTTTAAAAGCATTTAGTATTTTTCCTCAAGCTTCAGACATTTTAGGCTTACCTCTGCCACATGGTCCTAGCAGGTTCAGGTCACTCTTCTGTGTCCTCTCTCGACTACATTCCTCACGTTTGTTCTCCCAAACTTGTAGTGATGCCCCCTTTTTAACATTAGAATCATATCCCATTATTTTCTCTGTTCCTTCTAGTTCAATCCTCTCTTGTAACAAAGTTTTAAGCAAAAGCCAACTGACAAATTCAATATGTCTGAAGGTATAAATGGCCAACTTCATCCAGAGCCCCCCCCTCTCTTTGCCAAGAGAAAGGAAGTATATTTATTCTTCTTTTCCTGGCAGCAAGATTGTTGCTGGCTATTAATCTGAGACTGGAGGAATTTTTAACGTTGCCTTTGTTTCCATTATTGTTACCATTGAGGATGTTATCTCTTGGTTCTACTTTCTTCCCTCTGAATCAGATTATACAAGTCTGCATTTCTTTCTCAGAATATACATCATATCTATTCTTCATTACAGAGCAATAACATCTCGTTAGTCATATATCACAGTTTGTTCAATCATTTCCCAATAGATGAGAATGCACTTTGGTTTCCATTTTCTCTTATCACAGAAGTGCTGTTATGGATATTTTTTTAAAATGTGGGACCTTTCTTTGTCTTTAATCTCATTGGTGTCTCTCTCAGTAGTGGGATGGTTGGTTTTATTTCTCATGTGATCCTGATTTTTTTAAACCAGTTAGTTTGGACCAATTTTCCATCCTATCAATAGTGAATTAATGATCATAGAACTATAGATTGATAGCTGGAAACCATGTTGGAGGTCATTTAGCTCAATCCCCTTATTTTACAAATGAGGCACTTGAGGCCCAAAGAAGTTCAGTGACTTGCTGAGAGTCATGCTCTTAGTAAGTGTCTGAGGCTGAATTCAGACTGGGGATTTCCCAATTCCATGTCCAATTTGCACTCCACTACATTTGGCCTTTCCAAGCATTGCATGACCTGTTACTATCTAAAATGTCTCTTTGTTGTCCTTTCAGTCTTCCAACCTGGACCCAGCTGCCTATCAGCAACAACTAGCTTTCTAAAGTTGAAGGTACCTCTGCTTCTTGCTCTCTTTCATCCTTGTATTCCATCCATGATATACTTTGGATTTAATCCCCCTTTTTTTCCCTCACCTCCTCATCAAGACCTCACCTCCTTGTGCCCCTGCTTCTTTGTAAGAGCATTCACTGCAGTCAGCCTCTCCCCAAGAATCATCTTCCTCAAGTGTTGTTTTAACCACAGACTATATTCTTGGAACTGAAGTGGCTGCCAATTGCCTCTTGAATCTGATTAAGACCCCCTGATCATGGGTTTGAAGGCCCTTTACCAATGGGCTATTTCTTGCATGACTGCCCCTATCTGCTGCTATTCCCCACCCCCACCTCCTAGTCCATGATTTCTACTCTTATCAAGCAGGTTCACTTGTTCCCATCAAACCCATAGTTCCTCCTTCTACAATTCCCCCCTTCTGTTGGAAATGCCCCCTCCCTTATCCAAACCAGTCTTTCTCTAAGACTTATCTTCTCTATTCTGTCTCTCCAGTTTGATGCCAGCAGTATCTTCCCTCCTACCCCATCATTTGGGGTCACTGAAGTCCAGTGGCAAGACAAAAGTCAAGATGATTTTTGGATGGCCTGGATACAGTGGATGACCTTGGCATCTCTGATGCCTGACCAAGCTCTAAGTGCTCTACAGTGCCTGCTTTAACCACCTTCATGGCTATTGGAACAAACTGTTCTCAGTTGTCCATTCCAATAGGGGATGTCTTTGCATGTTTGGGATTTTTGTTCTTTCTGTGGAGTCATTTTTCAGTCATTTCCCCTGACTCTTTGTGACTCATTTGGGGTTTTGTTGGCAAAGATACTGGAGTGGTTTGCTTTTTCCTTCTCCAGCTCATTTTACAGATAAGGAACTGAAGCAAGCAGAGCTGAGTGACTTGCCCAGGGTCACAGAGAGAGTAAATGTCTGAAGCCAGATTTGAACTCAGGAAGAGGAGTCTTCCTGTCTCCAGTTCCAGTGATCTATCCACTATGCCATAGAGCTGCCTATGCTTGGGATAGACATCCCTCTAGTCACAGATAGGTTTGAGGTCTGTCAATTACCATCAATCTCATTTAGCCCAGTTGCTAAGATGGTTTTATCAGGGTGTGGCCACTGCACATGATAGTTTCTTGGAGCCACAGGTAAGAAGTACCTGGTAGATACCAAAGGTTGATGAAAGGCAGTAGGATCCTCAAGAGGAAGGACTATTTTGATTTTATTTTTATATTTCTAGCTGCAGACACTAGCTTGGCACATAGAATGTGCTTAATAAATACTTAGTGAACTTGAACAGAACTGAACCCAGTCAAGAACCTCAGGACCAAAGTTCACTTCCTTCTCTGCTTTTTAGTGACCTGTGTGACTTTGGAGAGTCAATTCATTTCTCTAGGTCTCAGTTTGTACATCTGTACAATGACAGCATTGGCCGAGATAAAACCAAGGGATTTTCTCATTCTCCACGGTACTAATCTAATCCTAACCATTGACAGAATAGATTACTGAAGCCATAGAATCTTAACCTGGAAAGGACTTAAGAGGTTATCTGATCCAACGGTTCTTCACTATCACTTTTTCGTGTGTCAAGTTTCTTCTTGGCTGTCTAGTGAAGCCTATGGTCCTCTTCCCAGAATAATGTTTTTAAATGCATTAATTAAATGTATAGGATTACAAAGAAAGCAAAAATATTGAAATGTATTTGCACATAAATGAATGTGATTGTTACTGCGTCATTCAGTTGTGCCCAATTCTTTGTGACTCCATGGACCATACTCTCCTTGGAGTTTTCTTGACAAAGATACTGCAGAGATGTGCCATTTCTTTCTCCAGTATATTAAGGAAAACAGAAGTTAAATGACTTACCTAGGGTCATGTCGCTGGTGAGTGTTTGGGGCCTCAGTTTGCCTTAATCTGCTGGAGAAGGAAATTTTGAGCCATCCATTATCTTTGCCAAGAAAACCCCTTATAGGGTCATGAAGAGTTAGACATGATGGAATGACTGAACAACAATATACACATATACGTACATATATATATATATACGTACATATATATAATACATATACATATATATGTATTAAAGAAAAACAAACAAGCTCATGGACCTCAGGTTAAGAACCTTGATCTAGTCCAAGCTCTTCATTAGACAGAGAAGGATACTGAGACCCAGTGATGAAACAACCTGTTTGTAGTTACTGTAGAGCCAGGAACAGAGCTCAGCTTGGCTCTTTGGCTCCTAGTCCCTGTCCTTATCCTGTGCCTGGTTGGGAAGTCCATCTATATTTTTCTTTCTCTAAAGACATTGTTGTCTAGCATTCGTGGCAGGGCAGTAAATCTGAGTGTGTGAGAGAGATAGATAAAAATGAATAAGTAGAAATCTTTTATAAATGAAAGCAAAAGTATAATAGCAAGTAAACATCACCACAAGGGAAATAAATCAACTTCTTTCTTGCTGCATGTCAGACAGTGTGGCAGGGTTTGCACTGAAAAATGAACAGAACAACCTGCAAGCCTCCCCTGGGGGTCCTGTCCCCCAGCTGCTTTGCACCATCACTATTTGGAGGAACATCCTCAGTAGGCCACTAATTGGCCAACAAAAATAAAGGAACCCTTAAAGTCATTTTATATCACTGTTCTTAAATAATAAAGAATGTGGAAGGACTTCCCATGAATTTGTTTAGAGCTGTGTCCTACAGTAGAATCTGTTGGATGATAAAGCTCTTTCTGAAAGGATCGTTGAACTGACCTGACTGGACGTATACTTTGCCATGTCCACATGCTTTTCTATAGAGGCTTGTCCTGGATGTACTGGGATATCCTTTTCATTAGCAAAGACCAACTGGAAATATTCTCTATCAGGGATCCCCCCTGCCCCACACCTTTGGATACCTTTGTTTTATGGGGATCCTCTAGAGAAAATAATTACATTAAAATTTGTAATTAAAAAGTCAGCTTTCTGGTATGTTTCCCTTATAATGCAGACCAGGTTCTTTCATATATTTTTTGACTGTTTGCGTACCCAACTAGGATTATGCCTTGATTTCCTACGGCTTTACTAAATATAAAGGCTAGTATAAGTGATACCAAAGATGCATTTCTAGAGCACCGTTACTTAGCAATGCAGACAGAGACACATGGAGGACTCTTAGTTAAGAGAATTCCCCATAACCTAAGAGAAAATGTTATTGAGAATATTTTGTAAGTTGTTATTGATAAATTAGAGACTAATGGTAGAAGAAGAAAGATAAAAACTTCATCAGTTTTCTTTCAATTACCTAAGGAGGTGAAACCTTCTTAAATTCCTAGAAAGATAAGGGTTTCAGAAAGTAATTAGAATCCAATTACCAAGCTTCTCACAGAGGATGAGATGACACTGAATAGGGAAAAAAGAATGTTAATTTGTGAGACAGTATCTGAGGACAAATTAACAAAACTAATTGGGAAAACAAAATACATGTGGATGACCAGAAGCAGCCCTTAATGTTGCATTTCTAGAGCTCTGGGTCTCTAGATCTAAATTAACAATGAGAGATAGATGCCAATAGGCCTTTCCATCCCATGGTCTATAGCAGTGATAGCAAACTCAAAAAGAACCAGGGTCTACTAATCCGTACATAAGTCATTTGCTGACCTAGTTTTTAAATATTATTGTCTATGTTCTATCGCATTTTCATTTACTGTGTTAAATATATCATAATTAAATTTAGTCTGGTTTAGGAAGCTCTTGGTAATGTTGGGGGTCTCATGTGATCTGCAAGTCATGTGTTTAATATCTTTGCTCTCCAGCATTATGCCATAATACATTCACACATTAGGACTTTTATGAAAGCATAACCCATGTTGCTCTTGGAAAAGAATTTCAAGAGGAAACATAAGAATGCAACAACCTAAGAAAGTTAAGGATAAATTGGTGTGTAACAAACACTGGACGTATCGGGTCAGAAATGTAAATGAACAACTGTAATATTGGCAGTTCCAAACTCCAAAGTGGAAAAAAGAAAGAGGTAATTATTAGAAAATCTAAAAATGCAGCATTTGAAAAATCTTGAAAGACATAAAATTTGGAATTTGGCAAAGTCTACAGACCGTAAAATCTGAAATCCCTTGATGAAGATACTTACAGAGATAAAAAAGGCAATTTGGTACCTCCGAGAACTGAAGGTGCATCTAACTGGTTTTGGTCATGGTTATGGCAAAGAAAAAAAGGGAGCCACCACCAAACTCCGATAAGTTGATAGAAATCACAAGTAAGTTTGAACGTGAAGAATCAAGAGGGGGAAGCTCAGAGAAGCTGAGCATCAGGAATTCTTTCCAGGTGTGGAATGTGTAAACTAAGCAAGAGACCAGCTCCAATGTTCAGACTTGAAAGCAGCAACCTGCCAAAATCCTGATGCCAGAGAGTGCAGCAAACAGGATTGTTCAGCTTGGACAACCGGGGATCCAGCCAGGGTTGGGAGCCTGTGACCTCCTTGGGTGTGGCCTTTTGACTGAGTCCAAGTTTTACAGAACAAATCGTTTTGCTAAGGATCTGAATCTAGATTAACACTTTAATTTAATTTAAATTAAAGTTAAATTAATTTAATTTATCAAAATCTTAATCTAGATGAACAAATCTAGATTCTAGATCATTTGGTATGACTATACCATGACAGTACAGAAAAAAAATAGCCTATATACATCTGTATATACATATATATATATATTACAACTGTGCCTTGCATAGACGTATGAGTGATATATCCACTAGAAAGAGCAATACCAACTTAGTGTGTGAAATGTTAAATTCCAGAGTCAGTTTTGGGAAACAGAGATAAGGCTTCAGAAGAAGTCAGTATAAATGACCTCATCCTCAATTAAGTCACAAAATTCATTAAAAGAATACTACCATCGAGATACCAAGCGGGAAAAAAACCCTGTTTTAATTGTAGACTAAAGGTCCTAAGTATGTTATATGCCTCTAGAAGACAATTATCTCTTAGTTCAAAAGAGGCTGACTGATTCCTAAGGAATTCTTGTTAGAGAAATAAACAAAGGTATGGAGTATGTGTGTTTTCAGATTTTAAGGAAAAAAGACAAAGCTTTTAGAAAGAACAGCTTTCATATTTGGAGAACATTGACAAAACTTGACAATCAGATCGACATGCTCAAATAAGAGAGCTTTCAATTGACGAGGAAATTGCAAAGTGATGTTAACCAAAAGCCTAATGAAACTAGCAATCTGCTTGATACAAAAGACTTCTTGAAAAGATTTGCATGAGGAAACTTATAATAAAGCAACAACCTAAGAAGGTTGAAGATCGGTTTGTTTCCAAGTTTACAAAGAAAAGTTTTGAAAAATGCGTTGTCTAAAGTAAAGCAGATAATCAATCTATATTTTTAGTGGTGCCCAAAAGTGATGAAAGCTCCCATTAAAATGATGAGTGTGTGATTATGTATTGTTACCTCTCAGAACCAAATGTGTCCCAGGCACAGGGGAATATCACTTCAGATGCTGAAAGTTAGTTAAACCAATAGGCAAGCCTATTTTATACTAATACATAGAATATAATCCATAGGGGATTGTGATAGCCAGCCTGAGCCATCTACGAGATCAGTTCTCCAATTGTTACAGTAATAAGTAATCATATACAGATTTAGAATACATTCAGAAGTATTAGAACTGTTAAGCCAGTAATCAGACATATATAATGCACCAGGAAAAATGTCACAAAGCCAAGCACAGTTACTTAATAGTGTATATGTAATAAATGCACTATATGTGTCTACATTTTTCTGTTTTATATTATCTATTATTTTTATTCAATTTTTTTCCATTTACAAAAAGTCACTAGGTATGTTGTTATATACTACTCAGTGTATATATATACACATATATAATTAATGTATATAAAATGCAAGATTGATACACGCAAGTTATAAAGCTGATTATGCAATGTGTTATATAATTGTGTATATATGTATGTAAGTATACATGTAAATTTACTTATATATACGTGTATGATGGCAAAACTGTTTGACTTGCATTGAATCATTGTAAAATCTGTTACTTGTATGAAATACTGGAGATATTTATCGCTTGTATACTCTTTGCACATCTCATGTTACACTGGTTTTTCCAAAATGCAATGCCAATTTTTCCTAAATGCTATGCAGACTTTTCATTAAGGAAAAGGATGTGACATGGTGCCCCTTTCTGATTTTAACAATTTTTTTTAATAGAAAGTAGCAACAAAAAGGGCAGCTGTCAAAAAAAAAAAAGAGAGAGAGAAAGCAGCCCTTGGGGAACTGATGTACACTAAGAGAAAAAATGTCTCAAGTGGTTCTCAGCATCTAATAGAGTTAGATAAAGAGCTAGCTGAACATAGAGCTAGAGATATGGATAGGGTGATAAAGGTATAAAATAGACTGATACAAAGATAGGTAGGTAGACATGCACGTTGTCTGAGAATATGTGTGTGTGTGTGCGAACATACATATACACATACAAGCGTCATTCATTCTCATCTACGTGAGAATTTTGAGGTTGATATCTGTGAAGCCTAGCAATGTTTCAGGACTGTGGGAAGGATGGCACGTTGCCTAGCAGTGCTTTCACTGGCAGAAATTTGAGTTTCTTATCATAGGACAGAAGTGAACTATTTCACACAAAAGCTCCTGTTGGAGAACAGTCAGGGACAGAACAACCTGCCTTCTGTGGAGTTCTTCGGAGAGTCCTAACAGCTGAGTCCAAGGACCAGCCCCCAAAGTGGGTCGCATCAAGATCTCAGAGCCTACCCTATTGTCTGCAGCTTGGAAGAGTGGGTTGGAGGAAAAGCTTGACTCCTAGGCAGAGGTAATTAGAAGAAAAGCTTTGCTGCTTGATAGAGATGATTGGAGGGGAACTATCTACCTTTACCTTTCTCTGACCTGCAATTTACTGCCTTAGAGGTGGAAATGCCTCGGAGCTCAGACAAGGCAGCAGAAATGGAGCAGATTGGCAGATTCCAAGATTCAGGCAGCTGCTCTTGGTGGAAAAGGTGTAATGCTGCTTCCTAGACCAGCCAAGAGAGAAAATCTGGGAAAGCTCCGGGGTCCCAAGGCCAAAGTTTATGCTTTGTGGAATGATGCCGACGCTACCTCAGAAGCCCTGGAGTAGTGCCTAGGAGCTGGGACAGAGGTGATCCTGTTCATCAGCAAGCTGCTGGGAAGATTACTTGTGAAGGGGACAATGAATTTTAAGGTCTACAATCCAGACTTCTAAGTTTCCTTGGGCATATGAATTCCCTACGCATGTGCCTCCATGCTATAGTTTATGCCCTCTTTCCCCATTGGGCGTTGTATGCACTGATGGGAGGAGGTATCCCAGGTTTATTGGCAAAATGCTATGCTTTATTTTTTTCTTACTTTGCCTTCTGTTTAGCAAATGTTTCTGATTAAGAGTTAATGGTGTAACCTTGACTGATTTATTAAATTCAATCAATAAACATTTATTATACACCTATTATGGGTCAGAGACTGTGCTAAGTAGAGGACAACTGGTGGAGTACAAGAGCTAGTAAGTTGCTAGTAATAGTTCTTATATAGCAATACCTCTAGAACTCTGGGAATGAGTTGTAGCACTATGACTACCCCATCTGTTAAGCCTCAGACCATCAGTCTGAGTAAAAGTTGGGCAAACAAGTCAGCCTAGAGAGACAGAGGCAATCATTAAGGCTTTCCTTGTCATTTCTATCTTCCATGGCCACATGCTGCATTTATTAAGCACTTACTGTCCCCAGTACACTTGTAAACCTCTTCCCCACCGCTGGTATTTGATAAATGCTCATTGGAATTGAATTGAGCTGGTTCTAGAGGAAACAATGAGAAACAATAGAGAGCCAGCAAAATAGAAAAAACACTGACTTTGAAGGCAATAGTCAGCATTTATTAAGTGCCTACTATGTGCAGGCTCTATGTTAAACACTAAGGATGCAAATAGATGGTCAGTCCCTGCTCTCCAGGAGCTTACAAGCTAATGAGGAAAGACCAGATGGAAAAGGAAGCTGAAAAGTTTGGGGAGAAGAGCAAATGGTACCTGGTGAGTGGGTAATCGTGGAAAAACCAAAGACCTACAAAATGAGCATAGCCAGTTGGGAAATGAGGAGATGTCTGAGGAGCTGTTAGTCTTGTTTCCTTTGTTAAATAGATGGATCATGGTTCCACTCACCTCAGAGGGATATAAGGTACTGATGAGGTGTGGAAAACAAGGTTGATTGAATCTGGGATCTAAGATGTTGAGATTTCTTAATGATGGTGGAATGATAGAGAAGCCAAAGTAGGCCAAAATAAGTGCAGAGTGGGAAAGAAGGACATGTGTCAGAGTGTGCATTCAAATACCATCTCTGATGTTTCAGAGCTGTGTGACTTTGGGCAAGTCACTTCCTCTCCCTCCTCAAGTTTCTTTGCTGAGGGGTCAGAGTCAGTAACATCTGAGGTCCTTTCAAGCTTGAGAACAATTTGCATGAAGCGTGTCCTCAAGAAATTTATGGGGATGTAGTAGAAAGTGTAGGAGCCAGCTAGGTGGCTCAGTGGATGGAGCACTGTGCTTGGAGTAAGGAAGGCCTAAGTTCAAATCCAACCATAGATAGTTACTAGCTGTATGACCCTGGGCAAATCACTTAAGCTCTGTTTGCCTTAATCCCCAGAAAAGGAAATGGCAAATGACTCTGGTATCTTTCCCAAGGAAGTTTCTATCTTTTTTTGAGTCTAGTTCAGTCTCAACTCCATTCCCCATATTAGGAGCCCCAGAATTCCTCAAACTTTATGTGTCAGCATCTGGTGTGATACAGGAAAGCATCTGAGTGATACAGGATCTCATCGCTGAATATTGAATTATTATACTTCTCCATTTTCTGAAAGGAGAACTCAACTTTGCCTAGCATTCCTGGCTTCAGAGCAAGCCTAGTGTCTGGGACTTTTGGAGTCTAAGGGAATCCCTGGGCTCCAAGCTACTTGTCAAGTCTTCTTTTCTTCTTTGCCAACTATATAACCAGGTGAGTGGCTATCAGCACCATCTGAGGTTTAATCAGAGAAGGCCTAAGATCTATCAGGGAGGGCCTACTTCTACATAAAAGGATCAGAAAAGACTTCATGGTGAAGGATGAGGCTTGTGAGAAGAGATAGTTTGGACAAATACCTCAAAGAAAGCAGAAGAGAGGGTGAGATGTTTGCCCAGTCTGACTGGGGTTAGCTAGTAAGGTAAAATTTAGCTTTGAAGGTAAATTGTAGTGAAGATGTGAAAAGCTTTGAATGGCAGGCTAAGGAGTTTTTATTTTATATTGTAGATCAATGGGAACCACCCAAACTCTCTGAGCAAGGGAAGGTGTGGTCAGAAAGATATGATAGATTACTTTGACAGTGAGATAAAGAAAGGATAGAAGTGAGGGATCCAACTCAGGAACAAAGCATTTAGGGGGATCTTACAAGAGTTCAGTGAAAATAGGATGGAATAGGGAGGTGCTGGACTATTTTTATGGAAAGGGAAAGATTGAAGATGCAAAAGAAAATGGGGAAAATTGATGGAGCAAGTTCTTGGGGGAGATGAGAGAGAATAGGATCACCAGCACAGGGGAAGATAATATCTTTTCTAAGAGAAGTACAACCTTATCTTCTGGGACAGAGGGCAGGAGGAGAGGATGAGGTGGATAGGGATTTAAAGCACTTGAAGAGGAAAGAAGAAACTTGCGCTAGATGGCCTCAAATTTTTCAGGAAAGTAGGAAGGGAAACCATCTGCGGGGAGAGAAAGTGATGGAGCTAGAAATTCAGGTTTGAGGTATGACAAAAAGCTTTGAACCAGCCACTTTGGAGAGTGTGTAAGAAAGTTAATAAGAGAACATAGGACTGCTCTGTAGCAATGATGGCCCAGCCAAGGCGTGAAAGTAGAAAAATGGTGACCTTGATCAACCTGACTAAACTGATTGACTTCCTGCAAGAGAAAAAAGAGACAGGAAAGCACATTTTTGAAATAATTCCCTATAGGTTCAAGTCAATGAAGGGAATAACATAAAATAAAAATAATGAAAGGAGAACTTGGAACAGTTCCATTACTAGAGGAAGTGTTATAGTTCAGAAGCGGCATGGCCTGGAGGCCACATGTGACCCTCTAGGTCCTCAAGTGAGGCCCTTCAACTGCATCTAAACTTCACAGAACAAACCCACTTACAAAAGCATCTGTTCTTCTAGAACTTGGATTCAATTAAAAGATCACACTCAAGGATCTGGAAGGTCACATGTGACCTTGAGGCCACAGGTTCCCCATTGATCTGGAGTGACTCCTCTCCCCCAAGAAAAACAGCACTATCCTCCAAGAGATTACTTTCTGTTGGATGGATGAAATGTCTACGTAGATAAGTAAATACTAAATAATTTCAGAAGAGAGGGAGAACTAATCCATTAGGGAAGGGAGGGGAGCAGTGAGGAAAGGCTTCCCTTAGGAAAAAGAAAGGCATGTTTAGCCACCTTAGGTCCAAACCCAGGGTTCAGGAGGGATTATCTGTTCTAAGTTAGAAAGTAAATAGGAAGAAAGCCCACTGAACTATTTGTTTCAGTTCGACTTTCATCTCCAATAGACCACATCCCACATGGTCGAATTCTCTGAGGTGAAGCCTTCAAGGAGCTAAGGTTATGAAAGGCTGGGTTGAGAAGAGAGTTTATTCAAGGCCTGGGTGATAATTTGTGCAAAAACAAAAGAAAAACCAGCTACTATCATAGAGAAAATCTTTCTTTCCAGCCTGGAGTCTAAAAGTTCACTTCTCTGCCCTGACAGCCATCCTTCTGGTGGGAAGGGGGATGGGGCATATCCTAGTAACTTTCCTATTTTTCTTTTTTTAAGCAAAGTCATGGAATTTTCATAGTTATTCTCTTTAGCCTTCACAAAAATTTTCATTTTCTGATTCTGTAAATCCAATACAGGAATATGATTCTTTTTAAAAACTCTAAATTCACCTAGAATATGAAAAGGAAAATCATGATCACCAGACAAAAAAAACTACCACCACCCCCTCATACAAGTGTACATTCACAAAGAGGTCTAACTAGGCAGGGTAATTGGGGCTTTGACCTTGGGTGCTGAATTTAGAGAGTGCTGACAGGATTTGCATTCCAGCAGCCTAGGAGCAACAGAGTCTACCACCTAGTTAGAGAGAATAATTAGTTTGAATATAAAGCTACCAAATGGAGGGCTGAGGCAAGCTCTTCCCTCCCCCCTACTCCTCCACCCCCTTTCCCATGCACTAGCCTTGCACCAGGGGCTTGGGATCTTTAGAGAATCCCCCCCCCCCCCCACCAGATCATACTTCATGCACTGAGAACAGTTGGAGGCATTATGCTATTTGCATCATTCATGGATCTACTACATAACTGCCCCCTCCCTGATATTTCAATCCTATCTCCCTTCCCAACTTGTTTGCCAAAAAAGATAGGCTCTCCTACAGATTCCTCTAACTTGCAATGATGTGGCTTAAGAGATTCATACTTTTGGTATTATTGTATTGAACTAGTGTCTGCAGAGCATCAGGGGACAATATCCTATAATACCCTGGAGGCTTGAGCAGGATCCTGGGGGAAAGACAGTTACTAACAATTTCCCAAATCTAGATTTGCTGGTACATGGTAAGAGCTCCACATTAGGGCAAAGAATTCCCCTGAAGTTTGTAACTGAGGTGCATTTGTGCATTACTAGGCAGCACTAAGCAATAGAAAACCACAAACCAAATGCTCAAAGCCAGTGCATCTCCAGTAAAAAAAAGCTGGGTTTACCCACCAATAATTCTTAGCAGCAATTCCCCATCCACGAGGAACTGATGAATTAAGAATCCATATTTTTAAGTGATCTCAACTTTTCCATAATTCATGAGATCTTTTCCCCATTTTTTTGCTGCTTTTTAAATTTAAAAAGATGAAAGACTACCAGCCTTGTAGGTTAAACCAGCAAGGAGACGGAGCAGGGCTGGAGGCTCAGGTTCATGTTAAACAGCTGCTGTTTATTACAGGGGGTAGTTTTGTATGTCATTGATTCTCTTTTCCTAGGCACCACGGGGGGAGGGCATGTGGAGAGAGACAGGGATAAACTGCATTTCATCCTTAACTAAATTAGCTTCTGCTTATGAAGATGTCAGACCCTCATTTTAGCCAATAAAACATTTTGGTAGCTTGAAGATTTTTTTTCTCCTCCTGTATTTCCATAAAAATGGAATCATAAACACCGGCAGTTTCAACAACTCGCAGGCTAAAAGGCATTTAAAATGCTTCATCTTTCCTCCAAACTCAAGATATGGACATGGTTTTTGTCTTAATCGGAGGGGTAAATCGGAAGAAAGGCTTCTTTGTTTCAAATCCACTTTCGGCTCCAACAGACCACATTCAAAATAGTGAAATTCTCTGAATGGATTTGGGGGGGGGGGGGGGGGGGAAGAAGCCTGTTCGTTTTAATATACCTTCAGAAATATTTTACTCCTTGATGATGACAGCGGCTCTTGCTGACAACTATTAATACATTATAAACACCCCATCAGAGTTATATAAAAACATGTCAGTTTTCAAGAGAACATCTTTGACAGCAAATTTTCTGATTGTGAAACAGCTGTGCCTCCAGTACAATGCATTAAGTAGCTTATTCCTTTTAGATAGTTAAATGGTGCATGAAATGTTGCTGGCTCAAGGGCTCCAAATCTGGCCTGATTAGCGAACATCTGTTACATTGGAAAAATTCATGTCTCCCCTAATTAGCTGTCAGGCTGATGTACCTCAGCCCTGATGGTGAGGGATCCAGTGCCGTTGAAGTCGTACAGGTTCTTCTCCTCGCCCATCACCTGCCCTTTCAAATCTCAGCCTCCAATGCGAGGCTGTAATTAGAGCCGGTTGGAAATACAATGGAGCAGGCTATGGTCACTTATCGTCCCATCTGTGCGAGATTTTGATTCCCACCAAACTTAGGAACTGACAGATAAAGTAGTCCCAGCAGCAGTGAGGCGAACAGGTCTCTACCCCCGATAATCTCAGGCTCAAGATCTTCATCTGATGAACTCTCAGGCTCCTAAAGTTGATTGAAGGGAAATCAATGAACACCCTGCCATTTTGTCTCTATTTTATGTGTGTGTGTGTGTGTGTGTGTTTTAACAGAGTATCTATCCACTGAACTTAGTACATGGCAAA